>NC_081414.1:502126805-502770020 GCF_030272615.1 Cryptomeria japonica
CTAATAGATGAATAGAGAAATTAATTAAATTGCTTGTGAATTCAATTAATTGGGAAGGGGAATTAATCAAATAACTGCGCATTTAATTAACTATCTTCAGACCATTTTTAGGTGTATACATTTTTTCGCTCTTTGAAGCGATGTGTGACGACGCGTTGGTTCAAAGAAAACTCGATTGATGATGTTGGTGATATTGATTTCGATAGGATGCAGATTTGATCTTGATTTGATGCGGATTTGGTTTTGATATGATACTGATTTATAAATCTCGATATGATGCGGTTTCGATCTTGGAGATGATAAATCTTGATATGATGCCCCAGATGCTGATTGATAAATATTGATGTGAGGATTCCCCCTCAGGAGATGAATCGGATAATTTTTGAATGTTTTTGAATTTTTGATTTTTTTGAAATTTTTGAATTTTTTTCGATTTTTAGATTGTTAATGATTTTCCAATTTTTAGAGATTTTCAAAGTCAATCTGATTCATTTCCTGATATGAAATTTGAAAATGCTACCCTGTTAGGTTGATTTGTTGATTAAATGATTAAAAATCAGTGGAATAAAAATCCCACTTAAATGCTCCATTATGAGTTTAAAAAGGTGACTTCCTTTTACCACTCCTCATTTGTGCATTGCAGTTGTTTGAGAAAATTTGCTCTGGAGGAAGGAAATGGCGATCCCGTACCACTAGCATAGGTTTGAGCGAGTTCGGTGATATGAGCATCCTCCGGCATATGGTCCATCGGTACGTACTTCGAGAAAACCCAGCTTTGTTAATTTTTAGTTGATTTTTGAAAAATTTAGCTGTTTGCATAAAAAATCATTTTTAGCATTTTCGTCAGATGGGTTGGGAAAAAAATTATATTTTTGAGATAGGTTTTTCGATTTATGAAATGGGTTTTCCGGATTTTAAAAAAAAAATTTCATTCACATTCCAAAAAAATAAATTTATACATGCATTTTTAAAAAAATACATCAAAAATTTATTTTTTTGAAATTTTGCATTTTGGGGGGAAGAGGGGCGGTGGTGGAGGCCTGGCGGTGGCTGCCACCGGCGCCACCACTGGCGGTGCCTTGGGCACCACCGCGGGCGTTGTTGGTGCCTTGGGCGCCACCGTGGGCGGAACCACGGGGGGAAGATTTGATTTTTTTTTTTTCGATTTTCGATTTTCAAAATTTTTTTTTTTGATTTTTCGATTTTGGCGATTTTTGAAATTTTTTTGATTTTTCGATTTTGGTGATGAGCTTTTGATAATTTGATTTGATTTTTCGATTATTTCGATTTGGGTGATTTTGAGAAAATGATTTGATTTGTCGATTGGTTGAATTTGTTGTCAATTTGATTTGATTTTTGATAGGGTAAGATTTGATTAGCTATCTAATTGATAAAATTAGACGCTCCTGATTGATAAATTTGATGATCAGTTCTGATTATCTTGATGCACGTACAAGATGAGATAAGATTGATAATGACCTCATGATAGATGAGCGTCATTGATAGGGGCCTAACGAGATTTGATAAAAATCTTAATTGAGCAAAATAGACCAATAGATAGATTGATTTGATAGATAGATAAATCAAGAAACTGATATGATGAGGTGATTGCAGGAGCACTTTACCGTTCTTTAGTCTCGGGAGCATTTCCCAAAGACATGGATGTTGATACCCCACCTTAGCCAGGCGGAGCAAGACTACATTAGCAGGTGTGGTTTATCTTCCCTTTTTGATATGCCCCAGCCTTTGATAAACCGAGGATTATTGACAACCTTAGCAAAGCGCTAGCATAGTGAGCATAATACTTTTCATTTGTCAACAAGAGAGATGACGGTGACACCCGAGGATGTCTACCAAATTTTGTGCATCCCTATGATGGGCGATCTAGTATATTATGATGTCAGGGAGCGGGGTGGGACAGATGCACTTTGTCGAGTGTTTGAGGATGATGAGATAGGCGGATACGATATTGCATGGCAGGAGATGCTAGAGCTAGGATATGCCACATTACCAACTGTGCTTGCTAGATTTATTGGAGGCTTCCTTTGTCCTAATCACAGGTCAAAGGGATTATCAGTTGGATGGGGTCGTCTGCTTGAGCAGATGGTGATAGAGGGGACCCAATTTGCATGGGGGTCATGTATGTTGGCACACTTGTATCATGACCTGCACCGAGTTGTGTACCAAGGATTAGTTGCGTTATCAGCACGGTTGATCGTGCTTCAGATATGGGCCTGGGAGCATCTACCTATCACACAACCATTGGCTGTCAAAGATAGACCTGTAGGCAGGCCTTATGCTGATGGGTATCCAGGTATTATTGTCCAGTGAAAGCTGGGCAAATTAGAGTATTGGTGACAGACCTTGGATGATCTGGATACTGTGATATGGAGGCCATACGAGGATTGCGAGATTTGGCCTGAGGATGCATTGGAGATACCGTATGTATTCATGATGCGATATCTGATTGGATAGACACCATATGTCATCGAGCGATTCCTTTTTATGAGGGTGTTGAGACAATATGGTAGGATATAGGGGATACCACAGGGTACAACTCATTATGCTTGCTAGAGATTGGATGTGGCTACTTGGGGGCCTTCTATTTCATATGATCAGGCCTGTGGAGAGTATTGATCATTGGGGCCACTTGATTGGGATTATCTTCCAGGTGTGATGGATAGCAGGATGACACATGAGTACGTTGTGCATTGTACTGTACATAGGTTTCTGAGGCTGAAATGTTCGGATGGGCCAGAGCCAGTCTTAGATGAGAATGATGAGAGGCTACGATGCAAAGCTCCTAGATGATGGAGGGATTGTGAGGGGGAGTAAGTGTAGGCAGAGATGATAGCGGAGATGGAGATGGATATGGTGGAGATGCAAGAGATCATGATGTTGGAGATGATGATGGAGGATATGATGATGGGGGGATGGGGGAGATGGTCGAGCAGTGGAAGTGGTAGCGACAGGCACACCAGGAGCTAGCAGTTCTAGATCTGCCAGAGATGTATATACAGATTAGATGGCCTGGGTGGTCAGACATAGGAGATCAAGTCCATGGGATTAGGGGTATCAGGTTCGAGAGCAGGAGGTTCCCCCGGCTGAGCAAGTACCTATGACAGTATCATGGGCTGAGCAGCCATAGGTAGAGGCACCTCGACAGATCCTCATTAAGATGCCGTCTCATCAGTTTTAGGCTCAGATTATCGACTCAGGTTCAACAGCTAGAGAGTTGACTAGTAGAGAGGGACTCTCAGATGGCCCAACTAGAGACTCAGATGGCTTCTCTCCTAGTTGAGAGAGACGCAGCTAGGGATAAGTTTCAACAGGTCAAGGTATAGGTACAATTGTCAGGAGAGTCTATTTCAGGGAAGACTGCCCTGAAGATGATGCGCCAGGGGATCCGAGAGGCTGAGTATTACAGGACCTTATACTTTACTACTATTCCTCCTGATCGGATGGCTCCAAGATTTTCACAACTAAGCAGGAGATCAGGACATAGCCAGACTGAGAGTCTAGGAGTGATAGGGCCACTTCAGAGAGCTCCCTTAGGTGGGGACTCAGGTATAGGGGTACCAACTAGTGTTACTCTACCCGCCGCATCAGGACAGAGTTTCGCTTCGCGTCCTAGTGGTCATATTGATATGGGACATTGATCCATTTAAGTACACACCTTTTTGTGATGAGATATTGATGATTTATGCGATGTATATTTGTGATGTATCTCATATTTTGTGATATCATTGTACCTTGGACATTGATCTTGTTTTGATGATATGATATGCAGTCTATCCTATTCGCTCTACATGACCTATGAGATGATGGATGCATTCTATTTGATATATGATTATGCTGTGCAGTTACTTTCATGATGTATGCTTGATGTATGCTTTAATTTCTATATGCTTATGAATTCTAGATGATGGATATATGATGATGCAGTATTTACATGATGTATGCAAATGCAAATATGTATGGTGACATTTATAATTGCTATGTGATGCATGTGCAATGTAATGCTTTCTATTTTTATGATAATTTTATGATTTTCTCATGCACGTTAATATGAGATGGATGCGATGCAATGCAATGCAATGGTGATATTCTATATGATTTGAGATTAGATGAATGCCATGTAATGATCTTACTAAATGAATGAATGATTTGATACTTTATATGAATGATGCCTTAGTATGAAATGGTTACATGAGATGAACTAACTTATCATGCAGGATGAATGAATTGATTATTTTTGTTATTGTCCAATGTACTAAATCACGTAATAAGAGAGATAACACCATGTTAGTCTTTAGCCTTGGAAAATATGAGCATTGTGATCCCATGCAGAATGAAATGCAAATCTACTTTAAAATGCAAATGCAAAAATGAAATGCAATGCGGTGATCGGACCGATCATGGAGTCATTGCTTTGTTCATCATTGAGCCTTTAAAATGTGTGAAGTGAGTGCAAACATCAATGGTATAATTGAACCATGATGACCTGAGCACTAATTTCCTGGGTTTTGATATTGCAAGCTAACACAAGCATCGAGGTATAATTGAACCAAAATGACCTGAGTGTTGCTTGTGTAAAACAGGCCATATTAACCTTTTCTATATGCAAGTCCAAAATGTCTTCCATGATACTCCGATGATCATGTCCTGAGACAACTTTGCACATATGAATGATTAATTTACAAATAGTAGACAAGAAAAATATCACGTTCCTTCCTCGTTCCTCTAGTCAAAGACATCCTGGAGTTACTCAGAAATCATGATAGCAAAAATCAAAATAAAATAGTTGAACCATTATTGCCAAAGTGTTAAAATCATGAGTCAAGATATATCATCCATTGATATGTGTTTTGTCATGTTTAGATTGATATGTGATAGTTAATGGTTGACAATGTGATCTTATGTTTAATGTTGGATGTATCTTAGTTTTTCGCTTGACAAGCGTTGTCTGACTATTGTTCTACCTGTTTGATTAAGCTCAAAACGATCAAAACTTTTTGTCCTCAGCCGAGTTCAGGATTTTGCCCCCAGCCTAGAAACAAACCTTTCTTATGATATAGTCAATGATCCAAACCATGACAAGAAATTACCTGGGATGCCTGCGTATGTACAAAGGCTTAATGATGGATATGAACATCACTGATGGAAAAGAATGCAAGCAGAAGAATGTGTGAACCAATAGACGGAAGAGATAGCTGACAGATAGTGCCTATTTGCTAGGTTTTCACCATCTGTTTTTATTTCACTTTTTCTCATTTTTTATTTTTTTATTGTTTTTTACTGTTTTTGTATTTTTTGTTTTTTCATTGTTTTTGGATTTTTTTAGACACAAAACTTCTTCAGATGCATTCTATTGATGGGTTCCTTGAGCTGATCTCCATCTTGTGTTGATAGCTAATATGCTTCTAACCCAAATACTGCTGTGACCACAAACGGACCTAACCAGTTTGGTTCAAATTTTCCTTTCTTTTCTCGATTTGACTGATTTCGTGGATTTTCCTTTAGTATTAGCTCTCCAACTTCAAAGATTCATGGTTTGACCTTGTGATTATAACTTCAACACATTCTTTGTTGATATACCTTTAAATGATCAAAGGCATTTTGTCTTCGTTCATGGATCAATTCTAACTCTTGCAGTTTAGATACTTGTTGTTCTTCATCTGGGATAAGACCTTTTAATGATACTCATAGAGAAGGTATCTCTACTTCTATTGGCAATATTGCTTCTGATCCATATAGAAGAGAGAAAGGTGTGGCACCTGTTGGTGTGTGGATACTGGTGCGGTAGGCCCAGAGAGCAGGGTTTAGTTGAATATGCCAATTTTTCCCAACATCGTTCACTGTCTTTTTAAGGATTTTCAGAATAGTTTTGTTAGATGCTTCTGTCTGCCCATTCCCCTATGGATAATAGGGTGTGGAGAATCTGTGCTAGATCTTGAACTTCTCACATAGCTCTTGTACATCTTGATTTTTGAATGGTCACCCATTATCAGTGATAATGGTCATTGGTATTCCATAGCGACAAATGACGTAGTTCAAGATAAATGCATCAATTTGTTTTCCTGTGATATTTGTGAGAGGTACTGCCTCGATCCATTTTGTAAAATATTCTGTAGCTACAAGGATGAATTTGTGACCATTAGATGAAGAAGGATTTATCTTTCCTACTAGATCAAGACCCCATTGACAGAAAGGCCAAGATGTTGCCAAAGCATGAAGTTCTTGTGCTGGTGCATGAATCAAATTCCCATGGATCTGACATTGTTTGCACATTCTAGCTATCTGAAAAGAATCTTGTTCTATAGTTAGCCAATAATAGCCCAAGCGTATGAGTTTTTTCGAAAGGGTAAGACCACTTGAATGAGTGCCACAAATTCCGTTATGGACTTCATTTAAGGCCTTCTCAGATTCTTCTTGTTTGAGACATCTTAAAAGAGTACCGTCTAGACCTCATTTAAATAGGGTATCCGCGACAAGAGTATAATGGGAGGATTGGTGAATAAAGTTTCTCTTTTGATTTTTCGATAAGTCAGGAGGTAAGATGTTATCTTTTAGGTATGTGTAAGTTTGGACATAGCGGGAAGAATCATGTCCAATAAGTTGACAGATGGTTTGGGAATCAGGACAATTATGAGAAGGGTAAAACAACTCTTCAACTAGGAATTCATAACACTCTTGATTTTCCTATGTTTGTAATAGAGAAGCAAGTGTTGCCATGACATCTGCTGCTTTGTTATCATTTCTTGGAATTTGCTCAAAAGTGATTTCAACAAAATATTTCTTGAAATCATCCGCCATCTTTTTGTAAGGCATGAGTTTGTCATCTTTTGTTTGATAGTTATCATTGATTTGATTGATGATGAGCTGAGAGTCTCCAAAGACCTGAAGTTGTGTAATGTTCCATTCCACAGCCATTTTGATACCTGTAACCAAAGCTTCATATTTTGTTGTGTTGTTGGTGCATGGGAAGCTTAATTTATATGCTTTTGGAATTGTATGGCCTTGCAGTGTGATGAATAGAAAACCTGCTCCTGATCCATGTTGTGTTCCATTATCAATGCCTACTCCTAGACTGATATTCGGGTGATGTATTATAAGATCTGGATCCAACCCTAGAATGTCTACATATGACCAGGTAAAATTGATTTGCCACTTTTTAACAGGTTCCAAATATTTATGCCTTGCTAGTTCTGATAGAGAAGTTGCTGGATATAGATCAGTTGTGCCAATGATAATTGCCTCTGCTGGTTCTATTAGAATAGATAACTTCTCTTGATAACATTCAGGTAAGGTGTTAAATCTCCCATCTTCCAGTGCCTTGAGGAGGTTTTCATCGTTAGATGTGTCCTTTATTTTTACTTTTTCCCGATCTAATGTTGCCAAGAAATGGTTTTCAGCATTAGACTTGATTTTGTTTTCTTTATTTAAACTTTTACGACTAGGAGATTTGACACCCATTTGACTTGAAGATACGTTTCTGAAATTCCTGGTGAGAGTTGTTGTAGGTTCGATTTCATTAAGATATATAGATATGGCATGGTCATTATGAAAGGTATCCATGGTGGTATGTCCTTCATTTTCCCAGTCCATAGGTTCAGGATGAATTAAGGATAAAGGATCCTCATGTTGGATTATGTCAAAGATATCAGGGCTTTCAGTATATATTTCCATGTCTAGAACGATACTCTCATCAGAATGACCTCACGTAAGTAGCTCCTGATTGTCCTTGGTTAAGTCCATGTCAGCCGCATGTGATCTTGACTCAAGTGGGCTAGTTCCTAACATTTATTCTGCACACGCATGAACTACATCGACTTCTACATCTTCTTCTTCCCTTTCAATTTCAAGTTGCTCTTGTTTGTTTTCCCATGATAGCGAGTATTCTTCGACCCCTCAATCTCTTAGCTGCATTTGTTTCTCCATGTTTTATAGAATTGATGCAAATGATTGTTCTTTGGATTGTATGTTTGAATATGTTGCCTCTTTGTTATGTGAAACAATGACCTCTTGAGCTGATTTCAGATTATTACAACACTGCAATGTATTTGAGTCTGCTGATATTGTGATTTCCTGGCCATTATAGGGAAATATTAAGCATTGATGACATGTTGATGGAATAGCTTGCATATCTTGTATCCATGGTCTCCCCAAGAGTATGTTGTATGGTAGGTACAAGTCTAGAACTTGGCATGCTGTGTCTTTTTGCAAAGGTCCCATGTTGAGGGGTAATACCATAATTCCTTTAGAGTAATGTTCTTCTTCACCATAGGCTTTTATTTTTATCTTTTTCAGAGGATCAACTGCATCTTCTGAATATCCTAGAGCATGGACAAAAATCAAAGAGAAAATGTTCAAGCCATCTCCCCCATCTATCAGGACACTTTAACAAGTATTCTATGAATGAGGACTTCAATTTGCAAGGAATAAATGCTTGGATGTGAAGGAGATGAGATTTGAATAGGATCCTTTGAAATAGGTTTGATGGCAGTTATGGATATCCCTTGGGGAACTTCATCTTTGGATGTATTATTTGGTGATGATGCTATGGAAGGTTCTTGCAAGCTTTCAAGAGGTGTAGGAATATATGCCTTTGGAGAATCAATTTGTTTATGGGGGGATGAGCCATTGCTAGACATAGGTGCATGATTTTGATCTTTCTCAGCCAAATCCCTTAGAGATCTCTTTAATAGTCGCATAAAAGAGCCACCTTTCTTTGGATATGTATTTGAATCTCTGTTAGGTTTTGACATGGTTGGATTTTGATTCTGGACTTGTTTGATTTCTCTGATATGTTGGCTTGTTATGTGTTCTTGTCTTTTGTTCTAGTATGCCATGTTGCTATGATTTTCAGCTATTTCAAAAGTTTTTATTTCCGTTTTTGCAATCTTTCATCTCTGAGCCCTGGTTAGAACAGGCATACATGTGTTTTAAACGTTTTGCGAGATTTAAATCTTGAGTAATGTGTCATAATAAGTGATCAATTGTTGAGGAAATGATCTTTTCAAGTATTTGCTTGTTTGCAAATTTTTTGATCTTAGTTTTTGGAATGTAGATTTTGTGATTTTTGATATGACCAAGTTCAATAAGAACGATATATCCTATGATAAAGAATGAGGTTATTCTGATCAAGCGTTGTATTTTTGTGGTTAAAGGATGATAGATCCTGATGAGAAACTATGTTTGAACAATCAGTTTATCAAAGACAATGTGATGTTGCACTTTAAGGTGTTTGATCTTTAACTTGTTTGAGGTGAATACTTGAGAACTTTGTGTGTCTTGTTCTTGAATCTATTTTGACAGAAGATAATTTGATTGAATGACCCAAGAAGATGGCCTACTCTCTATGTTTGACTGTTTGAGAAATGGGTTGTTTTTGTTTTCTGATTTTGATGTAGTTTACTAGAAACGCTGACAAAATGACCAGGAACTCTGCTATACTGACCAAAAATGCTGACAAAATTACTAGAAATGCTGCTAAACTGACTAGAAACAATGAGAAATAGAA
The DNA here is from genome assembly GCF_030272615.1 of Cryptomeria japonica. Taxonomy (NCBI): domain Eukaryota; kingdom Viridiplantae; phylum Streptophyta; class Pinopsida; order Cupressales; family Cupressaceae; genus Cryptomeria; species Cryptomeria japonica. The sequence continues at coordinate 502,136,329 of NC_081414.1, forward strand.
CAAAAATGCTGACAGATAGACCAAAAATGCTGACAGACAGACCGGAAATGCTGTTCTGTACACCAGTGATGGGTTGGTGCTTGGGATAGACTAGCCTAATCTATGCTCTTGGATCCTTTCCTTGGATCACCTAGTGTTCTCCTCACACCTTAGGGTCTCTAGGACTTCCTTTACTTGAGTAATCCCCTGATCTTGCCCAATCCATCCACCAATGAGTTGCTATGTTGCTCCTAAGGTCTCACCTACTCATGAGACTCAAAACCCCTTACTATGGCTAATAAGGGCTAGGCTTGTTCCACACCTTCCAAGGTCTTAGAAAGGTTATAACAGGTCTATTTCATGGTCTTCCCACCCATTCATGTGCCCCCAAGAGGTTTCAAGCCTTCAACCCCTTACCGATTTCACCATTTTGTGTTTTTGCCTTCAAATAAGGCTACAAGGATTAGGACCAATTAGGCCTCCTACCTGGTCTTTTAGGGATCCCTCTCACAAACGATGCACAAAAAACCCTAGCTCCCAAAATGGACTACCATTCATTTTTCAAGGGCTCAAGGATTTTCTATGTTTTAGGCCTCCAAGTGTCCGTACACTATCCTAGGTGGATTTTAAGGTTTTCAAGGGTGAGGGTTTTTGGGGTCTGCTTGGGTCACAATGAAGGTTTTGTGTTTTATCCACCTTGTTTGGATTGGTGAAGGCTCCTCCTTCACACCAGTGATGCTTCACACACTCCTCTACACCTCCTCCAAAGGGTTCACTCTCCTCTGACCAACCTTTCTCTCCAAGACCTCTGCATTTTGACCTCTCCTAACCGGGCACTGTCCAGTCTCGCCTAGGAGTGGATCTTTGCTTGGCCTTCCTGCATTTTTAAGGGCCCTTCTTGCATGGGACTATAGTACAGGGTCTTCACTTCCATTCCCCATGGTTTCATGGTGATTCCACAATGGGGAATGGAGTTATGACTTCATTTGCACAACCAGTCCAAAACTGGACAGTGAGACTGCAAATTACAAACTATTTACAAACACACTCAACCGGTAAACAAAAACCTAAAATAATAACTCAAAATGAAATTATTTACACCATAGAAGACATTTCACATAGTTTTGCATGCAGTTCAATCCATTTACTTGCTCGGTAACTTCATTCAATCTGACTAGTAACCAACAAACAGTCACAGTCAAGCTCTTCTTGCTTGGGTCGTACAATCTCTGACATCCAACCCATTAATTTAGGGTTTACAAATACTTATACCACCTTGGCCTCAGTTTGTGTTCCCATATTAGGGTTGTCCATGCCAAACTAAGGATTTTGACCCCCTGGTGGAAAAGTTGCTTGACAACTTTTAAAAGTTGTCATGCAACTTTTGCAACTTTTGAGCAACTTTCTCAATGTTGCTTTTCATGACTCCTAAACTCACATTGGGCCAACCTAAGGACACCACCATGTTATAAAGGACCCCTAAGCACCACAAAGACACACATACTCTCCATTTTCAAGAAAATCACAATCTTGACTTATGACCCCTAAGATCTCCACTAGGACCCTAACTAGGACCTATGAGCACATGGCTCATTATTTTATGTACAATGGCTTCATAAGAAGCATAATACCAACAAAACAAGAAGGAGGGAAAGCTTGAAAGGGTGCTCTTTCACCAACTAGAAACACTAATAGACAGACCAAAAATGATGATAGACTGACTAGGAACTCTGCTATGCAATACAGTGACTCTAAAGTTCAAATAATGATGTGTAGACTTAGCAAATTAAGTGTTTGAACTTAGGGGATTTCAATTTTGATCTAACTTTGTGATTTTTAGACTCAGAGAATGGATATTTAGACCTAACAAGTACAAAGTAGGAGATCTAATGTTGCAACATGAGCAATATGACATGCAACTCACAAGAGTTGTTGATTAGACCAAGGGAGTTGACCTTTAAACTAAGAGAGCTACTGTTTAGACTAAGAACTCTGCTGTTTAGACTAGGAACTCTGCTATTTAGACCAGGAACTCTAATGTTTAGACCAGGAACTCTGCTATTTAGACCATAAACTCTAATGTGCTCAACTTTAGAGAGTTAATGTTGAAATATGAGAAAGTTAACATTCACACCAAGAGAGCTGTCGTTTGGACTGAAAATGTGACTGTTTGGACCGTAGGTACGACTATTTGAACTGTAGATGCGACTATTTGGAATGACAGTGCTAATGTTTGGACCAAAAGAGCTAATATTTGGATTGTGAATGTGACTGTTTGGACTAATAGAGATAATGTTTGGACCAAAAGAGCTAATGTTTGGACTGTGAATGCAACTGTTTGGGCCGTAGGTGTGACTGTTTGGACTGAAAGAGCTAATCTGTTGTGAAACTTGTGAATTTGACCATTTGAAGTTTGATTTTTCAATGTTTGTTGTATTTCAATGGATGAGATCTTGACTTGACTTACAAACACAGAATTCATATTGTATTTTTGTCCCAAAGGACACATAAATTGTATGTTCAAGAAGCTTTAAAGAAAGTCCAATTTTTCACGGGTTTTGAACAATTTAAAACACATCAATCAGTCTATCCTAAGGAGATTGGATTCATTATTAGTTCTTAGCTCACAACTTGGTACCCTGTCAGCTCACACAACCTTGTCACCCCCTAAAGAGTGCCCATGTTTTTGCCTTTGCGAGAGCTAGTGGAGTCCCATTATGAGCCTAGCAATAAGGTCTCAAAAGGGGAGTTCAAACATACGCTCAAGAGGGACATATGGTGAGTATCTTAAGGAGAGATTCTTCCCCCTCCATGCACTAAGAATTTAATAATGTTTGGAGGTAAACCAGGTAGCTTTGTGTAATTTTGTTGGAGAAATTTTCCCAATTTTAGCTTTCTGGGACTGGTTATTCAAAAAAATAAAATAATATATGAAAATCTTTGGTAATCTGGAAATTTAATTCTCAAAATTTATTTTTGTCTCAGACTAAGACTGTGTAGTAAAATGGGGGTTTTTCTTTTAAAGAATAAAATAAAATAAAATATGTGAACCCCCCACATGACAGGGTATATCCCACCACGTTGGACGGTAGCTTTTGCTACCATAAGTTAGCAACAATCATTAGTTTCCATCTACAAATTTTCACGGGTATGGAGGATAGTTGTCATTTGGGTTCATGGGTAGATGTCGATTGGGAGGATCCACCACATACCCCGCAGTGGGTTTTCACCAAAGGTCGATGGGAGGACAAAGCTTGGCACATTACCAAGGCTAGGCGAAAGGGTCTGTATTGTCCAGTTTCACATTACTTTCAAGGCTTCTTTCACAAACAAAGTTTTTCCTCTTAAAGTCAGTTTCCTTCATCATCTTCCCGTCGTCTGTACACTCAGGGATTACGGCCTCGTCAGTAGTTTATCTTGAAAACTAAAAGATCTCGACTTCGTGGTGATATTTGCTCTTCTGTTTAGGTTGTGAATTCGGGATCTAGGGTTTCTCTGACGGGAACTTCACATTCAAAGAAGAATATGGTAAATTCAAACCCTAAAATTGTTGTGAATTCAGGAACTAGGGTTTCTATGACGGGCCCTTTACATTCTGTGCACTTGAAGAACACAATAATCTCTAACCCTAAAGTTGTGGAATCAGTAAGTATCCCTCTGGAACCCATTAAATCTCCTTTTGTTTGGATGCTGATACCTCACACTGATTTGGTAGGCACCCTAGCTGACAAGAAAGCGCATTGCTTGCACTCAAATGCTGTGTTGGGGGAAGTTTGGGGGGATCAATTGTGATTGTCTAAGCTTTATATGAAATTGCAAAAACGTTGGAAAAATTTGCATTATTTTTAGTTAATTTCAGCATCATCTTTCGTTATTATCTTTGATTCACCATTGATTTGTGTTGAGGTTTTGGGCTTAGAGCATCATTGGTTTGGAAATAACCTCTTGTCTGTGTCAAAATGGAAGCCTTTTTTTGTGCCTGCTTGCTCGAAAAAGAAGTTAATTCCATTCTGGTTTGGGTTACCAAAGATCCCCTTCAAATTTATGGATCTTGTTGTTTTGCAACAAATTGGGAATTCATTTGGCTCTTTTATAACCTCTCGAATGGATTTTTTGAAGGGGGAGGTTCTGGTAAAAATACGTGTTTTGGTTAAAACTGATTGTGTGTATCCCCGTACATGTAATATCAAATCTCAGGAAGGTATCTGGCGTCAGAATATTAAACGGTTGGATAATGAACTTCTTCAATCCCCTCTTATTCTAGATGCACCATTGTTCATGGATTTTAAGAAACATTGTTCTCCGGTTGAATCTGTTCCCAAGAATTTTTCTTCATTGCATATGGTTCACTTAGGTGTGGCTACATTGAATATACCTCAGAATAATCATGATGTTAGAACTTTTCCTAGGGTTCCTGGTCAGTCAAAAATCTCACATAGTCCCACCATTGGGGATCCCGAGATTTTGTTTCATCCTTGGAAATTTGTTAATGATTTAGGGTTGCACCAAATTCTAAATCAGGATAATGTTTTGCCTTCAATAGCCAAGCCTTCGGATCCTCCCAGGAAGGATATAGGTTTTCAACCTACTCCTAAGGTTCCAAATGATGTAACTCCTCAGGATTCAATTCTAATATCTGAAATTCAGAATCTTGTTGGGGCAAAATGTTGGTATTAAGGAAGTAAATTTGGATTGTATTATGATGCAAGAAGTGGTTGTGCCTGATATAGAATTGGTTGAACAGGTGAATGATTTGTTCATTAAGCATGCCTGTCAGTCTGTAGGGGAAGTTGCTGATAGAGTTATTGATTCAATTGATAGTGATTCAGGTAAGATTCATTCTTCCCTTCCTATTAATTTAACACCTAATCCTTTTGAGCTCCTGGCTTCTAAGGATTTGGGGTCTGTTATGGCAGATGTCTTAGCTTCTCCAAAATCTGGTAAGCCTTTGCCAATCGTTCAAACCTCTTTACTTTTAACTCCACCAGTTGGTTCGCCTAGGCAAGGTAGACCCCCTAATAAAGCTCAGACTCAAATAGAAATTGATGCTAGGGTACAGAAAACTTTGTCCCTTTCTCCTGGTATGGGTCAGGGGAGAAAGAATCTTTCCCTAGGAAGACCTAAAATATCTACCTTGACTCCCTTAAAGGGGAAAAAGAAAAAGGGGAATCCTTTGTTGACTAGTCCTCCTGTGACTAGATCAAGGGTTGTTAAAAGAAATTTGCAGAGTTGTTTTGGTAATAATACCAAAGCTCTGGTTATTGAGAAGAGGGGAGCTTTAGCCTCCCCTCGAGGACAATGAAGATTATTTCTTGGAATGTTAGGGGCTTAAATGCCCCTAACAAGAACCGCTTGATTAAATCCCATATAGATTTAATTAAGTGTGATTTAATTATGTTTCAAGAGACTAAATTATCTTAGGGTTCTACTGATGTGCTTTTTTCATCTTGGAAAAGGTGGAATTTTGTTTCTCACCCAACTACTGGGGCTTCTGGAGGCCCAGAATTATTGTGGAATAACTTCAATATAGATGTCCAGTTAGTAACTTCGGCTGCAAACTGGATGTTGTTTTCGATTCTTAGCAAGGTTTCTAAGGTTAAGATTTGGTTATTTAATGTTTATGCTCCTTCTACGATTCAGGCTAAATGTAAGTTGTGGGGTGACTTAAAAAGTATTGCTTCTCCATTAGGGCAGGGATCTTTAGTCATATTTGGGGGAGATTTTAATGCAATCATAGATTGTAGTGAAAAGAGAGGAGGCATTCTTCCGGCTAAGAAAACAATGGTTGATTTTGGGAATTTTATTTTTGACATGGACCTCTTTGATTGTAAATTTCAAAATGGGGTTTTCACTTGGAAAAATATGAGGAGAGACTTTTCTCAAATAGTAGAGAGGTTAGATCATTTCTTGCTCTCAGAATCGTGGTTACAATCAGATTTTGAGTTTTTTTCCTCTATTTTGCCTTTGTCAGGTTCTGATCATTTTCCGATCTCATTAACTATCTTGGAGGGTACTCCTAATTTTAAATCTTCTTTTAAATTTGAACCTATGTGGTTCAGGGACCCCTCATTTTTACCACTTCTGAGGGTATGGTGGGATTTTGCCCCCTTTTGTCCAGGGTCTTGAATGTTTCAGATTGTTAAGAAACTTAGTTTTTTGAAGAAAAATATCAGAGAGTGGAATTATTCACATTTTAAGAATATTTTCCATGAAAAACAAAGAATCCAAGATATGATTGAATGTTTAAATAAACATGTGCTTTCTCATGGTATGGCTTCTCATGTGTTTGATGAATTAAAATCCTTAAAATTAGAATTAGAGGAAGTATTAGCTAGGGAAGAATCTTATTGGAGACAAAAATCTAGGGAAGTGGCTTTCAGATGGGACAGAAATACAGTTTTTTCACTCTTCCACCAAGCTAAAAAGGAGTAGAAATAGGATATCTTGCATAGAGGATCCCAATGGGAATCTTCTTATTGAATCAGAAGACATTTCTTTAGAAGCAGTTAATTTCTTTAAATCATTATTGACCTCGAAGGGTGGATGTGGATCAAATGGTTTTCTTTCAGATATTCCCCCTTTAGTGTCCTTGGAAGATAATAGGATGCTGATGTCTCCTTTCTCTTTGGAAGAGGTTAAATGTGTGATTTTTGATATGAATCCTGACAAGGCTTCAGGGCCTGATGGGTTTACCACTTTATTCTTCCAAAAGTGTTGGGACTTTGTGGGTAAAGATATCCTTTTGGCTCTTGAAGAGGCTAGGAGAAATAGGTCAATGTTAAAAGAACTTAATACCACTTTGATTGCCCTTATCCCGAAGAAAGAAGTCACTAACACCTTTGCTAACTTTCATCCTATTGCTTTATGCAATACTCTGTATAAAATATTTACTAAGGCAATTTCCCTTGGATTGGCAAAACTTCTTCCCAAAATCATCTCCTTAGAGCAGGGTGGGTTTGTTCCTGGTAGGGAAACACCGGAGGGAGCCATTGTGGCTCACGAAGTGCTGCATTATATCCATACTCAGAAGGTCTCATCTATGATTCTCAAACTGGACATGATGAAGGCCTATGATAGGGTTGAGTGGGAGGCTTTAGTTTGTGTTCTTCTCAAATTAGGTTTCTCTAAAGCTTGGGTCAAATGGATTAAGGTTGTTATTTCCACTGCTAGATTCTCGGTTTTAATTAATGGGTCTCCTTGTGGTTTTTTCTCCTCTTCAAGAGCTTTGAGGCAAGGGGATCCTCTGTCCCCTTTCCTATTTATCCTTTTAGTGGAGTCTTTTAGCTGGGCAATTAAGGCTACAAAATCAAAAGGTTTATGGAAGGGGATTGCGATCCATGGGGTTCCTGTTCCTATTTCACATTGTTTATTTGCAGATGACACTCTGCTTTTTGGTCAAGCTTCCTTAAAGGAGGCTAATACTATAAATGGGATTATCCAAAAGTATGCGGCTTTTTTCTGGCCAAAAAATCAACATTGAGAAGTCAAAAATATTCTTCCTTAACACATCACAATTAGTCCAGCAGAGATTGCAGAACCTTTGGGGTTTTGATCCTAGTATTGTTCCTTGTAAGTATCTAGGTATACCTTTTTTCATTAAAAAAAAAATCTATCCTTTTGGAAAAAGCTCATTTCGGTCATCTTAAAGAGGATTTTATCCTGGAGCCATAAATGGTTAAGCCTTGCAGGAAAACTTGTACTGATTAAATCTGTGTTGAATTCGGTCCCTATTTATCTTATGTCAGTAGTAAGCACCCCTAAATCGGTGTTAGTAAGTCTACAGGACACTCTTAGGTCCTTTCTCTAGAATAGTAATAAAGATGTGAAGAATAAACTACCTTAGTAGCTTGGGATAAAGTCTGTCTGCCCAAGGAACATGGAGGTACAGGTATTAGAAATTTGAATAAATAGAATCTATCTCTGGGAGCTAAATTGGTCTGGAACTTGTATGAGAAACTTGATTCTTTTTGGGAACAAATAATGTTTGCAAAATACTTGAATAATAGACCTATGGAGTATGTCTTTCAGATATCTAATCTACCTTTAGGTTCGGCTATGTGGAATTTTATTTGCAAATGTCAGAATGTTATCTTGCCACATCTTTCTTGGATTGTTCATAATGGGAAAAAGGTTAGATTTTGGGATGAAATGTGGAATGGTCATACTCCCTTACAGAATATAAGGGACTGATCCCCTTTGATATCTATCCTTTCTTCCCTTTGGGAGGTATTTGTAGCAGATTACTTCGAGGTAATTCATAATGGTGACCTAAAATTGGCAAAGGTTTTGGAAGAAAGAACGATTATCCTATCTGACTCTGAAGATGAACTTGTATGGACTAGGAACATCTCGGGCAAATATACAGTTAAGCATGGATATAACTCTCTTGTGTCGGCCAACAACTCTTCCTCTTGGCCACATAAGCTTTTTTGGCATTCGACCTATCTTCTAAAAGCTGGTGCTTTTGCCTAGTTAGCAGTCCAGGATAGGGTACTTACAGGCATGCGCTTGGATAGACCTGGTATCACTAATGTTTTTTCTTGTGTTATGCAAAAAAAATTTGGAAACCTCCTCTCATCTCTTCCTTCACTGTGATTTTGCATTTCAATGCTGGCAGTGGCTTTTTGGCAAATTGAACCTGTCTTTTGTAATAGGGAAATATCTTATTTCACACTTCAGAGCCCGACCTCTTCTGTTTGCTTCATCCTTCTATGCTTGTCTTTGGATTGCTTCCCCTTCCATATTAATATGGAACATTTGGCTAGAAAGGAATAATAGGATCTTTAAAAAGAATAGCTCTTCTCTTGAGGAGGCTTTACTGAAAATTGAATCCTCTATTTCAGAAGTTGTCTTGTCTTACATCTTTAAGAACCTCGAAAATCTCTCTTCTTTTTCGCACTGGGATAGTAGGGTGACTAGGGTCTGGAAGCTATTATCTATCTTGCCTTCTCATGGTTCCATTTTGAGAAATAGTAATGCTTTAACCAAAAGACATTTATCTATTTGGAAGCCCCCTCCTAATATGTATTTTAAATTAAATTTTGATGGTGCTTCTCATGGAAATCCTGGTTTGGCAGGGGTAGGTATGGTGATTTTTGATCATCATGCGAATATTGTCCAGGCTAGATGTCATGCTGTTGGGTATAAGTCCAATAATTTCGTAGAATTTAAGGCCCTGTCACTGGGCTTGGACATGGCTATATCCTTGGGCATCAAGGATCTTGTAATTGAAGGGGATTCGATGGTAACCATCCAATGTGTTATGAAGAAGAAATCTAATTGTTGGAAATTACAATATGTTCTGGAGTTAATTTTACAGCAGTTGGCTTTCTTTGATTCCTTTTTGATCACCCATTTCTTCAGAGAAATTAATATAATAGTGGATTTTTTGGCAAACTTAGCCATTGACACTAATGCAAACTTGTAGGATATAAGTATGGATGAGTTCCCGCCTTCTCTTCTGAAACATTTGCATTAAGTCTTCTTGGTTTTTCTTAAATATGTTCTGATAAAGTCTTTCAGTGCCCTTATGCCTTAAGAAGGTAGCATGTTTGGGGTTTATGCGCAGGTGGTAAGCATGCTTAGTAGGCAATTCCTAGTTAGCTATTGAGTATGCTTATGATCTGTCATAAGCAGCTTGGGTGGTACCTGTTATGGTATTAAGGTGGCGCCCTATCAGTAGATTGATTTCAAGGTTATGATTTGGTATTTTTGATCTGATTTATCCTCGCTCGTGTGTTTTAAAGGCTTCACTATTTTATGATGTACGAAGGGAATGTGTTTTGGTTGTAATCATTCATGGTTTTTTATGAAGCTATTATGATAAGGAGTGTGTAGCTTGTTATGTGGCACCGGTTGGGATATGAAGTACCTGTTTCAGCCGCCACCCTCATGCGAAGTCCATTATTTATGGTTTATCTTGTATGAGCTTTAATCTTGCTTCAATTGGCTTTATTTATAATTATGAAGTACCATGATTATCTCAGTTCACGTTTTTGGTGGCGACTGGTCTTTAAAAGTCGATTTCATTCTCAATACAACAGTAAATACTTGGATTATTCTTGTTCGAGCTTTGTTTCATATGTCGAGTGCTTTTTCTCTTTCAAGATATAGGGTCATTGTCAAATGCTCGATCGAGAGGGAAAATGAGGCTCCCAGTAATAATTCTGAAATACTTGGGAAAGTGTTCTATTTGCTTACTCCTCAGGTGGATTTTGAGGTTCGCAGGTTGCTGGGATCTCTCTGGTTGCAGTCTGGTCTTTCCTTTTTTGGCTCTGAGATTTTGTCTCGATTTCTTACTATTTGCTATGACATTTTGCTTGATAAGGATTTACTCCATCTCTTGGTTCATATGTTTATCTCTCCCTCAATTTGCTCCTAGGAGCTTGTAAGTTCTGCATTGGATAATTATCATTTTGAGCTGGGCTCTTTTTATTACAGGGGTTTTCTTCCTCGCTCTGATCTGCTAGATAATGGGAATTGTGGTGTTTTATTGTTCGAGTTTAGAATGGGGTTATTATGTGATAGATTGGGGGACACATTGCATGCTTTTGAATTCTTGCTAGAATGGGTTCCCTCACAGTTTGTGGATAAAGCCTTAGTGGTTCTTATGGGTTTACATTCTTTGCTCTCTTTTGGTTTTTTGGCCTTAGCTCCTCCGCGGTTAGAATCTCCCTTGCAGAGCATTCCTCCTTTGATCATGGATAGAGAGCCCCCTATTGAGAGCTCAAGTTCTTGGTTTCAGAACTAGCTATGTGTGCAGATATGTTGATGTCTTTTTGATGCAGGGTTCTGATCGGTTGATATATCTTCATGGCAAGCTTGGGAAGCCTTGTGGCTGGGTACCTCCTCTACAGATTACTCCTCATAATTTTTTGGATAAAGATATGTATATCTTTGATAAGCCATGTAATGGGAGGGTGATCAATATCAAATATGTAATTGGGTTTATGGGGTTTTTTGGATAATGATATGTATATCTTTGAAAGCTATGTAATAGGAGGGTGATCAAAATCAGATATGTAATTGCATATATGGGGTTTTAAATTTACTTTTTTGGGCCCCAACCGGAGGTTTTCTTGCGGGTTCTTTCTTGTCGGTATGCCCTTTGAACCCATTTGTATTTTCAAAATTCAAAATTAATAAAATATAAGTTTAGTGGCTTGCCCAATTTTATCAAAAAAAAAACAAAAAAACCGCTTGGTAGCGACTACTACCATTTGGTAGCAGCCCCCGCCAAACCCTTTTACGGTGTACAATTTGGTCCACATAAAACAACGTGGTTAAAAAAGTTATTTTAATATATAATTTAATTTTAATTTAAAATATATTTAAATTGATATTAAATTTGTATATTTTTTTTATATAGCTCGTTAAAAGTAAAATAACATATGTTTTTGGTGAATCCTAGAAAGTGAAATTAATATATTTGTTATTTAGTAAATTTAGAGAAGTGAAATAATATATATATTATTTGGAAAATCTTTGGAAATGAAATAATATATGTTATCTGGGAATTTTTTTATAAAGGAAATAATATAGTATTTGAAAATTGGAAAAATAAATATTATATTATTTGTTAATTCTTGAAAATTAAAACAATATATTAGTTGGAAATTTCTGAAATTAAATAATATGTTAATTGGGGAATTTGAAGGCGGATAGATATAGTTAGGAATTTGATGACATTTTCTTTTAATGAAATATGGATCTTAGATGAGAAAATACATTTATTAATGTTTTGTTTTTATGTATTGGAATAGAGGCATGATCATATAATTGCAAATTTGGTATTGAAATTATTATGTAATGGTGATTTTGTCCAAATATTGTATTTGAAAATTTAGATCAATTAGAAAACTTGATCGATTTGTATTTTTAGCAATATGGGAAAATGATTGTCATTACAGATCTATGTCAATGCATGTTTAAATTTTTGTATTCACATTTTATTAAAGAATGCCAAGTCCTTGATTGTTAGTGTTGGATATTGTCATATCATTATTTTGTATCTAGTTATGCCCTTGATCTCGAGTATTGACTGTTCTCATGTGATTGTTTTGTATCTGGTCATGTCCTTTATGCAAGTGTTGGATGTTGTTATGTGGCTGACTATAGTTGGTCATGTCTCTAGTTAGAGAATCGTCAGTCAGTGCACCTCGTGTGAGGACTGGTTTGGCCAAGTGGGTATTCCTACTGTATTGAACTCTGTAAACTAGACCTTGTGTATACCTTGGTTTTAGGAGTTTCGTTTGATTGCAGTTTAGTGTCATACGAGAGAGTGGCTTTTGAGTGGGGGCCACGCCCAAAGTGGTAGCAAAGTAACTGTGATGCTAAAAATGTGGTATATAGGAGGCATACACATAGAATGAGACAATAAAATGTAATTGAAAAGCTTAATTGAAAACTAGATTAGAAATGCAAACCATAAGCCTTCCTTGAAATGTCCCATTTTCCTCTATTCTTGAGGACCTTGAAGGTGTTGGATTGATGGGCTCTCAGGGGAGAAATGACCTCCAAAGTGACAACTCAAGAGTTGAGTAGCTATTTGATCATGATTGACTATGGAGATGATATGAAATGCATGATTTAAGAAACTAGATTAAGATGCTATGATTAATCCACAAGCTAATTACTAGATAATTGAAAATGTAAATTGCCTATAGTAATGTTGCCTAAATTGATACGAGATGGGATCCTTATTGCTCCAAAATGGGGGATATTTATAGGAATTCCAAGGCAAAGCTGAGGTGGCAGGAATCGACGGTCCAGATCTGATTTTAAGATATGAAGGGCCATGATTGAGGAAGTTGGAGGAAGGGACACTTGTCATCTCTGTGGTGACAAGTGTCAAGGAGCCTTGCTCATGAGAGGGCAAGTGTCCAATGGAGGAGACATGTGGCAAAAGTGCCATGTGTCTCAATGAGAGAATATCCACACTTGGGAGGTTAGGATAAGGAGGTTAGAATGTGTAAGATAGGATAGGGTTAGTTAGACCCAAGATTAGATTGAATGGGTTAAGTTAGGGGATGGTTAGGTTAGGTGGTTAAAGTTAGGAGCCATGTGCTCATTTGAATTTAGAAATTCAAATAATTGGAAAAATTGTAATTAATCTCAACAAAATTGAGTTTGTTAATCTTAATTAGGGATTAGAAGAATTGATTAATATGGGGAGACATTAATTAAATTAGAATTAATTAATCAAAGGGAGATATGAAATAAACTATATAAATAAATCATTTAGATTTATTTACTAGTAGATGAACACAGAAATTAATTAAATTGCTTGTGAATTCAATTAATTGGGAAGGGGAATTAATCAAATAATTGCGTATTTAATTAACTATCTTCAGACCATTTTTAGGTGTATACAGTAACCATCGAAATTGTGTCTATTTAAGTGATAACTTAATAGTTTATTAGGAAGTTTAGTAGATAAAAATGCTAAGTAAGATAATTATGCGTCACACATGGGATGAGTGCTAGTACATACTCGGAATGCAATGAGAAGGCCTAAAACGACAAACCAACAACCTTGTCTTCACGAAAGGATGTGTTGGGTCCACATGAGACTTTGATGGGCCGAAGGTTCAGGAAAGGTTACCAAGGCAACCCAGTGGATGGGGTCAGGACCTACGGAAACCTGCCAAGGTAAGCATACCAAGCTATGTGATGACACTCGTCCCTTATGTTCACTAGTGTGCAGTTTTTGTTACCTTTGCTAGGAGTACTATTGTGAAGTCATATCTGGTTGTTTATGCCTTTGAGAGTACCTGATTTTCATGTTAGACCATGGGTTGCTTATGATGGGTTGCAAGGACTTAGTTTCGTGGGTGCTCTAGTTGTTCTTTTGTATTTGCCTCTTATCATGTTTCAGATGGATCATTTTCCTTCTTCTGGGATCATTCATGTATCTTTTGACCGATGTGGTCATATGTATTATTTGTTTATGTACGCCTTATTGGTAGGTTGTAGTGGATGTGAACCTTATGTATTCTTCACCTTATTATTTATCAGAGGGGCTTGTAGTTGAGTAGACCTGAAGATGTAGCCCATTATGGGTGAACTCCAATATCAATTTGGTGTTATGTAGTGTTTGTGTTCATCTGGTGGTTCCTTTTGATTTTGCATGTATGGATGGCATTATAGTTAAAATGTATAATGTAGATTAGATGATATGAATCTTAAATGCATGTATGAAGTTATTAAATGTAGTATTATGAATCATGAAGATTCTAGGTTTAGTGAAGTGCAAAGTATTCATTAGCTTTTAATGAAATTAAAGTATGTATGGAAATTAGATGCATGCCATATGTTTTAATTTAAGATTGGATGTAATGTATGGTTAAAGTGCAATGGATGAACTTAATCCTGTTATCTATATTTTTAACCTTACAAATAAATTTATCCTTTGTTTAAGTATTATCATGTCATTAAGTTAATCAACTTAATTGGATTAATTAGTGTGATTTGAGTGGTGCAGGGCACCTAACACTCCAAGAATGCAATTTTTTTTCTTTCAAGTTTGTGTGTTGTATTTTATGATGTAATAGTGGACCAACCATTTGGGGCTCAGCCATGTTTGAGTGGTCCAAGTTTTGGATTGTGTCATTTGTGTTCAGGATGCTATCAACCTAAGAAGTGAAATGCTAAGGTAGATCACTTGAGTAATACTCTAGATGATTGTTATCATGTAATAGGGGTCAATTTTATTGTGTTTAGGTCTTCTAGGGTGTTTGAGGACTTTCAGGATCCTTGGAATGCATTAAAGTGAAAGTTGCATCTTAGGAGTCAAAAGATGTAAAAAGTTGTTGAGCAACATTTTGCAATTTTTGCAAAAGTTGCATTTTTGGATGATGGCGTTGCAAAGTTGGTTGAACCAACTGAACCATAAGCATATAAGCCAAAAAACACTTCATTGTATGGGCTGGAGAATTGGGAATGCAAGAACAAGTTTTTAGTTTTTGAAACAATCTTGTTTTTTTCACTGTTTGATAGTTTTATTGAGTTTTCATTGCTTTGTATGGTCTAGTACGGACTTGATTGTAGGATCTCATTGTTGGGCATGAGTTTTCATTGAATTTATTTTCCAATAAGTTTTATTTGTAGAACTTATTATCGTTAGTTGCAGAGATATCATCCATTCTTTGCAACTTGGTGTAAAACCCTTGCAAGTAGGGTTTAAGAGAAAAAATGGCTCTAACCTAAGAATTCATTGATGGAACCTATTGAAATCAAGTGGAATGATAGGTTAGGGTGTTTACATAGTTTTAGAATAGGTTTTTTTGTTTTGTAGGACTTTGTGGAGGAGAGACAATGAAGCCCTAGGCTCACCGTTGGGAGTTGGTTAGTTAGGACAATAGAATAAGTGTGTTTTAAGAGCACATGAGGATTGGTGTAAGACAAAATGTCACATGGTTGGAAAGCCTTGAGTATTCCCTTGAAGAATCCTAAATTTTTTTGACCAGATGTTCTGACTGGTGAAGGTTTTGAAGCACATCTTTCCAAGTCACCAGGGTAGGCCTAAACCCTTGAAATTAGTGCAGTATTGGAAACCCTATGTGTATGGATAACCCAGGTGCAATTTTCCAATATTTTCTGTAAATCTGAAAACAGTACTCAAATCCATAATTTATTTGTAGCCTTGTTTGGGAAATTTTCAAACTAAGTCCCTAAAACTGCCAAAGGAGGGCTAATCCAATTAGGCCTATTTGAGCCCGGTAGAGACAAAAAAAGGCTAGGAAAACATGGCGATGGGTTTGGGGATGCTAAAAGCCTCAAAAGACTTCAAAGACACTATGTAAATGTATTTTTGAGTCTATTGAATGAGGTTGGAGTGTTTTGATCTTTGCAAGAGTTGTTGGAGCCTAGGAGTGGTGTGTGGAGATTGAGGTGGCAACCTCAATAGGAGGAGTTGATTGTATAAGACTAGTGGCTACACCTTGGAGGCAAGGCAAAGTGGTTTAGACCTTGGAGGTATCAATAGAAAAACCCCTTACTAAGTGCCATTGGATGGGCTTGAGTAGTTGAAGGGTTGAGTAAGACAAGTCAACCTAGAAGGTGAATTGGATCAAGCTTCAAGGCTCTCTGCATCAGAGTGGTATTAGAGCCATTCTTTGAAATATTTGGTGTATGTCAGATTGTGAAGAATCATAAGCAAGTTCAATGCCTCCAAAGGCAATGACTCCATAAGCCATCTGACAAATGGTGGTAGAAATGATAGAAGGATTGAAGGATGCAGAAGGAAGTAGAGAAACCAGAGATGTTAAGAAGGAGAAAGGGAAGGTTAAGATAGAATGGGGTGATGATACTGATGAAGAAGTGGAAGATGGAGATGAAAAAGCAACAATAGCAATTCCTTAAGATGAAAAGCTATTCTTGGATGTAGTCAAATCCATCTCCAAAGATAACTTGGATGGACTACCCACCTATGGAGGAAATATCAATGAAGAAGAGTTGTTAGATTGGATTGAGGCTCTAAATAATCACTTTAATTATAAGGAGGTAGCAAAGGAGAAAAGAGTCAATGTGGCCAAGTCAAGATTGAGAGGATCAACATTAGTTTGGTGGAACATGATGCAAGAAGAAATGATACAAGAAGGTAAGAAGAAAATAACCTCATGGGAGTGTATGAAGATAAGGCTTAAGGCTCAATTCCTACTAGGGGATTATGAGGTTCAAATCCACAAGAGACTGCAAAATCTGAAACAAAGGGAGTTAGATGTCAATGCATACACTGAGGAATTCCACAAACTTAGTTTGAGGGCTAGGAAGCATGAGAATGAAGTGGAGAAATTGGCCAGGTACATGAATGGCCTTAGACAAAACATACAAGATGAGATAAGTATCCTCACACTAGACACTATCCATAAGTGTTTTCATTTGGCATTAAGGGCAGAGGAGAAGATCAAGATGAGAAGTGAACAAAATTAGGAAACATAGAGGTGATAAGAATTTTAGAGGTAGAGGAACCTTTGGTAGAGGGCATAAAATATCAAGAAATGAAGAGCAACAAAGCCAAGAAGGCAGTGGGGACTCACAAAGAGGAACATTTAGAGGAAGGAACAATTTTAGGGGTAGGTTTGGAAGCTCAAAAAGAGGGAATACAGTCTTCACCGGTAGGTGTTATCATTGCAATCAAGTTGGACATACCATGAGTAGGTGTCCAGGAAAAGCCTCAAGTTCAACAAGCTCATACATGGGTGAAAGAAGGACTCAATTGGTGCAAGAGGAGGGCACTCAAAGTGAGACCTCTCCAATCAGCAAGGCAGGGCCAGTGAAAGATGGAGAAAACTTAATGATGAGGAGAAAAATGATCAAGATACCCCAAGCCCAAGAGCCACTGCAGAGGAAAAGTTTGTTTAGAACCAAATGTAAGGTACATGGAAAAATTTGTAAGGTGATTGTAGATTCAGGTTCCATTGAGAACATTGTCTCAGTTGAAATAGTGGATAAACTCAAACTAAAAAGACTACCACATCTCACTCCTTACAAGGTATCATGGCTCAACCGTGGTCAACAAGTCTTAGTTGATGAACAAGAATGGGTGGACTTTGAAATTGGTGAGTATAAAGACAAAATACTATGTGAAATATTGCCTATGGATGCTTGTCATTTGTTGTTGGGCCGTCCATGGCAATATGATATGAGAGCTAGTCATGATGGAGAAAAGAACAACTATCTCATCACCAAGAATGGGAAGAAGTACCAAATGGATCCACTACCTGATCCAAAAGAGGAAAAGAAAATAGGATCAAGTGTGATGTTGATGAGAGGTAAAGCGTTTCTCAAAATATTAAAGCAAGAAGGTCATCAAGGCCATGCTATAGTGTTGAAGCCTAGAGACGAAGCTAAGGCAAATCCAATGAGTGAAGTGCCTCAAGATGTGCAAGGTCTACTAAAGCAATATGCAGAAGTTATAGGAGATGACATGCCTAATTCTTTGCCTCCAATGAGAGATGTAAACCATCAAATAGACTTAATACCAAGGGAAAATCTTCCTAACAAAGCTTCCTAAAAAATGACACCTAGCCAAAATGAAGAGATTGCCAAACAAGTGCAAGAACTCTTAGACAAAGGGTTTATCAAGAAGAGTTTGAGTCCATGTGTTGTTCCTACTGTGTTAGTGCCTAAAAAAGGAGGCAAATGGAGGATGTGCACTGACTCAAGAGCAATCAATAAGATCACTATAAGGTACCAGTTTCCCATGCCAAGGATTGAGGACCTATTGGACAATCTAGGAGGTGAAAGCTACTTCACAAAGGTGGACTTGAAGTTTGGTTATCATCATATCAAATCAAACCAGAAAATGAATGGAAGACAACCTTTAGAACCAATGTAGGCCTATATGAGTGGTTGGTGATGCCATTTGGCCTCACCAATGCACCTATTACCTTCCAAAGGCTTATGAATGAATTTTTAGTTGAGTTTTTTGGTAGAATTATTATTGTGTATCTTGATGACATTTTGATCTTCAGCAGGTCCAAGGAGGAGCACCTTAAGCATGTGGAGATTGTCTTGAAGAAGTTAAAGGAGGCTCAACTCAAAATCAACCTTGAAAAATGTGAGTTTTTGAAAACAGAGCTAGTATACCTTGGTTTTGTTATTTCTCAAGGATGTTTAAAGATGGACCCGAGTAAGGTAGAAGCAATACTTAATTGGTGTATACCTAGGGGCATAAGTGATGTTAGAAGTTTTCATGGAATGGCTTCTTTTTATAGGAAGTTTGTGAGAAACTTTAGCCATGTTTGTGCTCCTATGCTCAACACCATTAAAGAAGGGATTAAGTGTCACTTTAAGTGGACAGAGGAAGCCAATAAGGGGTTTGAAATGTTGAAAGCTAAGATAGCAGAGCTGCCAACGCTTAGATTTCCTGATTTCAATTAGTTGTTTATAGTAAAATGTGATGCTATCCAAAGGGCCATAGGGGCAGTTTTAAGCCAAGAGGGTCATCCTATAGCCTTCTTCTTAGAGAAGTTGAATGAAGCTAAGAAAAGGTACTCCACATATGACTTAGAGTTGTATGCAATGGTAAAAGCATTAAAGAAGTGGCGTCATTACTTGCTGCCCAAAGAGTTTGTATTTTTCACTAACAACCATGCCCTTAGTTTCCTTAATGGGCAAGAGAAGTTGAACCAGAGACATCTAAAGTAGGTTGAATACCTACAATCCTATACCTTCACTATTAAACACAAGAAGAGCACAACAAACAAGGTAGTTGATGCACTAAGTAGGAGAGTCATGACTATGAAGGAGATACAATTGCAAAGTGTGGGTTTGAGTGAGTTAAAAGACCTCTACAAGGATGATAAGGATTTTGTAGAGATATATAGTGTTTGTTTAGATTTTTTTAACACCTCACATGTCTCTTATTCAGAATATATGATACAGGAGGGTTTTTTGTTCAAAGGTCATCTTCTTTGCATACCTCAATGTTCTATGAGACAAAATATTATCCAAGAGAAGCATCAAGGAGGTCTAGGAGGTCATTTTGGCATAGATAAGACTTTGGAGCAGGTTGGTAGGTTTTATTATTGGCCCATTTCAATCAGAAGTGAGAAGGTTTGTAGAGCAATGTACAATCTGCCAAAGAGAAAAAGGATCATCAAGTAATGCAGGACTATACCAACCCTTGGTCATACCTCAGAGGCCTTTGGAATGTTTGAGCATGGATTTTGTGTTAGGCTTGCCAAGAACTCCAAGGAGATTTGATAGTGTGTATGTGGTGGTAGATAGGTCTAGAAAAATGGCACATTTCATCCCTTGCAAGAGCACCAATGATGCCACCTTTATTGCAGGCCTCTTCTTCAAGGAGTTAGTTAGGATTCATGGTCTTCTAATGAGCATTGTTAGTGATAGAGATGTGAAGTTCTTGAGCCACTTTTGGAGGACACTTTGGAGAAAGTTGGGCACCAAGTTATCCTTTTCATCTGCCTATCATCCTCAATCATATGGTAAGACAAAGGTAGTCAATAGATCATTGGATAATATGCTAAGATGTCTTACAAAACAACATGGGCAGACTTGGGATTTAGTACTCGGACAGGCAAAATATGCATACAATGACTCAGTGAACCGAAGCACAGGTAAAAGTCCCTTTGAGATAGTGTATGGATTTCATCCTAGGGGCATATTAGAGCTCAGAGATCTCAGTTCTATAACACCTAAGAGTGCACAAGGTGAAATTTACAGAAGGTATTAAAGAAGTGCATGATAAGGTAAGGTAGTCCTTACAAAAAAAATCCGAGTAGTATAAGGTTCAAGCTGATAAAATAAGGAGGAATGTGCAATTTAAAGCTGGAGAGTTAGTGTTAGAATACCTTAGGAAGGAGAGACTTCCAAAAGGGTATCCTATCAAGTTAATGATGAAGAAGATTGTACCTCTCAAGGTGGTGCACAAATATGGACAAAATGCATATGAAGTTGAACTTCCTCCCACCTTGGGTATTTCACCTATCTTCAATGTATGTGATCTCTATCCATACAAGGGAGAGTCACAAACACATCAGCTGGACATGTTTGATGGTATGATGAACGAGTAGAGGAACCTTTGGTAGAGGGCATAAAATATCAAGAAATGAAGAGCAACAAAGCCAAGAAGGCAGTGGGGACTCACAAAGAGGAACATTTAGAGGAAGGAACAATTTTAGGGGTAGGTTTGGAAGCTCAAAAAGAGGGAATACAGTCTTCACCGGTAGGTGTTATCATTGCAATCAAGTTGGACATACCATGAGTAGGTGTCCAGGAAAAGCCTCAAGTTCAACAAGCTCATACATGGGTGAAAGAAGGACTCAATTGGTGCAAGAGGAGGGCACTCAAAGTGAGACCTCTCCAATCAGCAAGGCAGGGCCAGTGAAAGATGGAGAAAACTTAATGATGAGGAGAAAAATGATCAAGATACCCCAAGCCCAAGAGCCACTGCAGAGGAAAAGTTTGTTTAGAACCAAATGTAAGGTACATGGAAAAATTTGTAAGGTGATTGTAGATTCAGGTTCCATTGAGAACATTGTCTCAGTTGAAATAGTGGATAAACTCAAACTAAAAAGACTACCACATCTCACTCCTTACAAGGTATCATGGCTCAACCGTGGTCAACAAGTCTTAGTTGATGAACAAGAATGGGTGGACTTTGAAATTGGTGAGTATAAAGACAAAATACTATGTGAAATATTGCCTATGGATGCTTGTCATTTGTTGTTGGGCCGTCCATGGCAATATGATATGAGAGCTAGTCATGATGGAGAAAAGAACAACTATCTCATCACCAAGAATGGGAAGAAGTACCAAATGGATCCACTACCTGATCCAAAAGAGGAAAAGAAAATAGGATCAAGTGTGATGTTGATGAGAGGTAAAGCGTTTCTCAAAATATTAAAGCAAGAAGGTCATCAAGGCCATGCTATAGTGTTGAAGCCTAGAGACGAAGCTAAGGCAAATCCAATGAGTGAAGTGCCTCAAGATGTGCAAGGTCTACTAAAGCAATATGCAGAAGTTATAGGAGATGACATGCCTAATTCTTTGCCTCCAATGAGAGATGTAAACCATCAAATAGACTTAATACCAAGGGAAAATCTTCCTAACAAAGCTTCCTAAAAAATGACACCTAGCCAAAATGAAGAGATTGCCAAACAAGTGCAAGAACTCTTAGACAAAGGGTTTATCAAGAAGAGTTTGAGTCCATGTGTTGTTCCTACTGTGTTAGTGCCTAAAAAAGGAGGCAAATGGAGGATGTGCACTGACTCAAGAGCAATCAATAAGATCACTATAAGGTACCAGTTTCCCATGCCAAGGATTGAGGACCTATTGGACAATCTAGGAGGTGAAAGCTACTTCACAAAGGTGGACTTGAAGTTTGGTTATCATCATATCAAATCAAACCAGAAAATGAATGGAAGACAACCTTTAGAACCAATGTAGGCCTATATGAGTGGTTGGTGATGCCATTTGGCCTCACCAATGCACCTATTACCTTCCAAAGGCTTATGAATGAATTTTTAGTTGAGTTTTTTGGTAGAATTATTATTGTGTATCTTGATGACATTTTGATCTTCAGCAGGTCCAAGGAGGAGCACCTTAAGCATGTGGAGATTGTCTTGAAGAAGTTAAAGGAGGCTCAACTCAAAATCAACCTTGAAAAATGTGAGTTTTTGAAAACAGAGCTAGTATACCTTGGTTTTGTTATTTCTCAAGGATGTTTAAAGATGGACCCGAGTAAGGTAGAAGCAATACTTAATTGGTGTATACCTAGGGGCATAAGTGATGTTAGAAGTTTTCATGGAATGGCTTCTTTTTATAGGAAGTTTGTGAGAAACTTTAGCCATGTTTGTGCTCCTATGCTCAACACCATTAAAGAAGGGATTAAGTGTCACTTTAAGTGGACAGAGGAAGCCAATAAGGGGTTTGAAATGTTGAAAGCTAAGATAGCAGAGCTGCCAACGCTTAGATTTCCTGATTTCAATTAGTTGTTTATAGTAAAATGTGATGCTATCCAAAGGGCCATAGGGGCAGTTTTAAGCCAAGAGGGTCATCCTATAGCCTTCTTCTTAGAGAAGTTGAATGAAGCTAAGAAAAGGTACTCCACATATGACTTAGAGTTGTATGCAATGGTAAAAGCATTAAAGAAGTGGCGTCATTACTTGCTGCCCAAAGAGTTTGTATTTTTCACTAACAACCATGCCCTTAGTTTCCTTAATGGGCAAGAGAAGTTGAACCAGAGACATCTAAAGTAGGTTGAATACCTACAATCCTATACCTTCACTATTAAACACAAGAAGAGCACAACAAACAAGGTAGTTGATGCACTAAGTAGGAGAGTCATGACTATGAAGGAGATACAATTGCAAAGTGTGGGTTTGAGTGAGTTAAAAGACCTCTACAAGGATGATAAGGATTTTGTAGAGATATATAGTGTTTGTTTAGATTTTTTTAACACCTCACATGTCTCTTATTCAGAATATATGATACAGGAGGGTTTTTTGTTCAAAGGTCATCTTCTTTGCATACCTCAATGTTCTATGAGACAAAATATTATCCAAGAGAAGCATCAAGGAGGTCTAGGAGGTCATTTTGGCATAGATAAGACTTTGGAGCAGGTTGGTAGGTTTTATTATTGGCCCATTTCAATCAGAAGTGAGAAGGTTTGTAGAGCAATGTACAATCTGCCAAAGAGAAAAAGGATCATCAAGTAATGCAGGACTATACCAACCCTTGGTCATACCTCAGAGGCCTTTGGAATGTTTGAGCATGGATTTTGTGTTAGGCTTGCCAAGAACTCCAAGGAGATTTGATAGTGTGTATGTGGTGGTAGATAGGTCTAGAAAAATGGCACATTTCATCCCTTGCAAGAGCACCAATGATGCCACCTTTATTGCAGGCCTCTTCTTCAAGGAGTTAGTTAGGATTCATGGTCTTCTAATGAGCATTGTTAGTGATAGAGATGTGAAGTTCTTGAGCCACTTTTGGAGGACACTTTGGAGAAAGTTGGGCACCAAGTTATCCTTTTCATCTGCCTATCATCCTCAATCATATGGTAAGACAAAGGTAGTCAATAGATCATTGGATAATATGCTAAGATGTCTTACAAAACAACATGGGCAGACTTGGGATTTAGTACTCGGACAGGCAAAATATGCATACAATGACTCAGTGAACCGAAGCACAGGTAAAAGTCCCTTTGAGATAGTGTATGGATTTCATCCTAGGGGCATATTAGAGCTCAGAGATCTCAGTTCTATAACACCTAAGAGTGCACAAGGTGAAATTTACAGAAGGTATTAAAGAAGTGCATGATAAGGTAAGGTAGTCCTTACAAAAAAAATCCGAGTAGTATAAGGTTCAAGCTGATAAAATAAGGAGGAATGTGCAATTTAAAGCTGGAGAGTTAGTGTTAGAATACCTTAGGAAGGAGAGACTTCCAAAAGGGTATCCTATCAAGTTAATGATGAAGAAGATTGTACCTCTCAAGGTGGTGCACAAATATGGACAAAATGCATATGAAGTTGAACTTCCTCCCACCTTGGGTATTTCACCTATCTTCAATGTATGTGATCTCTATCCATACAAGGGAGAGTCACAAACACATCAGCTGGACATGTTTGATGGTATGATGAACGAGTAAGTATCTGGTATAATACTAAGAGGGGGGGTGAATCAGTATATTGAAAAACTGATACAAAGTTCCCAAACTCAAACTTAGTAAAACAAATTAAACATATCTCAGTCAAGATCAATATTCATAAGAATACTTGACATCAACCAGTTTAACTGTTATGACAAATTTAATAGTAAACAACTTCAATCTTGTAAACATCAACAATGCTTAATCATAACTCAACATATTCAACTCTCAATGCTTCTACTTAACATGCCTTATCAAAAGTTAACCAAATCAACAAATAAGATCACAACCACAAAAGCATTCACCACTTGACACAAATGTTTATACGTGGAAAACCCAAATAGGTAAAAACCATAGTGAGATGAGACTCACAAGGATAGCTATCTGAACTCTTCTAAAGTTCGCCCTGTTAGGAGCCAAGCCCGTTAAATCTTTACAGTAATTCCTATTAAGAACTAATTCCGGTTAGGAATCACCCGGTTAAGGGATTTACAAATATGCCTCGATGAAAAGAACAATAGCCTGTTAGGAGTAACCTCGCTGGAGGATTTAAGAATCCAAGCTAATGGACCACCTTGTTAGAGTATTTAATGAGTAACCAAGCTTGTTAGAGCTTAACCGGTTAAGGGATTTCACTTCTGCTGTAATTGTTAGAAAACAACAGGTTTTCTTGATCTGTCTGAGTAGCACTACATTTTCTTGATTAGATCCTTCTAAGCTTCAATCTGCCTTCACTCAAAGTGCAGATCCATTCACTGGTTAGGCAACTACACACTCAACAGGTTTCTATCAACCTTGCCAACAACCTTTACAAACAACTTCATCGACCTTAAATAGAAATCAAGTAGGTCGGTAACACAAAAAAAACATAATTCTCATCATCGAGATTAAAAACAAGTTGGTACAATCTTGACTGTCAGAAATTATGAAAATCTCTTCACATTCTTCAAGAAAATTCCAACCGCTCCATGATCACCTCTTTATTGGACTTTGTAACTCATGACGCGCTGTGCATTAGATTTAATCCACTTTGCTCCTTCCCTAGATAAAAAACAAATGCGCGAAAACAATTTGAACATATCCATTCAATGATCACACGTGTCTCCATCATTACTTCTTATCAGATGATAAACCATCAAACTTGATCGGTTAGAGTTTAACAACTTATAGGGTTTACCAATTACATTACATAGAAATGTTTAGCCCTTTACACTAGTTTCAACTCACAAACTTTACATACTGGTTTACAACATCTTCCATAAAGCTCTTCTTACCGATTACTAGCCAATATAAAAAATAACAATATAAGCAATAACATGAATACCATAATCGGTTCAATTGACATCAATGACAACATATCATTAATGAAATCTCTATGCAAAATACCAACAAACTCAAAATACCAACAATCTCCCCCTTTGGCATTAATGACAATACAAATATCAATGCCTCTGATTACTATTGAGATTGGTGAATAGGAATCCTGGTTTACATTACCAAGTATTCACCTTGCTCTGTCTGTCTTCAACCTGTCACTGGATCACCTAATTAGACACATAATTCTTCTCCTCAATCACATAATTCTTCTCCCCCTTTGACAACAATGCCAAAGGGAAAGTAAAACATGTAATTCTTCTCTCACTATGCATCAACATCATTTTGCAACTTGATGCTCTCCCTGTGGAATGCATCCACTTCTTCATCAATCCATGTAAAATTCCTCAAGTGGTTTAGGGACTGATACAATCAACATCATGCTCAACTAACTTTATGAAGAGGGACAACCCCTAATTGACTTCTAAGATACTCAAAAGTGGTCTTAGGCAGAGGTTTGGTAAAGATATCTGCAAGCTGCTCCTTGGTAGAAACATGCTCCAAGATAACATCTTTACTTTGAACTTTTTCCCTCAAGAAGTGATATTTCAATTCAATGTGCTTAGTCCTTGCATGCAAAACAAGATTTTTAGAAATGTTTATTGCACTTGTATTATCACACAAAAACTTTATTGGTTCTGAGATTTACATCTTCAAACCTTCCAAAATGTGCCTCATCCACATAACTTGTGTGCAACTCATATAAGCTGATACATACTCAGCTTTAGAGTAGATTGTGAAGTGCAACTCTGCTTTTTACTAATCCATGAGACTATCCTTCCTCCTAGAAAGAATGCTCCACCGGTAGTACTCTTCCGGTCATCAATATTTCCTACCCAATCAACATCTGTGTATGCTATCAAATCAAAATTTCCACCATATGGATACCATATCCCATAGTCAATAGTACCTTTAAGATATCTGAAAATTCTCTTGGTTTCCATCAGATGTGCCTCCTTTGGATTCTTCTGAAATCTAGCAATAATAACAACTGCATGGGCAATATCCGGTCAACTGTGAACAACATAGTATAACTTGCCAATCATTGACCTGTATTCCTTTTCATCTACAGAATTAGATGCATCTTCCTTGGACAATTTACAACCTGTAACCATCGGGGTTCCAACTGGTTTACAGTCACTCATACCGAAATTCTTCAAAACCTCTTTCACATACTTGGATTGAGTAATGAAAATACCATTATTCACCTGCTGTATCTGTAAGCCTATAAAATTTTTTATTTCCCCTACTAATGACATCTCAAATTTATTCTTCATTTCATCTGCAAAACAATTACTCATGTCATCATTACCTCCAAATATAATGTCATCTACAAATACTTCACTGACCATTATTTCATCTCCTTCAGACTTGAGATAAATGTTACTATCATCACTAGTTCTAGCAAAGCCTATCTTCATTAGATGAGTATGAAGCCATTCATACCATGCTTTGGGTGCTTGCTTTAATCCATACAAGGCTTTATGCAATTTGCATACCACGTCTTCCTTATCTGTCAATGCATAACCATTAGGCTTCTCTATATAAACCTCTTCTTCTAGTATCCCATTCAAGAATGCAAACTTAACATCCATCTAGTATACCTTGAACTTCTTATGAGCTGTAAATGCAAGCAATGTTCTATCACCTTCCAGTCTTGCTACTGGTGCAAAATTTTCTCCATAATCCTCTCCTTCTTCTTGCACATAACCTTTGCATACTAATCTTGCCTTATTGCGAATTACAACATCATCTTCATTTAATTTGTTTCTGAACACCCATTTAGTACCAATAACATTCTTGTTTATCGGTCAAGGTACTAGGGTCCAATGTTGTTGTTCTTAATT
This sequence comes from Cryptomeria japonica, assembly GCF_030272615.1. Lineage (NCBI taxonomy): Eukaryota > Viridiplantae > Streptophyta > Pinopsida > Cupressales > Cupressaceae > Cryptomeria > Cryptomeria japonica. Next base: position 502,163,644 of record NC_081414.1, read on the forward strand.
TGATCCAACTCCTCCTCCATAGCTTTCACCCAATGATCATCACGAATTAGCACTTCTAGGTTCAAAGGTGGAGATCATGCAAGAGTTTTCTCTTATTCTCCTTCTAGTTAGTACACTGGCATCCTTATCCCCAATTATCTGTTTAGGATTGTGATTCAATCTCACATACCTAGGAATAACATGATCATTCTCTTCAGGTTCAGCTTCTTCATTATCATCTTCCTCTGAATTTATTTGTTTCGGTTGAACAACTAGATCAGGATTTCCTTTACCGGTTTCTGATTTAACAATTTTAGGTTCCAAAAGAAAAATGCAAGGATCTTCATCCTTCTTCTCAAAACTAGTTCCTTCTAAAATTTCAGGACATTCATCGACACGAACATCAACACTTTCAACAATTTTCTGTGTCTGGTTGTTGAAGCAATTATAGGCCTTACTCTTGGTGGAATAGCCAAGAAATATGCCTTCATCACTCTTAGCTTCAAACTTGCTTATGTAATCACCTCTTTTAATAAAACATTTGCTTCCAAATATCTTAAAATATCCAACATCAGGTGATATCCCATACCAGTACTCATATGGGATCTTGTCCTTACCTCTTTTCACCAAAACTCGGTTCATTGTGTACACAGCTATACTTACAGCTTATTTCCAAAATGTTTTTGTTACACCTCCTTGTATCAACATAGTCCTAGCAGCTTCAACCACTGACCGGTTGTTTCTCTCTGCTATACCATTGTGCTATGGTGTTGTTGGTGCAGAAAGCTGCCGCTTGATACCATTATCATCACAATACTTAGTGAACTCCATAGAAGTGAATTCACCGCCTTGATCTGTTCTTAGACATTTTATCTTTCTGCCACTCTCTTTCTTAGCTAAGGCTCTGAATGCCTTGAATTTACCAAAAGCTTCATTCTTATCCTTCAAAAATGTGACCCACATCATCCTTGAACAATCATCAGTGAAGATCATGAAGTATCCGTCACCTTGAATGCTTCTTGTTGTTATTGGTCCACATAGATCTGTATGAACCAAATCTAACAAGTCCTCTGCTGAGAAGGACTTGCTCTTAAAAGTTGAATAAGTCATCTTTCCTAGTTGACATTCTTTACAAAGAGCATTAACTAGTTTGTCTAGCTGAGGCAGACCTCTTACTATCTTAGACTTGCTTACTTTAACAATATTGTCAAAATTTATATAACAAAATCTCCTATGCCAAAGCCAGCTATCATCTATTTTTGCTATCAAACAGTTGCTAACTTTAGGATTGAGATGAAATAGATTACCTCTGGTCCATTTCCCGGTTGCAATCAATTCACCTTTGTTGTCAAAGATTTTACACATTCCATTTCTAAACTCGAGTGGGTATCCTCTATCATTAAGTTGTGCCACACTTAAAATATTGTGCTTTAGGCCGTCAACCCAATAGACATGGTCAACACTTCTCTTCCCATTAAGAGAATTAACCCTTACCTTTAACCATACAGGGTGAGTCATTGACAAATATGACAACACCGCCATCAAATTGCTTCAGGGAAAGAAATTTGCTCCGATCATCGGTCATGTGATGTGAACAACCTCTATCAATGATCCAATCATCAGAGTTATCCATTCTGGATACTAGTGCCTTCTGATATGATATTTCTTCCTTAATAGCTACAAACACAATATCTTTACTAGCATCATCATCATATTCTTCATCAATAATACCACTGTCAATAGCTACAAGACAATCTCTCTTGCCTTTACCCTTGTATTTCTTAAATTTGTCTCTCTTGTATTCATTTTCACCATTAGTGCAATTTGCTGCTATATGACCAATCTTGTTGCATGCAAAACATTTTAAAGGTAGCTTACCTCTATATTTACCAGCGCCTCTAGGCAGTTGTTTTGCCAACAATGCTTCAAGTTCCACTAAGTTGTCTTCATCTTCAACATCTTTGTTGGATCTAGATTCATAGTTATGGCCGGTATCTCTACTTCTTCTCACAGATGGGATAGAGACAGAATCTCTAAATGCATATTCTGATTTCTGTACACTACCATCATAGCCATTTAGTTTAAAGTAGTAAGTTTGCCAATAATAGAGTCAAGAGTTACCTTTGTCTTGTCAATGGATTTCAGCTCCTGAATAGCTGCAACTCGGATAACATAGACTAGTAGCAGGGTTCTCAGTACCTTACTGATTACTGTGGCATCTTCCACTTTCCCTCCTGCACTCTTTATCTCACCAACTATCTCTTTAATCCTTTGACCGTGCTGCTGGATATTCTCACCTTCAGACATTCTCATGTCATCAAACTTTCCTCTTAAACTCTCCTCTTTGGCAATCTTAACATGTTCATCACCACTATAAATCTCTTCTAATTTCTTCCATACTTCATATGTAGTGTCAAGACCATGAACATCTACATATTCAACATCAGACATGGAACTGATAATAGCTTCTAATGCCTGGTGATTTTCTTGTTGTTCTTTCTTCTGATCATTAGTCAGGGGTCCAGTAGGTGTAGTATACTTATTTTCTATATGATCTCAATGCTGACTACCAAGACTCTTAATGTAAATCTTCATTCTGTCACTCCATATTCTATAGTTATCTTTGTTAAACTTCGGACCTTCTTTCTTCATCATGATCTACAAGATCTTTTCCTCAAGCTGTTAGGCTTTTAGATTAAGAGGACCTGAGATGCTCTGATATCAATTGATGGTATGATGAAAGAGTAAGTATCCGGTAGAATACTGAGAGGGGGGGGGGTGAATCAGTATATTGAAAAATTGATACAAAGTTCTCAAACTCAAACTCAGTCAAACAAAGTAAACATATCTCAATCAAGATCAATATTCATAAAAATACTTGACATCAACCGATTTAACTGTTATGACAACTTTAACAATAAACAACTTCAGTCTTGTAAACATCAACAATGATTAATCATAACTTACCATATTCAACTCTCAATGCTTCTAGTTCACATACCTTATCAGAAGTTAACCAAATCAACAAATAAGATCACAACCACAAAAGCATTCACCACTCGACACAAATGTTTATACGTGGAAAACCCAAATAGGTAAAAACCATGGTGAGATGAGACTCACAAGGATAGCTATCTGAACTCTTCTGAAGTTTGCCCTGTTAGGAGCCAAGCCTATTAAATCTTTACAATAAGTCCTGTTAAGAACTAATTCCAGTTAGGAATCACCTGGTTAAGGGATTCACAAATATGCCTTGATGAAAAGCACAATACCCTGTTAGGAGTAACCTCGCTGGAGGATTTAAGAATCCAAGCTAATGGACCACCTTGTTAGAGGATTTAATGAGTAACCAAGCTTGTTAGAGATTTCCCGGTTAAGGGATTTCACTTCTGCTGTAATTGTTAGAAAACATCAAGTTTTCTTGATCTGTCTGAGTAGAACTACATTTTCTTGATCATATCCTTCTAAGCTTCAATCTGCCTTCACTCAAAGTGCAGATCTATTCACTGGTTAGGTAGCTACACACTCAATAGGTTTCTATCAACCTTGCCAACAACCTTTACAAACAACTTCATCGACCTTAAATAGAAATCAATTAGGTCGGTAACACAACAAAAACCTAATTCTTATCATTGAGATTACAAACAAGTCAGTACAATCTTGACTGTTAGAAATCATGACAATCTCCTCACATTCTTCAAGAAAATTCCAACCGCTCCATGATCACCACTTCATCAAACTTTGTAACTCATCACGCATTGTGCATTAGATGCAATCCACTTTGCTCCTTCCCTAGATAAAAAACAAGCACGCCAAAACAATTTGAACATATCCACATTCAATGATCACACGTGTCTCCATCATTACCACTTATCAGATAATAAACCATCAAACTTTCTCGGTTAGGGTTTAACAGTTGATAGGGTTTACCGATTACATTACATAGAAAGGTTTATCCCTTTACCGATTCACCAGTTCAACTCACAAACTTTACATACCGGTTTACAACATCTTCCACAAAGCTCTTCTTATCGGTTACTAGCCAATATAAAAAACAACAATATCAACAATAACATGAATACCATTACTGGTTCAATTGACATCAATGACAATATATCATTAATGAAATCTCTATTCAAAATACCAATAAACTCAAAATGCCAACAATGTCATCACAGATTAGTGAAGATTGGGTGAGAGATTTGCCACCAAGCCAACCGGTTAATTTCGAGAGTATCTTGCACAACAAGGTAGTAAAGAAGACAAGGAAAGGAGTCTACAAGCACTATCTTGTCAAGTGGGAAGGGCTACTTGATTCCAATGCTATGTGGATGTTAGAATCAGATATACTTCAGCATGGAGTGGAGATTGCAGACCTCTTAACTCAAGGGACTTGAGCTCTTTGTCCCAGGGGAGTATGGTGTAGGGCACCTAACACTCCAATCATGCAATTTGTTTTATTTCAAGTTTTGTGTGTTGTATTTTATAATGTTATAATGGACCAACCATTTGGGACTCAGTAGAGCCATGGTTGAGTAGTCCAAGTTTTGGATTGTGTCATTTGTGTTCAAGATATTGTCAACTTGAGAAGTGCAATGCTAAGGTAGATCATAGGAGTAGTAATCCAGATGATTGTTATCATGTAATAGGGGTCAATTTTATTGTGTTTAGGTCTTCTAGAGTGTCTGAGGACCTTCAGGAGCCTTGGAATGCATTAAAGTGAAAGTTGCATCTTAGGAGTCAAAAGATGTAAAAATTTGTTGAGCAACATTTTGCAATTTTTGCAAAAGTTGCATTTTTGGATGATGGCGTTACAAAGTTGGTTGAAACAACTAAACCATCAGCATATAAGCCAAAAAACACTTCATTGTATGGGTTGGAGAATTCGGAATGCAAGAACAAGTTTTTGTTTTTTTAAACAATCTTGTTTTCTTCATCGTTTGATAGTTTTATTGAGTTTTCATTGCTTTGTATGGTCTAGTACAGACTTGATTGTAGGATCTCATTGCTGGGCATGAGTTTTCATTGAATTTGCTTTCCAATAAGTTTGATTTGCAGGAGTGATTGTCCTTAGTTGCAGAGATATCATCCATTCTTTGCAACTTAGTGTAAAACCCTTGCAAGTAGGGTTTAAGAGAAAAAATGGTTCTAACCTAAGCATTCATTGATGGCACCTATTGAAATCAAGTGGAATGATAGGTTAGGGTGTTTACATAGTTTTAGAATAGGTTTTTTTTGTTTTGCAAGACCTTGTGGAGGAGAGACAATGAAGCCCTAGGCTCACCGCTGGGAGTTGGTGAGTTAGGACAACAAAAGAAGTGTGTTTTAAGAGCACATGATGATTGGTGAAAGAAAAAATGTCACATGGTTGGAAAGCCCTAAGTATTCCCTTGAAGAATCCTAAATTTTTTTGAGCAGATGTTCTGACTAGTGAAGGTTTTGAAAAACATCTTTCCAAGTCACTTGGGTAGGCCTAAACCCTTGAAATTAGTAGAGTATTGGAAACCCTATGTGTACGGATAAACTGGATGCAATTTTCCAATATTATCTATAACTCTGAAAAGGGTACTCGAATCCATAATTTATTTGTAGCCTTGTTTGGGAAGTTTTCAAACTAAGTCCCTAAAACTGCCAAAGGAGGGCTAATCCAATTAGGCCTATTTGCGCCCGATAGAGACAAAGAAAGGCTAGGAAACCATGGAGATGAGTTTGGGGATGCTAAAAGCCTCAAAAGACTTCAAAGACACTATGTAAATGTATTTTTGAGTCTATTGAATGAGTTTGGAGTGTTGTGATCCTTGTAGGAGTTGTTGGAGCCTAGGAGTGGTGTGTGGAGATTGAGTTGGCAACCTCAATATGAGGAGTTGGTTGTCTAAGACCAATGGCTACAACTTGGAGGCAAGCCAAAGTGGTTCAGACCTTGGATGTCTCAATAGAAAAACCCCCTACTAAGTACCGTTAGATGGGCTTGAGTAGTTGAAGGGTTGAGTAAGACAAGTCAACCTAGAAGGTGAATTGGATCAAGCTTCAAGACTCTCTACATCATTGAGTTAAGTGTTGAATCAAGTAATCACATTGGGAAACCCTTTAGGTGTTAGTTAAGTCTTCCATTGTATAATATGAACTTAATGTTAACTCAATGTATCATTATTCTATTTTAGCTTTAAAAAAATAAATATTTGCAGTCTATCCTTGTGTTTTTGTTTTATCCCTTCGAGGTTTCCTGGCGGGGCATTACATACACTAGAAGAGAGACATGCTTTCATATTACTTTTCCAAGAGTTTAGTGACATTTTTGCTTGGCAGTATTCAGATTTAAAGTTTTTGACCCCAACATTGCCCAACATACTATAGAGCTTGAGGTAAATGCTAGACCTGTGAGGCAAAAACAAAGGCCTCGTAATCCCAAACTTGATCCCCTAACGTTCAAGGAATTGAATAAATTCAATGAGAGCAACATTATTTTTCCTATGAAGCACACCTATTGGGTGTCAAACCTTGTCCCAGTGAGAAAAAAGAATGGTGAAATTAGACTATTTGTTGATTTCAGAGACCTCAATAGAGCCTCACTCAAAGATAGATACCCGCTACCCTCTATGGAGCAGATCCTTCAAGTTGTTGCAGGTTCTGAGAGGTTTTCTCTACTACATGGCTTCTCAAGTTACAATATGGTTTTAGTGAAAGAGGAGGATTATTTCAAAATAACATTCACAACCAAATGGGGTATATGGCATATAAGAAAATGCCATTTGGTTTGTCCAATGTTGGTGCTACCTTTCAGCTTGTCGTGGATATGGCATTTCAAGGTTTGATGTATAAGTTTGAACTTGTTTATTTGGATGACATAGCTATTTATTCAAAGAATTCAAATAAACATCTAACTCACTTGAAGGAGATATTTGAGAGGTGTAGGGAGTTTGGTATATCCCTCAACCAAATAAATGTGATTTTTTTGTCCATGAGGGTAGGTTACTGGGGTATGTGGTTACAAAAGAAGGTATAACAATTAATCCGGAGAGGGTAAGTGCCATTATTCCTCTTCCCCTACCAACACACAAGAAAGGATTACAAAGTTTCTTGGGTAGGATTGATTTCATTAGAAGGTTTATCCATATGTCATTGAATTATTAAAGCCTATAACCTCTATGTTGAAGAAAAATGTTGCTTTAAGTTGGTCTAAGGATGGAAAGAGAAGTTTTGAGATCATAAAGGAGGAACTTGCAACTACTCCTACTTTGTTGAACCCAAATTTTTTAAAAGATCTCATTCTGTATTCATACGATAGCATTGGCAGCATATCAGCTATGCTGGTTCAAGAGAATAAGCATGGTTTAGAGCATCCCTTGGCCTTTTTCAGTGAAGGCCTTAAGGACTATGAAGAGAAGTATTATTTTGTTGAAAAATATGTTCTTATTGTTGTTAGAAGTTTAAAAAAGTTTAAACTTATGATTTCTAACAATAAAATTAAGTTGTTGGTTGCTCACCCATCAGTTAAGGAGTTTCTGCTGAGTAAAGATTTGAATGATAAGAGAGCTGGTTGGGTGACTAAAGTGATGGAATATGATGTGGATATCAAGGTCACTAAGCTAGTTAGAGGCAAGGGATTATGTGAATAGGTTTATGGTGACACGAACAATAGTAAAGAGAATGAAGAGCAGGTTGTTCTAGCCCTCCAAGATCAAGAACCAACAGTTGTTCCTTCTCCTCCTACTAGTTGGGTATATGAAATGACTCATTTCCTACTAACTGGTGAGTGTCCTCATGGATTGAATAAAGCAAAAAGAAGGTATTACATGTTTCAATCTATTCCCTTTGTACTCTTAAATGGTATTCTATTTAGGAAGGATTTTAATGGTGTTTTACTAAGGTGCATAGAGGTTGATCAAGAAGATAAGTTTTTACATGAGTTCCATGAAGGATCAACGGGGGGACATTTATCACCAAGAGCTACAACTTTAAAGATAATAAAAGGAGGATATTACTAGCCTAATTTATTTAGGTATGAACATTTGTGGGTGAGGAAATGTAAGGAATGTGCCATATTTGCAAGAAAGTAGAATTTAGCAGCTCTGCCTTTGCAAACCATTCAAGTAGAACAACCCTTCATGAAGTGGGGTTTGGACTTCATTGGAGTAAAAAATCCACCTTCAAGTGATGGGCATAAGTGGGCTCTCAGAACCACTGAATATTTTACCAAGTGGACTGAGGTTGTGGCACTTAAAGAGGCAAATGAGACAACTATGTTAAACTCCTATGAGGAGTTGATAACAAGGTTTGGTGCTCCAGAATCAATAGTTTCAGATAATGCTCTTGCTTTTGTAGGAAGTAGAATATCTGATTGGGTAGTTAAAAATGGTGTTTATCTTAATACTTCACTTAACTACTACCCTTATGGCAATGGAAAAGCATAGTCCATAAATAAGAATCTATTAAGGGTTATCAAAAGGACCATGGAAGGGAATCAGGGAGCTTGGCATACCAAGCTAAAATCAGCCTTATTGGCTGATAGGATTACACCAAAGAGATCCACTGGAGTGTCACCATACATGCTTGTGTATGGAAAAGAGGTCAGACTACCAATTTCTCTTGAGCTTCCAACCCTTGATGTATTCAATCAACTTGATATGATTGAAGAAGAGCCCATGACAATAAGGTTGGCTCAACTGATTGAGCTAGAAGAAGTTAGAAATGATGCAATGAAGAAGATTGAACATCCACAAGCTCAAATGAAGAGGTCATTTGATAAGAGAGCAGCTCCTAGAGTATTCAAAGAAGGAGACATTGTCCTGAAATGGGATGAATTTAAGAGCAGGCCAGGTAAGCATAATTTTTTTGACGCTTTTTGGAGTGGACCTTACATAATTTCTAAGTGCAAGCAGCACAATACCTTCTAGTTATCTAAGTTGGATGGTTTTGTGGAACCAATATCAGTCAATGGGATTCACCTCAAACATTGCATTTGAGGTATGACCTAAAATTTGTACATATTTGAGTACTTTTGATGTTAATAAGTGTTGTTGCAAAGCAGATCAATTTAAGTTTTATTTTCCCTAAGTGCCTTGTGCACAGTTTTGAAGGAGTAATAAGGATGTTACTGCTGAAATGTATTGTAGTTATAGAATAAAGGTATTCACTATATGAAATAGATAAATTGTATATTCGTGGTCACACACAATAAAGATATCCTTCATATAGCTATAATAAATTGCAACAATGATTTAGAGGTGTTTTGTTGTTGCCCTACCCTAATCCATCAATTACCCATATATAATTCATGATAGTGAGTTGCTTTAGCTCACTGTCACAAGCCATACACCTATGTTCAATGGATTAGGAGAGAGTTGAGAAGAGATAAGAGAGTTTTTGTAGTGTTATGAGATGTGTTTTCAATTTTTGACAAGCTACAGTGACTCTGTGCCCAATGGAAAGGCTTAGGCAGTTGGTCAAGATGTTTAGCAGGCAGACATATAGCAGATGTCACAAAAAATGTTACCTATTTTCACTAACAAGCTCAATTAGGTAGAGATTTTTTGTTTTTATAAATAAAAGGGTACATGTTTTATTCTGCTATGTTACATTCATATGCAAAAGAAAGACCAAACGAATACTATCACATTTGCAGATGCATATGCACAAGAGAAAATATACACATTTTATTGGAAAAAGTAATCTTTATTAATATGAATGTACAATGTCTCACACAAGCCATGAGACTAACTCTTATGGTGCAGATAAATAAAAAATTTTGTATTTCTAGATGCAAAATAAATGTAAAATATACATAAGGAAGGGTGACTCGTCATTTTCTGAATGACAAGTCCTTTCTAAGTGGCCTTCTGTCGCCCAACTTGCATCTAGTTGTTGTCTCCTTATTGCCCCTGAGTACCTACATTTGAGAAAAACAATGTTGTTAGAGAAAGGAAGATCATCATTCATTATATGCACATGAACCTACAAACATATAATCCATTCCTCATGTGCATCATAATAGCTAGTATGTCATATAGGTCTAGGAAACAAGTGCCAGATCAAATAATCAAGAATAAGTTAGTGATATGCTCATTTTTATCTAGCTTGTATGTTCACTATCCAAATACAAGAAAAGTAATGTTGGTGTTTATCAGTTTTACATGAGTGGTGAAAAATGTGGCTCCCACAAGGGTTGAGCCCAACTCATTTAAATATTTCATATCAGAGAGGACAAAGATGCATACCAATGTTTCAAATAAGGAGTGTTTCAAAGAAGTGTCAAGATTTTGTTTTGGCACAGATAGTTATCTAGAGCAATAAACTTCAGAGAGTAAACAACCCTGTAGCGGATAATAGTAATACTCTGATAACCATCATGTGCCAAAACAAAACTTTGACACTTCAATCAAAAGACTACTTTTCAACACACTTATATTGCAACAATCTTGGTAATAAAAGAACAAGTAATGCATAGGAAATGATTGTTACAGTCATTAGAGGCAAGAGAGGACAATCATAGAGGTTTCATAAAGCACAATCATAATAAAGACAATCATCAAAGGATGTCATTCCCAACAATGGGCATGAAGATGAGCAGTGTATGAGGAGTTAAAGCAGAGAGAAATATTTACACCCCATGCCAAATATAGTCCATTTCCATTAAGACACAATAAAGAGACACCATGAGGACAATACGCAAAGGCACAAAGGTCATCTTAAGTTATGAAAAAGTGATATAAAATAGTCATAGAAAAAGATAATCCAAACATTGAACATAGTGCCATGAAGAGAGAAAATATAATCCACAATGATATAGTCACAGTGCAGTGATATCAACTCAGATCTAAAGACACAGAGGACATCTCTCAGTCTTAGCTGTTATCAAATAGTCACATTGAATCAACAGTAATGAGGATAGCAACTTGAAGGGAATGAGTAATGACTCTAATAGTCAGCCCTAGGACAGTCTCAATCATTGGAGTGGACATCATATCCTCAAAGATTGGAGCTTAACAGTGATCAACTTGGGAAAAGAAGTGTATACACCTAAAAATGGTCTGAAGATAATTAATTAAATACGTAGTTATTTAATTAATAACCCTTCCCAATTAATTGAATTCACAAATAATTTGATTAATTTCGCCATTCAGTCTACTTATAAATAAATCTAAGGATTTATTCATTAAGTTCATTTCAATAATTCTCCTTTGATTAATTAATCTAAATTAATTAATCCTCCCCCCATTTTAATTCACTGTTCTAATCTCATAATTAGTTGAAACAAATCAAATTATGATTTGTTGAAATTAATTATCTTTTCCTAATATTTGAATTTCTAAATTTAAATATGAGCACATGACTCCTAACTTTTAACCACCTAACCTAACCACCCCCTAACCTAAGCCATTCTATCTAATCCTAGGGTCTGACTAACCCTATCCTCTTGCACATCCTAACCTCTTATAAGTTGGATATTCTCCCCTTGAGACAAATGACACTTTTGCCACATGTCTCCTCCCTTGGATACTTGCCCTCTCATGAGTAAGGTTCCTTGACACTTGTCACCATAGAGACGACAAGTGTCCCTTCCTCCAATCTCTTCTCCAACTTGCCCAATCTTATCCCTTGGTATCTTCCGATCAAATCTGGACCATTGATTCCTACCACCTCAGCTTTGGCCTTGGAATTTTTATAAATACCCCTCATTTTGGAGTAATAAAGATCCCTTGCATCTTAGATTTAAGCATCATTACTATAATCATTTTCATTTCAATCATCTAGCATACAATCATGTATCTCATATCATTTTAGATTAATCTAGCCTAATTTATTAATCTTGCATTCATCTAGTTTGCATTCATATAGATTAAATCCTTCGTCTTGGTGTAGTCAAGTCACTAGTATTTCTATCGGTACAAGTCTTGCGTGACAGAGCTTTCTTCATGAAGTGGGGAGGGGATTGGTCAACCTTTCCTAGGGTAAGGAACTGGGCCAATGAAGAATGTGGGAGCCACTTTGAGATCAAAACTCTAACAAAGGGGTTTTTCCTTATCATAGCTGGGACAACTGAGGAGAAAATTACGTTGATGGACTCTGGGTCTTTTTTGATGTCGGGAGTAGGGTTTTATTTTAAAAACTGGACCCCTAATTTTTACCCTCGACAAGCCACCGTAGAGGAAATTCCTGTTTGGATTAGACTTTACAATGTCCCGCATGAATACTAGGAGGAAGTTTTTAAGAGTATTGGTGATAAACTAGGGAGATTCATCAAGTCAGATGAAGTGGTTGACAAGATGAATTCATGCATGTATGCTCGAATCTGTGTCATGTGGAAACCACATCCAAGGCTCCCGAAGGCCATTGAGATTAGATCGCCAGAGGGTTTATGGAGGCAAGAAATTGAAGTTGAAGAAATCATGGTTAAGTGTAAGTCTTGCAAAGAATGGGGCCATGAGGACCGTGATTGTAAGGCAGGGTAGAAGAGGAAAGGAAGGGAAAACTGAGCTTTGGAGGAGTAGTTGTTAGTAGGGTTGGTTGTGTCTAAGTAGATTCCAGGCCACACAGAGGTCAACCTGAGCTCTGACCCGACGGTTTCAATGGACAAGGATTTTCTTCACAGTTCTGAAGTTTCAGGGGGGGTGAAAGTACCAGTAGATTCTTTCCCAGCTCATGAAGTGTTGTTGGAGGTCTCTGGTCCGACTGGAGATAAGGCTGCTGCGGTTGTGCTCGGCGGTTTGGGTGAGTTTTATGTGGATCGTCCTCAGATTCAATTAGGATGTCCGGTTGGGGAGCATGTGCGTCAAGATATTAGCAAAATTTGTGGGGGAGTCTGCCTCCATTTAGAAGGAGCAACAACGAAGGTTGTTCATGGGCTTTATATTAATGACTGTGCAGTAGGTGGGGGGATCCCATCTCAGCATAGGTTTTACTATACTTCTGAGACTGGGCTGGAGGGCCTAGGGAAGGGATTGAATGTAAAGTCTCTGGAGAATTGAGACGTCATAGTAGGGAGTGTGGAGGGAAAAAAAATCATCTTCAAGGACATCCACATGTCCCCAGGCAAGATGGATAATGGCTTACTAGCAAAGTTGGAGTCTGAAGAGGAATTAGGACTGAGCGATGATTCATTGGGATTGTCTACTGAGATAGGGGAGACAGAGGTTAGGACCATTAAACAGACCAAATCAAATCCCTCTAAGTCCAAAGGGAATTTGAGAGGAAGGAAAAATAGGCAGAAGTTGCTTGAGGAAGCAGGCAACACGAAGGGCCAGACAAGACTACTTAGATCCGGGAGAGACTTGTTCTCTCTTAGACAACAATGAAGTTCCTAACATGGAATGTCAGGGGCTGCAATGCCCTTGACAAGAGACACCTGATCAAAAGAGGATTTGATCAGGCTAAGCTGGAAGTTATTTGCATTCAGGAAACTAAGTTGGGACGAGATGATGCAGCTAGAGTTTTTGGTGTAAGGCAGAGGTGGTCTGGTTCTTTTGTGGAATCAGAGGGGGCCTCAGGAGGGCTTGGCATTTTGTGGAATCCACTAGCTATTCAGGTGGATGTGGTCTCTTGCTCTAAACATTGGCAGATGGTAAAAGTGAACTGGAAGATCATGAACTTTTCCTTTTTTTTTTTTATCAATGTCTATGGGCCCACTTTGGCTGTGGAAAAGTGTCAGCTATGGGAGGATATTACAAATCTTTTAGAAGAGGTGAGGCTAACTTTAGCTATTGTTGCTAGGGACTTCAATGCCACTCTTTCTTTCTTAGATAAGTGTGGAGGGGTGAGAAGGATGTGCAAGACGCAATCAGACATTCAGTCTTTTGTGAATTCTAATGCCTTGTTTGAAGTGGCTGCTAAAGGTGGGAATTTTACTTGGACTAATAGACGAAGGAGATTTTCCAAAATTGTGGAGAAACTAGATAGATTCTTCCTTGTAGGGGATTGGAACTTGGCCCCCTCGGTCTTTGAGGCAGAAGTTTTAGCAATTTCAGGATCAGACCACTTCCCAGTCTCTTTGGTTGTGCAAAAAGATGAAGTTCCGCTTCGGTGTCCTTTCAAGGTGGAAAAGATGTGGTTAAGGGAGCTGGGTTTTAGAGATTGTGTAGTTTGTTGGTGGAAGGAGGCACTGGTGGTGGAAGGTTTCTTGGCCTTTCAGTTCTTCAAGAAGCTTAGTTTTGTGAAACAAAAATTGAAATCTTGGAACAGGGAGGTGTTTGGCAATATGTTCAATGAAAAGAGAAGGATTGAAGGGGATTTGGGGGCTTTGAATGCGAAAGTCTTGGCAGAAGGGATGGATGAAGTGGATTATCTTACAGAGAAATATATGCTTAGTAACTATGGGGAAGTATTGCAGAGGGAGGAGATTTACTGGAAACAGAAATCATGAGAGAACTGGCTTAAAGCCGGTGATAGAAACATGAAATTATTTCATAGTTCGGTGAAAGCAAGGAGAAGCCTCATTATAATCCTCTCCCTATGACTTGCAGATGGAATGATCATTGAGGACTCAGACCGCATTAGTAAGGAGGCTGTTGACTTCTTTGAAAATCTTTGGAGGAGGAACGGGGCTGGTCAGATGGGCTTGCAGGTCGAGCTTTTGGAGTTAATTCCTCCCTTAGTGTCTAGGGATGATAATAATATGCTTGAGGAACCAGTCTTGATGAAGGAAGTAAAATCTGTTGTTTTTGGGTTAGGTGGGGAGAAAGCACCAGGCCCAGATGGGTTTCAGGCATTCTTTTTCTAGTTCTTTTGGGATGTGCTTGGTGGGGAATTGTTAGATGTGGTTGAAGAGTCAAGGTCTAGGGGTTTTGTTTTGAAGGAATTCAATTGTACTCTTGTGGCACTTATTCCCAAGAAAGCCAAGCCAAAAGGGATGGAGGAGTTTCATCCTATTTCGTTGAGCAACACCATCTACAAAAATCATTACAAAAGTTGCTGCTAATAGGCTCAAGTTAATTTTAGATAAGTTGATCTCTTGTGAACAATGCAATTTTACCCCAGGAAGGAACATTGTGGATGGCGTTATTGTGGCCCATGAGGCAATCCACATGACCATGAAGAGTAGACAGAGAAGAATGATCCTCAAACTAGATATTCGGAAAGCCTATGATAGAGTTGATAGGTCTTTCCTGGTGGCTGTGCTAGCAAGGTTCAGATTTTGTAAGGCTTGGATTAAGTGGATTTCTATTATGATTATGTAGTTCTCAGCATTGGTTTTAGTCAATGGCAGTCCTCAAGGTTTCTTTTCCACCTCAAGGGGCATTCAACAAGGGGATCCAATATCCCCATTTCTCTTTATTTTATTGGCAAAAGTTCTTGGTCGGTCGATTGCTCGTAAGAGATTTCAGGGGATGTGGAAAGGCATTGAGATTGCTCGTGGGGTGGATTCCACAACTCATTCTCAGTTTGTTGATGATACCTATCTTTTTGGTGTGGCATCAATGCATGAAGCATTGGTTATGAAGAAAGTGCTGGATAGATTTAGTTGGGCTACTAGTCAGGAAATTAATTGGCTGAAATCGGAGATCTTTTTCTTCCACACTGAAGTTGGGAATCAAAGAGAAATTGCTAGATTGTTTGGGATAAATATTGGTCTGCTTCCTGGGAAGTTCCTTGGTATGCCGCTCTTTGCTGGAGCTGGTAAGATATATATCTGGAAATGTTTGCTTGATGGTTGCAAAGCAAAGATGGAGGGCTGGAAGAGCAAGTGGCTATCTTTGGTTGGTCGTCTTCTGATGCTGAAGACAGTTGTCTATGTAATGTTTTAAACTCCCAGGCTTGGTCATCAAGAATATGCAGCAGAAGATGAGAAATTTTTTGTGGAATGGAAATCAGGAACATGACAAAATCCCGCTCATGGCTTGGGATAGAGTTTGTAAACCCAAAGGAGGAGGACGTGCGGGGTTCCATGATTGGAGACTTACCAACAAGGCTATGGGGGCTAAGTTGGTGTGGTAAATGTACAGTAAGCCAGAGCAGAGGTGGGTCTGAATATTACAAGCTAAATACTTGGATAGTGGGGAAAAGGAAAGGATCCTAACGGTCGAAGATCCTTTGAGAGGTTCTGCTTTGTGGAATTTTTTGGTGAGCTGCAGGAGCCTGATCACGAATCATCTTTCTTAGCAGATTGGAGATGGGTGAAAGGCATGTTTTTGGCAGGATTCCTAGGATGAACATCCATCACCAGAGTCTCTGGTCTTCTAGTGAATTATGACAAAGATTGTTCAGGATTGGGGTTCAAAGGTGTGCAATTTTTTGTCACCAGAAATGCCTATGTTGGGCTAGCATTGGAACTGGAAGGATCCCCGGGAGTTAAACTTGGGGGAGGCGGATGAACAATAGTTGAGGAAGATCCTGAAAAGTAGAGAGGTTTCATGCTCGAGGGAGGAGGATGAGATAGTTTGGTGTGGTGCCAAGAGTGGCAGTTACTCTGTGAAGGTGGGGTTTTCTCTTTTGGAGGCTGAAGGTAGGATGAAGGAATGGGAAGCTAATGTTTGCTGGAACAATGTTTGTTTATCGAAGGTGAGTGCCTTCTCCTAGTTAGCTGGAAATGGGCAGATTCTTTCAGGAGACCGTTTAAGGAAAATGGGGTTTGCTGGTCCATTCCGTTGTGTGCTCTGTGAAAAGGCGGAGGAAGATGTGGACCACCTTCTACTTAATTGCAATTTCACCCAAGAAGTGTGGTGTTTTGGGTTACAGAGATTGAATTGGAAGGGTCCAATGGCAGGGAATTTGAGCGACTGGTTGGAATCTTGGCCTGTTTTGGGCAAGTCTTCTATTTTTGCTGCCATATGGAAGATTTTGCCTTCTACTATTTTATGGGAACTCTGGAAAGAGCGGAACCGAAGAGTGTTTAAAGGTAAAGCGGAAAATAGGGATCTCTTTCTGATTAGGTTGGAGAAGGCTATTTCAGAACTGGTCACTAATGCTGCCTGTCAGGTGAACTTAGCAAAGACTCCTTTCTCTCAGTTTGATGTTGGTGTTTTGGTGAACTGGCCTTTGATTGAATTTAGGCTTGCTAATGGGCTTCTAAGGGCTAATCCTCAGAGGAAGGGTGAATCAAGACAAGAGTGGGCCCTACCAGATAAAGGTTGGACTAAGGTTAATTTTGATGGCGCTTCGAGGGGTAATCCAGGGGTCTCTGGAGTTGGGGTAATAGCCTGGGATGATTGTGGCAATATTCTAGCCATAGGAGCTAAAATATTGGTGGATGGATCGAACAATGCTGCTGAGTGTCAAGCGGCATTAGAAGCCATTCTCATGGCTAAGAACTTGGGAGTGAAGAAACTCCATTTGGAGGGAGACTCTCAGATTGTAGTGAATGGGATAGCTAGAGGTCA
This sequence comes from Cryptomeria japonica, assembly GCF_030272615.1. Classification (NCBI taxonomy): domain Eukaryota; kingdom Viridiplantae; phylum Streptophyta; class Pinopsida; order Cupressales; family Cupressaceae; genus Cryptomeria; species Cryptomeria japonica. The sequence continues at coordinate 502,180,932 of NC_081414.1, forward strand.
AATGGAGGCGTGGCACTTAGACAAGCACATTCAAAGAATGAAACTTCTTTTGTGTGGGTTTAAAGATTTTAAGGTGACTCACGTTCTTAGGGAAGCAAATGTGGAAGCTGACAAGCTCTCAAATGTGGGAGCGAATGGCTCTTTGGAAAATAACTTTAGATTGTTCGAGGACTTTTGAATGGTAGTTCTCATTATTTTGGTTGCATTACTTAGTCTTAGGAAAGTGAAGTCGAGTTTCATTTTGAAATGATTGTTTGTATCCCTGGACTTGTGGGAAGTTATGGTCCTCATGGATTGTGATCTACGATGATGTTGCAAGTGGCCTAGTGGTGATGGGTGATGATGGAGGCAATCAGTGTGAAGGCTTGGTGATGATGCATGGTTTTTTTGTGATTCATGTGGAGAAATCATGTCATGTGATGGTGGTGGCTTTTTAAGGCCTTTGATTTTGGCTCCCTGGCATTTTGTAGTGGCTAGTTTTTAGTGTTGGTTGTGTGTGCAGGTTTTGGTGCAGAGGCGAGTCAGGATGGAGGCAAATTTTTCCTTGACGACGGACGGGCAAATGCCTGCTTTTTGCAGCCTGATCTCGAGCAACAGGTTGATGAATCTCTTCAGGGTTGATGGAGAGGAATTTTGGAGGGCGGTGAGGCTGATTTTTGGGGAGGAATTTCTAGTGTCTGATTGTCAGCTTAGAACTAACCTTGATATCTCGTCGCTGTTCATTGCCCTGGCCTTGCTGGTGGGAAAGTCGATGGAGGAAGTACAACGGGTCGTATCTTTGGTGTTGAGACCCAAATGGGCGGGTGGTTTGAAGGAAGTGGTGGCTCGAGCTGTTGTTGGCAAAGGGCTGAAGTTGATGGAAGGATCATGGCGGAGGATTGGCATTGAAGTGGGGGAGTTGCAGCCGTTCATAATTTGGTCAACTTCTCGATCGGTTGATTTGCAGGTGGAGAACGCAAGGAAGGGATGGAGAGAGATTGTGCAGTACGTGTGTGAGTTGGGGCCGACTGAGCGAGTGAAGATTCACGGGAAGGTGACCCCAATTCAGTCTGGCTATAGGCCTCAATCGTGCTTGCACGACTTCAAGGGGTAAATTCGAACGAAAGTCCTTATTAATAACTTTAAGATAGAAGCTACCCGGTTCACCTCCGAAAGGGGGATAATCTTTGTACAAGAGAGATAGTAACTCTCCCAAGATACTTGCCATATCATGCCCCCATTAGCATTTGGAGTCAACTAATACAGCGTTGAGAATCCATTGCGTGAGACTCAATGACCGTATTCTGATTAGCTATTGGGTGTGTACCTAAGCTTGCAAGCAAAGGTTTTATCTCTCAGCCAACTTCCTTAGGATTAGCATGATGTGCTGAGGTCACTTTGCATCTGGCATGTTTGCTGTGTTTTTGTCCTTGAAACTGAAACTGAAATAGTAAAACTGGAGAAAATAATCAAAACAACAAAACTCATTGGTCAAAACTTTGTTCTTGCCAGAAACACGTCCCTATCCAGTCCTGTGTTGTACGAGTCTTCCAATTTGTCATTCTTGTCTCTGATAATTATCATCTGGTTCACCATTAAACGTCGTACGAGTCTTTGAATTTGTCATTCTGGTCTCTGAGAATTATCATTTGGTTTACACTAAATTGTCGTACGAGTCTTCCATTTTGTCATTCCGGTCTCTGAGAATTATCATCTGGTTCACCCTAAACTGTCATACGAGTATAGGTAGCAGATCGTAGGAGTCTTCCCTTTTATCATCTGTTAGTCACTAAATTGTCGTTTAGATCACAATCTTTTGTCATACGAGACTTTGTTCTCATCAGTCCAGAAACCTGTGTTTTCGTATGCCTTTTCAGATATTTCATACTTACCTAATCAGTCCTAATATGCCACAGTGAGAATATACCTGGTCTTGACACACTAAGGTTATCAAGTATTCATCTCCAACAAGTTCAAGATCTAATATCTCAAAGTGCATTATCACATTTCTTTGATAAACTGATCATTTAAGCATAGTTTCTCGTCAGGATCTATCATCCTTTATCACGAAACTACAATGCTTGATTAGGTTAACCTCATTCTCTATCATAGGATATATCATTCCTATTGAACTTGGTCATATAAGAAATCACAAAAATTTCACTCCAAACTAAGATCGAAAAACTTGCAAACTCGCAAATACTTGAATGACTATTTCGTGTCTTATCAATCTATCATATTTACCTCAACAATTGATCACTTATTGGGGTACATTATAGAAAATTGAAACCTCACAAAACATACAGAACACGTGTATGCCCATTTTAACTAGGTCTTAGAGATGAAAGATTAGAGAAACATAAATAAAAATAATTTAAATGGCAGAAGACCATGAGGAAATGGCACAAGAAAATGAAATACAAGAAGAGGAGATAATTGATCAACACATCAGAGAAATCCAACAAGATCCTAAATTTGACAAATTCATGGAGAAAATATTGGAGGGTAAAAAATACAAAATAATTCCTAATGTTAGCAAAATCTTGTGCTAAACTTCCCCAAGATTTTGGCGTAAACAATTTAAGACAAAGGGGAAGACCAAGTGACACTTACAATGACAATGAACAAAATGAAGCAATTTTTTGTTGCAAAAAGGATGACACAAGAATTCCCGATGATACAAGAACTCATGAGGACACACAAAGAACTAATGATGACACAAGAAGGAATCATGATGATACAAGAACTCATGAGGACACACGAAGAACTAATGATGACACAAGAAGGAATTGTGATGATACAAGAAGAGATCATGATCACACAAGAACTCATGATGTTACAAGGAGAAATCGTGTCGATGATCCTCTCCTATCTCTCATGCAATAGATACAAACTCTTCAAATGCAAATTCAAGTTATATGAAGGGGAACTACTAAGAGGTATTCACTTCAAGAAATCTATCCTTATCCATTTGATAGAAGTCTCAACATGATACCTTTTCCTCCAAATTGTGAAACTCCTAGATATGACAAATATAATGGAAGAACTAATCCCCAAGGTCATTTAAGAGAATATAGCACGATGAGAATGGAATTTGCACATGAGGACACATACTTAATGAGGCTATTTCCAAAGAGCTTAAGTGGACAAGCTATGAAATGGTTCTCGAAACTTCCACCTGGAATTAGATTATTTGAATAATTGGTGGATAAGTTTATTTCACAATAAGCATACAACATTAAATATGAGATCACAATGCTAGACTTGTGTCACACCAAACAAAAGAGTGGAGAACCTTTCATGAATTTTCTACAAAGGTGGAGATGTTTAGTTGCACGATATCCTTGTGCGGTGCCAGAATATGAAAAGATGGACATATTCATTGACAATCTAATCGAACAAATGAGTTATAACCTAAAAATGCAATGTCATCCAAGTTTCAAAAAAATGATTGATAATGGAATCAAGATGGAGGAAGCTATGATAAAGAAAGGAGAATTGAAGATATACAAAGAAGGAGTTAATCCTCCTCCCAACAACACTACTAATAATAACAACAATGATAAGCCGAGGTTTTGGAAAAAAAATCAAAACATTGTCAATGGTGGGGTAGTGGATAATAATAATGTGAAACCAAAGCTAGTGGTTTTCAATTTATCAAATCACACAACAATGGTTCAACAAGATGACAATAAATGAAAATCATCTTTCAACAATTTATTTTGCAGGAAATTTAGCAGCATTGGTGAACCACTTGGGTCAGCATTAAAGACACTTCTTGCAAACAAGTTGATTACATTGCCAGAAGCAAGAAACATTGAACCAAATGTTCGTTGTACTTGTAAAGCACTGAGAGGGGGGGGGGGTGAATCAATGACACCAAAAATAATACTACTTTAAACACTGACCGATAGATATAATTAACAAGTTTGTTGAACAATATGCATGCAATCCAAAATGATATAAAAGCATCCACAAGAAGTACAACATCCACAATAACACAAGTGTTTATATGTGGAAAACCCAAATGGAAAAAAACACGGTGAGATGGGACTCACAAGTTAACTATCTGCAGTAATAGATAATTGACCGGTTAAGGTCTACAGAAAGTTGCTTTGCTAGGAGTGAATCCTATTAAAGATCCCAAAGATTAGTTAAAAGCTATACCCTATGAAAGGTAGTACCCTATTAGGAGTAACCTTGGTAGAGGATTTCTGAATCCAAACTAATGGATCACTTGGTTAGAGGATTTGCACAATGAATCTTGTTAGAGCTTACCCAGTTAGGGGATTTGACTGTTGTAGTGATTAGAAAACAATAGGTGGTGTGATCTAGTAGTAGCAAAACTTGCTTGAATAGATCCTCTACTGCTCACTCAAAACTTCATCACCAACATACTCTGCAACTTAACACTTCTGCCTTTGCATCAAATCATCTCATATCATATCTCCTTCGCTCATACAAAATAATTCATTATGATGTCAATATATAGACATTTAGATTTCATGTCGACCTCTAGAAATCATATCACAATTTCCTAGGTGTAGTGTATCTGGTCAAACAATCATAACTCATCATAAAAATACCGCCAAAACATGTCGGTTAGGATAATTCATCACGACCAATGATGACTCATCACATAATCAATGAATACCGGTTGGAACAACAATATCGGTTAGAGTTAAACATATAAACCATTTATCCTTCGATGCTCCTTTGATAATCTCCACTGGATCTTTAGGTTGATGTCGAGTTATGTATATCCATATATAAATACACATTTGGTTGTCTCCATGTATATACCAGTTGTCACTATGTACCGATTAGATAAAAACTTCTAGTATACTGGTTGCAATACAAAAACAACTTTGAAGTCATACCGGTAGACAATATGAACATATGTGTGTGTATGCATTTCATCAATGACAACATATGAAGTTATTCATTACAATCATCATCAAGCCAACAATCTCCCCCTTTGGCATTGATGGAAACACTTAGAAAATTTTACAGCAATACTGCTAAGTGTGCTTACAAAAAATTTGTACACATATATACTCCCCCTTACTACATACAACATACAAAATTTTCATAACACACATACATATTTCTACTCCCCCTTTGACAATAATGCGAAATTGAAAAGAAAAATACATATATATATATATATATATATATATATATAGAAAAATTTGTATCAAAATGTTTTACATATACAAAAACTTGAAAATCTGAATCAAAGATGTATGTAGTGCGATCCTCAGAAAAATGTCACTAAAGTTACTGTTCAATTGAGAAAAAGCATGTTCCCATCTCTCCAGCAAGTTCTTAGTGATCTCAATTGTGGTCATAAGCTGAGTACAAAACTCTTCCAATGAATCAAGTGCACATGCTTCTGGAGTAGCCAAAATTGCTTATGCATTCTTGTAGGCTCTTTGCAATGTCCACTTGGGGTCTAAGTAGATTCTTCAACTCCTTTCGGGATCAGAGTCTTTTTTCCTTTTCAAAATCATAGGTATCTAACCTGTTTTGCAAATCATCAACAAATTTGGCAAATGCAAAAATAGAATCTTGTAATGGTACATATGCATTGCATATCTTTTCTAGCTCTTACTCTATTTCAATTCACCTGTTATTGATATCAGAATAAAAGAATGAAACATTAGAAGTAGATGCAAGAATTTTCCCTCCCGTTTCAATAGATTTGCTTAATAAAGCTTTATTTAGAGATAGAGCAATTTTTCATGTATCAATCTCTTTCATAACCTGCTCTCCATGCTTCTTCCTCTATCTCTTCTTAGCATAAGTTTGTATTGCTTCTTCTAGGGACTTGAGTTGGTTTGATGCACCAGCAACCAATTGACCAAACTTGCAAATAGGAGTTGACAAATACCGTGTAGTAGTTTCCGATAGAAGACTTTTCAAAATATCCACAACATTCTCAATGGTTTCTGCTTCCATTCTCTGTTCTTTAAGTCTCTTCTTTTGTGCCCTATATTGCTAGACAGTTGCTATCTTCATCATTTCTGATGCACTCATGTTATCAACAATTATAGGCCCTAAAATGCCTAATGAGTCATCATCATCTTCATCAGTCTGTTGTATGACTAATGATTTTACCGATTCAGCAGATGTTACCTTATTAATCTTTTCTTTCTGTTGTTCTTTCTCTGTTTCTTGTTTAGAAATATGTGCATCAATTTTTTTATCAGATTCCTTCTGAGTGGCATGTGAAACCGGTGGGAGTTGGGGTTTAAATGGTTGTTCTTTTCCTGGTGGAATATCCACTCCTGGTTGAGTTGTTGGTATATCAACTGAAGTAATCTGTGAGTCTGAAAGTGTCGGTGGCTGCATATCTGGTGCAATAACATTTCCAGATAGATCTATTGCTTGCTGAATATCATCAACAAGTATGACTCATTAGGAAATAGTGTCATCCTTCTTCTTGATAGGATAGACAACATCAACTTGCACAAATTCTTCCTCATCCATTTCTGGTAGATTAACAATATCTTGCTCACCCTTAGAAGAATGTATAATCTCTCGCATCCGTTGAATATTACGAGCAATCTGATGAGTCTCAGTTTCAACATGTTGCACTTTCCACTAAGTAGTTTCAATCTCCCTAACTTGAAAGCAAATTGGAATTTGTACTTATCAAGTAATTCATTTAACTCATCCTCTGACAAATCATAAAAATATTGCACAAATACATCATCTATAATTTCTTTTTCTTTCTTCACAACTTCCTCCCATTTATTCAAAAGAATAGTATGTAAGGAAAGTTGGCATTTTGAGTTTGTTGGTATTTTGCATAGAGATTTTATTAATGATATGTTGTCATTGAACTGGTAATGGTATTCATGTTATTGTTGATATTGTTGTTTTTAATATTGACTAGTAACCGGTAAGAAGAGCTTTGTGGAAGATGTTGTAAACCGGTATGTAAAGTTTGTGAGTTGAACCAGTGAACTGATGTAAAGGGTTAAACCTTTCTATGTAATGTAACCGATAAACCCTATCAGTTGTTAAACCCTAACCAATCAAGTTTGTTGGTTTATTATCTGATAAGTGGTAATGATGGAGACACGTGTGATCATTGTATGAGGATATGTTCAAATTGTTTTGGCACGTTTGTTTTTTGTCTGGGAAAGGAGCAAAGTGGATTGCATCTAATGCACAATGCGTGATGAGTTACAAAGTCCGATGAAGCGATGATCATGGAGCGGTTGGAATTTTCTTGAAGAATGAGAAGATATTGTCATGATTTCTAACGGTCAAGATTGTACCGACTTGTTTGTAATATCGATGATGAGAATTAGGTTTCTGTTGTGTTACCGACCTAATTGATTTGTATTTAAGGTCGATGAAGTTGTTTGTAAAGGTTGTTGGCAAGATTAATATAAACTTGTTGAGTGTGTAGTTTCCTAACCAGTGAATGCATCTGCACTTTGAGTGAAGGCAGATTGAATCTTAGAAGGATCCGATCAAGAAAATGTAGTGCTACTTAGAAAGATCAAGAAAACCTGTTGTTTTCTAACAATTATAGCGGAAGTGAAATCCCTTAAGCGGGTAAGCTCTAACAAACTTGGTTACTCATTAAATTCTCTAACAAGGTGGTCCATTAGCTTGGATTCTTAAATCCTCCAGCGAGGTTACTCCTAACAGGGTATTGTGCTTTTCATCAAGGCATATTTGTAAATCCCTTGACCAGGCGATTCCTAACCGGAATTAGTTCTTAATAGAACTTATTGTAAAGCTTTAAGAGGCTTGGCTCCTAACAGGGTGAACTTCAGAAGAGTTTAGATAGCTATCCTTGTGAGTCTCATCTCACTGTGGTTTTTACCTATTTGGGTTTTCCACATATAAATATTTGTTTCAAGTGGTGAATGCTTTTGTGGTTGTGATCAATCTACCTACACTCAAAGTGCAGATCCATTCACTGGTTAGGAAACTACACACTCAACAGGTTTCTACTAATCTTGTCAACAACCTTTACAAACAAATTCATCATACCATCAATTGGTATCAGAGCAATCCTAGTTAGGCGGTATAAGCTCTCGCATCCGTTGAATATTACAAGCAATCTGATGTGTCAAGCAGTTTCAACATGTTGCACCTTTCCACTAAGTGGCTTCAATCTCCCTGACTTGAAACCAAATTGGACTTTGTACTTATCAAGCAATTCATTAAACTCATCCTTTGACAAATTATAAAAATATTGCACAAATACATCATCTATAATTTCTTTTTCTTTCTTCATAGCTTCCTCCCATTTATTCAAAATAATAGTATGTAAGGAATTAGAAATATCCTTTTCAAGATCATGAGGTAATCTATTGTAATGGCACAAATAATTGATTACCTATTCAACAATTTGTTCCTTATGATCTTCATTGAATGAATCAAAATGAACTTTGACATTATAAAATATGTTTCTTCCTAATGTCTTCACCATTTTGTCAAAGTTAGTCTTAGGCTTGTAAGTTAAGACATTAATAGGCATAGTTGCCTTTGGCACTTCTTGCACTGGTTTGGCTACTTTAACAGTTGCTTTCATTTTCTTGGGTTCCTCCTCAGTATCAGTACTTTCAGATTCTTCTTGGAGAATCAATTCCGACCTCTTTTCTTTGATGCAGTCTCCTTCTTTACATATACTTTAGGTTCCAGTTCCTTTTTAGTTTGGACACTTCGTGTCACTCTAGTAATTTTTATTATCGGATGTGCTTGCTCAGCTTTCTTTCTCTTAGCTTTACCACTTATGGTTGGAACACTATTGGTTTCAGCTTTTGCAGTTTGAACTTCAACTATATCCAATCTTGTCTTCTTTTTTTCCATTGGAGATGCCAATAGGTTATTGGGATAACTGATCAATAAGTCATAATTGACTTCATAGCTCATGTCTTCCATTTCATCTTCTCTAGGCTCAATAGCCTCCATCAGACATAAATCAATGGTGACTGTGAAAATGATGTCCTTAGCAAAATTTTCCACCACATCCTCAAGTAGCCTTACCCTCATACTCATTTCTTCTAAAATTCATTGAAATATTTATTCATTGCAGTAGAGAAGGTGTTCCTCATAGCCTTAATGTTGTTCTTAATTTAGGCAGTTACCAATAGATCCTTAGACCATTCAAGATCACCAATTCCTGGTAGGAAATTCTGAAAATAAAAGAATAAACCAATCAACAACTAAACAAATTTAACTTTTGACTGTTGTCCTTCTTGATAGAGTGAAGATGCAACATTAATTGCCTCCTTATGGCCTCACATAGGTCATAATTAGCATTTTCAGCTATCATTTTATAAGCAGTATGCACTGCTGTAGATGGTACACTGTTCATTCTACTAGAATAGAATATCTAGTAGCCTATAACCATAGTTGTCAATTTAACCACTGGGTCCTTAATGTTATTGACATAAAAAGAATTCCCATCAGAGGTTGATGAGGTTAAAGTGTTTACTGTCTCTTTTGAAATTTGCCTTAGCTTAGGTACTTCATCGGTTGAGCAAAAACTAGTTACTGCTTGAATAGCCTCATTGGTTATAGTGTGTGTCCTTTCCAACTACATATTCTGCCCATGAACACAACTCAAAATAATTTGAATATGTTCCTCTTCAAAATTTTCAAGGAAATAAGCTACATTATGAAAACCTTTCTCATAAACCCTAATATACTCGAGTTGAATCTTTCTATTTTCATCACAAAGGGATTTCAACTAAGAATAAATTGACAATGATTCTAAATCCTCAATTTTACAATCAATGTAGCTAGACAAATATCCTTTCACTACGACATCGTTAGGAACTTGAGATAAAGCATTATAAGACACAATTCATTATGACTTCACAACCTCCATAGGTTCAGATGTGATCATCAATTTCTCTACTTGCTTGGACGATGATGCCATTTCTGATAAACTAGATTCAAAGTAGGATTTTTCAAAGAAATATCTTAGTTTATGCGCACTGCCTTGTTTACTGGTTGATTACTCAAGTGCACACCAGTTCAGTCTTCACTAACCTTCAAATTAGCTTGATCACTCAAATCACGATACAACTTTGACTAAAATCAGCTAGCAATCCTTTCTTTGCTCTGCAAGTGCTCAAGAATTGTTTCTCGAATGCATTAGGGTAAAAATAACAAAGTAAAACTTGCTTTTATCCTTTTTACCTACTGCATTAAATGCTCACCCATTAGGGTTACAAACCCTAATTACACCGCTTAATGATGCATAAAATATTGACAGATGTAAAAACTGGTTGATAAACTTTGAAAAATGATTGACAAAAGTTATCAAAATTTCATGCATTCAAACTCTCTTACCACTCATTCTTTTCAAGGGGTTTGGAAGTAGATTTACCACTATGCTCCCCTTAGCCATATTGAAAAGCTCAGTTCACTGCTGCAGAATTCTCCACACTAGGTGAAGGATTAGTTTCTTCTCCAGGTATATCATCGCTCTTCTTTTTCCATATTTGATTCATTTCTTCTCGGGTTTCTTCAATATTTACCTTCTGCTTGCCTTTCTGATCTTTAGAATGATTAACCGGTTTGTGCTTTCTGGATCTAGAAAACTTTTCCATGTGTCTCGATTTATGACAGTGATAGCAAGCCATTCCAAATGATCTCCAAGGTCCCGCATTGCCTCTTCCAGTTCCCCTTTTGCAATTATAGCCACACGACCAAAATTGTTATAGATGGTGCAAATGACATTTGTTACCTTTTCCATCTCAAATGGACTAAACCGGTTGACATAGGGTCTTTGTCAGTTCATGTTACCCCGGTTATCATAGTTTCTCATCCAGTTGCCATTTGGTCTTAGATTCATATGAGGTACTAGATTATTTGCTCCATATCTGTAGTCAACTGATCTATGTCCATACATTTTGGATGTGAAACAATGACCTTCAAATTTCTTGGACATATACCTAGTATTTGTATTGTAGCTTTCATTTCCATTAGGTTTATTTGTACACACAGTTGTAGTATGACCAGGTTTATCGAAAATAAAGCAAATAGGTTTAAAAACCTTCTTACCAGTAGGCTTTTTAGCCTTACGAGCAATTTTGTCCTTATGAATGTTGCTTTTTGTACCAGAAGATTCTCCTTTCTCAGATGTGTTAAAACCAAGTCCAGAGGTATCACCTTTCATCCTTTGTGATTAAATTTGCTCATCTAGCAAGGTAGATTTTTTGTTGAAATTTTCCAATTTCCCATTCACTTTAGTGAGCTGTCTGATAAGATCTTCATTATGTTTTGATAGAGTCTCTCTCAAAGATGATTCCAATTCAAGATCTAGTTGTAAGCTCTCTTTTTCTTCTTTCTCTACATTCCAATGCTCATGCAAAGTGGCATTCTCTCTCTTGATCTTGGAAATCACATGATATCTTACTTTGATGAGATCTTTAGCAGTCCTCCTGGCTTCCAATTCCTGACTCATGTGGATGGTTATGCTTTCTAGCTCTCTCCTCAGATTTAGCTTTTCCCTGTTTAGATTTTCAACTTCCTCAGCTAAAGCATCAATATTGGCATCATCTGAAGAACTATTATCAAATATTTCCAACAGTTGTTCAGTTAGCTCTCTCCTTTTGACTTGAGAAGCTTTTAGTTTGACCCTTAGGGTTTCAAGCTCATTTCTACTAGCTTCAAGCTCTCTAACCATCTCAAAGTAGCTCATATCCCCCATGGTGGCTTTAGGGTTTCCTTCCAAGTGATTAATCTTTAAAGAAGTTAGGCTCTGATACCAATTGATGGACTTGTAAAGCACTAAGAGGGGGGTGAATTAGTTACACCAAAAACAATACTACTTTAAACACTGACCGATAGATATACTTAACAAGTTTATTAAAAAATATGCATGCAATCCAAAATGATATAAAAGCATCCACAAGAAGTAAAACATCCACCATAACACAAGTGTTTATATGTGGAAAACCCAAATGGGAAAAACTACGGTGCGATGGGACTCACAAGTTAACTATCTACAATAATAGATAACTGACCAGTTAAGGTCTACAAAACGTTGCTCTGCTAGGAGCAAATCCTATTAAAGATCCAAAAGCTTAGTTTAAACCTATACCCTGTGAAAGGTAGTACCCTGTTAGGAGTAACCTCGATAGAGGATTTCTAAATCCAAACTAATGGATCACCTGGTTAGAGGATTTGTACAATGAATCTTGTTAGAGATTACCCAGTTAGGGGATTTGACTGTTGTAGTGATTAGAAAACAACAAGTGGTGTGATCTAGTAGTAGCACAACTTGCTTGAATAGATCCTCTTATGCTCACTCAAAACTTCATCACCAACATACTCTGCAACTTAACACTTTTGCCTTCACATCAAATCATCTCATATCATATCTCCTTCGCTCATACAAAATAATTCATTATGATGTCAATATATAGACATTTAGATTTCATGTCGACCTCTAGAAATCATATCACAATTTCCTAGGTGCAGTGTATCTGGTCAAACAATCATAACTCATCACAAAAATACCGCCAAAATTTGTCAGTTAGGATAACTCATCACGACCAATGATGACTCATCACATAATCAATGAATACTGGTTGGAACAACAATACTGGTTAGAGTTAAACATATAAACCGTTTGTCCTTCGATGCTCCTTTGATAATATCTGCTAGATCTTCAGGTTGATGTCGAGTTATGTATATCCATATATAAATACACACTGGTTGTCTCCATGTATATATCGGTTGTCACTATGTACCGGTTAGATAAAAACTTCTAGTATACCGGCTGCAATATAAACAACTTTGAAGTCACACCGATAGACAATATGAACATATGTGTGTGTATATGTTTCATCAATGACAACATATGAAGTTATTCATTACAATCATCATCAAGCCAAAAATCTCCCCCTTTGGCATTGATGGCAACACTTAGAAAATTTTACAGCAATACCGCTAAGTGTGTTTACAAAAAAAATTTGTACACATATATACTCCCCCTTACTACATACAACATACAAAATTTTCACAACACACATACATATTTCTGCTCCCCCTTTGACAACATTGCCAAATTGAAAAGAAAAATACACACACACACACACACACACACATAAATAGAAAAAATTGTATCAAAATATTTTACATATACAAAAAATTGAAAATCTGAATCAAAGATGTATGCAGTGTGATCCTCAGTAAAATGTCACTAAAGTTACTCTTCGATTGAGAAAAAGCATGTTCCCATGTCTCCAGCAAGTTCTCAGTGATCTCAATTGTGGTCATAAGTTGAGTACAAAAACTCTTCCATTGAATCAAGTGTACATGTTTCTGGAGTAGCCAAAATTGTTTCTGCATTCTTGTAGGCTCTTTGCAATATGTCCACTTGGGGTCTGAGTAGATTCTTCAACTACTTCAGGGATCAGAGTATTTTTTCTTTTTCAAAATCATAGGTATCTAACCTGTTTTGCAAATCATCCACAAATTTGACAAAAGCAAAAATAGAATCTTGTAATGGTACATATGCATTGCATATCTTTTCTAGCTCTTTCTCTGTTTCAATTCGCCTGTTATTGACATCAGAATAAATGAATGAAACATTAGAAGTAGATGCAAGGATTTTCCCTCCTATTTCAATAGCTTTTCTTAATAAATCTTTATTAAGAGATAGAGCAAATTTTCCTGTATCAATCTCTTTCATAAGCTTCTCTCTACGCTTCTTCTTGTAACTCTTCTCAATATAAGTTTGTGCTACTTCTTCTAGGGACTTAAGTTGGTCAGATGCACTAGCAACCAATTGACCAAGCTTGCAAATAGGAGTTGACAAATTCCGTGTAGCAGTTTTCGGTAGACTTTTCAGAATATCCACAACATTCTGAATGGTTTCTACTTCCATTCTCTGTTCTTTAAGTCTCTTCTTTTGTGCCCTAGATTGCATGATAGTTGCAATCTTCATCATTTTTGATGCACTCATGTTATCAAAAATTATAGGCCCTAAAATGCCTAATGAGTCATCATCATCTTCATCAGTTTGCTGTATGACTAATGATTTTACCAATTCAGCAGATGTTACCTTATTAATCTTTTCTTTCTCTTGTTCTTTCTCCATTTCTTGTTCAGAAATATGTGCATCAATTTGTTTATCAGATTCCTTCTGAGTGGCATATGAAACCGGCGGGAGTTGGGGTTTAAATGGTTGTTCTTTGGCTGGTGGAATATCCACTCTTGGTTGAGTTGCCGGTATCTCAACTGAAGTAACCTGTGAGTCTGAAATTGCCGATGGCTGCATATCTGGTGCAGTAACATTTCTAGATAGATATATGGCTTCCTGAATATCATCAACAAGTATGACTCGTTGGGAAATAGTGTCATCCTTCTTCTTGATAGGATAGACAACATCAACTTGCACAAATTCTTCCTCATCCATTTCTGGTAGATTAACAGTATCTTTCTCACCTTTAGAAGAATGTATAAGCTCTCACATCCGTTGAATATTACGAGCAATCTTATATTAAGCTGGTCCGTTAATAACCAAGGAAGCTCACTTATATTAATCTAGTCTCCATGGCTATTTGATTGAATGACATTTATCATTACGTGATTGGAATCCTAAATGTCACTACATATTTTGACAATTTTTTCTTTGTCATGCCTTCCATCCAATATTTTCCATACTGTCTCTGTTATATTCTTTCCAATATGCATACTATCAAACAAATGAACAATTTATAACTGCTCGTAGTAGGGCAACCTACTAAGTTGTCAGGGATAACTTTTTATTCCCTTAGGAAGGTGGTCATTTATGCCTTCACGACCTTCATGATCATCAATCACATCATCAATGAACAAAACAAAATAGAAAAGATGTTTTATGACAAACCAATAGATGGAAAGGCATTACCCTGACGATTAATTCTATTATATTCAAACTTCCACAGGTGAGGTGTCATTCTTCGTGGCTTTGATATATTCTCTTCTTTCCCATTGAAAAGATGTTTTTCAGTATTTTGATACTTATGATTTTTGTGGAGAAAGTGCCTATACTCATCAAACACCTGCTTTCCTAAACTTTTTGAATGACAAGATTTCATCTTTGGACCACAAACAGGACATGCAAATTTTCCCTTTGTTTGAAGACCTACAAGATAATGTATAATTGCATTAAATATGATAATTTTTTGAATTATAATGTTCATGCACAACTTAAACACTATAACATACCACAAAAATGTGTTAGCCCCGGGGCATCGTGTATTGTCCATAGAAGCATCGTATGGAATTGAAATTGTCTTTGTCCTATTGGTCTAGAGATGTCATACATAGTGACACCATTCCATAACTCCAAGAACTCATCGATAAGAGGCTCGATATATACATTCATATCTTTAACTTGGTACTTACCTAATCGAATGAACAAAAATGTTACATAATTATGATGACCATTTTACTGCAATATTTATAATTAAATTTAGACGACTATATTTAAATTATAAAATACCTGGAACAATCATTGCCAACATTATGTGCTCCCTCTTTATTGACATCCATGGAGGAATGTTATTGTTGATAACAAAAACAGGCCACACTGAGTAAACAGATCTCATCTCTCCAAATGGATTGACACCGTCCGCTGCCAATGAAAGCCTGAGATTACGAGGTTCTTCTTTAAAGTGTGGCCACTTTTCCTCTATGTCCATAAATGTTGAACCATCCGTAGGAATTCGAATAATGTCATCTCGACTTCTATTGTGTACATGGTAATCCATAAATTGTGCCAAGCTAGTGCACTTGAATAATCATTGCATAGGTGGAATATAGTGAAGAACCTTGCGAGGAACCCTTTTTGTTATTTGATCTGTTTGATATCTACTGATATGGCATTTAGGGCATTCAATTTGAAATTCATGTTGTTTGTGATATATAATATGATCATTGGGACAAGCATCTATTGCTTGATACTCCATTCCAATATCTTTCATAACGGCAGATAATTCTCGGTATGAGCGAGGTAGAATATTTGATGGTGGTAACAAAAACTCACCTATCAATCTACAGTGAAAAAATATAATTTTTTATAATAAAGAATATTAATGGTACAACATGATTCACAATTTATTATAACATATATGACATACCTTAACATACATGACATTGTTATGTTGGATAAACCATTCATAACCTTCAAGTTCACCAACAACAATACAACGAAGAGAAGAGTTGCCTGCGAGCCTTGGTAAAGGGCCTCAGATGCCTTCTCAAGTAGAGGGACATCATGAACAACATCAAGGTCATCTTCATCATCATGATCGACTGCACGAGTACTAAATGAGTCATGAATCAATGTATTTGTACCATCATCTTCAATTGTGTTTTCTGGCTCATGATCGTCATCTTCCATGGGATCATTATCTTCAGCTTCGATATTCACACCTCCATGTTCATCCACTCCAAAAACCATATTCTCAGGGTTGTGTTGATCTATACCATGTGCTCCGGGGTGCTCGACCTATATAAAATTTATAGGAACAAATAAACCGTGATCATGATCTCATCATCACGTGATTTATTATGTATATAAATTGTCGCCACAATATAATGAAAAAATTACCAATGGATGATAATCATGTCCACCTTCAATGTGACCATGCAGCCTACAATGTTTCTTCGTTGTTTTGATTAGAAGTCTTCTAGTCTTTAACCCCTTACAAATTTTGCACGGACAATAACATTTTCCATCACCTTTTCTTTTCAAGTTAGACCACAATCTAGCAATTGTCTCCTTATTTTGTTGTTCATTGATATTGTCTGGCATGGTCTTTCTTCACTGGCAAGAAAATAGAAATTATCATCATTGAACAGAGCATCTTATTGAATTTAGATTTCTAGTTTGCTTATTTTGCATATAAGCTCGCCCAAATATTTTACAGTTATTTTTCATCAAGATTCCCTCAGGAGCTGGCAGATCCTACTTCCATACTTTAATTTTGTTTTCTCAAAGGACAATCCTAAAAATCCATGCATTGCAAACAAATTTTTACACCTTTTTTGGTTGTGGTGGTGTCACAGAGAGTTTACATCAATAAATGAAGAACATGCCAATGCTTTTAATGCAACAGTAGAAGTCTATCTCTTATTCAATATCTCTAGTGAAACCCCCATGATCTTTTGTTGGAGTAGAATTTGTTATATTCTAGAAAGGGTCTTGTCCTTTGTTGATGTGATATTCATCTACCTCAATAAATAACTGTTCTTTTCTCCAACAAGAAGTGGAACTAAATGAAGATCCAGCATCATGAAATGAATCCTCAAAAGGATTACTATAGTTATTTTTGGTAGATAATGATCTGGGTAAAATACTAATGTGGCTCTAGGAAACATTATGTACTAGCTTAGTATACTCTAACAACTTTGGTGCAACATGCTACATCCAATTAAGTCTCCATCGGTATCTCTATTGTGTTTATGGATTGGGATTCAATGCACTCTTTTTATACATAGATTTTACTTTCAATTGAGGAGGTTTGTATGCACTTACTTGTCTTTCAATTGTATTCCTATTTCAAGAATTTCTTCTATCAAAAGATCATTTGTTATAAGTTGTACAAGTGGAAGCTTGGACATGCCTTCCATGCTAGCCTTGTTGATACGTTCAATACCATCTTGTGCAATAAATCTTTAGAACTCCACTATTTCATTGAAGAGTGAGTAGTAGGGACAATCTAGGACACTTACAAAGGTTTTGCAAGAGAGATAAATAGACCTAAATATTATGGCTTAATAATGATCAATAGGTAAATAGATAAGAAACTCTCAATATCAAAATGACTTTCTCAATTGTCTTTACTAGAAATGGATAGATCTGCTAATAATGGCTTTATGACTGTATGTCAACTTTAGACTCAATCCAAGAAGAGCTAGAACTAATATGCGATATCTAGATTTATGATCTCTATAATATAACAATCCCATAATTATGTTTCCACGCATCTATACACAACACAAACATCATGCTAGTGTTCAGCCATAGCAATTGATATCCTAATTATAGAATGTGAAATATGCACATAACTATGAATAAAGATTAAGAAAAACAAAGAAAGATGCTTATTACAAACATAAATGACTAATGGACAAGAATTGAATTCATTGTAGATAGTTTTGAATATCAAATTCACTTATTTGTGTGCATTTACTAACTCATGTACTTGTGGCCAACCATTTATCTCTTTCATAAATTAAACACTTATTAATAACATTAAATGGCTGAGTAATTATGTTTTAGTTGAAATTGAAAATAATATATTTTATTTCAGGATAGCTCACACTATTCCCTATCATATTTTAGACTCTTGGTTTTGTTAGTAGTGGTTTGATGTCTTTGGAGCCGATCATTGCATTTCTTTAGTTACGTTTGCCAGCGTACTCCCAGCTTGTGCCAAAATGGGAGCTTTGGAATAGGGTATGGACATCCATCAAAGCATAAAAGATAGAGGAATTTTGGGCACAAAATGGATTTGTTGAGAAGGCTTTAGAGACTTTCAAGAAAATGCAATCGACAGGTGTAAAGCCAAATTCCACGACCATTGCTACTATCCTCCTTGCCTGTGCCAAAATGGGAGATTTGGAACAGGGTATGGACATTCATCGAAGCATAAAGGATAGAGAAATTTTGTCAGATGTTGTAGTTGTAACTACCCTGGTAGACATGTATGCAAAATGTGGAAGCATAGACAAGGCAAGTGAACTATTTGATGAATGCCTGAAAGAAATGTTGTCTCGTGGACTGCAACGATTGCTAGATATGCACAGAATGAATTTGTCAAAAAGGCTTTAGACACTTTCAAGCAAATGAAATTGGAAGGCATAAAGCCAAATTCCACAACCTTTGCCAGCATCCTCCCTGCCTGTACAAAAATGGGAGCTTTGGAATAGGGTATGGACATCCATCAAAGCATAATGGATAGAGGAATTTTGTTAGGTGTTGTAATTGCAAATTCCCTTCTTGACATGAATGAAAAATGTGGAAACATGGACAAGGCTCATGAATTGTTTGATACGATGTTGCAAAGAGATGTGATCTCATGTGAACAATCAACACACGCATATATGGGAGGAAGGGATTGCTGCTACAAAATTGAATGCTCACTCCTCAATCACAGTTCTATGGTTTTACGAGATTAAACTAGGACAATTAACCACCACATGTATATTTTTTGCAACATGAAACTAAAAACTAGGGCAATTTGAATCTACCTCCTGCACGGGATTGCCTTCGACATGGGTTTGATGTTCTTGGGGATTGAATTTGCCACGGATGCCTACGCGGGATTGCAATTCATAAATGAATTCCCCGCCTCCTTTTTTAATTTGTAATGACCACTTTCGCCGGAATTACGATGAACTCGAGCACTTTTTTGAAAAAAAGAAAATTCTCATTGCTAATGCCTTCTTCTTCGAAACCAAATGGGAAATTTCTGTCAGAATTACAATGAATGTGGGCATTTTTTCAAAAAAAATCAAATTTGGCCATAATATACCTTCTCCGTCAGAAACCCCAGTCGAAAATCTAGTCCAAATGTTTTAGTGAATATTACGAGCAATCTGATGAGTCTCAGTTTCAACATGTTGCACCTTTCCACTAAGTAACTTCAATCTCCTTTATTTGAAAGCAAATTGGACTTTGTACTTATCAAGGAATTCATTTAACTCATCCTCTGACAAATCATAAAAATATTGCACAAATACATCATCTATAATTTCTTTTTCTTTCTTCACAGCTTCCTCCCATTTATTCAAAAGAATAGTATGTAAGGAATGTTGGCATTTTGAGTTTGTTGGCATTTTGCATAGATATTGCATTAATGATATGTTGTCATTGAACTGGTAATGGTATTCATGTTATTATTGATATTGTTGTTTTTGATATTGAATAGTAACCGGTAAGAAGAGCTTTATGGAAGATATTGTAAACTGGTATGTAAAGTTTGTGAGTTGAACCGGTGAACTAATGTAAAGGGTTAAACCTTTCTATGTAATATAATCGGTAAACCCTATCAGCTATTAAACCCTAACCGATCAAGTTTGTTGGTTTATTATCTGATAAGCGGTAATCATGGAGGCACGTGTGATCATTGTATGAGGATATGTTCAAATTGTTTTGGCGCCTTTGTTTTTTGTCTAGGGAAGGAGCAAAGTGGATTGCATCTAATGCACAGCGCGTGATGAGTTACAAAGTCCGATGAAGCGGTGATCATGGAGTGGTTGGAATTTTCTTGAAGAATGAGAAGATATTGTCATGATTTTTAATGGTCAAGATTGTACCGACTTGTTTTTAATCTTGATGATGAGAATTAGGTTTTTGTTGTTACCGACCTAATTGATTTGTATTTAAGGTTGATGAAGTTGTTTGTAAAGGTTGTTGGCAAGATTAATAGAAACTTGTTGAGTGTGTAGTTTCCTAACTAGTGAATGCATATACACTTTGAGTGAAGGCAGATTGAAGCTTAGAAGGATCCGATCAAAAAAATGTAGTGCTAATCAGACAGATCAATAAAACTTGTTGTTTTCTAACAATTACAGCGGAAGTGAAATCCCTTAAGCGGGTAAGCTCTAACAAACTTGTTTACTCATTAAATCCTCTAACAAGGTGGTCCATTAGCTTGGATTCTTAAATCCTCTAGCGAGGTTACTCCTAATAGGGTATTGTGCTTTTCATCAAGCCATATTTGTAAATCCCTTGACCGGGTGATTACTAACCGGAATTAGTTCTTAATAAGACTTATTGTAAAGCTTTAAGAGGCTTGGCTCTTAACAGGGCAAACTTCAGAAGAGTTCAGATAGCTATCCTTGTGAGTCTCATCTCACCGTGGTTTTTACCTATTTGGGTTTTCCATGTATAAACATTTGTGTCAAGTGGTGAATTCTTTTGTGGTTGTGATCAATCTGCCTTCACTCAAAGTGCAGATCCA
This sequence comes from Cryptomeria japonica, assembly GCF_030272615.1. Taxonomy (NCBI): domain Eukaryota; kingdom Viridiplantae; phylum Streptophyta; class Pinopsida; order Cupressales; family Cupressaceae; genus Cryptomeria; species Cryptomeria japonica. Next base: position 502,201,859 of record NC_081414.1, read on the forward strand.
TTCACTGGTTAGGAAGCTACACACTCAATAGGTTTCTATTAATCTTGCCAACAACCTTTACAAACAAATTCATCATACCATCAATTGGTATCAGAGCAATCCTGGTTAGGCAGTATAAGCTCTCGCATCAGTTGAATATTACAAGCAATTTGATGAGTCGAGCAGTTTCAATATGTTGCACCTTTCCACTAAGTAGCATCAATCTCCCTGACTTGAAAAAAAATTGGACTTTATACCTATCAAGCAATTCATTTAACTCATCCTTTGACAAATTATAAAAATATTGTACAAATACATCATCTATAATTTCTTTTTCTTTCTTCATAGCTTCCTCCCATTTATTCAAAAGAATATTATGTAAGGAATTAGAAATAGCCTTTTCAAGATTATGAGGTAATGTATTGTAATGGCACAAATAACTGATTACCTATTCAACAATTTGTTCCTTTTGATCTTCATCGAATGAATCAAAATGAACTTTGACATTATCAAATCTGTTTCTTCCTAATGTCTTCACCATTTTCTCAAAGTTAGTCTCAGGCTTGTAAGTTAAGACATTAATAGGCACAGTTACCTTTTGGCACTTCTTTCACTGGTTTGGCTGCTTTACCAGTTGCTTTCATTTTCTTGGGTTCCTCCTCAATATTAGTACTTTAATATTCTTTTTGGAGAATCAATTTCTGACCTCTTTTCTTTCATGTAGTCTCCTTCTTTACATATACTTTAGTTTGGATACTTTGTGTAACTCTAGTACTTTTTATTATCGGAGGTGCTTGCTCAGCCTTCTTTCTCTTACCTTTACCACTTTCTCAATAAGTCATAATTGACTTCATAGCTCATGTCTTCCATTTCATCTTCTCTAGGCTCAATAGCCTCCATCAGACATAAATCAATGGTTACTGTGAAAATGATGTCCTTAGCAAAACTTTCCACCACATCCTCAGGTAGCCTTACCCTCATACTCATTTTCTTCTGAAATTCATTGAAATATTTATTCATTGCAGTAGAGAAGGTGTTCCTCACAACCTTAATGTTGTTCTTAATTTGGGTAGTTACCGATAGATCCTTAGGCCATTCAAGATCACCAATTCCCTGTAGGAAATTCTGAAAATAAAAGAATAAACCAATAAACAACTAAACAAATTTAAACTTTTGACTATTTTCCTTCTTGATAGACTAAAGATTCAACATTAATTGCCTCCTTATGGCCTCACATAGGTCATAATTAGCATTTTCAGCTATCATTTATAAGTAGTATGCATTGTTGCAGATGGTACACTGTTCATTCTACTAGAATAGAATATCTAGTAACCTATAACCATAGTTCCCAGTTTAACTGTCGGGTCCTTAATGTTATTGACATAAAAAGCACGCCAATTAGAGGTTGATGAGGTTAAAGTGTTTACTGTCTCTTTTGAAATTTGCCTTAGCTTAGGTACTTCACCGGTTGAGCAAAAACTAGTTACTGCTTGAATAGCCATTGGTTATAGTGTGTGTCCTTTCCAAATACATATTCTTCCCATGAACATGACTCAGAATAATTAGGATATGTTCCTCTTCAAAATCTTTAAGGAAATAAGATGCATTATGAAAACCTTTCTCATAAACCCTAATATACTCGGTTTGAATCTTTCTATTTTCATCACAAAGGGATTTCAACTAAGAATAAATTAACAATGATCCTAAATCCTCAATTTTACAATCAATGTAGCTAGACAAATCTCCTTTCACTATGACACCGTAGGAACTTGAGATAAAGTATTATAAGACACAATTAAGGTCTACAAAAAGTTGCTCTGCTAGGAATGAATCCTATTAAAGATCCCAAATCTTAGTTAAAAGCTATACCTTGTGAAAGGTAGTACCCTGTTAGGAGTAACCTCGGTAGAGGATTTTTGAATCCAAAATAATGGATCACCTGGTTAGAGGATTTGTACAATGAAGCTTGTTAGAGCTTACCCGGTTAGGGGATTTGGCTGTTGTAGTGATTAGAAAACAACATGTGGTGTGATCTAGTAGTAGAACAATTTGCTTGAATAGATCCTCTTCTATGCACTCAAAACTTCATCACCAACATACTCTGCAACTTAACACTTCTGCCTTCACATCAAATCATCTCATATCATATCTCCTTCGCTCATACAAAATAATTCAATTTGATGTCAATATATAGACATTTAGATTTCATGTCGGCCTCTAGAAATCATATCACAATTTCCTAGGTGTAGTGTATCTGGTCAAACAATCATAACTCATCACAAAAATACTGCCAAAATTTACCGGTTAGGATAACTCATGATGACTAGTGATAACTCATCACATAATCAGTGAATACTGGTTGGAACAACAATACCGGTTAGAGTTAAACATATAAACCATTTTTCCTTCGATGCTCCTTTTATAATATCCACTGGATCTTCAGGTTGATGTCGAGTTATGTTTATCCATATACAAATACACACTGGTTGTCTCCATGTATATACTAGTTGTCACTATGTACCAATTAGATAAAAACTTCTAGTATACCAGTTGCAATATAATCAACTTTGAAGTCACACCGGTAGACAATATGAACATATGTGTGTATATGTGTTTAATCAATGACAACATATGAAGTTATTCATCACAATCATCATCAAGCCAACAAGGTTAAACCTACTTGGTGGAACGACAATCATTATTGTGATTTTCATAGAAACAAAGGACACCAAACAAATGATTGCCAACAGTTAAAATATGTCGTCCAGGATCTGATTGACAATGACATCATAACTTTGGATGGCCATAAGACAAATGAGTCACACACAGCTTTCAAAACTCCGCTTCCTAATTATGAGAAGGATGAATCATCAACAGTGCAAAATGGCAGGGGTAAAGCACAAGTGAATTATGCACACACTTATGATAATGTGGTTAATGTGATTATGGTCAAAGAGAAACAACAACAAGAACCCGCTCATGTTATCACAATAAGCAAAGCCAAGGTTATTTTGCTGGGTCATACAACTTACACATCATCCACTTCAAAACAATATAGTCTAGTGGATCAACTACAAAAAACTCCCACACAAATATCAATTTTAGAACTTCTAAAACTTTCACCCGCACATAAATAAATTTTAGAAAGAGTGCTAGTAGATACGACGGTATCCAAAGATCTTGATGTAGATTAATTCCAAATCATGGTAGAACACCTCACAACCCCTCATTGCTTATCATTCACAGAAGAAGATGACATGTCTTTGCAACATCCGCATAATGCTCCATTACATATTGAAGTCCTTATTCATAAAACACGCTTTAAAATTATCCTAATAGATGAAGGAGCTGGCTTGAATATTTGCTCATTAAGTCTTGTTCATGTTTTAGGTTATTCTAAAGAGGCAATTGATCCCCGTAAAAAGATCACAATCAAAACATATGATGAAGACGAACGTTTCTCCAAAGGAATTGTGGTATTACCCATCAGAGTAGGACCCTTGCAGAAAGATACATCATGCCAAGTTATAGACGTGGATCTATCATACAACATACTTTTGGGAAGACCATGGATTCATGACATACAAGCTATTCCCTCAACTTATCACCAGTGCTTGAAGTTTCCATACAATGGGCAAGAAATCACAATTTCAATAGATTCGAATCCATTCCAATATTGTAGTAATTTGAAACTAGCACAAGAGGTCATTGTTCTACATAATAGAGAAGCATTGTCTTCAAGCACACAATCGAAGGAAAAAACATTTTCCTCAATCTTGTCAAGTTTTGAAAAGAAAATACAACTGAGAGATCAAGGGAATGGATAATATTCACTATCACAGTCACCACTTTCTCCTAAATCTTATGGTAAACCATCAAACTCCAAACAACAACCAGTTGTAAAATCTCTTCCAATATTTGATGGAGCATTTGTTAGTGTTGAGACATTATCTAAGGAAACAAAGGACAAAGATGTGCTACAATGGCTATATAAGGATGCAAAAGTTCAACAAAACATCAATAATATCAGAATACCCACATAAAAATATGGAAAAGGATTTAACATTCTTCAAAAAATGGGATACATTGGAATAGGTCTTGTAGGAAAAAGAAAAGAAGGTATCTCAGAACCCATACAACCTCATACTTAGTAGGCTACAGACAAATCAGGCTTAGGGTATGGACAAGTTACTCCACAAGAAGAAACATCTTCTAGGCAGCAAAAAGATGAACATGCCAAAAGATAAGAACAACTTGCAATCGAAAGAGAAGAAGCCTCTACCAAACAACAAGAACAAGAAAACATAAGATCACAAAAAGAGAGAGCTTCTAATCAGCAAGAAAGACACAATAAAGGCACTTCCCAAGCAGAGTCAACTCCCAATCAAAATAGACAAGAAGCTGATATAAAGCAAGGAGAACTAATAGAAAGACTAACAAAACTAAATATCAGCCCAAAGGAAGATGAATATGAGAGAAGAAAAGAGATAGCGAGGAAAACATAAGAAACAAACCAAAAGCTATATGAACAAATCTGCAGATTGCAAGTTGCCAGTGAGACAAACTCCAATGAATGGGAATGAGATTCCTATCATTCAGAACAGTCAACTAAAGAAACTTGCTATGAAGAAGATGTGGGTGTTGATGGAGTCCATGCGTATACAAGACAAATGTTAGGAACTAGATCACTTGAATTAGAATCACATTCGGTTGACTTGGATTTAATCAAGGATGATCGAGAACTACTTGCAAGAGGTCATTTTGATGAGAGTATCATCCTAGACATTGAAATACGTATTGAAGACTTTAATGTTTCTATCATGACCCTTAATGCCTTTGAAACATCTCATCCTGAAGATCCCTTACCTTTAATACATCCCGAACTTATTGACTGGGATAATGAAGGACATACTGAAATTGATACCTTTCCTAATGACCACGCTATAGCCTTATACCTCAATGCAATTGAGCCTACAACAACTTCCACCACGGATTTTGCCAATGCATCTTCCAGTCAAGTGGGTGCCAAATCTCCCAGTCGCAAAAGTAAACATAAAGAATAAAATATCAGGTGTAATGCTGAAAACCATTTATTGGCAACATTAGACCAAAGTAGTTGATGAAACTGATCCGGTGGGACAACGAATGGAGGGAAATTTGAATTCTGCGAATGGAGGGATCAACGCGACAGATTTTTCCTCTGGTTTAGCAACCTGTGCAGCTCAAGGACAACTTGTCTCTTTGGGATCTACAGGGGATGATGAGGATGGTTGAAAGGATGGGGACCCATGGCATTGGGACCCTCCTCTTGACTTTAAAAATACTGAAGATTCTACAAAGTTGGGTCACGAGATCTTGAACGCTGAGCTGGAAAAGATGGTTGGAGACAAGGTGGTCAAATCCTGGAACAGTTTCTTTGCAAACAAGCCTACTGGTAAATCTACCTTTCCCTTTGTGGAAGATATTTTTGATAGAAAGGTACGCAGATTAGCTATTGTTGTACCAGACGTGGTCATAGATCACAATATTTCTCTTATGGCATTTTCTCTTGTGGGAAAATTTGTTGGACCCAAGCCTAATATTAAAGTTGTTAGGTCTATTGGGACTCATAAATTTGAGTCAGGTTTTGAGGCCCATTTCAAAATTTTGCATCTGCACTTTCAAATGACCACCTATTGAATCAACCTAATAGGCCTACTTTGAGGGCATGTAAAATGGAGCCAGTTAATCATCAAGTGGTAAAGCTTTGAAACTTGTCCTGTACCTTTTATTTGGCCTATGAAGTGTTTTGAAACTTCCAGAATTTAGTTTGGATCAAGTGATAAGGTACCCATTTCAAGGGGTGAGCTAAAAGTCCATCATAGGTGCAAATACAGATTTAATTAAGTGGCCTAATTTGAGTGCCTATAACTTTTGCCCAGTAGATCGTCATTTTGAAATTCACAGTGCATTGAATTGTATGCATATAAGTGTGCTTTCATGCCAAGTTTCAAGTCTTTATGAATCCGTTTGATCAGTTTGCCAAAAGGGTTTCTTGAGCCACTTTATTCAGTTTTTTGCATTTTCATTGCTACATCAGTTAAAGTGGCTATTTCATGAGCACACTATTTGCATCCTATCAGCTTCCCAGTCAAACTAAGCATTCTAAGCTCTTCTTTGTACTTCAAGGTATCTATGCCTCAGATTTGGGGGTCTATGGAGATCATTTGATATTTTTAAGAAAGACACTTTGAGGTCCCTGCGCATTCGTTTTATCAGGTTCACAGTGTTGACAAAGCCATTTTATCATCTTTGACCATTAATATTTCTTCACTCAGGATTTGTCTTGAGACACAACTTGATAGAGTTAATGTTTATATATCAGAGTACACGCTTGTTAGTTTGCAAAGTCCAGAAAGGTGTTTTGACCAGTTTGAAAATTACGTCTTTGGGATTAAATGCGAAAATGTGGCGCAAGTGTCTGAAAGTTGCAAAACTTCATTTAATGATCAGAAAATTGAGCCGATCAACTCCAGAGGTATGTTTAAGGTTCCTGAAGCATTTTGACAGTCAGATGCATGAAAACAAAAAAATTTTAGTCGGACCCACTTTGGGGCCCGACCTGGCTCATGCCCGTGCATTAAATTTATGGCGAAAATGGTCTTAAATTCATGGAAATGTATATCAATGTCAGCTTGACTTCCATTGGCAACTTGGTTTGAGTGTAGATTTAAATTTCTTGATGTGTGTCATCAAGTGCAAAAATGAAAGAGCATAGAAACTCCCTTCAAAAAGTGCAAAGTAGAAGGTGTAAGCAAACTCCACAACTTTTACCAGCATCTCCCTATTGTGTTTGGCAATTCTGAAGCTTCCTATGCCCCTGCGTTGGGTAAAGAGGGACCAAGGTGTTTTAAAATTAAAACCTTCAAAACAAGTGCAAGTGGTATGTGAAATCTCAAAGTCTTCTTGCTGTGGTGTGGAGTAGTCATTGAAAAACTCTCAAGCAAATTGCAATTGGCAGGCATTAAGCCAAATCCAATAGAGTGATGGCTAGAGGAGAGGCAAATGAAAGGCATAGAAACATTTTCAATGCAAATAAAATTTGGTAGCTAAGCCAACCTCCTCCCTGCTGTGGTGCATGGTGGTCGAACAAACTTTTTAACTTTAAAGCAAATGCAATTGGAAGGTGTAAAGTAACATCCATGCCCTCTACCAGCATCCTCCCTTGCCAGCCGTGAAAAGTTGAAGGGGTTTAATTTTCTGCAAATGCCTTTGGCAGGTGTAAATTTCTAGTTTTCCCCTCTACGCAGAATGCTGTTGGAAAGGCATAATAAGTCTTTAACCAATGCAATTAGCATGTTTGCAGCCCCTCTTCTGTGTGGTTTTTGAAAGGGGCATTTAAAAGTCAAATCAAGTGCATCTAGTAGTAAGAAAGGCTATATAAGTTTAAGCAAATTGCAATTGGCATGTGAAATGCCAGTTAGAATCCTCCTTCCACGTGTGAGAAGCTCCAAATAAACCAAATGCAAATAGCAGGTGTATTCGTAGCAGTCTTCCCTTCATAGACACATAAAAAATGAAATGGTATAAGGCATTAAAACCTTTTAGCAAAGGCTTGTTGGTAGGTGTAAAGCATAATTCCACAACCTTTGGTAGCTCCTCCTTGCCTGTACATGGCTTGGTATTGGTAGAGGGCGTTTATAAAATTCAAGCAAATGCAGATTTGCAGGCCTAATGCCAACGTCCTCCCTACCGTGGCGTGGTGGGATAAAAGTTTAAAGAAACTTTAGAGCAATGCAAATTAGCAAATGATACCAATGTCCTCCTGTGTGTGGCGTGAAGGTTTGAGGAAAACTATCATTAAAATGCCATTAAAACCTTCAGACAAATGCTTGCCAGGAAAAAGACCATTATCCCACATTCGTTGGGTGAAAAAATATTTTGGTATTTAAATCTAAGAACACACTCAACTATAGTGTCAAAGCCTTGAAGGTTTTTGACGCAAGGTGTTGGCTGATGCCCAGTGAACCCCACGTGCGCGTGCATGAATCTTGAGGCGAGGAGGATAGCTGGCGACCAGGCAGACCCCACGTGTGCATAGTTCTCAAGGCAAGCGAGTTTTACAGTGGAAAGGCGAGTTAATGAGTTTGCAGGTTTGATGGTGATCGACGATGCATGTTGTTTCGCGAAGCGAAGTTGCACGCCAGTTACCCTTTGCGAAACAACAAAAGATGAGGTGGCAGGTCCGTTTGGCAGGTGATACCCTTCATGAAACAACAAAAGATGAGGTGGAAGGTCTGATTGGTAGGTGAGCTGGCGGGTCCCGCTGAGGTGGTGATGACAGGGCAATCCAGTGGTAGACAGGTGGTAGTCTGCGAGGCGGTGAAGTGGCCGACAAGTGGTGGATTGGTTAGGTGTCATCCCAGGTGGTAAAAAGTGGACCCCACGAGCGAATCACAGGCTGCCATGTGGTAGGGCACAGGTCCAAAATTGGCAAAAAATCAAAGTTAAATTGCATAGTCTTGACTATTGAGGAAAAATAAAAAATTTAAATGATGGTTCACACGAGTGATTAATTCGTCCAGGGGTTTTTTCCCCAAACTAGCAAGTATCATATACCATTGGAAAGCTCTCGGGACAAGGAATCCATTCATGTAGTTTGTTTCAACAAACATGAGATATTTAGAGAATAGTTTCCACAAGAAGAAGAGGAGATATTTTACTGTTAGGGAAAAGGAGACACATGACAACTTCTGATGCATTCTGGTTTTTTCTCCCTTCCTTCATATTCCCATTTCTTCTTAATTGTAAGGGTTCCAGAATTTTGGAGAAAGGCTCCATAATCTTGTTTTTCAGTTTTGAGTTCTTCCAAGTTTGTATAGTGTAGTGCTTTTCTTTTAGTAATGGAGTTTAATTCTTGTTGTAGGTGCTTCTAGTTGCAGGTTCTTATGTATGTAAGGCATTCATAAGTTCACACATAAATTGTCTCTGAGATATATATTTCTTTGTTTCAAATTAAATCCTCAAGGAGACTGAAATTTGTCATCTCAAGGAGATTGTTGTGATTGTTTGCAGGGATTCTTCAAGGAAGAATTTAAATTTTGTAATTAATCATGAATAATGGAGTATATTTTCAAGATTTGATGATTTTGTGAAGGAGCTTAGTAATGCATTTATGTAAGACATTAATGCAGGAATACTTAATGATGAAGATGAATTTGCAGTAGAAGTTTTCGTTTACAGTTTGATGTATGATTTTATTGCCCTTGGATAAGGCACTGGTCTTGTAATTTTGGGGATTCTTGGAGATTTTAAAATCCAAAGTCAGAATATCTTTTGTTTTTCTGTTCTGTGGAAAGCTTTCACTTATCTCATGTTCAAACTTGTTGAGTTGTAAGTGTAGATCTAGCCCATCTACAATACCCTCCTTGTTTTTTGAACCTTTTGAGATTCATCTGCTTTTGTTGATGTTGTCTTGTGTGTAATGGGTTTAATTTTAAGCATCGAAGGTATACCCGCCTAGGTTTTGCAGAGCCTGAAGAGTATAAGGATTCATATCCTTGTTATGTTGTCCAAGCCTTGAAGTTTTCATAGATTGAAATTGGCTATTTCATAGATCAATTGAAGGTGTACTTGGGTTAACCAGTTTTGGTGAACAACAAAAAATGGCGAATCTGCTAGGGACCTAAATAGAAATTGCATAATTTCATCCAGTTAGTCAGTCCATTGAGGTTGCACAGAGTTGAAAATGTCTTTTATGGTTGAGGGATTTAGCATTATGTTTTGAGGTTGCAATGGTGTTGGCTGCTATCAGAGAAAGTTTCTTGTGAAGAATTGAAAAGTATATATTGTTGAGAGTTGTAAGAAGTCCTTGCAGTTGTTTATAAATTTTTCCCAATATCATAATTGGGTGGCGACTCTAGTCTCTGTACCGGTGCTTCTAGGAAGTTTGTATTCCAAGATTTTCACAAGATTAGTAGATGATTTGATGAGTCATATTAAGATGCAAATAATTAAATTAGTTGTATACTCAGACATGGTGCTTTCATTATAAAATCTTGCAAAAGAAAAGTGTAGTAAAAGATTTCAATTCACACATAAGTCTGATGCATTTTCCAGATTTGTGTTAAATAGCCTAGAGTGGATTTGATGCAGCAAGATTGAAGGAGACATAAGGAATTAAAAATGTGTTGAATGGTATTCTGCTATTCAAAATGTCCTCTATGTAAGAGGTGGTGACTCTGAGGTAAAAGAACAAGCTAAAATGTGAATAAATGTTCAGATCTACAAGTCCTATAGCTGCAAATACCCAGGTATTTTCAGAAGTTTCAATGCAAAACAATTTGTTCTGAAAAATTGGAATGAGTAAAATAGTTTTCCCATCAAGTGAAAAACACTAGTAAAGAGGGAAAAAAAGGAATTACAAGTCTATTTGCATATCTATTTTGTTGTAATTTCCAGCATGTATGTTCTGCTATAGTATGCAAATTTGAAGAAAGTTTTGTGTCAAGCAATGTTATTAATAGATTTGAATGATGATATGTGCTTGAAGTGTTTCATTGTTCAATCCAAGGTTGTGCAATTATTTGTGGGAGTAAGAAGAAATGTTTAGTGAAGTTTTTCAGCCTTGTGTATTTCCACATATAGCCATGCATAGTGAAATGTCACCGCCATGTTATGAGAGAAGTTTAAAAATGAACTATTATGCTGCTCTAAATTTCAAAGATATTCCGGGTTACCCAAATCTTATATACCCACAGAAATTAGAAAGCATTTGCCAATATTCAGTGGGAAGAAATTAGAATCAGCACATTTACATTTGAAAAGATTTTCAGATTTGATGGGAGATTTTGAAGTTTGTCAAGAAGATGTGTGCATGAAATTATTTGTCCAGTCATTGAAAGAGGATGCAAGGGATCGGTTTTCTTTTTTGCCAGTAAATGTATTTCCTCATGGGATGAATTAACAGTTGACTTTATGGCCCAATTTGCTGAAAAGGTGAGTGATTATGATATGCTGAGAGGATTCATACACATACAAATCAGGGAAGATGAATTGGTACCGACATTTAATATTAGATTTTCACAAATATTGTCTAATATTTCCAGCAAGTATAAGTTTAATGATGGAGCATGCTTGGAGATTTATATGAGTGCTTTTGACAAGAAGATGGGTTTCTTATTAAGAGACAAGGAACCCAAAACTTTGCATGAAGCTTTTAACACAGCTAGGGACATTGAAAACAATTTAAAATTTGGGATATCAAAGAGATTTTTGTTTGTTGTTGTTTCTTGTCAAAACACCTACAATGGTGAAAGTAAATGTGAAGCCAAGCAAAACATTTTTTGTCAAAATATGTCAAGCTTTATTGTTCCAAATGGTTTTGCTGATATATGTGACTCAAAGTTAAATGAGGGTCAAGAATCTCTGCTATCAATGCTGCTTGTTTGTCACAGTAATGATGGAATGATCGGTGGGAAATTTTGTGACAATGCTGATACAAAGATAGATTTATATGAAGAATATGCACCATTTGATTTGTATGTCGGTTATGTTGATTATGTGGCTGCAGATAATCAAGTAAATCATGCATCTCCCAAGGTTAATAATAATGAAAATAATCATGATGATGACCATCGATCTTTACATGTTGCTGATGTATTTGATGTTGAAGTACCAAATACTGAGGGATCACTAAGTGTTGCTAATTATGTGAATGATGATAATGATACAATGTGTTCAAACAAAGAAGTTACTAATCAACCCATGATTTTGTCACACAAGGATGTGCAATATGATGTAAATCAAGATTTGATTAAGTCTGATAAAACTGAAAATGAAATTGTGGATGATGTTGATGGTGTTTTCAATGCAAGTATACCCAGTGATGAATGTGTTTCAAAATGGACTGGTGCTGCTGATTATGAGGACACTGAGTTCAATTTTCAGCACCTTGAAGGTATACAAATGAACAATGAAGACCAATTTCAGAATAAGAGTGATCTTGGCACAAGTTATTCATTTTCTTATGATCGGCAAATGAATGCCAGTCATGCAGCTAAGGATACCTATGAGAGTTCTTATTATTCATCTTGTGAAGATGATATAAGAGGAGACCAAGTTATATATCTCAGTCATGAATCTGAAAATTAAAGTATTTTTGAAGATAAAAACATATGTGAAAGTGTGGATAATGTTTCATTTTCAGATTTAAATGAACCTATATTTGAATGTTTTCAAAGTTTGGCATACCATGAAGAGGATGTGAATATTGATGGTATGCTTGAGCCAGATATGGAGTTCTTCGCTTTTGATATAATTGTTCATAGTGTTGATGTCATCGATGAAAATGTTGAAGTTTCCCCTTGTGTTGAAATTTTTTTTGATGCTGATGAGATTGCCAACAACAGTAACATGTGTTGTAAAAATTTACTTCATGATGAAGATAAGAGGCATGGGTTGTGTGATGATTACTTCAGCCACAAATGGAAGTTTTTCAGGTGGATGTAAGTCTGAATGAGAAAGACTTAGCTAAGGATTTGCTTCAGCCAGAGGTATGCATTCTTCTCCATGAATGAGATATTGAGAATGCCGATGTATTGAGTTTGATAAACAAGGATAATATAAAGTGTGATCCACATAGTGAAGTACCACATCTGGACCAAAATGTTTATGTTCCTTGTTTGTATCAATCAGTTATTAATGTCCCTCATTCTATGAATTTAAATGATAATAAGGCATGTGCTGATGAGAACTACAGTGGTGAGAATGAATGTTTTATTTTTGAAATTCAGCATGATGATGCCCTTGCAAATGATAGAGTTGATTGGGATAGTGAAATGTATGGCAGCTTGTGGGAAGGCCTCTATAGTGATTTGTCTCATGATTTTACTTTTGTTGAAATAGTGTGTAGCTATAAATTTCAAAATTAGGTAAAACGTGTGCACACCAGCTGTTATAGTAAAGAGGTGAAAGGGGTTGATTATAAGGATTATGCTTAATTGTTGTTGAAAGGTGCCTTTGTTTGGATCATGTCATTAGGTGAAGAGAATCCGATTTTTGACAGAGGTAAATGCTGAGGAAAGTGGGGTAGTTTATAATCAGTTGTAAGTATGTTTGTACATCTTGTATAGTCGGTTTGCTTTCAATTGTGTGGTTTGGAATAAACTGCCCTACTGTTTGGGCAAAATAAGGAGCCTTGTTTTTTAGAAGAGAAGATAAGTTTTCCATTTTTGGGTGGTATGCTCTACCATAGATTCTGGATTCTTGTGTTTCAATCTTGCAATCAACCATCCCTAGTCAGAGCCACTATTGGAACTCATAAATTTGAGTCAAGTTTTGAGGCCCATTTCAAAATTTTGCATCTACACTTTCAAATGACCACCTATTGAATCAACCTAATAGGCCTACTTTGAGGGCTTGTAAAATGTAGCCAGTTAATCATCAAGAGGTAAAGATTTGAAACTTGTCCTGCACCTTATATTTGGCCTATGAAGTGTTTTGTAACTTCCAAAATTTAGTTTGGATCAATTGATCAGGTACCCATTTCAAGGGGTGAGCTGAAAGTCCATCATAGGTGCAAATGCAGATTTTATTAAGTGGCCTACTTTGAGCGCCTATAACTTTTGTCCAGAAAATCGTCATTTTTAAATTCAAGATGCATTGAATTGTATGTATATAAGTGTGCCTTTGTGCCAAGTTTTAGGTCTTTATGAATCTGTTTGATCAGTTTTCCAAAAGGGTTTCTTGAGCCACTTTATTCAGTTTTCTGCATTTTCATTGCTACATCAGTTAAAGTGGCTATTTTCATGAGTGCACTATTTACATCCTATCAACTTCCCAATCAAACCTAGCATTCTAAGGTCTTCTTTTTACTTCAAGGTATATATGCCTTAGATTTGGGGGTCTATGGAAATCGTTTGATATTTTTAAGAAAGACACTTTGAGGCCTTGCACATTGGTTTTATCAGGTTCACAGTGTTGACAAAGCCATTTGGTCATCTTTGACCATTAATATTTCTTCACTCAGGATTTTTCTTGAGAAACAGCTTGACAGAGTTAATTTTTGTATATTAGAGTACACGCTTGTCAGTTTGCGAAGTCCGGAAAGGTGTTTTGACTAGTTTGAAAATTACGTCTTTGGGATTAAATGCAAAAATGTGGCACAAGCATCTAAAAGTTGCAAAACTTCGTTTAATGATCAAAAAACTGAGCTGATCAACTCTATAGGTATGTTTAAGGTTCCTGAAGCATTTTGATGGTCAGTTGCATGAAAACAATTTTTTTTTAATTGGACCCACTTTGGGGCTCGACCTAGCTTATGGCCGTGCATTAAATTTATGGTGAAAATGGTCTTAAATTCATGGAAATGTATATCAATGTCATCTCGAGTTCCATTGGCAACTTGGTTTGAGTGAAGATTTAAATTTCTTGATGCATGTCATCAAGTGCAAAAATGAAAGAGCATAGAAACTCCCTTCAACAAGTGCAAAGTAGAAGGTGTAAGCAAATTCCACAACTTTTACCAACCATTGAAAAACTCTCAAGCAAATTGCAATTGGCAGGCATTAAGCCAAATCCAATAGAGTGATGGCTAGAGGAGAGGCAAATGAAAGGCATAGAAACATTTTCAATGCAAATGAAATTTGGCAGCCAAGCCAACCTCCTCCCTGTTGTGGTGCGTGGTGGTTGAACAAACTTTTTAACTTTAAAGCAAATGCAATTGAAAGGTGTAAAGTAACATCCATGCCCTCTGCCAGCATCCTCCCTTGTCGACCATGAAAAGTCGAAGGGGTTTAAATTTTCTGCAGATGCCTTTGGCAGGTATAAATTGCTAGTTTTCCCTTCTGCGCATAATGCTATTAGAAAGGCATAATAAGTCTTTAACCAATGCAATTAGCAGGTTTGCAGCCCCTCTCCTACGTGGTTTTTGAAAGGGGCATTTAAAAGTCAAATCAAGTGCATCTGGCAGCAAGAAAGGCTATATAAAATCAAGTAAATTGCAATTGGCATGTGAAATGCCAGTCATAATCCTCCCTCCACGTGTGAGCAGCTCCAAATAAACCAAATGCAAATAGCAGGTGTATTGGCAGCAATCTTCCCTTCACAGACACGTAAAAAATGAAATGGCATAAGGCATTAAAACTTTTTAGCAAAAGCATGTTGGCAGGTGTAAAGTGTAATTCCACAACCTTTGCCAACTCCTCCTTGCCTGTACATGGATTGGTATTGGTAGAGGGCGTTTATAAACTTCAAGCAAATGCAAATTTGTAGGCCTAATGCCAACGTCCTCCCTACCGTGGCATGGTGGGAAAAAAGTTTAAAGAAACTTTAAAGCAATGCAAATTAGAAAATGATACCAATGTCCTCCTGTGTGTGGCGTGAAGGTTTAAGGAAAACTTTCATTAAAATGCCATTAAAACCTTCAAACAAATGCTTGCCAGGCAAAAGACCGTTATCCCACATTCGCTGGGCGAAGAAATATTTTGGTATCTAAATCTAAGAACACACTCAACTATAGTGTCAAAGCCTTGAAGGTTTTTGACGCAAGGTGTTGGCTGATGCCCAGTGAACCCCACACGCACGTTCATGAATCCTGAGACGAGGAGGCTAGCTGGCAACCAAGAGGACCCCATGTGTGCATAGTTCCTGAGGCAAGCGATTTTTGCAGTGGAAGGGCGAGTTAATGAGTTTGCAGGTTCAATGGTGATCGATAATGCGCGTTGTTTTGCGAAGCGAAGTTGCATGCCTGTTACCCTTCGTAAAACAGCGAAAGATGAGGTGGAAGGTGTTACCCTTCGTGAAACAACAAAAGATGAGGTGGCAGGTCCAGTTGGTAGGTGAGCTAGTGGGTTCCGCTGAGGTGGTGATGACAGAGCAGTCCAGTGGCGCATAGGTGGCAATCCGTGAGGCGGTGAAGTGGCCGACAAGTGGTGGATTGGTGAGGTGTCATCCTAGGTGGTGAAAAGTGGACCCCGCGAATGAATCACAGGTTGCCATGTGGCAGGGTGCAGGTCCAAAATTAGCAAAAAATCAAAGTTAAATTGCATAGTCTTGACTATTGAGGAAAAATAAAAAATTTAAATGATGGTTCACATGAGTGATTAATTCGCCCACGGGTTATTTTTGCCCAAAATAGAAAGTATCATATACCGTTAGAAATCTCTCGGGACGAGGAATCCATTAATGTAGTTTGTTTCAACAAACATGAGATATTTTGAGAGCAGTGTCCATGGGAAGAAGATGAGATATTTTTGCAGTTAGGGAAAAGGGGACACATGGAAACTTCTGATGCATTCTAGTTTTCCCCCCTTCCTTCATATTCCCATTTCTTCTCAATTGTAAGGGTTCCATAATTTTGGAGAAAGGCTCCATAATCTTGGTTTTCAGTTCTGAGTTCTTCCAAGTCTGTACAATGTAGTGCTTTTCTTTCAGTAATGGAGTTTAATTCTTGTTGTAGGTGTTTCTAGTTGCAGGTTCTTATGTATGTAAGGCATGCATAAATTCACACATAAATTGTCTCTGAGATATATATTTCTTTGTTTCAAATTAAATCCTCAAGGAGGCTGAAATTTGTCATCTCAAGGAGTTTTTTGTGATTGTTTGCAGGGATTCTTCAAGGAAGAATTTAAATTCTGTAATTAATCATGAATAATGGAGTATATTTTCAAGATCTGATGATTTTGTGAAGGATCTTAGTAATGCATTTATGTAAGACATTAATGCAGGAATACTTAATGATAAAGATGAATTTGCAGTAGAAGTTTTCATTTATAGTTTGATGTATGACTTTGTTGCCCTTAGATAAGGCACTGGTCTTGCAATTTTGGGGATTCTTGGAGATTTTAAAATCCAAAGTCAGAATATCTTTTGTTTTTCTGTTCTGTGGAAAGGTTTCACTTATCTCATGTTCAAACCTGTTGAGTTGTAAGTGTAGACCTAGCCCATCTACAGTACCCTCCTTATTTTTTGAACCTTTTGAGATTCATCTACTTTTGCTGACGTTGTCTTGTGTGTAATGGGTTTAATTTTAGCATCAAAGGTATACCTGCCTAGGTTTTGCAGAGCCTAAAGAGTAGAAGGATTCATATCCGTGTTATGTTGTCCAAGCCCTGAAGTTTTCATAGATTGAAATTGGCTATTTCATAGATCAATTGAAGGTGTACTTGGGTTAACCAATTTTGGTGAACAACAAGGTCTTTTGTGAAGAGAAAATGGAGGGTGAAAGGACAGGTTGATGTTTCAGCCCTGTCAAGGGGTTTTTTTGTCTTTTCCTTCTCTTGTGGTGAAGACTTGGAAATGGCTCTGAGTGGAGGACCCTGGATGCTTGGGAAGCATTCTTAATCTTTAAGAAAATCATCTCCAAAAATGGAGCTCAATGACTCCTTGTTTGAATCTTCTCTAGTTTGGGTGCGGCTCCCTAGTTTGCCACTTGAATTTTGGTTGAAGGACATGTTTTCAGGCATTGCTAAATCCTTCAGGGAGCTTGTGGCTATAGATTCTATGACAGCAGCGTGAAAGAGACTAGTGTATGTGAGGATATGTGTTAATATCTCACAGAACACAGACCTTCCTAGCTCTATCGAAATAAATTCCAAGCTAGGTAAGTGGGAACAAGTCATAGAGTTTGAATCCCTCCCTTTCGTGTGCTTTTCATGTAAGAAAGATGGACATTGGGAAAAGGCTTGTCCTAGTAACCCAAAGAATGCTCAGAAGAACAATAATCATATTAAACAGATCTGGAAAGAGAAGCTGAACAAAAATGAGGAGGGTAGATCAGAAGGAGGAACTGGATTCCCTAGTAACTCAAAAGATATAACAAGGGATGAAAGGAAAGCTAGTCCTTCCAAGGAGAGTCTTCAGAAGGAAATCAGAAAGGATGAAGAGAATGTATTTGAAGTTAAAACAAGCAATGGATTTGAAGCTTTACAGATTCAAGAAGAAGAAAATGTAATTATAGTTCAGAAATTCTTGAAGATGGTGAGATTGGAGACACAAATGAATCACAATATGAGATTCCAAAAGAAATAGAACATGAATGTAATAAAGTGTGTTTAAAGGAATTTGAAGCTCCAAATGTAATCTTTGAAGAAAAGACTCAGTTTAGATTACCCCAGGTTAACCTTAACTCTCTATTCCAGAACTTTGGGACTGATTCGCCCACCTCATCTCAGCAAAAAGGAGAACCTTGGAATAGTAAGAAGTCTGCATATAAAAATGAAGAAGATGAAGAGTTAATAGAAGTGGGAAAAAAGAAAAACAAGAAAATAGGGTGTACTAATGGGGTTAAAACTAGAATCAGATCTAAGGCAGATATTGGACTTTCCAAATCTCCAGAGGGGCACAAAACTATGAAGTGGCACAAGGACTAGGAGAGCAAACAAAATATAGCTGATGGAAGGCAATGAACCATTCAGGAATCCCGCTCCCAGGTTTCCAAATGAAGGTAATCTCTTGGAACATTCGAGGCCTAAATGGTCTCCATAAGCAGGATGTGCTCAAGAATTTTATCAGAGATCATAAGCCGAACATTATCCTGGTTGAAGAAACTAAAATGAGTAAGGAAAAAGTAGAAAAATTAAAATTCTTTAAACTTGGGGGTGTGTGTGGTAGTAGTTCTAATGGAGCGTCTGGTGGGGTTGCCATATTTTGGAATAAGAAAACTATTGATGGAGACCTAATTGATGAAGATGGTAATATCATTTCTATGATAGTCAAATGCATTGTTGAAGGACAGGACTGGGTGGTTACCAACATTTATGCCCCCAAGTCTAAAGTTGCTCGGAGCAAGTTTTGGGACAAAATCTAGCACAAAAGAGGAACTTTTACCCAGGATAGTTGGCTTTTTATGGGAGATTTCAACACTCCTCTACAGAAAATTGAAAAATTTGATGGAATCCAAGCTCAACTGGATAATAGGATTGATCTTATGGACTTTATCAATGCCAATGCCCTCATTGGCGTTGACCTTTCTGGAGCTTCCTACACTTGGTCTAATTGAAGGGATGGAGGAGAACTTATTTAGGTAAGGCTTGATAGATCTCTTATTACTCCTAAATGGGTCCTTAAGTATAGATGCTCTCTATCTGTTATTAACAAAATTGGATCAGACCATTACCCTATTTCTTTTGTTGCTGATTCTATTAAGGAAAACACTACTTTCCCTTCCAGTTTGAAAAAATGTGGATCTCACACCCTTCCTTGGAATCTTCCATTTCTAAATGGTGGAATATAACTGTGGATGGTTTTGCCATGTTCAAAGTTGCAAAAAAGTTAAGAAACATCAAAGATAACATCAAGGTTTGGAATAAAAAGGTTTTTGGGGATATTTTTGAATCTAAGAGGAAACTCAAGGAGGAATTAGAACATATTCAAAATTCTATTCAGAAACATGGTTATAAGAATGTCCCCAAGGCTAAAGAAGATGATGTTCTAGCCAAATTACACAACACTATTTCAAGAGAAGAAATTTACTAGAGGCAGAGATCCAAGACAATTTGGTTAGAGGCTAGTGATAGAAATACTAAATTCTTTCATATGACATCAATGAAGCATAAAGTGGCAAGTATAATTTCTAGATTGATTGTTAATGATAAAACTCTTGTCAAAGATGATGATATAGCTGATGAAGTTGTAAGGTTCTTCTCTAACCTTTTGACTAGTAGCAAGGAACTTGACCTTGTTAAACAATAAGAACTGGTTAAAAATATTCCTAAGATTATTGGACCTAACCAGAATAGGATTTTATCTATCATCCCCTCAATTGATGAAATTAAAAGTGTTTTTTTCTCCTTCCAAGGGGATAAGGCATCGGGCTCGGATGGCTTCCCCATGTTTTTCTTTCAAGAATATTGGCACATTGTTGGGGCTGATGTGGTCAATGTTTTCAAAGAATTCTTTGGTTCCAGAAGGATTCTTAAAGAAATCAACTCTACCTTCATTGCTCTAATTCCTAAGGTGGATGGAGTTGATTCTATGGGTAAGTTTAGGCCAATAAATCTTTGCAATTCTTTTTACAAGATAATCTCAAAAGTCTTGACTTCTAGATTGCTGGTTGTTCTTCCTCTTGTTATCTCTTAGGAGCAAAAAGGATTTGTCCTGGGTAGGCAAATTTTGGACTCTATAATTCTTGTGCATGAGAATATCCATTCTCTTAATGCTGCAAACAAAGAGGGATTCCTCATAAAGCTAGATTTGGCAAAAGCCTATGACAGGGTTGAATGGTAGGTTCTTTTTAGGATCATGGAAGCCTTTGGATTTGATGAGAAGGTTATCAAAATCACTAGAGAGCTGATATCTATGCTGAATTTTTCTATTCTTGTTAATGGATATCCTTCCATATTTTTTAAGTCTTCAAGGGGTCTCAGGCAAGGAGATCCTATCTCACCCATTCTTTTCACTATTTTGGCAGAATGTTTGAGTAGATTGATTCAAAAGTTGAAGGAGAAAAGGATCATCAAAGGATTGCAACCCTCTTCAGCTAATTTCTTCTGCACTCATCAATAGTTTGTTGATGATACTATATTATTGGGATACTCTTCTGTGAGTGAAGCTTCTGCCTTCAAAAATGCTCTCAGCTCTTATTCCCTTACTATTGGCTAGCAGGTTAACTGGGAGAAATATGTTATTTACTTCATCAACACTCCCTTGTTGAGGCAACAGATGATTGCTAACATAATTGGCTATAAATTTGAGCTGCTCCCCTCTACTTATTTGGGCCTCCCTCTTCGTTTGGCTCCTCCAAACTCTTTCTGGAATTATTTGATTGATAAGTTCAACAAAAAAGTAGCTGGATGGAAAGGCTCTATGTTGTCCCAGGCTGATAAGCTCCATCTTCTTCAAGTTACCCTTCACAATCTACCTGTCTATGCTCTTAGTTTGTTTAGTATACCAGTCAAATTTACAGAAGCGTTAAAAAGAATCCAGAAAAGATTTCTTTAGTTTGGTGTGGAAGATAAGAAAATGATTGCTTTGGTTGCTTGGGATAAAGTTTGTGGTCCTAAAAGTAGTGGGGGGTTAGGTACCAAATCCCTTAAACCTTTCAATAAAGATTTGTTAGCCAAACAGGTTTGGAGGGCCTATGGTATTAAGAGAGATTAGAGTAAGGTGTGGTTTGACAAATACATCCATAATTAGCCCATTCATTCCCTTCTCTATTCTGAAGATATCCCTACTGGATCTTTTATTTGGAATAGTATGATAAAATCTATTAAAGTTGCTAAAGCTAAAGCTGGCTGGGTCCTTGGCAAAGGTAACAAAATCAGATTTTGGGAGGATGTCTGGATCAAAGATGAGCCTCTTTTTAACGAGGATTGCATCCATATCATTGAAGATTGTAAAAGGAGGTTTGGTTCTATGGTCTGTAATTATTGGGAGGAGAATAAATGGGTTAGACTTGATGTTGTTTATGCTGGATTCTCTTTGCTCTAGAATGATTTGCTATCCTTTTCTGTTAGCAAAGACTCAGATGATGTCTTCTTATGGAAGAGTAATCCTAGGGGTACTTTTACTATTGCTTCTGCTTACAAGAAGATATCAACTCAGACTTGTAACCCTATATGGACTAAAGTTTGGAATAGATTCCTCATTCCTAAAGTTAATATGTTTTTCTAGCTTGCCACTCATAACAAGATTCTCACTATTGATAACTCGGTCAGAAGAGGATTTATGATCCCTAATAGGTGTGAGTTATGTCAAAAAGAGGTTGAGTTTGTGGATCATTTGTTCATTCACTATTCTTTTACCTAGGAAATCTGGGGTAAAGTGTGGACGCAATGGAAAGTTGATTGGGTTATGCAGAATAGTTTAAAGGAAGTCCTTTGGCATTGGATT
The DNA here is from genome assembly GCF_030272615.1 of Cryptomeria japonica. Classification (NCBI taxonomy): domain Eukaryota; kingdom Viridiplantae; phylum Streptophyta; class Pinopsida; order Cupressales; family Cupressaceae; genus Cryptomeria; species Cryptomeria japonica. The sequence continues at coordinate 502,223,648 of NC_081414.1, forward strand.
TTCCCTACCAAGCTTCCCATCATCAAGACCCTTTGGTAATTTCTTCTTCCTATGACCTATTGGCATATTTGGAAGGAGAGAAACAATAGATTTTTTAGGGAGACTAAGTGTTCTTCTCAGATGGTCTTTGAAAAGATTTGTAGGGATATTAAAGAAAACATCAACACCATTCACAAAAGCAACAAGCAGTGTAGTTATATTGATATGAATGATAATGATAAAAGGATTCTTATAGAATAGAAATTATTAAATAAGGTTTGGAAGTCAGATCTAAAGAGTAGAAGAGATAATGTGGTTTGGAGGTTCCCTCCTTATGATTTGGTGAAGGTGAACTTTGATGGTGCAGCTAAACGAAATCCGGGTAATGTTGGTGGGGGAGGTGTTATCAGAAATTCTCATGGCATTTGTGTTGTTGTGATTGCTTCTCCCTTTGGAATTCAAAACAACCATGTTGCAGAAGCTCTGGCAATGTTAAAATGTCTTCAGCTTGCTTAGGGTTTCAATTTTTAAAAAAATTGGCTGGAGGGGGATTCCCTTAATATAAATCAAGTTATTAAAGGTATTAGTTCCCTTCTTGGAATATCCAAAATATCATTGATAAGACAAAAAAAATGTTAGATTCTTGTGATAGTGTGGTTATTACCCATACCTTTAGGGAAGGTAATAGGGTAGTTGATTTGTTAGCTAATGAGGGGGTCATTTTAGCGTAAGATGCTAATTATATTGGAGAGTCATCATGTAAGACCAAAGTTTGAGAGCAATTATTTTATGACAGGATCAATGGTACATATTAATCTCATCATTACCCTTTTTGGTTTGAACTTCAATGACAGAGTTTGGAGTGACACGGATTGTCAGATGATGACCTATCTTAGGCGTCATATTAATGAGTATAGCTTCTCTGTTCTTTAGCATCTGGTTAGTTTGTGCTCCCTTGAGGGTTTCAATTTGAACTGCTTCTACATTATGGGTGGAAATAAAAACCGTAATGAGCCCACTAGCTGTGATAGTTGGAAGGGTGAAAGGAAAAATTAGAGAAGGCTGCATAAAAATGGATTCACTAATTATATGGAGAAATTGCATGGGAGCAAGAAGTCTGTTTCCCGTGGTTTTGCCAAGGGTTGGAAAAATAAGAAAGTTACTCTGTTTGGTCAGACCTGGAGAGTGGATGAAGATTTGGTGGCCGAGGTGACTGGTTTGCAGAAGGACAACATCAAGTTTTATAGAGATCATAAGTTCTCGATGGAAGCCATAAAAAATTTCCCCAAGAACAAAGAAGAAAGGGCTCGCCTTGCCAGAAAGGATAATATTTCTTATTATCTCCCAAACCAGGTAAACTCCTTTTGGCATAAAATGTTGAAAATGTTAATGGAGTATTTTAATGTTGATGGTAGGTTCTTGAAAGTCTATAGTTATCACTTTGTTATCCTTAATCACTTTTGCCATGGTTCTAAGATATCTCTACCCTTCTATCTGGCCTCCTCTCTTAATGACAGTCTGGTTGACCATGCTAAGAAACCCAATTCCTACCCCATTCCCCACCAAGGTCTTATTATGTTAATTTATGAGTATCTTAAGGATAAAGTTAAGGCCAATAAGGATGATCCCCTTGTGGAGAGTGCCCATATCTCTGAGGATGATGATAGTTCTGAGTATGATGAGGATTCTACCAATCCTCCCCCTAAAAAAAAATTGAGGGTTAGTAAGAAACCTGAAGAAGACACTGAAGAGCTAGCTGATCTTGAGGAGGAGCAAGAGAAGGAGGTGGAGAAGGAGTCGAAGCATGAGCAGGAGAAGGAGGCGAAGCATGAGTAGGAGAAGGATGTGGAGGGTGAGAAAGGAGACAAGGATAATGAGCCAGGTAAAGAGGATTTTGATGAGTTAGAGGAGAAGGAGAGTCCCTATGATACGAACAACAAGGATGAGGTTCAAAATAATATGGAGGAGGGCAACCCTAGGCCTGAGGATTCTGCCCAAGACATGGAGGATGTAGATACTATTCTGAATGTTGCTAGAAATAGCTCTCTGGAAATGTTTAATTTCCAGAAGTGGGTGGTTGATAATATTACCAACATTCAGGAAAAACAGAGAGAGCTGAAGCTCAAAATTGGTAATGTGGTTAAGGATATTAATGATAAAGGAAAAGAGGAAAATAATGAGGATAATAGTGAAGCAGAGGATGAAAAAGATATTCCTAACTGGTCAGAGGGTGAGATCATAAAGGGAGATGTGAAGCACCTAGAGGATGTGGTGAGGACTCTCAAAGAAAAGGGTGAGTCCGATTATGAATTGATAAACAATAGGGTTCAAAAAACTGAGGGCACTTTGAGGAAAATCATGGAGCATAGCTTGGCTGTGATGAAGGTGACTTCCCAAAATATGAAGGCGCTAGTTGCCTACCTAGAGAAGGATAAGCAGAACAAAAATATTATGATTGTTGATGATGAGTCGGGTTTTAGCTCTATCCAGCATTCTTCCAGACGCAGAACTAGGCAAAATGCTAAAGAGTTGGAGTTGAAGACTAAAGGTAATCAATAGGTGCAGGAAAGAAAAGACCTTAAAGAGGAAGCAAATGCAATGATGATGCTTGTCAAGGATGCTGAGGAGACCATAAAGATTTTCACCTAGATGTTCTATTTTTGTTTTAGGTGTGCCAGTATCTCGCTAGTCTTTTGCTGTACTTTTCTCTGGCTGTTGTCTTTTGTGTTGATCTTTTGCTGCCTTTCTTTTTTCATTATGTTCTTTCTTGCTTCTCTAATGCTTTTCTTTATGATATGTAAGTGGGTTTTGAGTCCCTTAAAACTTGTTTTTCCTTAATCAAAAACATTAGACCAAAGAAAAGTAAAAAGAAAGGACGCATCTAACGGTGAAAACCTCCTTGAGGCATCAGAAGATGGGAGATTTGACACCTTACCTGAATATTATCAAGAGAGATCATCAATACTGATTGAAATGACAGAGGCAGTCAACATTGGCACAACAGATAAACCAAAGGTTCTACATCTGGCAACCTCTCTATCAGAACAAGAAAAGAAGAAATATCTGGAATTTTTCAAAAGATGACAAATCAATTTTGCCTGGTCATGTGCATACATGCTAGGGTTGGATCCAGATCTTATAATGCATTACCTAAATGTTTCTCCAAGAGCTAAACTAGTAAAACAAAAATTGAGGAAGATGCATCCTCATATAGCTCTCCTTGTCAAAGCAGAACTGAAGAAATTACTGGATGTGGGATTCATCAAACTTGTAGCATATCCTCAATGGGTATCAAGCATAGTTCCTGTTTCTAAACCAGATAAAAGTATCAGAGTATGCACAGACTTCAGATATCTCAATAATGCATGTCCAAAGGATAACTTTCCTTTGCCTAATATTGGCATCATTGTTGATTTAACTACTAGAAATTCCATGTTTTCTCTAATGGATGGTTTCTCAGGATATAATCAGATTAAAATAACTCCAAAAGATCAAGAAAAAGGCAAATTTCACATGTCCATGGGGTAATTTATGCTAAAACGTCATACCATTTGTACTAAAGAATGCAGGTGTTACATATCAAAGAGCCATGACAACAATATTTTATGACATGATGCATACGTTCATGGAAGAATATGTAGATGACATATTGGAAAAATCATAAAATAGAGAGGAACATCTAGAAATATTGGAAAAGATCTTTGACTGATTAGAACAATACAAGCCAAGGCACAATCCAAAGAAATGTGCCTTTGGTGTCACTTCATGTAAGTCATTGGGATAAATTGTTTCAGCTAGAGGTATAGAAGTAGATCCGGCTAAAGTTAAAGAAATCATGGAAATGGCATCTCCCAAGAATATCAGTCAACTGAGATCACTTCAAGGAAGATGGCAGTCAATTAGAAGATGTGTTGTTTAGTTAGCAGATAGGTGTCAACCATTTACACATCTATTTCACAAGAATGTTCATTTCAAATGGGACAATCAATGTGAAGAAGCATTCAACAAAATCAAGGAATATCTCATGCAACCACCAGTTCTAATGTCACCAATTCAAGGAAATCCATTGTTACTATATGTATCAGCCACATAAGTATGATTACGAGTTTTGCTTGCACAACAGGATAATGAAAGAAAAGAACATTAGTAGGATACGAGCTCAATTATTCAGCAACAGAAAAAGCATGCTTAGCAATAGTATCCGCTTCTCAAAAGTTGTGACACTATCTACTTTCTCACTCAATCAAACTGATTGCTAAAATAGTTCTCTTAAAGTATTTTCTTGGTAAGGTGACATTAACAGGAAGATTAGCAAAATGGGTCATGATCTTGAGCGAATTTGATATTGAATATGTGGACAAAAAATCTATCAAGGGACAAGTTATTGCAGACCAGCTGACCGAAGCACCACTTCAAGATGATCATCCCTTAAACATTGAATTTCCAGATGCTGATATCATCGTAGTCACTAAATAGACACGACAATTGTACTTTGATGGTTCATATACCCAGCATGGATCAGAAGTAGGCATTTTATTCATCACACCGCAAGCTCACATAATTCCAAAGGCATATAAATTGAGTTTTCCATGCACCAACAATACAACAGAATATGAAGCTTTGGTCACAAGAATCAAGATGGCCATAGAATAGAACATCACACAATTACAGGTTTTTGGAGACTCTCAGCTCGTCATCAATCAAATTAATGATGATTATCAAACAAATGATGACAAACTAATGCTTTATAAAAATATGGTAGATGATTTCAAGAAGTATTTTGTAGAAATCAATTTTGAGCAGATTCTGAGAAATGACAACAAAGCAACAGATGCCATGGCAACACTTGCTTCTCTACTTCAAACACAAGAAAATCAAGACTGTTACGAATTCTTGGTAGAATAATTGTTTTGCCCTGCACATAATTGTCTCTATTCCCAAATTATCTATCACCTTGTTGGGCATAATTCCTCCCGCTATGGCCAAATTTATACATACCTACAAGATAATACCCTCCCTCCTAACTTGTAAGAGAGCCAAAAGAGAAATTTCATCTGCCAATCTTCCCATTATACTCTTGTCGCGGATACCCTTTTTAAACGAGGTCTGGATGATACTCTCTTAAGATGTCTCAAGCAAGAAGAATATGTGAAGGCCTTAAATAAAGTCCATAACAACATTTGTGGCACTCATTCAAGTGGTCTTACCCTTTCAAAAAAACTCATACGCTTGGGCTATTATTGGCCAGGTATGGAACGAGATTCTTTTCAGATAGATAAAACATGCAAACACTGTCAGATCCATGGTAATTTAATTCATGCACCAACACAAGAGCTTCATGCTTTGGCAAACTCTTGGCCTTTCTACCAATGGGGTCTTGATCTAGTAGAAAAGATAAATCCTCCTTCATCCAATGGTCACAAATTCATCCTTGTAGCTACAAAATATTTTACAAAATGGATTGAGGCGGTACCTCTCACAAATATCACAGGAAAACAAATTGTTGCATTTATCTTGAACTACCTCATATGTCACTATGGCATACCCATTATCATTATCACTAATAATGGGCGACCGTTTAAGAACCAGGATGTATAAGAGCTTTGTGAGAAATTTCAGATCGAACATATATTCTCCACACCCTACTTTCTACAAGGGAATGGACAAGCAGAAGCATCAAACAAAACAATATTGAAAATCCTAAAAAAGACAATGAATGATGTTGGCCGAGATTGGCATATTCAATTGAACCTTTCTCTATGGGCCTACCGTACCAATATCCACACACCAAGAGGAGCCACACCTTTCTCTCTTGTCTATGGATCAGAAGAAATACTACCAATAGAAGTAGAGATACCTTCTCTATGAGTATCGTTAAAATACCTTATCCCAGATGAAGAACAATGAGTATCTAGAGTGAAAGAGATATAATTGATCCATGAATGATGACAAAATTTGTTTGATCATTTGAAGGTGTATCAACAAATAATGTGTCGAAGTTATAATCACAAGGTCAAACCAAGAGCCTTTCAAGTTGGAGAACTAGCACTAAAGGAAAATCCACAAAACTAGTCAGATCGAGAAAAGAATGGGAAGTTTGAACCAAATTGGTTGGGTCTGTTCATTGTCACATCAGCATTTGGGCCAGGCCAGATGGGAATCATCTCAAGGAACCCATCAATAGCATGCCTTTGAAAATGTTTTATGTCTAAAAGTAGAAAAATCCAAAAAAAAAGTGAAAAAGCAGAAAATACAAAAACAACGAAAACAGTGAAAAATGAAATCAAAAACAAAAAAATCAAATATGAGAAAAAGTGCAATAAAAAAAGATGGTGAAAACCTAGCAATAGGCGTTATCTGTCAGCTAGCTCTTCCATCTATTGGTTCATGCATCCTTCCGCTTGCATTATTTTTTTCATCAATGTTGTTCATATCCATAATAAAGCCTTTGTACATGTGCAGGCTTCGCAGGTGATTTCTCACCATGGTTTGGATCATTGTATATACCATAATAAAGTTTGTTTCTAGACTAGGGGCAAATTCTGAACCTAGCTAGGGGCAAAATTTCCTTGGGATTAATCAAACAGGTAGAACAATAGTAGGAAACACTTGTCAAGCAAATCTCTGACACATCCAATGTTGAACAAAAGATCAATTGTCAACCATCAAACTAACCACTATCAGCCTAAACATGTCAACCACATATCAATGGATGATATCTTTTGATTAATAATTTTAAAACTTTGATAATAATGGTTCAACTATTTTATCTTGATTTTTCGCTATCATGATTTCAGAGTGACTCTAGGATGTCTTTGACTAGAGGAACAAGGAAGGAACATGATATTTTCTTATCTACTGTTTCTAAATTAATCGTTAATTTGTGTAAATTTGTCTCAGGACATGATCATCAGAGTATCATTGAAGACATTTCAGATTTGCATATAGAAATGGTTAATACTGCCTCTTTTATGCAAACAACACTTAGGTCATCTTGGTTCAATTATACCTTGATGCTTGTGCTAACTTGCAATATCAAAACCGAGGAAATTAGTACTCAGGTCATTGTGGTTCAACTATACCATCAATGTTTTCACTCACTTCCCACATTTTAAAAGCTCAATGATGACAAAAAGCAATGACCAAGTGACTGATCCGATCGCAGCGTTGCGTCTCATTTGCATTTGCATTATTTAAAGTAGATTGCATTTCATTTTGCATGGGATCACAAAAGCTCATCTTTTTCCAAGGCCAAACGCTTCAGCAGGTGTTATCTCTCTTATTACGTGATTGAGTACATTGGACATTAAAAAAAATAATCAATTCATTCATTCAGCATGATAAGTTAGTTCATTTCATCACATGTTAGCATTGCATAATAAGATGCCATTCATATAGATCCATCATCCATATAGATCATTCAATGTTTCATTCATTCATAAATATCGATCATGTTAAAAGACATCATCATTGCATTGCCTTGCCTTGCATCCATCTCATATCAACATGGATGGGAAAAGTCAAAAATGCATCATAGAAATAGGAAACATTTCATTGCACATGAGTCACATGGTACATATAACATCATCTTGCATCATCATATAAGAGACGTGCATCCATCATCTAGGGTCCATAATCATATAGCAAGTATAATGCATCCATAATATCATAGAACATATAAGGCAAATAGGATTGATGGCTATCATTAGAAATAATCAAGGTCCAATGTAAAATGATATCACAAAAATGTCAAAATATATCGCAGGAATCATCAATGTCTCATCAATGGTGTATACAAAATTGGATGAATGATCAATCTCTCATATCAATTTCCACTAGAATGATGACCAAAACTTTCTCTAGATGTTGTTGGCCTAAACGAATCTCATGCTACTCTCCTGAATGCACCAACATCAGCACATCTGAATCTTCTTGCAGCGAGATATCAACAAAATGTCAGTTATTTATCCAATCAATCTCTTTGATCCTTTGATCTTCTATCCTTTCCACTCACTGGATATTTCCATCAATCTCTTTGAGCACCCATCAGTGATTCTCATTCATCATGAGGTCACGCATCTAGTATTTTCAATCTTGAATTTACATCATTGACGCTCATCAATCATGAAGTCAATCAAACTCATCCTATCAAATCATCAAATCTTGAGTTTATATCATTAACCCTCACTGATCATGAGGTCAATCAAACTCTATCAATAATCAATTCAAGCTAAACATCAAAGTAACCAGAGAACTGACACTTTCATCAACAAAAGTTGCAAGAATCAAGTAAATTTTATCAGGAAATCAATTTCGTACAAATCCAAACAATTCAATCGTCAATTCTCTCAATTGATCTCCTGAGGGGGCATCCTCGTATCATCATAATCTATAAATCAATGTTTGGGGCATCATATCAAAATCATATCTGCATCAAATCGAGATTTTTATTTGAACCAACGCGTTGTCATACATCGCTTCAAAGAGGGGCAAAGTGTATACACCTAAAAAAAGTCTGAAGATAATTAATTAAATACATAGTTATTTAATGAATAACCCTTCCCAATTAATTGAATTTGCAAATAATTTGATTAATTTCCCCATTCAGTCTACTTATAAATAAATCTAAGGATTTATTCATTAAGTTCATTTCAATAATTCCCCTTTGATTAATTAATCCTCTCCCAATTTTAATTCACTCTTCTAATCTCATAATTAGTTAAAACAAATCGAATCATGATTCGTTGAAATTAATTATCTTTTCCTAGTATTTGAATTTCTAAATTCAAATATGAGCACATTGCTCCTAACTTTTAAACACCTAACCTAACCAACCCCTAACATAGCCCATTCTATCTAATCCTAGGGTTTAACTAACCCTATCCTCTTGCACATCCTAACCTCTTATGGGTTGGATATTCTCCCCTTGAGACACATGGCACTTTTGCTACATGTCTCCTCCCTTGGACACTTTCCCTCTCATGAGCAAGGTTCCTTGACACTTGTCACCACAGAGATGATAAGTGTCCCTTCCTCCAACCTCTTCTCCAACTTCCATAATCTTAGCCCTTGGTATCTTCAGATCAAATCTGGACCGTCAATTCCTGCCACCTCAGCTTTGGCCTTGGAATTCCTATAAATACCCCTCATTTTGGAGCAATAAAGATCCCTTGAATCTTAGATTTAAGCATCATTACTATAGTCATTTTCATTTGAATCATCTAGCATAATTAGCATCTTAGATTTATCATGCATACAATCATGTATCTCATATCATTTTAGATTAATCTAGCTTAATTTGTTAATCTTGCATTCATCTAGTTAGCATTCATATAGATTAAATACTCCATCTTGGTGTAGTCAAGTCACTGGTATTGCTTAGACAAATCTGAGAGCAAATCTATACTCACATCTTTTAGGAGGCAATAGGTCAATTTGTTATGGTTTACATTTTTTGATTTTGATCAACTAATCATGCATGTAATGATCTATTGAGTGTTTTTGTTGTAGATGCAGATTCTAGATTTCATGCAAATAAGAAGTATAACAGTAAATACATCCAAATACACCATCAAGGGGTGCATATAAAGAAGATAGGACAATGAGTAACAAGCCTTAGAAAGGAATAGTGATACAAGAGTGTCAGAATAAGGATAGCTACTGTTAAAGAATTTAGTAGTGACATTATTGTTAGATAGGAAGAGAGAAAGCATACAATATCAGTGACCGTTCCAAGGCCAAAAGACTACAAAGAGCAGTGGTATCAAACCTTGTTGGCTACAAAGACAGGGATATTAAATTTTGTTATGATAAGCCAGTTAAGGCCTCTTTCTCTAGTATGAAGGGTCCTTGAAAGGTCATAGAGAATAACGGAAGGAATATCGACAGTTATAATTAATTGTTGCAGTAATCTACAATGAAAAAACCCTTGTTCTTCACAAGGTTATAACCCCAGAGATCAAGATTCATAGAATATTAGTATAGCTATTAGTTTGTTACAGTCACTGTATTTGACGCAGTGAAAATTTCATTGAAAGTTAGAAGAAAGCTATCAAAACCACCAGCATAAAGATCCATCTGACATCCACATGGAATAAGAACATAAACATCAATCACAACCAGTCAGTCACAGGAGATGAACTTACCTCATAGTTTCCCTAAAGGAAACTCTCTGCAATTAACTATAGAAGTGGCTCAATGTAGTTCCTCAAGCTCTAACCTAGGGTTTCCTCATGGCGGCTCTCCAACAAGAAACAAAGAGAAGAAATTGAAATAAAGATGAATTATTTCATGTTTCATCTTTTACTTTTAGGGTTTCAAACCCTAAGGAAGCTCAATAGGGAAAAAAAATTTTGCCTTTACATTGAAAAATCTTTAATTCTTATGTATTTACCAAGGCATCATATGTGCATTGTAAATTATTAAGTGTGCATGTACACTTCTTAAGCCTTAGCCATAAACCTTCTTCTGGTTTTCAAAAGGGCTCCTTTATTCTTGCATTTATCTTGAACTGTAAATCTTTAAGTGATGATCATAAATCACTTTAAATAAATGATCTTTTGAGATGAAAATAGAAGAGGACAAGTGTTAGTGTGAGATAAACTAAAGAGGAAAAGATAAGTGAGCATTTGTTTTCATATAGAATCTTCTTGGTGATTTGAAAACATATGAAGCAAAATTAGGTGTTTTGACCACCTAATTGTGAGTTTGACCTTAGTTAGAGAGTCCAAGTGGGTGGAGGTTGAGTCAATGAGTGATTTCAGGGGCATAACTACTTGTTTCAGCTAGTTACATCCCTATTTTGGAGGGATTTTCAGTTGCTTTCAACCCCTAAGAGTTTATTTTCAAATTGACAACTCTTGATACATTTTTTAGGAGTTTTCTTTTAGTTAGATGCCTTATTAGGAGGAGAGATGACAACACATCTTTTTTAGAGCCAAAATTCAAATTTTGAATTTTGGGAGCCTTTTGTATAAGTCACTCTTCTTCACTTGATTTTCTCTAGTTTTGAGTTTTGTACCTATTGTGGCAGCATATATTCATGCTTTGTAACTTATTTTTTGTGAGTTCTATAGATTTGTAATACAAAAAATTCCTTATTTTCAATAAACAAGTTGAGTTCCTTCTTGATACTTTTTGTCTAAGTGTTATTTTGTAAGCATTTTGATTAAAATTTTGTGATTATTTCATGGAATCATTCATTTTGTCTTAGTTTCTTAAAATACTTAGCACAAGAAGTACATGTTATAGTGCAAGTTTGTTCTCCCTTTTGTGAACATCAGAAAGCTAACCTTTCATGAGAATCAATTTTGCAAACATGTGTATTTGAGTTGTGAGTTAAAGTAGGTTCATTAGTTGAATATCTTGTGAGTTTGTCAGCATATCATGTCATTTTTTAGTCATTAGTGTATCACCTAACAACAATAGTTTTTTAATTTATGCATATCTTTCTTACCCTTTTCTCGAGTATTTTAGTTTGGTTTAGGTGATAAAAAATAAAGTTGACCTATAATCCGAAGGTCTACTCTCGTCATAGGATACCCACAACCTAAGAGTAGTCCCATGTTGCATGGGATTGCAAAATTTCATATTTGCATCAGGTGCAAATCCTTGTGACAATACCAGCAGGAGGAAGGATCTTAGGGTCATGCAGTCCTACAGTTGATTAATGTGCTTCAAGAGCTTCTTGATGGTTTAGGGCCAAGATAAGAGGAGAATCAGTAGGAGGAGTCTCATCATTCTGATCATTAGGAGAGAGAGCATTTGTGTTCACCTCATAGGAGAGTTGATGTGGATTGTGATATGATTGCAGCAAGTCACATGAGAGACCTTCTTATGTCTTGTCCTCCCACTTTTGATGGTTCTAGTAGTGGCATGGAGGCAGAAACTTGATTTCTAGATTTGGGCAAGAGTTTTACTATGCACCTATATAGCAGTAACTCCAAGGATAGGTGCACGATTATGCATCTTCATGATTTGCTTCTACTTGGTGGCGTATGGAGGAGCGGAATTTGCATTTGGACATTGTGATGGTTTCATGGGAGTTGTTTCTTGAGATATTTTGTGCTGAGTTCTTGTCAAATATTTGGAGGCAGGGGAAGTCAAATGAGTTTCATGATTTGAGGTAGTAGAATATGACATTTTAGCAATACAAGCGTAAGTTCTTTGAACTTAAGCAGTACACTGGGATAGTGGATGATGAGGCCATGTGTGTAAAAGATTTTGTTAGAGGTCTTAATGACCATATCAGTGGAGGAGTTTGGGTTCTTGAACCTCATACTATGAAGGTATCTATAGAGAAGGCGCGCTTGCTGGAGGATAATTTGACCTTGGCCCTGGGAGGTACGTCAGGTGTACAGATGGTTAGTGCTCTAGTTTTAGGATTACTTGCGAGAAGTGCATAGTCACAGGCTTCGGTATTTGCTAGGAGTTATCCCTCCTCTTTTTAGAGTAGTCAACAATATTGGAAGAAGTATCCTCAGAGTCAGAGTTGTGTGCATGGTGCTAGATCACAGGCTGATAGGAATCACAACAGGAAGGGTGATCAATGATCCCTTCCTTCTTAGCTAGCACAAAGTTCTCAGTAGAACTCCATGAAAGGTAGTGTTCAATAGCCTATTGCACTTCCAATTAGCAGGGGTTTCAATAAGAGAGTTTGTTTCTCTTGTGGACACATGAGCCATATTGCAATACATTATCCTCAAAAATTGACATGTCAGGACAGAGGCCAATTGCTTTAGAGCCCACAAAAGGTGATGGAGGAAGATCTCATCGTGTATTTGCGATGGTTGATAACTATCAAGATCAGCACTAGGCTATAGTTTTTGAGACCACATGTGAGAAAGGTGGTATCTCTTGCTTGGTATTGTCCGATTTAGGTGCTTTTGATTCTTTCATTTTTCCATCTTTAGTAGAGCGATGTAGGCTTGTTGTGGAAAAACAAGATGATGGGTGGCAGGTTGAGTTGGCTACGGGGTCCAAGGTGGCAGTGGACTCCTTTGCATGATTGTGTGTTGGATTTGGGAGTATGCACCACCTCAGTGGATCTTTGTGTTCTCCCTTTGGGGTTCTATGGTATTGTCTTGGGTATCATTTGCTTGAGGCTCATCAGGCTAAAATTGATTGTTGTGGTAAGAGGGTGTAGTGTCTTGATGATAGTGGGAAGAATGTGGAGATAGTGGGTGTACAGTGACCTATTTATCTTTGCATTATTTTTACTAAAGTGATGTGTATGGCAGGGTTGTCAGTTGTTTGTAGTAAGATGATATAGATGAGGGGGAGGATTGTGATGATCTCTTTCATTGTCATCCCATTGGGTTCCCAGAGAAGAACCTATATCTAAGGCTCCTTATCAGATGACTACTCAGGAGTTGAGTGAGTTGAGGTCATAGTTGGAGGAGTTACGAGCTAAGGGATTTATACATCGTAGTATTTCCCCATGGGGAGCACCTGTGTTGTTTGTTAAGAAGAAGGATGGATTTCTTTTCTTGTGCATAGATTATAGGCAACTGAATAAGGTGACAGTGAAGAATCAATATCCTTTGCCGAGGATTTATGACATCTTCAATCAGATTAAGGATGCTAATGTCTTCTCTAAGATAGATCTTAAGTTCGGGTATTGCCAATTACATATTCACAAGGCGGATATTCATTGTCAAAATATTTCATACTTGATATGGACATTATGAGTTTACAATGGTACCTTTTGGGCTTACTAATGTGCCCTCAATGTTCATGATCTTGATGAATGGAGTTTTTAGGACATATCTTGAAAGGTTTGTACTTTTATTCCTTGATGATATATTGATCTATTCGAGATTGATGGAGGAGCATATGGGGCAAGTTTTACAGTTTCTTCATGAGAATCAGTTGAATGCCAATATGGCTAAGTGTGAGTTATTTCAGATCGAGGTTAAGTATCTTGGCCATGTTATTTCAGGAGAGGGTATTGCAGTGGATTACTCTAAGATTTAGGCTATTGTGGAGTGGGACCCACTAATGTGGGCAAGGTTCATATTTACATGGGCCTTGCAATTTATTACCATTGATTTGTTTAGGGATTCTCGAAGATTGTTCATCCTATCAATTCTCTTTAGAGGAAAGGGAATAAGTTCATTTGGGTAGATCAGTGTGAGATATCTTTTCAAATCCTTAAGGAGTGTTTGACTAGTTCACCTATTCTAGCAGTGCCATATCCGTTAGGAAATTTTATGGTGTGCACGAATGCTTCTTTGGAGGATCTAGGAGTAGTTATTATGCAAGATGGTCATGTGATAACATATGAGTCACATAAAATCAAAGATCGTGAGTTAAATTATCCTACTCATGATTTAGAGTAAGCAACAGTTGTGCATGCTTTGGCAAGATGGAGGCATTTCCTTCTTGGGCATCGGTTTGAGTTGTATAGTGATCATCATAGCTTGCAGTATATCTTCATGCAACCAAACTTGAATTCTAGGTAGAGGCATTGGATGGAGTTTCTTTATGAGTACTATTTTGAGGTGAGATATATTCAAGGCAAGGAGAATGTGGTGGCAGATGCATTGAGTCACAGGAGGCATGAGGTTTCAATGTTGACTCTCAGTGTGGATTTCAAGGGTTGTATTATAAGTGCTCTTCCTTCGGATGCTTGGTACTAGGAAGTTAGTTCAGAGATCACTTCAGGTAGAGGTCTTGATGGGAGATATGTAGGCTATTCATTGGCATTAGATAGTCTTCTTCATCATTTGAGATGTATTTATGTTCCATCTTCATATGGACTTTGAGGTTTGATCTTGTCAGAGGCAAATCGTGCAACTTACTTGGCACATCCAAGTATCAAGAAGATGCACGTAGATCTACAATAGCTATATAATTGGGTAGGTGTGAGGCATGATATAGCAGATTTTGTGTCTTGTTGTTTGTAGTGTCAGCGAGTGAAGGCAAAGCATCAACATTTAGTAGGTTTGTTGTAGTTGAACCTAGTTCTAGATTGGAAATGGGTCATCACATCGATGGATTTTATTGTTGGATTTCCTATATATTCTCGTTGTCATGATACTATCATTGTCACCATTGATAGGTTGACTAAGGTGGCACACTTCTCTCCTATCAGGTTTTTGATGCAGGAGCATCTCCGGTTCACAACAATCTTGTATCAACCAAAAAAATTTTCCTTTCTGTTAGCAGTTCAGTTTTTCTTTCTGTGTATCCCGGCTTTGGTTCACCGGATCCTGTGGAGTTAGATTCTACTTGAAGACTTGATCATCTTTCTTTATTTCAGACCGCGTTGCATTTGGATCACTTTCTGACAAGATATCACTACCGGTTTCCATGATAGTTTCTTGTTATCGGATTGACAGTTCTTTATTACCGATTGCCTAAGACCTATTTTGGTGATCTACTGGAACCCATTCTGAAGCTTGCAGAGCCCTAGGCATTGATTTTGATGTTCCTTGGTATGTGGCTAGCCTTCTACATTTCATCCTTTGGATTTTTTGGAGGAATCTCTTAGCGGAGACCGACCTTTTTTATTTTCATGTTAGGTCTTGTTCTTCAGGTTTTGATCCCTTTTGGACTAACTCGATCCTTTGGATCAATATATATATATATTTGTAATTATGCTTTAGAATACAACGTATCAAAGAATTAGATAGATAGACTGTGCATAGAAGATAGATCATTCGATTCAAGGTCCCAGTTGTGACCTATTCTACTAGGTTTGAGAGCCAGTATGTTGTAACCCGGTTGTAACCGGTTGGATGTAATCAAATTTCATGCAATTAATCAATCCGTTCTGCATTGCCTCCATCATATCTTTGTGTTTCTGTTGTGTTTACTCTTGTTGGTCGGTCCAGATTGATCTCTTTGAGGTCCCTCCTCATTGGTGACTGCTTCAAGTGGTATCATTGCTTCAAGTGGTATCAGAGCAAAGTTTCATTCAAGAGGTTGCGTGTCTTGAATTTCTTGTTGTACAGTGGGAGATTGCGGATCCAACCTGCAATTGCAGAGGACTAGCGTGAATCGAGGGAGAAAAGATGAACTAGGAATGGTGGGGCGCATGGGATTGCAGACCCTGCTATGATGGCGATGTTGCGAGGAATAACAGCCCAATTAGAAGCCATAGAGACAACCCAGAGAAGAGGCCGAAATATTGAAGATGAAAGTGAAGATGAAGGAGAAGAAGCCCCGATAGAACAAGTAAACCTACTCACGATTGATTCAGATGAAGAAAGGTTTTTAAGGGTTTTGAGTAGGGAGAACACTAAAGCTCATTTTACCCTACCAAAATATGATGGGAATTTAGATTCGAATGAATTGATGGATTGGATCTTGGAGATGGAGAAGTATTTCAATTTTGAAAACACTGCAGAAGAGAGGAAGGTGAAATATGCCTATACCCAGTTGAAAGGTCTTGCATGTCTTTGGTGGGAGCATTTTCAAGTTGATAGACAAAGAAGAGGTAAAGAGAAGATCAAGACGTGGGATAAGATGATTGCTAAGTTGAAATCAAAGTTTATGCCGACAAACTATCAAGTGGATTTGTTCTAGAAGTTGCAGAATTTGAGATAGAAGGAATCTAGTGTGAAGGAGTACAATGAATCATTTTAAAAGTTGAACATCAGATCTAACATGTTGATGATGAAGTTGAAAAAATTGCAAGATATTTGAGTGGAATGAGGATGTCTATACAAGATGAACTTAATATGATCAAATTGGAGAGTGTTGAAGAGGCTTACCAGTATACCCTAAAGGCTGAAGAGAAATTGAACAAAAGACATGAGCATATACAAAGAGGTAGGGGTGGAAGGTTTACTGGAGGAAGATTTCAAGGAGGAAGAGAAACCAATATAGATTAGAACAAGGACAAGGAAGTGAGAAAATAAGGTAATTCATACTGGAAGGATGATAGAAATTTATACTAGAGGAGAGAACTGAAAGGTTACCGGAATGAGAACTTTGGAAGACAAGACAAGAGGACATTCAAAGGAACCTGCTTTAAGTGTGGAGGAGAAGGACACCATGCATTCGAATGTAAGAAGACAGAGGCTACCAGAAGAGCAACAGTGGTGGAACAAAACCCCGTCGGATCAGACAATAAACCGGAAGATGGAGAACTGTTGATGATGAGGAGAGCTTTGTGTCATATCGGAGGAGATGAAGAGCCCTTGCAGAGGAAGAATCTGTTCAAGACTAGATGTAAGGTATCCAATAAGTGTTGTAAAGTTGTTATTGATAGTGGTAGTTCAAATAATCTTTTTTCAGAGGAGATGGTGAATAAGTTGAAATTGGAGAGATTAAAACACCCTAAGCCTTATCAGATAAAATGGATTCAGGATGAGCATAAGTTGTTAGTAAATGAACAATGTTTGGTGAAATTAAAAATTGGGAATTATCATGATGAATTTTTGTGTGATATTATGCCTATGGATATTTGTCATCTTTTGTTGGTTAGGCCTTGGCAGTTTGATAGACATGCATACATGATGGAAGGAATAATACATACGCTATTGTGGCA
Organism: Cryptomeria japonica; assembly: GCF_030272615.1. NCBI lineage: Eukaryota > Viridiplantae > Streptophyta > Pinopsida > Cupressales > Cupressaceae > Cryptomeria > Cryptomeria japonica. The sequence goes on from NC_081414.1 coordinate 502,241,124, forward strand.
AATGGGATGAAGCAAACCTTGTTACCTTTGGAGGAACCTTTGAAGAATGAAGTCTGTACGAATGCTAGGATCTATTTAGTAGATGGAAGGAAATTCATGGATGTACTGAGACATGAGAATGTGTGTTTTGCCTTAATTCCTAAGAAGATTGAGAGACCAGAACTAGAAGGAGAACACCTGAAAGAGATAAGAGATTTGCTGACAGAATATGAGGACATCATTTCAGATAATGTACCTAATGGATTTCCACCTGTTAGAAGTATTAGTCATTGCATGGACTTGGTTCCCAGAGCTAGTTTGCCTAACAAAGCTGCACACCGGTTGACACTAATAGAGAATGAAGAATTGAATAGACAAGTGTAGGAGTTGTTGAAGAAATTTTTGATCAGGGAGAGTCTGAGCCCTTGTGCAATACCAGTAGTATTAGCACCTAAGAAGAATGGAGAATGGAGGATGTGTACCGATTCAAGAGCAATAAACAAGATAGTAAAATACCGGTTTCCTTTGCCTAGGATGGATGACATAATTGACTATCTAAGTGGAGAAAAATACTTTATGAAGATAGATTTAAAGAGTGGATATCATCATATCAGGATCAGAGAAGGTGATGAGTGGAAGACAACATTTAAGACAAATGAAGGGCTATATGAATGGTTGGTGATGCCTTTTGAATTGACTAATGCACCGAGTAATTTCATGAGGTTGATGAATGAGGTATTGAAGAAATTCTTGGGTAAATTTATTATTGTGTATTTCGATGATATTCTGATTTTGAATAAGACAAAAGAGGAGCATTTGTTGCAGTTAAGACAATTTTACAGAGGTTAAGAGAAGAAAAGTTGCTGATCAATATCAAGAAGTGTACTTTCATGAAGGATGAGTTAGTCTATTTAGGATTTGTGATATCTGAGGATGGTTTGAATATGGACCCTAAGATAGTGAAATTCATTGTTGAGTGTCCTACACTAGAAAGCATTGGGGAGGTAAGATCATTTCATGAGTTGGCTAGTTTTTACCAGAATTTTATCAGAAATTTGAGTTCAGTTTGTAACCCTATGACTGAGACCATGAGAGGAGATAGAAAGGAATTCAAGTGAACCACTAGAGCAAACAAAATTTTTGTACTGTTAAAGCAAAAAGTGATTGAGCAGCCTATGTTATCTTTACCGGATTTCAATAAAGCATTTCAAGTGGATTGTGATGCAAGTGGAACAACAATAGGAGCAGTCTTGAGTCAAGAAGGGAGAGCAGTAGCCTATTTTAGTGAGAAATTGAATGATGCCCGGAGGAGATATTCAGTGTATGATCATGAGTTGTATGCCATAGTTCAAGCCTTGAAGAAATGGAGACATTACTTATTGCATAAGGAGTTTGTGTTGTATACAGATCATCAAGCTTTGCAGTATTTGAATAGCCAGAGTAAGTTTAATCAAAGACATATGAGATGGGTATAATTCTTGCAAAGTCAAACCTTTGTTTTGAAGCATAGAAGTGGGAAATCTAAGAAAGTTGTTGATGCATTGAGTAGGAGAAGGAATTTGCTAACAGAGATGAGGGTGACAGTATTACGTTTTAAAGATTTAAAGACCTTGTATGATGAAGACCCAAATTTTGCAGAACCTTGGAAAGCATGTAGAGCACCGGTTATGGTAGATAGAAGAAAATGGTTAGATTACTTTATTCAAGATGGAATGTTATTCAAGGGAGTTCATTTGTGCATACCTAAGAGTTCCATGAGAGAAAACTTGATAAAGGAGAAATGTAGTGAAGGACTAGCTAGACATTTTGGCATTGATAAAATAATTGCATTGGTGAGTGAGCAGTACTTTTGGCCTCGGATTCATAAGGATGTTAAGAGATATGTGCAGAGTTGTAGAGTTTGTCAAGTTGCAAAAGGTAGTAGTCAGAATGTAGGATTGTATAAACCTTTGGCAGTACCGGTAAGACCTTGGGAGGATATAAGCATGAATTTTGTACTTGGATTTCCTAAGACACTGAGAGGGAATGATTCTATATTTGTGGTAGTGGATAGATTTTTGAAGATGGCTCATTTCATACCTTGTAAGAAGACATCCGATGCATTACATGTAGTAGACCAATTTTTCAAGGAAGTGGTGAGATTGCATGGATTACCTTTGAGCATAGTTTCAGACAAAGACACTAAGTTTGTTGGCTATTTTTGGAGTACTTTGAAAGAAGATAGAGACAGATTTGAAGTCTAGTTCTAATTTTCATCCACAGTCTAATGGATAGACAAAATTTGTTAACCGGAGTTTGGGAAACTTGTTGAGATGTGTAGTGGGAGATAAAACTGGAAGTTGGGATTTAATCCTTACACAAGCAGAGTTTGCCTACAACAATTCAGTGAATAGAAGTACCAAAAAATAGCTTTTGAGATTGTTATTGAAGTGCACCCTAGAAGTATATCAGAATTGAGAGACATTAGAAGTGAAGACCGGAAGAGTTTAGAAGGAAAAGATTTTTCAGGTCACGTGGCAACATTGCATATTCAGGTTAAACAACATTTCAAAGATATGAACAACAAATATAAGGAGAAGGCAGATGAGAAGAGGAGACATAAGGAATTTGAAGTTGGCAATGAAGTGATGGTATATATGAGAAAAGAGAGATTCCTGATTGGAACTTATAATAAGTTGCAGATGAAGAAGTTTGGGCCCTGTAAGATTTTGAGGAAGTTTAGTTCTGGAAATGCATATGAAGTGGAGCTACCAGATAGTCTAAGTATTTCACCCATATTCAACATTGCAGATCTTCATGAGTACCATGAACAAGAATTTAGTAAGGATAATCTTGCATACTTGGAGAAACAATTGCCCCAGAATGAACTGGATCAGATTGAAGAGATTTTGGACGGTAAGATTGGACGTAGTACCCAGTGCAGTCAATATAAGGAATATCTTGTGAAGTGGAAGGACAGATCGGTTGAAGATTCATCTTGGATTTCTTAGGTAGAGGCAGACTGCCTTGGTTTTCCTTTGATCCCAGCAAAGTGAGAGGCTCACTTTTTCAATAAACCTGGATGTCTGATGCAGAAGCATCCCCAGTTCACAAAAATATTGCATTTACCAAAAACATTTTCCTTTATGTTTGCAGTTCAGTTTTCCTTTCTGTATATCTCAGTTTTGGTTCACCAGATCCTATGGAGTTGGATTCTACTTGAAGACTTGATCATCATTCTTTCTTTCAGACCACATCGCATTTGGATCATTTTTCGGCAAGATATCGCTATCGATTTCCATGACAGTTTCTTGTTACCAGATTGATATTTCTTTGCTACCGGTTGCCTGAGACCTATTTTGGTGATCTATGGGAACCCATTCTGAAGCTTGCGGAGCCCTGGGCATTGGTTTCAATGTTCCTTGGCATGTGGCCAACCTTCTACATTTCATCCTTTGTATTTTTTAGAGGAATCTCTTGGCGGAGGCCGACCTTTGTTATTTTCATGTTAGGTCTTGTTCTTCGGGTTTTGATCCCTTTTGGGCTGACTCGATTCTTTGGATCGATATATATACATACATATATATATACATATATATATATATATATTTATTTATAATTATGCTTTAGAATATAATAGATCAGAGAATCAAATAGCTAGACTGTGCATATAAGATAGATATTTTGATTCAAAGTCTCGGTTGTGACCTATTCTACCAGGCTTGAGAGTCGGTATGTTGTAACCTGGTTGTAACTGGTTGGATGTAATCAAATTTCATGCAATTAATCAATCTGTTCTGCATTGCCTCCATCATATCTTTGTGTTTTCGTTGTGTTTACTCTTGTTGGCCGGTCTGGATTGATCTCTTTGAGGTCCCTCCTCACCGGTTTTTGCTTCAGTTTTCCTAGATAGTAGCGACAGTTTCTCATATTTTCATGGAGGATATAGTGAGATTTCATGGTATTCCTCGTTGGATCATATTAGACTATGTCCAGTGTTCACTTCAGCATTGTGGACCTCTCTTTAGCATATTTTAGGAGCCCAGTTGAAGTTGAGTTCAGTGTATCATCCCAAGACTAATGGACAGATTGAGAGAGTTAATCAGGTTTTAGAGGATATGTTATGAATGTATGTTATGGATCAGCAGTCTCGATGGGAGGATTACCTCTATTTGGTGGAGTTTGCATACAATAATGGCTATAATAGTTCGATTAGTATTACCTCTTGTTAGGCATTGTATGGGCGACCATGTTGTACACCTTTGAGTTGGGATCATTTGGAGGATAGAGTGCTTCTTGGCTCAGAGATGTTACAAGATATGGAGCAAGAGGTGACATGTATTAGAGAGTATTTGTTGGTTGCGCAAGACAAGAAGAATAAGTTTGTGGATGCTCATCGTGTAGATTGAAAGTTTTTCAGTGGGTGACAAGGTGTTCTTGAGGGTTCATCCATGAAAGAGTCCTATCTAATATGGAAAAAGATCTAAGTTGGCACCTCACTTTGTTGGGCCATTTGAGATTTTGGAGAGGATTGGTCCTGTGGTTTATCATCTTACCTTGCTGCCCAGCTTGTCTCGCATCCATGATGTGTTTCATGTATCTATTTTGAGGCCATATTATCCTGATGTATCCCATGTTTTGGATTGGAATGCATTGTAGGTAGAGAATGGGCAACTTTCTTTGGAGCCCGTACGCATTCTCCAACGTCGGGGGCTAACCCTCAGGGGTCGCGACATAGAGCAAGTAAGGGTCCAATGGAACCCAGATGATGATACTTTAGTGACTTGGGAGGATGCATTGTGGATGAGAGAGCTTTACCCCTTTTTTCTCTCAAGCTTCTAGGAGTAAGCCTAGGCAAAGGGGAGGAGGATGTAGTGTCCCTCCCTAATTCATCTTTTGATTTATGTATTGATAAAATTATCTAGACTCCTATATAATGTTTGATTGGTTTCTATGATTCTTACTGATGATGTTAGACATTTTATATGGACATATGATATATGGTGACTATGTAGATGATGATACATTCTAGAGTATTTGATGGCTTATATGTACTCATTATTCATGATGGATTATATTGTCTGTGAGATTATGATGGCATTGTGACAATGTTAAACCCATTTCATTATTACATTGGATGAGTTGATATTATGATTGTTGTGACTGACTATTGTATTCATGATAGAGACAATGTCATGCCACTCATTATGATCATGATATGATGTTGTGATTCTCTCTCACTTGTTTGATTTATATGACAATTGTTATTGTATATGTTGTCTTGTGGAGAGTGGTGGTTCTAAGATTATAGGTGTAGACACCAAAAATTAATATTTAATTAATTTAAGCTTGTCAACATAATTAACCAGTTTAATTGTGTTAATTCTCTTCTTCTTAAAGTTAATTAAATCAAAATTAATCAATCTTATCACTATAGTCCAATAATTAATTTATCAATAAATTAATTATTTCCCCATTCTTCTAAAGTCACCTCAACCATTATTTCTTCTAAATCCCACTTAGTTAATTAATTTTAATTAATTAACCTAACTAAAGTGATTCCTACAAATCAATTTCCCTAATCTCCACTTAGCCTAATCAATTCTTCTAGAAGCATGCTTATCATTATTCCCTATTTTATATTCCTCCACTCATGTCACATCAACATTGAGACTTTCAAAGAAATTCAAAATCCCTCAACACATCCTTTATTTTGGAATTTTTAATTCCTCTCTCTTTTCCCCAAGGAATTTTATATTCCTTTTTATTTTCCCAATGCACCTTGATCCATGTCTTCCCTCTCAAACCTTCTTCCCAAATCAATCTTGGCCCTCCATTGGCCTCCTCCAATCTATAAATTGGAGTCTCATTTCCTCATAAAGGGGATCTACTCCCTTGATAGCATTCTGATGTTGCTCATTTCTCCCTCTATCTTCCTCTATCATATCCTTATCATGTCCTCCTGATCCTTCATCAAATCCAAATCTATTCATTTCCATATAATCCAAATCCAAATCCTATCAAATCATTTAAATCTTGTTGTGTGTGGAGAGAAATCCACATCCCAAAGAAGGAGCCAATCCAATCAAGTGAGGAAGGGGCGCATTCCTCATTTCATCCAAGGCTCAATCGGAAGAACAAGAGATAAATTCCTCTCTTGCAAGGTATGTTTGTATTAGTTTATGCATTTATTTGATTTTTTCATATCTTTTGGATTTAACTAACCTGTTAACCCTTGCATGAAAGTTTTCCCTTGGTTCAACAGGTACTAGACATCGACTCCACCTGGTCTCACAGATGTGAGCATGTCTTTATCCCAATGGAAAGTTGATCGAAGATGACATGGGTTCCCTCTACACACTCTAGGGTTTAAGTTGATATCCTTGTCAGTCTAGTGTCTTGTCGCGAGTCATCATGTTAGTATCTCAAGTTGTGATGTTTGACCCTATGTTGGGTTGCTTTGTGGTGATGTGAGTATGTGATTATTTAATTAATTAATAATTGATTAATATAGTTTATTAATATTTAAATTATTTTAATGTATAGTTTGGTATTTAATAATTAATTGGTTTGTATGATTTTGTTATCTAATTATTATTGAGCGATTTATTGTTGAGGATTAATGTTTAATAAGACTTGATTTATTGATTTATTATTATTATTATTTAATATTTATTGTTTAATTATTGTGTTCAAGGCTTTATATTTAATTGGGTATTTATTTTTCCCTTGGTTTATTTTATTATTGGGATTTTATATTTTAATGTACCCATAGATTATTTCATTATTGGTTATTTATATTATTATTTATTCTATTTTTACTAATTGGGTTAATTAAATATTATATATTCTACCTACCCTATTATGTTATTGGTTGTGAGTTTTGGGGAGGTAAATAATATTATTTTATATTATTTCCTTTCTTGATTTTATGCATTGTTGGTAGGAAATATTATATTTCTGAATATCTTAATTGGGTGAGATTTTTGCATAGTTTTGTATGAAATTTTATCTATTGAGTTTTTGAGATTTTGCCTGGGTTGGCTTTCGGGAGTAATTTTCTGCATACTGGAGATTCTTGTTTTGATTGGGAGCTTGATTGGATTTGCTCGGAAGCTTGTTTGGATTTGATTTCTCTTCTTTGAATTTGCATTGTCATAACTTCTATCTTCCATGTTGATTGATTTTCTTCTCCTTTGCATTTTGGTTTCCCAAAAAGATTGTTTTCATTGTGTCTCCTGGAAAGATTGTCTGCAGGGGTAGCTAGAGATAATTGTCAATATTATGTTTGTAAAAGTTATATAATAAAGTTGGGGGTTAATATATATATGTATTTCATTTATTGTCTAGAATATTGTCGTGAACGACTTGTGGTTTTTTTGTGATTGTTTTATGCTTTCTATGCATTTGATATTGGGTCGGATGGAGTTGGGTTAGTCTTTTTTGTGTATCTTGGTTCAATATAAAAAATTAGAGACTTAGTATTCTTCTGTGAGTTTTGGAGTTCTTGTCTATTTTGATTGTGGAGATTTGATATTCCTACATGTATCGAGTTGTGAAGTGTATTGTAATTCCATCTTGTTCGATTATGAGATTGATTACTTGTTTAACCTTTGGTTGTATTTCTACTTCTTACTCAACTCGGCCTGGCTTCATTTCATGAACTTATGATTTTCCCAGACTTGTCATAATTTTGCTCCTCTAATTTTTGAGTCTGAAGATTTAATGCACTAAACTTCTGTACAAAGGCACTAAAATTGTGAATGTGCTAGTATTTCATGTGTATGTGCTATTTCTATAAGTATATGCATTGTAGTCTTTTGCAAATGCAGTGTTATGAGAAACATAAACATTGTTCAACCTGGCATACATGCTAATATATCATACAAAGGCACTAGTCTATTAGTTAAAAGTGTTATTCTGCTAAATAGAGGTGCTAAGATGTTCTGTGTATGTGCTATATTGTTTAATAAAAGTGCTATTCTACTTTATTATTGGTATTTTGATGGTTTTGGCTTTCTGAGTCAGATTTTCTGGGTCTATCTTTTGTACCAGAGGCTATTTATGTTATCTCTATGATTCCTTGTACTATATATTGCTCAGATTTGATTATATGCTATGTTTTAGCTCCAACAAGTTGAACAGCCTTGTTGGAGAGGGTTAATCTATTATAGCTCCAACGAGTTGATGATTTCCTTGTTGTTGAGGGTTAATCTATTATAGGTCCAATGAGTTGATGATTGCCTTGTTGTTGAGGGATATGTATTTGTTTAGCAAGAAGAATAAGCCTCGCTCTTGATTGATTATTGACTATTGAGGCTCTTGGTTTCTTTATGTAATTGCCATTATGGCTTATGTCTATTGTTTGGATTGCATAACTGCATGTATGTGGTGATGAATACTAAGAGGGGGGGATGAATTAGTATGCCAAAAATCTTAATAAAACTCTTAAGCAGTTTAACTGCAGATTGGTGTAGCAGATTAAACAATAAACCGATTAAAACATAAACAAGCCAAATAGCAAATAAAGCATTCACCCACAGAAGCACAATCACCATAACATAAGATGTTTTGATGTGAAAACACAAATGGGAAAAACCACGGTGAGTAAAACTCACAAGTCAACTATCTACAAAATAGTAACCAGACCAGTTAAGGTCAGACCAGTTAAGGCCTTACAATGTTCTTCACCAGAACAGATCCTATTAGGAATCCAGATCTCTGTAGGAGATAAGTTCTACTAAAGACTACCCTGTTAGAGGATTTTAGATTCATAACTATGAACCACCTTGTTAGAGTATTTACAATAGGCTTGGTTGGGCCTACCCAGTTAAGGGTTTCAGACTTGTCAAAGATATTAGTAATCAACAAGTGAATGATCTAGATAGTAGCACATAATGCTTGATTAGATCCTTGGCAAGTCCTTGTTAATGCATTCCAGCATTACTTCAGTCTTCTATATTTCACACTCTCTATCTCTGTTATGTGAGACCTTTTCTCACATAGACCTTATCTTCGTTCACACACTTCAACCTGTTTAAAACCCTAGACATGATGTCCTCATATAGGAACCCGATTTCATGTCGGTCCAATAAGATTAGACTACAATTTCCTAGGTACAGTGCATCTAGACACATTTGGTAACACGACACAGAAACACCGCCAAAGTGTCGATGGATGATAACTCATCACACATTATACTGGTTAACAAAGTATACTGATTACCGGTTGACAAGTGAAGACTAGAAAACTGGAACATAGTGTTTCAATCAAAAGATTAATTGCCGCTCGGGGTCTCCATTCCACTTTGAGATCTTCATACCGCTTGGGGTCTTTGGTCATGCTTTGACTGGTAAGCATCTTTTTTCAAAACACCGATAGTCTTCAACAAACAAGGACTATATATTTTATGACATGCAATACTGGTTGGAACAGCTACCGGTTGAGAATAACGCATACATTAATAAGTGTGTGTCCATCAATGACAATCACAACTAATTATCATCAAAACTCCAACATGTGGATGTTATTTACAAAATGCATTTGTATGAGCCTCTATGTGTTATTGTGATGTGTATACCTAAGGTATTGAAACATGGTTAGGGGGAGTGGGATTTCATGTGATGGTCAGAGTTGTGGGAGATAGGTTGCTAAGAGGTTCCTAGTAAGGATGCTTAGAGTCTAGACCACCAGGGCACATTGAAAGTTTTTCTTGTTTTAAATAAGTGATAGCCTTAATAATTAATTAGATGGGTTAGGTAATTAGGATTCATCTAAACAAGATAATAATTTGGTTTGGGCCTCAATGCTTAGTCCTAGGGAGAATGTTTTAGGACAAGCCTGTGAAGGCCATAGTGATGGCAAGTCGATCTCCCTTGAATCTCTCATGGGTTGAGATGATTCCACATGTCTATCAGGGTATGATATTATCCCTTCTTTGTGAGGATAACATGTAATGACATGTCTATCAGGGTGTGGCATTTTCCCTTATGTGTGAGGATAGCATGTGATGACACTCTTTCCCTACATGTGTCCCTGTTCCTTATGCCATGGTTGTTGATATGCCTCTAGGAGTTTCTATGTTTTATGATTATCCTTGTGAAGCTAATTGGCTTATTGTTCATGTGTTACTTATTTATTGTGGTGCTTGAGTTGTTGAGTTCTCCTTAGATGTTAAGTGTCAGCATAGGTCTAGAGTGTGTGTGGGACCTTGTGTCACCTCCCAGCATGGGGAGTGGTTCCTTTGGTTCCATATGGTCGGGTGGTTTGATGCCTTCTTCCATTGGGATGTTCTTCATTGGATTCTTTTGTGTGTGGTTGTGGATACTTTATTCTCTTCAGCTTATTGATGGATTCTTGTAGCAGATTGATGTATCATGATTCTTACGACAGTTATATTAGAGTGAAAAGAGATTATGTATTATGAGATAGTTGCATTTGTAGTATGAAGATCTATGTATTATGATGTAAAATGATCTTGTATTCATATGTAATGAAATGTTGTAATAGGATTGGGACCATGACTTGTAGTAGATTATGACGTTGTACCTTGGATATTTCTCATTAATTAAAATAAGGTTTTGGATTCTTGGTTAATAATGCTATCGGATTATTCTTTAATGTGATAGAGGGTATGATCTAGGTTGGAAAGAAGTTAGTACCTTATTGTATTTGTCTCTTGTATATGTATATGAATTTTATGTTGTGATCTTACTCTTGATGGAAATGGAATAGTGATGTTAATAGTGAAAGTGAAATTGGGATTTAGGAACATTTGGTATTGGAGCTTTTAAAATGATCCTAAGGGATAAATGGGAATTGATTAAGGGTATATAGTACTTACGATGGTTGATTTAGTAGATGTTCCCTATATGATTGTATGGAGTGAATGGTGAAAGGAAATATTTGATTATGGAAGTGAATATGATTTTATGCTCTTAATGTTGTATTAAGTAATGGCATTGTGATACCCTAGGGCATGATAATTATTGAGTTTATTTCTTCTTGTGCATTGAGCTCATATGAATATGCTCTTATGACTATGTTTAAGTTGAAATGTGCATATCTAGTAAATGGTGTTTAACGTATGTGTATTTTAATTATGTGTTGCATTAGTTGAAAATGTTAAAAAAAATTATCTCTATTTGCATGTTAGTTATTTTCCTCTAGGGTATTTTGGAAGGCATTACACTCCCTATATACTCTTATTAGCATCCTTCATTAATCTTCCAAGGACTCTACTCTACATGAACAACCCATTCTAGCATAAATTTTAACCCCCTTTAGCCATCTTATTCCCTCCTCCACGAAAGACTCTTCTTGCACCTCAATTTATAGTCTTCCTCCTCGAAACAACCTCAATCCTAATGGGGAAAAGGAATTTTATCCAGAATGAGGCTGACTCAGGTACATTTAACTTCATCTTATATCTGGTTATTCAAAACCCAATTATCTTAGTAGCCATCCCTATGTCTCTTATCATGATGAGAGAATTGTAGCCACTAATGTGTTGTCCCTTTTCGCATCAAAGGCTAGCTTTACCGACCTTCAATTCCTATCTGAGATCTTCTAGTAGAGAAATATTCCATCCTCAGATCTATAATTTTTTGGAGAACTGAGCTTCTATCCAACCCCTTGCCTATTTTGACTGCCTGCACTGATCCTATCCTTCTCCACAATGGCCACCAAGTCTAGCCACTCCTCCAGAGAGTTCAACCTTCAATACATAGTTGTGGCCCTTTTGCCATGGATTCTAACTCAGCCTCATTGTTGGAAGCCTTCCCAATTGAATGAAAAGAGGCTCCCAAACATCTACCTTCCAATCCCTCACTATACATCCAATCCCTACTTTTCTTGGGTTTCCTTTTGCAACCCCGTCAAAATTCATCTTAACCCAACCTTGAGGGGAGACCTTGTCCAATTTTTCTCTGCCCTCTTCTCCTTTTGAACCATTCTTACTCTCTAAGGTATTATTTGTCCAACCCATTTACTTTGTAGTTCTGTATCCCATCTGGAGGCATAAGCCACCTTCTTGTTCTGCAGTTTGGCTCCTGTTGGAATCACCGTTGCCATTACACCAAAAGCTTGAGCTGTCAGTGAACGGGAGAGCGACCAAAGACAAGGCTCCATGGGAGGTGGGAGGAAGCCATGTTGTGAATCCCAAGGAGGTGCTAACTGACTAGCCAACAATCCCCCCCTCAGCACCGACTAGGGTTCCACAATCTTCTTTTAAGGAGACCACAGGGTGACCTCCTGGGATTCAAACCTGTAACCCAGCACTCTGATACCAATTGTTGGAATCATCACTGCTGTTATACCAAAAGATTGAGTTGTCAATGAATGGGAGAGCAGCCAGAGACAAGGATCCACGAGAGGTAGGATAAAGACATGTCATGAATCCCAAGGAGGTGTTGACCGACTAGCCAAAAACTCCCTCCTCATGTGGGAGTTTCAAAGGTTAATACAAATGGATCTTTTCAAGGGAATCCTAGTCATGCGAGAATTGGTGGCATTGGTAGGGGAAATGATGGTAGTAATGTGTTCCTTTTCTCTATTTATAAAAGGTAACACTCTAATAATTTGATGGAGGCTCTTGCTATTTTGTATGCAATGGAGAGAGGGTGTTCCTGTTACCAATTTTCTACTCCTCGGCCAAAAATTTCCTTACGAAGAGTTATATGTCCTCAAAGGAGTTTAAAAATAGGTTTAAAGGGAAAAAAAGGAATTATTGTTAAAATTTGCATCAAAATCTTTTTAATTCTTATGTCTAGGAGCTAGGTCAATGATTATCCAAAAAGGGGCTTGAATGTTTTCTTTTTAAACGAAAGGCCATGCAATATTTTCAAGGCAATTTAAAACTTAAAGAAATAATTGTTGTGCAATGTGGACTTAAGAGGGCTTGTTTGGAAGGAAATGAGAAAATGAAAAAAAGGAGGTAAGCTTTAACACATTTCATGGAGGCATTAGTAGTTTATGTTATCTCTGCCATATAACATGTTGGGTCATTAGCTTTTCCTCCATGTAGAGCTAAATGTATTTAGGTTTTCTTAATTAAATAATGTGTTGTTGCATGAAGAAAGCCCTATATCTTTGTATTCTTTTAGAGTATTCTAAGTAAAAAAGCCAGCACATGAAGATTGTGATTAAGAAGTTTAGTTCAAGATTTAAAGTCCTAGAAAGGATCCTTAAGAACTAGTTACATACACAAGCAATTCTGCACACAAAAGTAAACAAACAAATAAAGGCATGCAAAGATCAAGCTCGAAGACTTCAATTTAAAGATCTAAATAAAGGTAGGGTTTCTATACCCATACTTTGCAAAGAAAATGAGTTTCTTCTTGCATCCTTTAGAAGTATCAGTATATAGGGTATTGTGCATTGCATTCGTGTCTTCATTACGAACATGAAGAATATCCATGTCCTAGAAAATGGGTCTTTTCTTTGTTTTTGATTAAATAAAAATAGGTTTTAAGGGACCCGAAACCCAGTTACATATGAAAGATATTCAGGAAAGAAACAAAACACAATGGCTGCAAAAAACCAGCAAAAAGACCAGCAACAGAGAAAAGGACAACAAGAGGCCAGCAAGAAATTGGCCCCAAGCCCAGCATAAACATAAATTTAGAAATTCTTCATGGTTTCTTCTACATCCTGCACCAAGAGAATCATTGCCTTGGCCGCTTCCCTCAAGTCAGTATTTTCCTGAACAATCTGTCTTTCTTTCATCTTCATATCCTTCTCCGTCGTAGTCTGCCTGGTTCTGCGCCTAGGGGTCTGGTGGCTTAGGCTGGAAGTAGGAGCATCTTCAATAACTACCAGGTTCTTCTCTTGGTTTTTCTTTTCCAAATGATTCACCAGTGCATTCATGTTTAGGGAGGAGACTTTAAGAACCTGGAGGCTATGGTCCATAAGACTTTTCAAGGCTTTCTCGTTTCTAGCCATTAGGGCATTGACATTGTCCTTATCCTCCTCCACCTGTTCCTTCATTATTTTGATGATGTCCTCCAGATGTTTCAGGTTGCCTTTTATCAAATTTTTCTCTAGCCAGTGGGTCTTTTCTTTGTTAGTATAGTAAAGGATAAATGATTATTTCAGAATCATGACATGTTGTGGCATAACATCCTCGTGAGATTCAAAAACATGCACGATAAATCTGAGACAAAAAATCCTCATAGCCAATAGACCAAAGAAGGCTCCATCTTGAGTAGCATCATTTTGTGTCATAAAGATGCCATCACTAATAACAGAGAAGCCTGGGAGAGTATCCAAAGAAGTTAGTGAGCACAGTTTTAGTAGTAAGAGCATAAAAAATATGCATCACATGAGCACGTTATCAAAGGTTCATGTAGTTTTGATCATACACAGGGAGAAAGACTTGTTTGAAGTTTGGACAACCCAGATTTGAAGAACAACCCATGCCAAGAGCAGGGTTTGAAGGTAAAGAGCCAATCAAAGACCTACAATGAGCAATACTTCAGACCAAAGAGGAATAATAAAAAAAAACATCTACAACAGTGCCTCAAGACAAAGAAAAGAAGAATTGAAGTCTCCAAGGCATAACAACAACATAGATTTTTTGGCTTGCAATACCAAAAGATGCATCCACAATGAAGGAAGAAGGTAGGAATATCTTGGTAATAGATAAAGTTATGGGTTGACAGTGATGACATAGCTCACATACAAAGAAACAAATGCTCAACATTCCAAAGGAGTCTTGGATTTGAAACAATGCATGTACCAGAAGATAGTATGTAATGAAGTTGAAGAACAAAGATAATGACAAATGATTACCACAGTCATGCTACAACAAATATGATTATCACATAGTATAACCTTTGGCATAGAACATTAAGGCATGCATAAAATAATATGAAGGTCAAAGACTTAGAGCATTATAATGCAAAGAGGCTAATCCGTTTTATTGACTGATGTGGACAAAAATGTAAGTTGCCTTTACTAGAGTTTTGTAGTAGCATTCTAAAAGATGAAAATGCAGTGATGTGTGTAGCCTAAAGGTAGAGAGTAAAAATTATTCTCTTTGACTTAGGTCTTAGTCTTAGAGAATTAGATCTGCAATAAATCACAGGGACAAAGTGTAGTCATTAAGTTTTTATGTTTCATGGGAACTATATTTGAAAGATTATTGCAGCACATATCAACACTGAGAGAAAAATCTAGAAGTGCCCACAATGAAAGGCAGTGGATCCATCATAATTGCAGTCATTAAAGTATCCAAGAAATGGCTTGAACATGACATATACTATAAGGATGAAAGTATATTCTTCATAGCATAGTGATTAGACAAAAACCTTCAAGACAAGTATCATCAAGTCATATTCACATTGGAATATAGTCGGTGAATATGCCAACAATAGGATCAGTACAGTCTTGAATAGGGTTAAACATAGATAGTAGCATTCAAAGATAAAGATCACTGTCAAGTTCAAGGCTTGAATACAATGACCAAACCATGAAGTAAGCAACCCTATACAAGAGCACTGTAAAAAAGATTTGTTAGAGCAGTGACTTTGCTATCAATCCATTAAAGGAAACAAATGTTTTATAGCAACTCATGGTAGAGGAGATATAGAATGTCTTGCCATAGTCTTCGAAAGATAGTCTATAATAGCAATACCTTTAGTTCTTGGAGCATCCTAAGGGCAATAGCCCTATCAAAATCCAAATTGAAGGCATGATCAAGATACAAAGGACAAATCACAACTTCCATAACTCAAAGACAATGATCACCTATTGGCAGCTACAAGACAATTATAATAGATGACACAAAATAATTCAGTCACTATTATAAAGGGATAGTGTTGTCTTGTAGAAAGCAACGACATGCACTAACAGATCCACGAGGAGACATTAGAGAATCACGATATTGATAAAGGTATACATGATAGTTACAAAGGATCAACCTTGTCCTAAACAGTCCCTAAGAAAGTTGTAGGCATATGAAGAAATGAAAATCAAAGAGATATGATTAATGGTAGAGCTTGTTTATGACTGTCATCTCTTAAGGAGAAAATTCAGATATCAAGTAGGAGTAGTGATAATCTTTGCTCAGTCAAGGGGCATCATCCATGTCATAACAAGACCATGAGAACACATCCTTCATACACATTCACAATGCTTTGTTGTAGCAATTGTAGAGAGTCACAGAGCTTATATGAAGCATAAAGAACAGTAAATATTCATGCAAGAATCAGTTTGAGTCCTTCAAAAGAGGAGCTTTTTAGGGCAAAATGAACAATTATAATGCAATTAGGGCTCCCCATGGGTTGGACATAAGTTGAGACTTCTTTTGGAGCAGTCAATTTTTAGTTACTAGTAGTTCCACCTCTCTTTTTGCATGATTTCTTCTCAAATTCGACCCCAAACAATATAGCTCATGCAAATTGGTGAAGATTTCAAGAAAGAGACTCCTAGTTTGAAGACAAGTTCTAAGAGGTAGAGGTAGTTCATCTCCAACTCAATCCACCAATCAGGAATGCAACCTCTCTTCTATAAAGCCTCTTTTCTTCTTCATTATTCTCTAGTTCATTTTCTCTCTACCTTTTTCTTTGGGCATGAGCAACATTGTAGCTCATTAGAAGTATTTTTCAGTTGTATAAAATTCCTTTATATTTCAATAAAAGCAACAATTTTCCTTCTCAATACTTAATGAGTTGAAAATGAATGATTGATTTGATGAATTTTATGTGATTCATGCTTTGAAACCTTTGAGTTTGTCTCTTTTAAGCAGTTTTGATTCAAGAAGATGCAAGATTAATGTAGGTCATAGATTGTGTAAGTTAATTTTGATAGTTTGAAGTTGTGAAAACTTGTTTTCCTTCATGTAAGCTCTGAGATTGGCCCCTTTTTATGAAGTATTGATGTATTACTTGCTTAGTTGAGTTGTGATGAATGGGTCTTCTTGGCTGATATATATTGTGAGTTAGTGCAGCTGATTAGGTTTTTCAAGCATTTGGTGCATCACCTCTTAGGATAGGTTTTAATTCAAGCATCGTTCCTATCCCTTTTCCCATCAGAGATTAGTTTGCAGGAGGTTCATCAAAGAGAACCAACTCATTCTAGAGGTTGATTTCCACTATAGGCAACCCACGGGCCTGGAAATCATCCCATATTTCACAAGATTGCTGAGTTTTTCAGCTTGAGCATCATGAGTGTAATCTTTGTAACAATAGTTCCCTTAGGTGGAAGAAGATTATTTGTGAATATGATTCACAAATTGTGATGAATATGTTGAATGAGCAAAGGTTGGATGATGTTAATTGGCAACTAGCCTTAGTGGCTAAGCAGATTCTAAACCTTTGCTACTCTTTGGATTATATTTCTTTCAATCATGTTGTAGACACCTAAAAATGTCTCATTGATCATGTACTAATTATTCGTCTAAATTAGTTAAATAATTCTTTAATTTTTTAATTAATTTAATTAATCTTATCCTTCTAATTTCATATTTCTTCATAATCTTACTAATTATTCTATTTCAATTATATCATCATTTAATCATTTAAACCAGTTTCTAATGTTAATTAAATATTTATTATTTAATTAATTGTGATTATTAATCTTTTAATTTAAATAATCTTTATTATTTAAATAAGTTCGTTTTCAATTTCTCTCTCTCATTAATTAATCATTTAACCATTTTCTAAAATATTAATTATTTAATTAATTGTGATTTTAATTCTTTAATTTAAATAATCTTTATTATTTAATTAAATTCAATTTCTAAATAATTAAATAGTTTCTTTAAATTATTTAATTAGCTAATTAATTCTTCAATTCCAAATCCCCAAATTTTAATTTCATTTAATTTCATTAATTCTTCTAATTTATTTTAAATTCTTCCAAATACATGTACATGATTTCAAAAATAAAATTGAAAATCAAAGTTAAAGTTCTAAATATATTCAAATAAAAAAATGAATTAAAATAAATTCAATATTTGAATTAAATCTCATGCAAAGATTAAATTGAAAATCAAAGTTAAAGTTCTAAATATATTCAAATAACAAATTGAATTAAAATAAGTTCAATATTTGAATTAAATCTCATGCAAAGATTAAATTGAAAATAAAAGTCAAAGTGCAAGCACATGCTAAATTAATTAATTAATAGATTAAAGCATTATCTTTCCTATCTTCCACTTTGCTTTTTTCCAAAAAAACTTTCAATTAGTTAACTATTCCATCTATTTTAGTTAATTATTTTAATTAATTGATTAATTGCATCATTCTCTAATTATCCTCCAAATCAGCGGTTCAACTATCAATCAGAATGTGAGCTCACCTGAGTTCCACCTCTTGATCAATCTGTTCCACCTCTCAATCAATCTCACCCAAAAATGTATAAATTCAGCATTCAATCTCTATTTTCAACAATCACGAATTTCAAATCTTTGTGTCAATTGCAGGTCACCAGCGTAATATCTGAGAGACATCATACCACGAAGAAGAGAAGAACAATGGAAGCCATATGCAGTCATGGGATAGGGAGTCTTAATTGATATTTTACATCCTTATTGCTTTGATTGTTCTATTCTATTGATGTTGTTTGAATTCTTTAGCTAGAATAGGGATTCGTGATTTCCTTATTATTTCTAGTCAAGCAATGATGATTTTAAGAATACGACACATATTCCTAGGGAGTGGAACAAAGTGACAGATTGCCTAGCTAAGCGGACTTCTAAGAGCTTAGAGGGATGGGATATTAGTGATTGGGGATTATTACTCCTTGATTATTCATAGATTTTGAAAAAGTTAATATGGAAGAAAAGAATATGTAATGATTCTTTCAAGTTGTTCCTTCTAGAACATCTCTTGTTTGTCTATGGTTTGTTCGTTGTTGGGCCTGAGGCCTTTTGCTTTGTTATTGTTGATTTATTTTGAATAAATTTTGGCCCGTTTTTTCCAAAAAATACTAAATTGTAATTGGTTCACACAATTTATTTCAATCACTAGTTAACACAACAAATGATATAGTTATTGCAATAGTACTAGCCTAAAGACGAGTACTAATAAGAGGCTCTAATAGACATAATATAAAAGACAAACCAAAATTAACAAAGTACATTAAAACTGTGAAACTAGAGAATCCCACCCTACAAAAATTTCTATTTTATTTATCGAATTACTTAATAAAATAATCTTTGAATTAATAAAAATAGTTTTTTAAATAATTCTAAAATAAAATTAACATACCTATTTTGCTTCAATAAAAACCTAATAACAAATAGACACCTAAAAAATGATATCTCTTGATATCTTTTACATAAGTTTTTCTAAAGATAGGTATGGTAGTATAAATATTTTAAAATGTATCTCTAGAAAATGTGGAGAGATGTAATTTAAATCTATTTTATTTATTTATTTAGTATGTAACTTTTAATTTATTTTTTTGGGTAGGTTAATTTTTTTTAAATTAATTATTTACATTTAATTGTTTATATTTATATGCTATAAAAATATTATTATTTAAAAAATCAATTTTTTTTTTTTTTTAAAAGGAACACTTTTTATTATTGTCTACTAATAACAAAATCAAAGCCATAGTCACTGAACTTGAAAGAAAACTTGGGAGTGTCTCCCGGTTTAGCTTGAGGGTAATGCACGGTTTTGCCACCTCCCTGTGCCTATTGCAGAAAAAGATCCCCGAGAACTGATAAGAATGATGAAGGAAATTACGAGGAACTGTTTAAGTTCCTTGCTGAAGATTGGACCAATGTCCTTCACCAAGATGGTTGCAAATTCAACGATGTTCGCTAGGGATAAATTCCCTTTAGTTTTTGTTGTTGATGTTGTTTATGGCCCTAGGTGGCCCTATGTTAAGACTTTTACCACTTTAGATAATGTTTATGGTTTAGATACTTTTAATAGTTTAGATATTGATAATGTTGTTTATGGCTCTAGGTGGCCTTTTGCTAAGACTTCAAGTAGTTTAGATAGCTCGCCGGACAAGGGTTCTAGAGGTAAAACTTTATTTTTGGTGATGTTGTTGATGGGTAGTTTTTGATATTAGTCGGCTGTTAATGTGTTGCTACTCTTATTGATGTTAACTTTATGCCCTTTGGGTTGTTGTTTATAAGGACAACACCCTTGTTTTGTAGCTTATTTATATAAAAAACAAAACCAAATATTTGATAAATTTTAATAACAAAATTGTAGCTCTAAGGAGCAATTCTCATTAGTGATAACTTTAAGAAACCCCCTAGAAAAAGATATAAAATCTTGACAAATATTTCATTATTTGGGGTAATTCTATTTGGTGAATCTTTGTTTTTTCTTAGGAAAAATATTAATTTCATTAATGTTTTTTTTCAAGTCATGATAAATTGTAGAAAATAATAACAAAGTATACTTCTATTCAAACAAATAAAACAATTTTCTTGATGAATTATGCTTATATTAATAAAAATAGCATTAGTCAATTAAATTTGTATTCAAACAAATAAAATAAGTTTAGTGGAGAATTATATAAAAACTGAAAACTACAAAATCAATTAATTAGTGAATGTGCTAGTAAGTTTTTGAAGAATCATAATGTGAGTGGTGGAAATAGAAAATACTAAATGATAATGAGTAAGTTACTTGAAATTTAAATAGATTTGCATATCCATCATTGGATGATCAATCAATAACATAAGTTTTAATATGGGCCAAAGTTCAAACACAAACAAATTTGTACATAAAATTTTAAAAATAAATATAAGTATCAACCTATAAAAAAATTAGTTAGAAAAGATAATTGTTTATGTTGATTTACTCGATTTACATATGCAATAAAGTCTTTAGAAGATATATTGATTTTCCCACTCATCAACTCAATGGTCTTAATTTAATCTTTCAATGGGAGATATTTATGTTGTAATTAGTACCATTCTTTCGTACCAATTCTTATAGTCGGATGACCAGTTGGCACTTCCTCTTTGCATTCATTTAATCACACATATAGTGGATGTTTACATAAGCAAGAAAACGTGCCTCAATTCTCACTTTCATATTTTGTTCTATGTAACTTTATTGTCTCTTGTTCCCTAAAATTACAACATGCATGTTTTCATCCCTATTCAAAAATGAGAATTTATGAAATGTGGTTTTCTCTTCTGAAAAATTGGCAAAAAATTATATATTTAGATTACAATCTAGTAGAAGCCATTATTTTGGTAGTTGGTTAGGAACTTTTACACACCATTCTAAGGGTTATTTACTCTTCTTAAATTATGTTTGTATTTATTTTCAATTGTATGGATATATTGCAATATTTTGATCATCTATTTTGCTTAGCAACCTATTGTGCTTAGCAATTATATGTGTGAAGGAGAAAATCATTTTAATTTTGATGGTAAATGATGTTATTAAACAATATATGTTATAAATTGATAAAGTATGGTTTGGTTTCCTCTTTCTTTATAGATATTTGAAAAAAAAAAACCTTATCTTGTGTATTTAAAGCTATTAATTAGAAGAGTTTTCAAGTACATAATGAAATTTTCTTGAAGTATGCATTATCTATGCACCAGAGAGACTTGGGTACCAGAAGAGTTTCTCATATTTAGAGAGTTTTTCATGCCATCCACTTTTTTCAGTCTTATGCTTTCCATCCTCTTGTGGTTCCTTCAATGATTCTTGTGACAGTTAATTGAGTGGTGGTTCTTCATGTTATTCCTTTCATGGTTCATGTGTCATAACTCAAGTGGTGCTTAACAATTACAATGGTTCAATAGCTTGAGATGGTATAGTTTCCCCTATTGGTATAGAGAATTTCAATCTTCAATAGGGTCATGGGAAAATGTCATTATCAATTTCATATGATGTATCCATTTATGTTGGGTGTCATCTATTATAGTCATGCATATATTATATTTTTTAAATTTTGAACATAAATTTTGATGCAGGAGCATCCTTGGTTCCTTGGCAATCTTGCATCAACCTAAAATATTTGCTTTCTATTTTATTTCTTGTTCGGTTCAGTTTCTGTGTTTCGCTTCAGACCCCTCCGAGTTGCTCATTTTTCTATGTAGAGATGGATTTGGCTTGTAGACATGTTCTTGTACCCTATTTGAGGTCCACAACTTGTTTGGATCTCCTTTCGATAGGATTTCGCTTTCGGATTGTCTGTCAATTCTCAGTTTCTGGACCGGTTTGAACCTTTATGGCTAGATGGTGTTTCCTTATCTTGTGGAGCATTTCCTTGACTTGTGGAGCCAATTGGCACTTCATGCAATTTTCCCATATGCTTGGCCGACCTTCCTTTTGGTCCACGTTTCATTTGGGTTCTTTTCCGAAGGTTTTCCTTCATGCTTGGGGCTGACCTATTTACACATTACACTTTCCCACCTTGGGGATTGCAATATTTCTTTGGCCAACTCGGATGTGTTCCAGATTTTATATATTGATGTATTAATCTTAGATGAGTAGTTAAGGACGGTGGATCATGATTAGATAGATATAGATTGAACTTGAATATCTCTCTAGTTCTAGATTGAATGTGTTTTCTATATCAGACCTGTTAGCCTATTTATGGCCCAGATGTTGTTGGTCAGTTGTATTTGAATTCATGATATGATTAAAGCTCGATCTAGCATTCTCTCTATCTTGTGTTGTTGTTTTCATTGTGCTAATTTTGTTGCACGGTCTGGATAGTTCTCTTTGAGGACCTTCCTATCGTGACTGCATCAGTTGGTATCGGAGCGAAGGTTCTTCATCCAATAAGATTTAGTCCTATTGAAACTTGTTATAGGGTGGCGGATTGTGGATCCGACCTACAACTATAAAGGACTTGTCTAAATGGCGCAAAGAGGAAATGTTAGAGGTGGAGCACGGAGAGATGCATATCCGACGGTGATGGATATGTTGAGACAGATGGTGACACGATTGGAAGTTGTTGAAATAGCCCAGAGAAGAGGTCTACATATTGATGATGTAAGTGATGATGAACAAGAGCAGAATGTTGAATCAGAAGATGAGGTCAACGGGAACTCAAGCAAGGAGATGAAAGATTACTGAGAGCCCTAACTCACATGAGTAACAAGTGAAGATAAGAAGGTGAAGTACGCTTGCACAAAGTTGAAAGGACATGCATCATTGTGGTGAGAACATTTGCTGACAGATAGGTAGAGAAGAGGCAAGGAGAAAATTAAATCTTGGGATAGGATGGTGATTAAATCAAAAGTGAAGTTCTTACCTGTAGATTATCAAGTGAATTTATTCTAGAAATTGTAAAATCTAAAGTAGAAGGAGTCTAGTGTGAGGGAGTATACCGAGGATGAGGTTGAACAAATTGCGAGATATATTAATGGATTGCGGATGTCTATATAGGAGGAGATCAATTTAATCAAGTTGTAGAGTGTGGAAGAGGCTTATCAATATGCCTTGGAGGATGAGGAAAAGTTGAACAAAAGACATGAGTAGAGACAGAGAGGAATAGGAGGAAGATTTCAAAGAGGTAGAATCTTTACCGAAAGTGGAAGATATTTTGCAGAACAGAAGGAAGGCAAGGAAGAAGATAAAGATGATAATTCACACTGGATAGATGATAGGAACTTTTATCAGAATAGTGGATAGAGTGGCTACCATAATGAAGGTTATAAGAGAGATGAAATGAGGAAGTTTGGAGGAACTTGATTTAAGTGTTTAGAAGGAGGACACCGAACTTTTGAATGTAAACAAGGTAATTCAAATAGAAGATAGAAAATAGTGGAAGAACTGCTTTTGTTGAGGAAGAACCTACCAGATCTCTGAATAAACCTAAATATGGAGAAGCTTTGATGATAAGGAGAACCTTATGTCAGAATTAAATAGACCAGGAACCATTGCAGAGGAAGAATTTGTTCCACACAAGGTGCAAGGTTGAAGGTAAGCGTTGAAAAGTCATAAGTGATAGTGGTAGTTTAGATAATCTAGCCTCAAAGGAATTGGTGAACAAGTTGAAGCTGCAAAGATTAAAGCACCCTAAACCCTACCAGGTAGCATGGATTTAGGATGATCATAAGGTATTGGTGAGTGAAAAATGTTTGGTAAAATTGAAGATTGGATCCTAGCATCATCAAGTTCTATGTGATATTATGCTTATGGACGTATGTCATATCCTATTAGGAAGACCACGGTAGTATGATAGACAAGCATTGCATGATGGGAGAAAGAACATATATACTATTGTTGCAAATGGAATGAAACAAACTTTGTTGCCTTTGGAGGAGACTCATAAGAGTGATATTTGTACAAATGTGATAATTTGTTTGGTTGATGGACGAAAATTTCTAGATGGTCTAAGGAGTGAAAATATGTGCTATGTCTCAATCCCTAAGAAGACTGATTTGAAACCGGGAGAGGAACAACCGGAGGAGATAAAGAAGTTGCTGACATAATATGAAGACATAATTTCAGATAACATACCGGATGGATTGCCACCTATGAGGAGTATCATTCATTGTATGGATTTGATTCTCGGAGCTAGTTTGCCTAATAAAGATGCACACCAGATGACATCGATAGAGAATGAAAAACTCAATAGACAAGTACAGGACCTATTGAGGAAGGGTTTGATCATAGAAATCTTGACCCGTTGTGCAATCCCTATTGTGTTAGCACCTAAGAAGGATGGAGAGTGGAGAATGTGTACTGACTCTAGAGTCATAAACCAAATCGTAGTGAAGTACATGTTTTCTTTGCCTAAGATGGATGACACAATGGACTATTTGAGTGGAGCTAGATATGTTACAAAGATAGATTTGAAGAGTGGATATCATCATATCATAATAAAAGAAGGAGATGAGTAGAAAACTGCATTCAAGACAAAAGAAGGCCTATATGAGTGGTTGGTGATGCCTTTTGGATTGACTAATGCACCAAGTACTTTCATGAGGTTGATGAATGAGGTATTGAATAAGTTCTTGGGTAATTTTGTGATTGTGTATTTGCATGACATTTTGATTTTTAGTAAGACAAAAGAGGATCATTTGTTACATTTGAGACAAGTTTTGTAGAGGTTGAGAGAAGAGAAGTTGCTGATAAACCTTAAGAAGTGTAGTTTCATGAAGGAAGAACTAGTATATTTGGGATTTGTGATATTTGTGGATGGAACAAGAGAAAGTAAGAGCGATTATTGAATGGCCTACACCAGAATGCATTGGAGAGGTAAGATCATTTCATGGATTGGCTAGTTTCTACCAGAAGTTCATTAGAAATTTCAATTCAATTTGCCGCCCTATGACTGAGACAATGAGAGGAGACTAGAAGGATTTTAGATGGACATCTAGAGAAAACAAAAGTTTTGAGTTGTTGAAGAAGAAGGTGATTGAACAACCTATGTTAGCCCTACCGGATTCCAATAAAGTATTTCAAGTGAATTGTGATGCAAGAGAAAATGCAATTGGAGTAGTATTGAGCCAAGAAGGAAAGCCTATTGCCTATTTCAGTGAAAAGTTGAATGATGAAAGGAGGAGATATTCAGTGTATGATCAAGAGTTCTATGCCATAATTCAATCCTTGAAGAAAGGGATACATTACTTGTTTCCTAAGGAGTTTGTGTTGTATATAGATCATCAAGCATTGCAATATCTGAATAGTAAAGGTAAGTTGAATCAGAGACACGTGAGATGGGTTGAATTCATACAAAGCTATACTTTTGTTTTGAAATATAGGAGTGGAAAATCAATTAGAGTTGTTGATGCTTTGAGTAGGAGAAGAAATTTGTTGACCGAAATGAGAATTGAAGTGTTGGGATTTGATGAGTTGAGGACATTGTATGAGGAAGACCCTCATTTTGTTGAACCTTGGAAAGCTTGTAAAGAGCCCGTTGTGATGGACTAGAGAAAATGGTTGGTTTATTTCATTCAAGATGAGGTGATGTTTAGAGGAAATCAATTGTGTGTACCTCAAAGTTCTATGAGAGATGGTTTGATAAAGGAAAAGCATAGTGGAGGATTAGCAGGACATTTTGGTATTGACAAGACAATGGCTTTGGTAAGTGAGAATTAATTTTGGCCTCGAATTCATAAGGATGTACGAAAATTCATTCAGAGTTGTAGTATTTGTCAAGTTGCAAAAGGTGGAGTTAGAATGTAGGATTGTATAAAGCTTTGACAGTACCGGAGAAACCTTGGGAAGGCATAAGCATGTATTTCATACTTGGATTGCCTAATACCCAGAGAGGGAATGATTCTATATTTCTGGTAGTAGATAGATTCTCAAAGATGGCACATTTCATACCCTGTAAGAAGACAATAGATGTAGTGCATGTAGCAGACCTATTTTTCAAGAAAGTTGTGAGGTTGCATGGGTTACCTAGAAGTATTGTTTCAAACCGAGATACCAAGTTTGCTGGATACTTTTGGAGGAAGATGAAGACCGAATTGAAGTTAAACTCTACATTTCACCCATAGACAGATGGATAGATAGAATTAGTAAACAAGAGTTTATGAAATTTGTTGAGATGTTTGGTTGGAGATAAACCCGAAGGTTGGGATTTGATTCTTGCACAAGCAGAATTTGCATACAGCAATTCAGTGAACTGGAGTACTGGAAAAATACTGTTTGAGATTGTTATCAGAATGAATCCTAAAGGTATATCAAAGTTGAGAGACATCAATCATGAGGATAAAATAAGTGTTGAAGTAGAAGAGTTTGCAGAACACAGGAAAGCATTACATAATCAAGTGAAACAACATTTGGAAGATATGAACTAGAAGTATAAGAAAAATGCAAATGAGAAGAGGAGGCATAAGGAATTTGAAGTTGGAGATGAGGTAATGGTGTATTTGAAAAAGGGCAGATTTCTAGTTGGAAAATACAACAAGTTGAAGATGAGAAAATTCGGACCTTGTAGGATCTT
This sequence comes from Cryptomeria japonica, assembly GCF_030272615.1. Taxonomy (NCBI): domain Eukaryota; kingdom Viridiplantae; phylum Streptophyta; class Pinopsida; order Cupressales; family Cupressaceae; genus Cryptomeria; species Cryptomeria japonica. Next base: position 502,267,923 of record NC_081414.1, read on the forward strand.
GAAGAAGTTTAATTCAAGTAATGCATATGAAGTCGAGTTACCGAATACCTTGGGTATATCACCTATATTCAACATTGCAGATTTCTATCAGTATCATGAGGAAAAATTCAGTGATGATAGTGGACCGGATTTAGAGAGGCAGTTTCCTAAGAAGAAACCAGATGAGATTGAGGAGATTTTGAATAGCAGAGTTGGTAAGAGCATGCGAAGAAGACAATACAGAGACTATCTTGTGAAGTGGAAGGACAAACCAATGGAAGATTCTTCTTGGATTTTTCAGGTAGAGGTAGACCATCTTGGTTTTCCTCTAGCCCCACCAAAGTGAGGGACTCACTTTTCAAATAACCCCGAATGTATGATGTAAGAGCATAATTGGTTCCTTGGCAATCTTGCATCAACCAAAAATATTTACTTTCTGTTTTGTTTCTTGTTCAGTTTAGTTTTTGTGTTTCCCTCTGGAATCCTTCGAGTTGCTCATTTTTCTATGCGGAGCTGGATTTGGCTTGTAGACATGTTCTTGTACCCTATCCTAGGTTCACGACTCATTTGGATCTCTTTTCGACATGATTTTTCTTTTAGATTGTATGGCAGTTCTCGGTTTTAAGACCAGTTTGAACCTTAACGATTAGATGGTGTTTCCTTATCTTGCGGAGCATTTCCTTGACTTGTGGAGCCGATTGGCACTTAATGCGATGTTCCCATATGCTTGGATGACTTTCCTTTTGGTCCACATTTCATTTGGGTTCTTTTCCGGAGGTTTTCCTTCATGCTTGGGGCCAACCTATTTACATGTTACACTTTCCCACCGTGGGGATTGTAATCTTTCTTTGGACGTCCTGAATGTGTCATGGATGCTATATATTGATGTACTAGATCCTAGATGAGTAGTTAAGGACAGTGGATTATTATTAGATAGATATAAATTGAATTTGAACATCTCTCCAGTTCCAAATTGAATGTGTTTTTTGTATCAGGCCTGTTAGACTGTTTGTGGCCCAGATGTTGTCGATCAGTTGTATTTGAATTCATGATATGATTAAAGACCGATCTGGCACTATCTCTATCCCTTGTTATTGTTGTTTCCATTGTGCTAATTTTTCTGCATGGTCCAGACAGTTCTCTTTGAGGACTCTCCTGCTGTGGCTGCGTCGAATTTGATTGGTTTTGTAATGCTTTATGAATTTCCACTTGGTGGAGTTTCTATAGGTTTATGCTTGGCTTCTCTTTTGAATATTCTTTGTGTTGGTCATGGTTCTACTTAGTCTTTTTATTCTTTACTTGAGTTTTTATTATATATGTCGGTGATGGTTTTGCTCAACTTTTTGTTTTATAGATGAAATTAAATATAATATTTTTAAATTTTAATATAAGTTTAGTTTTATAGCCTTATATCAAAAAAAGTGTATTTATTGAAGCATGAGATTGAAACTTTTTTGTTTTGTTATAATATCTTCTCTATTTTAATATAAGTTGAGGCTCAAGTATCCTTTTATCAAAAAAAAATATTAGAGTGCAAGATTGAAATTATTGTTTGGATGATATTCTATGGTCTTGATATGCATTAAAGGTTGAGTTAGAATGTTTATATGGGTCTCAAAGTGGCTTGTGTAAATATGCATGGAGTATTTTGTATTGGGAGATGTGTTTCATGTTTTTATACATGTTATGATTGTTGCCAACCATGGTGGATGTTCTAGCTTATCTAGTTCATTGGAACCAAATTTGGAAGATGAATTGTGATGTGTTTAGGTCCCCTTTATATTTTGGAGTTGATTGCATTATATATTTTTGGTCAAGGTGTTTGACTTTATGTAATTCTTGTATATTCTATCAATGGTCAACAGAGTTGAGTATTTCAATGAATAACCTTGTATAAATAGATATGCAGATGTATGAGTTGAGGTATGGAATGTGTGTGTATTTTTTGTGAATTGGATATGAATGATATGCAAGCAACAGAAGTGTGAATTTCAGTTTGTGATGAATTTTGATGATCATATCTTTAGTGCGATGAAATGTTGAGATAGTGAATGAAGTAAATGTTGTTTTCCATGATAAAATTCACTTGACAAAGTGGTTCAAAGATATTTTCATGATCAAGAGATCTTGTTCATTAGAATTTAGCATTCCATGTACCTGCTAAAAGACAGTGAGTCTTTTGGCAGCCTTTTCAACTCTTTGTATCTTGCTCTGAGATTGTGTGTCTCCGTATTGCAAGTCCTTTGTATCTTGCCCTAAGGTTGTGTGCCTTAGTTTTGCAAGTCCATTTAGATAAAATGAGATCCTTGGCCTTGAGCCTAAAAATTTATAATCAATTATTCATATTGTGAGTGTGATTCTCACCATGGATTTTTCCTCCTTGGGTTTTCCACGCAAATTTCGTATTCTTGTTTATGTTGTGCTTTGAGCTTTCATGTTTATAATTGTAGAGATATGTTAATTGTGATTTGAAGTTTAAATAATTATAAGTTATTTAAAATTCGAACTAATTCACCCCTCCCCCCTCCTAGTCCTATGGTGTGTTCAAAAATTGGTATTAGAGCAAGGTTCCTTTGAGATAAGTTTAACCATTTGATGAAGGTACGGGATGGCCCAAGAAGTCTATTTGAAGGCACCAAGGTTTGATGGGACAAATTACTCTTCTTGGAAGTAATGGAAGGAATATAATTTGAGTTCTTTGTCACTTGGAATATGGTAAATTATCAATACTAGTTATATAGCTCCACAAAGTGGTTCTACTACTCTGGATAAAGTCAAGAATCATTAAAATAATGCCAAGGTAAACAACATACTTGTTAGCAATTTGTGTGACACAAAAATTTTCAAGATCAATGGATCCAAAAGTGCAACGAAAATTTGGGATAAATTGAGTAGTATTTATGAAGGAGATGAGAAGACCAAGCAAGTCAAATTGTAGAATCTAAAATGTTGGCAAAATGGTCAACGCTTCCCTCAGGATTCATGACAAGTGACTAACTGCCTCCTGTGCGATCCATATCTCTACAGTTTGTATCGAGCGTTGATAGATAGGTCTTTTAACGCAACTGCAAACTGGACCATCAAATGGTATCAAAGCGTTGGGTCATGGGTTTGAATCCCCTTGGGTAATGCTGAGGGGGAGATTGTTGGCAAAATCGTCAGTGCTCCCCCTCGAGATTCGTGACAAGGGACTAACTGCCTCATGTGCGATCCATATCTCTACAATTTATATCGTGCATTGATAGATTGGTCTTTTGACGCAACGACAAACTGGGCCATCATAAAACACATATTTGAGACACTAAGGATAATTGAAGATGAGAACATTGAAAGCTACATGCAACAAATGAACAAAGTTGTTAATGCAATCATAGGTATTGGTGGAACAATGGACGAAAGTGAAGTTGTAGGAAAAGTGATGAGAACATTGTCTAAAAGATATAATAATAAGAAGTTTACAATTGAAGAAAGTCATGATATGGATAATTATACCTTGGATCAACTATATGGGGCACTCTCTACCTTTGAGATTGCAAAAATTTGTGAGCAACACAATGAGAAGAAGGAATCGACATTCAAAGTTACCAGGAAGATTGAAGATGAGCATAAATTTAGCAATATCAACAACATGGATGAAGTGGAAGCAAATTTTGTGAGAATATTGAAGAAAGGATTTTGGGAATACAAAGGTAAGTTACCCTTTAAATGTTTTAATTGTCGAAGAATTGACCATTATGCTCCTAGATGTACTTTCAAGGAAAATAACTATAAGAAGCCAAATTATGATAACAAGAGGAAAGATAATTTTAGGAGAGATGATGGAAACACAAGAGTAGATGATAGAGATAAGTCTAAAAGGAGTTATTATCCAATGGATACCCACTCCTCTAAATATGAAGATGGTAATGACTCAAATGAAGAAACATTGTTTTTAACCATAGAAGAAATGGATAGTGAAAGATCTAATACTCCACATGATGAGAATAACAATGAAATCTCAATGACTGAGAAAACTACACTACACGCAAAAGTGGAACCTGAAGTTTGGATAATTGATTTTGGATTCTCAAATCATATGATATGTGACAGAAAGAAGTGCATAGACTTTGAAATGTATGATAGTGGATCAGTAAATTTTTCTAGTGATGAGGCAACACGTATTTGTGGTAAAGAAACTATAACTATTGATGGTAAGCATAAGATTGATCATGTTTATTATGTTAAACTAAGACATAATTTTTTGAGTGTGAGTTAGATGTGCAATAAAGGCTACAAGCTCATATTGCATGGGTCTGGATGTGAGATCAAAAAATGAGGTTTTAGAAGATTGGTTGCAGAAGGTATACGAATAAATGGAAATGTCTACTATGTGAAGGAGAATAGAAGAAGCATTTTTTTGTTGGCATAGAGAAATGAATGTTGGTTGTGGCATAAAAGGTAAGGAAATTTTAACTTTGGAAACATGGTGAAGATACTTAAACTAATGTTGTGAGAGATTTACAAAAGATTATCAAACCTATCGATACATTATGCAAGGGATGTCAATTGGGAAAAAAAACAAAGAACAAACTTCAAAACAAGGAATACTTGACCACAAGGCCTTTGGATTTTATTCATATTGGCATATGAGGACCTACAAGGACAAGAGGAATCAATGGTGAAAGGTATTTTATGTTGTTTATTGAAGAATATTCTAGAACGACATGGGTTACTTTCTTAAGGGAGAAGTCTGAAGCATTTTGACAAATTTAAGATATTCAAATATATGGTTGAAAATCAAGTGGATACTAAAATTAAATGTTTAAGGTCTGATAAAGGAGGAGAATTCACATCGAATGAATTTGATAGATTTTGTGAAAAACATGGTATTAGAAGACAATTATCTGCACCTAGGACTCCTTAACAAAATGGAGTTGTTGAGAGAAAGTATAGGACACTTGTTGAGATGTCTAGAACTATGTTGAAAGATGTGAACCTACCTAATGTGTACTGGAAAGAAGTTGTGCATATTCCTAATAGGGTACAAGTAAGATTGAATCATACAAAGATACCTTATGAGTTATGGCATGGAAGAGAACCCACTATCAAGTATTTTATAATATTTGGAAGCAAGTCTTACATAAGAAGAGATGAAGAAGACTTGGGAAATTTTGATGCTAGATCAAATGAAGGAATATTCTTGGGATACTCTACAAGAAGCAAGGCTTACTGATGTTACAATAAGAGGCTCAAGAATATTTTCAAAAGTATGAATGTTAAAGTAAGTGAAGAATAGAATCACATTGAACCTAAACCTGAAGTTGAGATAGAGGATGCTCTTGTTGCTATGGAAGAGAAGAAAGTTCCAGAAAACAAAGAAAAGACAAATGCAGAAGAGAAGGAACCTAAAAAAGCACCTAAGACACTTGCAAAGTATGTATAAAAGAACCATTCAAAAGATTAGATCATTGGAGACAAAGGCAAAGGTGTCAAGATAAGAAGAATACATACTAAAAATAGTGAACAAGACATAGCTTGTTGGGATAGAGGCAATGGTTTATCCATAGATATTTAGACTCGGCATCAATGAAACCCCTGAAAAACAGTTGGTTCCGGCTCCCCACCCCTAGAAAATGGTCATTCTTATATTTTGTTGACGGATTATTTGGATCATCTGAAGAGCAACCGATCTTTTCATACAAAGGTGAGGCTTCGCCTTCCTATCTGGTAGAGCTTTCCTTCTAACAGAGTAAGGCAGCTTCTCCATCCTCACCCCTAGGTTTGACCTAACAGCCAAATAGTCCATTAGCCAAACAATAAAGTATTCCAAATGGCCTAATTAACTAGTCTTGACTGGAGTGCAAATTTATATTTTCTATCTCAGGTGGAGCCAATTATTTTTGTAGAAGCTAACAACGATGAAGGTTGCATGAAAGCTATGGAAGAAGAGTTGAATCGGATTGAAAAGAATCAAACATGGGAATTGGTACCTAGACTAGGGGACAAGAATGTGATAGGAACAAAGTGGGTGTTCCGAAATAAGCTAAATGAAGATGGAAAAGTCACAAGGAACAAGGCAAAATTGGTTTGTAAAGGCTATTCAAAGGTTGAAGCTATATACTTTGAGGAATATTTTTCTCCGATAGATAGGATGAAATATATAAGGATGTTTCTTGTATTTTCAACATATAATAAATTTAAGATATATCAGATGGATGTAAAGTTAACATTATTCAACTAAGAACTTGAAGAAGAGGTATATATTGAACAACTAGATGGGTTTACGTTGTCAAATGATCTGGATATGGCCTGTAAGTCAAGAAGACACTTTATAGACTCAAACAAGCTCCTATAGCCTATTATAAAAGGTTGGATAGATATTTGTTGCAACAAAACATCAAGAAAGGTACAAAAAATAGTAATCTTTATTTCAAAGTTGAAGGTGATAAACTATTGATAGTGGTTGTGTACATTGATGATATCATTGTTGGAGGTGATGATAGTATTTGTAAGAGATTTGCTAAAGAAATGTAAAAATAATTTGAAATGTCCATAATTGGCGAGTTATCATTTTTTCTCGGTCTTCAAGTGATAGTAAGTAGAATGTATTTTCATTTCTCAAACCAAGAATATTAAGGAGATGTTGAAGAAGTTTGGTATGGAGGATTGTAAACTAGTTGGAACTCCTATGGCTACTGGTTGTAAGCTAAGGATGATGAATCTTTAGAGGTTGATTAGAATCAATATAGGTCTATGTTTGGAGGATTGTTGTATTTGATTGCTTCAAGGCATGCATTTTGTTTATTGGGTTGCTAGATATCAAGCTAATCCAAAGAAATCTCATGATCAAACAACAAAGAGGATATTCAGATACTTGAGAGGAACTCTAAATTTCAATTTGTGGTACAAGAAGAATGATGATTTTACCTTGAAGGTATACATAGATATTGTTTGGGCTAGATGCACTAATGATAGAAGAAGTATAAGTGGGGGTGCATTTTTCTTGGGAAACATATTAGTCTCTTGTTTGAGCAAAAAGTAGGATTCAGTATCTTTATCTAGTACAGAGGCATAATATATTGCAGCATCTTCTTGTTGCACTCAAATTATGTGGATGAAGCAAACTCTTAGAGATATCAAGGTGATGTATGATAAGGCAATTCCTATTATTTGTGACAGTAAAAGTATAGTTAACATTTGAAAGAATCTAGTAATGCTATCAAGGACTAAACACATGTGTATCCAGTATCATTTTAAAGATAGAAGGTTGTAGAGAAGGAAGTCAGATTGGAGTATGTGCCTACTAAGGATCAGATTATAGACATCTTTACCAAGGCAGTGGTGAAGGATACCTTTGAGTATCTTAGGCAGAAGTTAGGGGTCATTGCCACTCTATCTTCAAAATAGATGCATAGAAGTGTTGCATCTATCCAAGGGAGTATCAAATTTTATCCTTTTGCTCTTGGATTGGTGTGGCGGTTTCTCTTAGGAGGAGCAGTGAGTGTTGCTATTATCAGAGTTTTATCCGGAAGGGGGAGAGAGTTCTACAATTGAAGAGAAAATTATTGTTTGTAGCAGCCCTTTGTCCTTGATGTCAAAGGGGGAGAGAGAGTTACCAAGAGCATGGGAGAGAGTTATAGTAAGATTTTATCACTGGTTGGTGGTACAAGTGTTGCCATCAATGATAAAGGGGGGGATTATTGGAAAATTGAGTTGTATTGCTTATATTGTCATTGATGTCAACCTATCTGGTGTTGTCACTGATGTCGTTGTGTGAATTGTCAATAGTGTAGATGGATCTCACAGTGGCTTGTGTATATCCACATGGAGTATTTTGTATTGGGTGATGCATTTGGGGCAACTAGTTAATGTGTTTTATTGTTGTTCTACACCTTATGGTTGTTGTTGACCTTGGTGGATGCTCTAGCATATGTTGATCATTAGAACCAGATTTGGAAGATGTGGTGTGATGTGTTTGGGTCCCCTTTATCTCCTAGACTAGACTACATTGTGTATTTTTGGTTCAAGTGGCCAACTTTATTTAATTCTTGTTTATTTGTCTATGGTCAACCTAGTTGATGATTTCAATTAATAACCTTGTATAAATAGATATAAGGATGTATGAGTTGAGGTATGGAATGTGTGTGGATTGTTGTTAATTTGATGTGAATGATATACAAGTAGAAGAAGTACAAATTTTAGTTTGTGATGGGTTTTGATGATCGCATCTTCAATGCAACAGAATGTTGAGACAATGAATGAAGTCAATGATGTTTATCATTATATTGTTTTCTTGACACAGTGGTTCAATGATAACTTTATGATTAGGAGATCAAATTCATTACAATTCATTATTTTTTGTACCTACTGGAAGATAGTGAGTCCTTTGGTAGCTTGTGTATATCTTTGTATATTACCTTGAGATTGTGTGTCTCAGTATTGCAAGTCCTTTGTATCTTTCCCTAAGGTTGTGTACCTTATTTTTGTAATTTCATTCAGGTGTAGTGAGATCCTTGGCCTTGAGCCTAAAACTTTGTAATTGATTATTCATATCGTTAGTGTGATTTTGACCATGAGTTTTCCCTCAAGTTTTCCATGTAAATCTCATGTTCTTGTGTATGTTGTGCTTTGTACTTTCACGTTTCATAATTGCAAAGACATGCTAATTATGGTTTGAATTTTAAAGGATTATAAGTAATCTATTTAAGGTATAGAGTGATTTACCACCCCTCCCCTCTCAATCTTGTGGTGTGTTCAATAATATCCAAATATTATATACATTTTATACCCTAACATGTTGAGATAACTAGTTAAAAAGTGTAGTTCAAAAATGTAATAATTATATTTTGGGTAGTGTAAATCCCAAAGATATGTCCATATTTACATTAGGATCCTTCTGATCTCTTCCTAAAATAGCATTATGTGATATAAGAAGGAATACCATGAAAAGGATAGTATCCTCCTTATTTTTTTTGTAGAACACTCCATTTTAGTCATGCTAAAATTGGGATCCCCTTTTGGAAATTTAAATCAGCCCTTTAAAAATGCTTAACAACTCTACAACCAATAAAATAGGAGTTACACAAAACAAGAACAAAAAAAAAGGAGAGCTTGGAGTCTACTGAAATAAGTGGCACAAAACACATAAAAGATATTAAATCAGTCATGGAGAACATTAGTATAAGAGAACAAATAGAGACAGTCAAATCTTTGGCACAAATTGTGAATGGTCTGTCGAATGAGAAAACAAAAATCATAGAAAAACAAATTAGAAGGCAAATAAGAGAAGAAAAGGACAAACAAGATAAGGCTACAAATCTCATAATCAAAGGTTTGAAGGACTTTGGGGAAAAAGAAACATCTGATATTTTAGTAAGAGATTTTCTTAGAGATCAAGTGAAGTGTGCATGCAATATTCAACTGACAAATAGGATTGGAAAGAAAACATATGACGCCAGATATAGTCATGTAAGGGTCACGCTAAAGTGTGTGGAAGACAAGAATACAATCTTAAAGAAGAAGGGAATTCTTAGAGGCACTCAATTTTACTTTGAAGAAGATCTAACGTTTGCACAACAAGAAGAATGAAGGAAAGAATGGGAGAAAGTTAAAATAGCAAGAGAAGAAGGAAAATGGGCTTGGCTAAAATATGGTAAAGCTCAAATTGGCGATAGACCTTCACACAAGAAATAGGGATGTGGGGCCCCATGAGAATACCTTCATATGGTAGGTTGGAATTGTAGAGGATTCCCGTAGAGGAGAGGACCGGGGTTAGGACCATAGTAGAGGGGAAAGACATTATTATTCTTACAAAAACACATGAGTATGATGGTTGCAAAGTTCCAATTTTTGAAGGTTACAATAAAATCTTAGTATGGAATCAAGGGCCAGAAACAGGAAATGGACATGGGGGGATTGCAGTCTTAAACAAATAAATATGGGGAAGTAACAAAAAAGTTGAAAAAGAGGACCCTAATAAGCAATTTATTCGGCTGAAAATAATAGATAAGAATGGCACAATTTGGCTAGCTGCATGTTATTTTGCCCCAAAATAATTAAAGTCTACAAAAAGAAGAATCTTGACAGTGAAGATCCTTAAGCAGCATTAAAAAAAGATATATCTATTTTTAGCACATCAGGAGAGATAGTTTTGGTGGGAGATTTTAATGCCAGGACAAGAAACAATTGGGCTATTTAGTTGGACATCAAATGTGAGGGAGATGACAATCCATTATGGTTAGAGGAAAACAAAGACCATGTTTGGGAAAGGGCTTCACAAGATGGACAGGGGATTGTGTCTCATTTTGGAGCAAAGCTTTTAGATGTTTGTAGCTTGTATAGTGTGGTTATTTTTAATGGAATGAAAAGGTGGACACAATAAAGGGGCATTACTTATAAAACATACAATAGACAAAGCATCATTGATTATGTTTTGTGCTCTAAAGACTCTACTTCAAGACTATTGGACTTTGACATTGGGACATGTCCTTTTGAGCTGAAATTTGATCTCATGCCACTTTTTTGTGAAATTTGGAGTTCACAATTATAATTCTCAAAACATAGAGAGTGGTATCTCGCTTACGGATAGTCAACCATAAGGAAAAATCATCCTAAACCAAGAAAATCAGAACTTTATTTCTTGCTTCTTTGGATCAACATCTTCAAATAGAAAAAGATACTTTTTCATGGAAAGAAGTTAGGGAAAAGAAAGATCACATTTGCAGCAGCCTATTGGTTCCATTAATTCATAAAGCTCTAAAAATATGCAAAAGATCTCGACCTAAGAAAGGAGTTAACAACATTTCCGGTCTAATCTATGGTATGATGAAGATTGCAAGGTTGCAAAAAGAATAATCAAAGAGAATGAATCAGACAAGGAAAACAAAAGAATTTATGAGAAATTGATAAAATCTAAAAAGGAAGGCTATGTTATCTCAAGAAAAAAATATTTAATTTCTTTGGCTAAGCACAACCCCAAAGGATTTTGAAGAGAACTTCAACAAAAGAGAAATCAAATAGAAAACAATATAGCAAATGCTCAGCGGTTAGAGTATGCAAAGCTCCTTAATGAACAAACTTGAGATAAAAAAATTCCTCCCATAACCAACACTTTAATTGAACTCTTCTTGGTGGAAGATGTCAAACAAGGTATAAAGAGATTAACAAGTGATAAAGCAAAAGACATTGATCAGTTACAAGCTAAATTACTAAAGTGGGGAATGGAGTTGATTTCTCCTCATATCCAAAACAAATTCAATAGAGTAACTCAAAATGGTTTTCCGACATAATGGACTACGAGTGTGGTTATACCCCTACACAAGAGTGGTGATCTTAATAATACTTCTAACTATTGTACTATTATGGTCAACCTGTTGGTATTTTGGTATGGTTTTGTCATTGATGTCAACACCTACTGGAACACCAGCACTTTGGAGATCCAGCAACATTCACCGGCAAGCAAGTAACTATTGCACAGTTACTAGTATATGGTTCACCGGCAGGATATAATGTTCACCGGCACTTGGAATGATATGGAAGACACTTGGTAATGTTGAAAACATCGTATGGACACTTTGTTTTGAAGAATTAATCATTGGTATATTCATATTTGCATATTTGCTTTTACCGACAAATAGAACTAGGGTTACACCGCCAGGTTTATCTTTTCCAGATCAGCATGGCACACTATGGAGATGATTTATTATTATTGTAAATGCATTAAGCCGACATGTTCAATCGGTTATTGCATCGGATATTATATTGTTTGTAAAATATTTTTTTTTAATATCTTGTAGAGCCGACCTACTAAACTTGGTCTTAGGTTATGGTATAAATGTAAGATCTTATTTGTAAGATCGAATGTAGAATGCAAAAAAGGTTTGTGAGAAGGTATATGCGAGATTAAGCAGAGGTATACACGAAGACATCATTTGAAGGTGAAGCTAGGTTTTTGTAGAAGCATATCAGCATTACACCGGTACTGAATCCAGCATAAGAAGATGCTATTTTGTGCAGTACATTCTTATTGGATTTAACCATCCAACTGTAGTCAGTGTGACTCCCATTTTGTGATTGAGTAGTGAGCTCTAGGCTGTTGGTCTTTCTGCATGTGCAGACCCCATTTATGTACACTTACTATCTACAGTAGTATCATCTGATTGTGGGTAAGGTTTCCATCATGGTTTTTCCCCTTACAGGGTTTCCATGTACAAATATTGGCATTATGTGTTGTGGATGACTTTATGTTTATGTTTCATGCATTAATCTTTACCGGTATAGCAATTTACTGTTAACACTATCTACCAACATACTTAACTGGTTTACCGGTATTAAGCATTAAGTTGGTTAAATGGTTTTTGGTTTGAACTTATTAGACAACTGATTCAGCCCCCCCCCCTCTCAGTTGTCTCAGGGACCTGACAATTGGTATCAGAGCTCGGTCCTCTTTTGCAGAACTTTAACAACTTGAGGAGATCCAATGTCTACTAATTATTTTAGGAAGGACAGTCTTAAACTTGATGGAACCAACTATGGGATATGGAAGATCAGGATGGAGACACATCTGAATTGCATTGGTAAAGACATCTGGGAAGTTACAAAGAATGGTTATACTGTTGTTGTAGTTGGTCAGATTGCTTCGACTACCTTAGCTAAAGATGAGGAGAATGATTGCAAAGCAAGAGAAGCACTTCTAAGCGCATTATCAGATCAACAAATCATGGGATTATCAGATAGGTCTACTGCTAAAGCTATTTGGGATCATTTGGAAACACTAAATGAAGGAGATTCCACAATCAAAATTGCAAAACTTGAAAGCTTCCGAGTCAGGTATGAACATCTGAAAATGGAAGAAGATGAAAGGATTTCTGCTTTTATGGAAAGAGTAAATGAAATTGTTTTGGGTATGAAATGTTGTGGAGAAACCTTAAGTGAGGATGAAATTGTTTCAAAAATCTTAAGAGGATTTCCACCTGCATATAAAATGAAGGTTATTTCTATAAATGAGTTGAGAACAATGCCTAATACATCAGTAACTAGGGATACATTGATTGGAAAACTTTCAACCTTTGAAATTGAGGAATTTGGTCCTGTTGCTACTATAAAGATAGATTTCGCCTTTAAAGCATCAACATCATCTACTCCATCATTTGACAAATCAGACTAGAAAACCTTTTATGCAAGAGAACTTGAAGAAATTAGGAAGGAGAATGAAGAGCTTGAAGAACTTGAAGCACTATTTGCAAGGAAAATGGCAAAAGGTCTAGTTGGAAGTAAGTATGAAGGTAAAGCACCCTTTAAATGTTTCAACTATAATAAGATTGGTCATATGGCTTTGAGATGCCCTGATAGACATGCTAGACTAAGAGAAGAAGCTAGAAGAACATACAAGCCTAATCCTGAATATCAGAGATACAGATTTAAGAAGAACAAAGACAAATCTTGTTACATTGCTGATGAAGATGTGACTAGTGATTCTGATGAGGATCCAGTAGACAATGGATGGGTTTTTGTTGCTGTAACAGAAGATCAACCGACACCTACTACTCAACCGATAGAACAAGCCCTAGCAGCTAAAGTTGAAGTAAAGGATGAATGGATCATTGACTCAGGATGCTCACATCATATGACAGGAGACAAAGGTAAATTCTTGAACTTTCAAGAATACAATGGAGGTTTAGTAAGATTTGGAGATGACAAAGCCTGTTCAATCAAAGGTAAGGGTTCAATATCTCTTGATAGTAAGCATAACACTAACAATGTCTACTATGTTGAAGGATTAAAGAATAATCTTTTAAGTGTTGGTCAATTAGTTGAGAAGGGATTTCAGTTACAATTTAAAAATGGAAAATGCAAAATCATGAATAGAACTGGTTTGGAAATTGCAACCAGTAATCAGACTAGAGGTAATATCTTTCATTTGAATAACAGTGAAAAGACATGCTTGATTGCACATATAGATGAAAGTTGGTTATGGCATAAGAGACTATGTCATGTAAACTTTGATTGCATGGTAAAAATCAGTACTTCCAAGGCAGTTAGAGATCTACCTAAAATTGTGAAACCTCATAATACAATTTGTAAGGAATGTCTATTTGGAAAACAAGTTAGAGCTAGTTTCAAAAGTATTCCAAAAAAATCCAATAATGCTCTTGATTTAATTCACACTGATTTGTGTGGTCCAACTAGAACTAAAAGCTTACATGGTGATAGATATTTCATGTTAATTATTGATGATTATTCTAGAATGTGTTGGGTTACTTTTCTCAAGGAAAAATTAGAAGCACTTGGAAAGTTCAAACTGTTCAAAGCAATGGTTGAAAATGAAACCGGTAAGAAAATCAAATGTTTAAGATCAGATCAAGGAGGAGAATTCACATCTAAGGACTTTAATACATTCTGTGAAGTGAATGGAATCAAAAGACAATTATCAGCACCTCGGACACCACAGCAGAATGGAGTTGTTGAAAGGAAAAACAGAACTATCTTGGATGCAACAAGAAGTATGTTATCTGAAGCAAATTTACCACATGTGTATTGGAGAGAAGCGGTTAGCATTGTTGTCTATACATTCAATAAATTTCACATCAAAGGTGAAACCGGTAAGAGCCCTCATGAACTATGGTTGGGTAATACTCCTACTCTTAAGTATTTTAGAATTTTTGGAAGTAAATGTTATATTAGAAGAGATGAGTATATTGGCAAATTTGATCCTAGAAGTGATGAAGGAATATTTCTTGGTTATTCATCTAAGAGCAAGACATATAGATGTTTTAATAAGAGATTGCAAAAAACTGTTGAGAGTACAAATGTAAAGATTGATGAACAATTCAGAGGAACTTCAAGGTATATAGACTCTGAATCGGCAATAGAAATTGTGATAAATGAACCTACACTAAATCCACCAATACAGAATGAAGATCCAGTTACCTCGGTACCATCAAAGAATTCCACAATAATTGAAGAACAACAACAAACTAAGACACCCCGATATGTAAAATTGAATCATTCTGAAGATCAGATAATTGGAAACAAATTTAAAGGAGTTATGACAAGAGGAAGATTGGCAAATGAAGAGGTATGTCTTATTTCTCAAATTGAACCATCATCTATCAATGAGGCATGTGAAGATAAATTTTGGATTAAAGCTATGGAAGAAGAATTAGGACGAATTGAGAAAAATAATACTTGGACATTAGTTCCCCGGCCTAAAGATAAAAATGTAATTGGAACCAAATGGGTATTTAGAAACAAACTTAATGAAGATGGTAAGGTTGTCAGAAATAAAGCAAGACTAGTGTGTAAGGGATATTCTCAGAAAGAAGGAGTTGATTACAATGAAACCTTCGCACCGGTAGCTAGAATTGAGGCAATCATATTATTCTTGGCTTTTGCAGCTCATGAGAACTACAAAGTTTATCAAATGGATATTAAATGTGCATTCTTAAATTGAGATCTTGAAGAGGAAGTCTATATTGAACAACCTGATGGATTTTCTTTGACAGATGGCAATGATATGGTTTGCAGGTTAAGAAAAGCTCTGTATGGATTGAAACAAGCCCCAAGAGCTTTGTATGCAAGGTTGGATAAGTATCTTTTAAAGATTGGTTTTACTAAAGGAAATGCAAACAGCAATTCATATTACAAAATAACTAATGATAACATCTTGATTATAGAAGTATTCGTTGATGATATAATCTTTGGAGGAGAAGATGGATTATGTAAGGAATTTTTTATTAAAATGCATCAAGAATTTGAAATGTCTATGATTGGAGAAATAAAATTCTTTTTAGGATTGCAGATTTCACAGACTGATAAAGGTATATTTTTGAGTCAATCCAAGTACTTGAAAGAATTACTAAAGAAATTTGGGATGGAGAACTCTAAACCTGTAAGCACACCTATGACTACAAATGACAAATTATCTCAAAGGGATGAATCTACACCTATTAATCCAACTAGATACAAATCTATGATAGGAGGTTTACTGTATTTGACACAAACCAGGCCTGATATTATGAATGCAGTATGTATTGTTTCTAGATTTCAAAGTAATCCTAAGGAAAATCATGAATCAGTAGTAAAAGTATTTTTCGGTACTTACAAGGCACTGCAAATCTTGGATTATGGTATCCTAGAGATGAAAATTTTGATCTATGTGCATACACAGATGCAAATTGGGCAGGAGATGTGAATGATAGAAAAAGAACCACTGGAGGAGCATTCTTTCTTGGAAAGAGATTAGTTTCTTGGTTGAGTAAGAAACAGAGTTGTACATCTTTATCAACAACAAAATCAAAATATGTTGCAGCAGCAACTAACTGTACACAGGTACTATGGCTTAAGCAAATGTTGAAAGACATAAAGGTAAAATGCAAGGAACCTATTACTATATATTGTGATAACACTGTAGTAATTGATATATCTAAGAACCCAGTATTACACTCTAAAACTAAACATGTTTCTATCAAACTGAATTTTCTAAGGGAAAAAGTTGAAGTAAAGGAGATAAAACTGGTTTATGTGAATACTAAAGAATAGCTTGCAAATATTTTCACAAAACCTTTGCCTAAGGAGACTTTTGAATATCTCAGAGATCATCTTGGAGTCATACCATCACCGGTAGAAACATAGACTATTGATGATTGTCATCAACCGGCAGAATTGAAAGACAAATCTTTTACTCCGATCTTTGATGAGGAAGCTACTTCTCAGGGGGAGTAGTTGGTATATTGAATTGATTGGTATTTTGTATATGAACTTTGGCATTTGATGTCAAAGGGGGAGAGATATCTATGGAAAAACACATTATCTTTGAGGAAAGATTTATAGAAATATTGGTATTGAAAATAAATCTTTGAATAAACACATGTTGCTCCCAAGGGGAGAGATTGTTGTTTAGGAGAGATTGTTTGTTTTTGGTATTTGGCATTTCTGTTTTGGCACTTTGATGGTTTTTCCATCTTGTGTTGCCATCAATGCCAAAGGGGGAGATTGTTGGTATTTTGGTATGGTTTTGTCATTGATGTCAACACCTACTGGAACACTAGCACTCTGGAGATCCAGCAACATTCACCGGCAAGCAAATAACTATTGCACAGTTACTAGTATATGGTTCACCGGCAGAATATAATGTTCACCGGCACTTGGAATGATATGGAAGACACTTGGTAATGTCGAAAACATCGTATGGACACTTTGTTTTGAAGAATTAATCATTGGCATATTCATATTTGCATATTTGCTTTTACCGGCAAATAGGTCTAGGGTTACACCGGCAGGTTTATCTTTTCCAGATCAGCATGGCATGCTATGAAGATGATTTATTATTATTGTAAATGCATTAAGCCGACATGTTCAATCGGTTATTGCATTGGATATTATATTGTTTTTAAAATGTTTTTTTGTAATATCTTGTAGAGCCGACCTACTAAAATTGGTCTTAGGTTATGGTATAAATGTAAGATCTTATTTGTAAGATTGAATGTGGAATGCGAAAAAGGTTTCTGAGAAGGTATATGTGAGATTAAGCAGAGGTATACATGAAGACATCATTTGAAGGTGAAGCTAGGTTTTTGTAGAAGCATATCAACATTACACCGGTACTGAATCCAACATATGAAGATGCTATTTTGTGCAGTACATTCTTATTGGATTTAACCATCCAACTATAGTCAGTGTGACTCCCATTTTGTGATTGAGCGGTGAGCTCTAGGCTGTTGGCCTTTCTGCATGTGCAGACCCCATTTATGTACACTTACTATCTGCAGTAGTATCATCTAATTGTGGGTAAGGTTTCCCACCGTGTTTTTTCCCCTTACAGGGTTTCCATGTACAAATATTGGTGTTATGTGTTGTGGATGACTTTATGTTTATGTTTCATGCATTAACCTTTACCGGTATAGCAATATACTGTTGTAGCATCCTAAAATTGTGACACTTGCAATTTTGACTGTATTTGGGTCTTCACGATGGCGATGCAACACGGAACCTGAATGGAGACCCCGAAACTTGTTCATGACATCAAAAACTGCTTTTTTCAGCACCCTGGCTTGATCCTCCTTGCACCCTGCTGTCCCTGGAGGTGGGACCATGGCGCCCAGTGCCCTGGTCCTTCAGGACTAGGGCGCCCAGCACCTTGGTCCCCCAGGACCATGGCGCCCAGCGCCCTGGTCCCTGGCCCTATTTTTGGACCCGGTCTCTTTTGGGTCTCGGGTCTTTATGTTTGCAAATTGGAAAATAACATTTCCTGGTCGGCCTAAGGTCGGGAAAATCAGTCTTTCAACCCTAATTGACAAGTATATAAACTACATTTCCTCTCCCATTTTGGTAGATGGGAAAAAAGGTGGAAACGATATTCAAGCATTCAAGCATTCAAGCATTCAAGCATTCAAGCATTCAAGCATTCAAGCATTCAAGCATTCCTTCAAGCAATTGAGCATTCTAAGTCTCCATTCAAGGCTAAGTGTTGCATTCAAGACAAGGATTCAACCATTGAAGAGGAGATCACTTACAACACATTACATACTACCTACATTACACCTTCGCATGTAAGAATACAAACATTCTTACAACAAGGTATCAGTACTTGTTTACATTACAAACATTTACATTTACAGCATTCTCATTTCTTGGTTAATTCCAAAACCGGGGTTTGACCTAAAGGCAAACCCCTCATCCCTAACCCCCCAATCATCCTCTCTTTTCTGTGTGTAGGTTGCAGGTATGCGGCTATAATTGAAGATTTGGAATCCTTGTGCAGAGACGAACAGATCCCCCTTCGTTTCACGGATTTTTCGGAGGACCGTGTGCATGCCGGGCGCCATCGTCCCATCAACTTTCGCTCAAATTTGCAGAACAGCACCGTCTCAACATTTTACTGCTAATTCCAGGTCCGCAGCTTCATCTCATATCCCTATCTCTGTTTATAAGCAAATCTTTCCTACTTTACATGCATTCCTAGTTCAATCTTGCTATCTACATTTCTTTACAAAAGAGGGTATCCTTGATATCTTAACCCTTGAAACTCATCTAGAATCCAATCTTGCATTGCGTGGGATTGGATCTTGTGGGTTTCAACCCCTCTTTTGAATGTAAAGTCCCTCCTAAGTGAAAACCATCAACCCTAGTGACTCTCCCTTCTCTCTCCTTGGAGTTGGGGAGGGGAGAACGACGAGGGTTCGATTTTTCCGCTTTACATTTTGGTGAACCCGACGTGAACATCCTCATTCTGATTATTCATACTTAGATCTGAAAATTTTGCTTCCTTAATTACATTTCCATGTTTGATCTTTTGCAAATTTTAGAGGCTAATTGTGTTGGGAAAAATGGTGTCTCAACCTTGCATTTATGCGAGGTTACTATTTATAGTAAGTTCTCATTTGAGCACGAAATGGTGCGAAACTCTCCCTGAAGCTTCTGGTTGGCTAGATAAGCATTCCAGTAAAGTTGCATCGCAAGGTCACAACTAGTTTTGAAGATATTAAAGTTTTCATCTTGGAGGGGTGCGATAAAATGTTTAAACTTAATTTTGGGGGCTTTAGAGGCTCCGAAATGCCCTGAAAAGTGGCCGTAACCGGTGCAGCCAATTATGAGGTGATAGAGCACTTCGCGAGCTTTCCGGCGCTTCAAACGGTTCGTCAATCAGACACCCAGTTCTCAAGTTATGGCCTCCGGAAGTTTGTACTCCTGAAATAGGAAAAATAATTTGTATCGGATACATAAATGAGCTGTAAAAGGGAGCGACACGTGTTGATGTGTGCTTTAACATGTCATAGGGCATCTAGAAGGGAGATAAGGTCGGCTACACCTTATTGGGTGGTTTTAGCCCATGGTTTTGTAATACTGTTTGACGGTTTCTTGTATTGTATCTCCTATTTATGAGGTGTGTGAGATAGAGGTTGTGTGTAAGAGTCTTATGGCTATTGAGTTGCCTCTGAATCTCTGATTAGTGGTACTCCTGCAAAGAGCTTGCTCTGCAAGTATGTTGTAATCTGTTTTTGATTGTTGAATAAAATATTGAGCTGCTTTTGGAGTGTGGGGTTTTTCTCCCGAAAGGGTTTTCCCCACATAAATCACTGTGTTGTGGTATGAATGCTATTATATCTATTTCTATTTTCTGTAACTGTTGTAACGATCTGAAAAAGTTTTGCATTACCCTCCTCTCAAGGTTAGTGTAGGAAGTTGTTTCTGCTACTTAACTTCCTTACAAGTGGTATCAGAGCCTGATCACCTTTGGTTTCAATTGTGGGCAGTTGGGTTTTTTGAACTAATCCAGATTTGAGTGGGAGCTTGTGCAGAAGACACTTTTTGATCTTGTTGCAGGAATATTCAGATGGCGAGTTCATCAGGGAGAATAGAGGTGGAGAAATTTAATGGAAGTGATTTTGAGATGTGGAAGCTGAAGATGGAAGATCTGTTAATAGATCGAGATCTTTGGGATGTTGTTGATGTGAATGTCCAAAGGCCCTTAGATCTTACTGCGGCAGCTCAATATGATGTTATGGAAGATGGTGATGCATTTATTGCAGCTTTGGTGACTCATGCAGGTAATGATGCCTGGCTAATTGACTCAGGTGCATCTTTTCATATGACTTCCAATAGAGATTGGTTTTCTGAATATGAAGGATTTAATGGAGGTAAGGTGTACTTGGGTGATGATTCACCTCTAGACATTGTTGGTCGAGGTAAAGTTAGAATCAGGTTTTCTGATGGTAGAATAAAAAGGATTAATGGTGTGCTGCATATCCCTGGATTAAAACGAAACCTGTTATCTGTGAGCAAACTGATAGATGCAGGTGTGCAGGTAGTCTTTTCTAAAGCAGGATGTAAGATGATTAAGGGTGCTATGGTAGTTGCTAGAGGTGTCAGGTTTGGCACTTTGTATAAGCTTGAAGCATACACTGTTGAGTGTAATAGCACTTCTGTAAAAAGTAAATCTGTGGATACTTCACTGGAAGATTTGAAGGTTTCACCTTCAGCAGATGGAAATGGTTTTTGGGTACCTAAGGGTGCTCTTTCGTCTGAAGCAAAGTTACCTACAGAGAAGACTATGTTATGGCACCAGAGACTTGGCCACATTGGAGAAAAGGGTCTAAGGACCTTGAAAAATAAAAACCTTGTTGAAGGTTTGAATGACTGTAATCTTGACTTTGATTTCTGTGAGCATTGCATTTATGGAAAACAAAACCGCGTTCAGTTTTACTCGAGTTCTCATAAAACTTGTGGTGTTTTGGATCTTATCCATTATGATGTGTTTGGTCCAGTAGATGTCTCTTCGATTGGAAAATCCACATATTATGTTTCATTTATTGATGATTTTAGTAGAAGGACATGGGTTTATTTTCTAAAGAGTAAATCTGAAGTTTTTAGTCGTTTTAAAGAATTTAAAGCAATGGTTGAGTTGCAAACTGGAAAGAAAATAAAATGTTTGAGAACTGATAATGGCGGTGAGTTTTGCTCTAATGATTTTGATAGATTCTGTAAAGACTGTGGAATTAACAAGCAGAAGACAACTCCGTATTCTCCACAACAGAATAGAGTTGTAGAAAGAATGAACAGGACACTGATGGAGAAGGCTAGGAGTATGTTGAGTGGTGCTGGTCTCGAACAAAAGTTTTGGGCTAAAGCCGTTGCCACTGCTTGCTACCTGATTAACAGGTCTCCTACATCAGCTCTTGTTGATAAAACGCCTATGGAAGCATGGTCAGGTCACAAGCCTTCATTGAGACATCTTAAAGTTTTTGGTTGTGAGGCATATGCACATGTGCCAAAGGAGAAGCGAACAAAGTTGGAGAACAAGGCTGTGAAATGTATCTTCATCGGGTATAGTTATGGTGTGAAAGGATACAAGCTTTGGGACCCTATTGCTCAAAAGTTAATTCACAGTAGAAGTGTTATTTTTAGAGAAATTAAGTCTCCTTCTATTACATTGCAGCCAGAACAGACTAAAAAAGAAGATGTGATTCAACTTCCTTCTACACCTGAAAGAGTTGAGTCGAGACCCCTAGATAGGCAAGAAGTTGAGGAGAGCTCGTCTAGCTCTGAATCTTCAGAAGAGGAGGAAGAACCTCCAACTCAGCTTGTTCGAAGGTCTACAAGACATAGACAACCACTTGAAAGGTATTCACCTAATGATTGGAGATGTATTTTTGCTCTGAATACTAGTGTGGATGAACCGAAATCTATAGAAGAGGCATTAGGTATGAATGATGCAGAATCCTGGAAGATTGCTATGGAGGAAGAAATGGCAGCTTTGAAAAAGAATGATACATGGGATCTTGTACCATTGCCTGAAGGATGAAAACTTGTTGGTTGTAAATGGGTGTTCAAGAAAAAGATTGGTTCAGATGGAAGCATTGAGAAGTATAAAGCAAGGTTGGTTGCAAAAGGCTACTCTCAGGTTGAGGGTGTTGATTACGGTGAGATATTTTCTCTTGTTGCAAAAATGATGTCCATTAGATTTTTGCTTTCTATTGCTGCTGCTTATGATTTAGAGGTTGAGCAAATGGATGTGAAAACTGCTTTCCTTCATGGTGATTTGGAAGAAGATATTTATATGACACAGCCGGAGCACTATGTGGTGAAAGGTAAAAGTAATTTTGTCTGTAAGTTGAAGAAATCTTTGTATGGCCTCAAACAAAGTCATAGGATGTGGTACCAGAAATTTGATACATATGTGTTGAGTTTGGGATTTGAACGTTCTAAATCAGATCACTGTGTTTATTATAAATCTGATGGTGATCATTTATTATTTATTGCATTGTATGTTGATGATATGTTATTCATTGGTAAAGGGAAAGGTATGATTTCAGAACTGAAGTCTCAGCTCGCTGCTAAATTTGAAATGAAAGATCTTGGTGCAGCAAAGCACATTCTTGGGATGGAAATTAGAAGAGATAGGGTGAACAGAAAGCTATGGCTAGGCCAGAGTAAGTATGTGAATTCAGTGTTACAGAGGTTCAACATGCAGAATTGTAGACCATTGAGTGTTCCTTTTACAGTTGGAACGAAACTATCTGTTTCAGATTGTCCTACATCCCCATTGGAGATGGAAGACATGAGCAGAGTGCCTTACCAGAGTGCGGTTGGAAGCTTGATGTATGTTATGGTCTGTACTAGACCAGACATTGCCCAAGCAGTGGGAGTACTTTCTAGATATATGTCTAATCCTGGTAGAGTTCATTGGGATGCAGTCAAAAGAGTCTTCAGATATTTGAAGGGTACTTCAGAGTATTCTTTGTGTTATCATGGTAATTTAGTTGGAGACATGACTTCCCTTGATATCCATGGTTATGTGGATTCAGATTGGGCAGGTGATATTGATAGCAGAAGATCCACCAGTGCTTATGTGTTTACATTGTTTGGTGGTGCAATTAGTTGGATGAGTAAGCGACAGGCTGTGGTTGCTTTATCCACTACTGAAGCAGAGTAAATGGCAGCTACTCATGCTTGTAAAGAGGCCATTTGGCTTAAGAGACTATGTTCGGATATTGGAATAAAACAAGGTACAGTGACAGTTTACTGTGACAGTCAGAGTGCAATTAGCCTAGCTAAGAACCCGACATTTCATGCCTGGACCAAACATATTGATGTTCAGTATCATTTTGTTAGAGATATGGTCGAAGATGGTAAGGTGAAGCTGGTTAAGGTGGAAACTTTGATGAATGTTGTAGATGCTTTAACTAAGGTTGTGAGCATAGAGAAGTTCAGATGGTGTTCAGAGTCTATGGGCCTTATGGCCCCTAGCAATTCATTCATTGTGTTGACATTCCCTTCCGCTCCTGCAAGGTGTTCGACAAGTGGGAGATTTGTTGGGAAAAATGGTATCTCAACCTTGCATTTATGCAAGGTTACTATTTATAGTAAGTTTTCATTTGAGCACGAAATGGTGCGAAACTCTCCCTGAAGCTTCTGGTTGGCTAGATAAGCATTCCGGTAAAGTTGCGTCGCAAGGTCACAGCTAGTTTTGAAGATATTAAAGTTTTCATCTTGGAGGGGTGCGATAAAATGTTTAAACTTAATTTTGGGGGCTTTAGAGGCTCCAAAATGCCCTGAAAAGTGGTCGTAACCGGTGCAGCCGGTTACGAGGTGATAGAGCACTTCGCGAGCTTTCCGACGCTTCAAACGGTTCGTCAATCAGACACCCAGTTCTCAAGTTATGGCCTCCGAAAGTTTGTACTCCTGAAATAGGAAAAATAATTTGTATCAGATACATAAATGAGCTGTAAAAGGGAGCGACACGTGTTGATGTGAGCTTTAATATGTCATAGGGCATCTAGAAGGGAGATAAGGTCGGCTACACCTTATTGGGTGGTTTTAGCCCATGGTTTTGTAATACCGTTTGACAGTTTCTTGTATTGTATCTCCTATTTATGAGGTGTGTGAGATAGAGGTTGTGTGTAAGAGTCTTATGGCTATTGAGTTGCCTCTGAATCTCTGATTAGTGGTACTCCTGCGAAGAGCTTGCTCTGCAAGTATGTTGTAATCTGTTTTTGATTGCTGAATAAAATATTGAGCTGCTTTTGGAGTGTGGGGTTTTTCTCCCGAAAGGGTTTTCCCCACGTAAATCACTGTGTTGTGGTATGAATGCTATTATATCTATTTCTATTTCCTGCAACTGTTATAATGATCTAAAAAAGTTTTGCATTACCCTCCTCTCAAGGTTAGTGTAGGAAGTTGTTTCCGCTACTTAACTTCCTTACAAATTGCATAAAAACCCTAAAATTTTGTTTTAAGTAATTAAACTTGTGAAATGTTTCATTGCTAATGCTTGTTTCAGATCTGTCCTTCTATTGAAAATTGTCAATTCATATTTGTGCTTTAATTCTGAAAATTAAGTGGTTAAATGTCAAAACCCTAATTTTTAAGACCTTCTTGATTCAACCTTTGACTGATAATTTCACTATTCAAAACACTTCCAAATCAGCTGTAACTTTGGATTCCGCAATAAAATCACAATATCTTTCATCCCTGAAAATTTGGAAAAAAGTTGCGAGGACCGTGTGCACCCCGAGCGCCATCGTCCCCGACATTTTTTTCAAAATTTCGGGAGCTAGATCTTACTGTATTTTTCTGCTAAAATCCAGAATTTTGGCTGATTTTATCAATTTTAACACTTTCAAAATTACAGTCAAAGTTGGTCTAGTGATTGCTTGGGTAAAGGCTTCTAATCATTCAAAAATTGTTGAAATTGAAATTTTTATCAAAATTGTGTTTCTTACAGTTCTAAATCTGAGAAGTGAGTTAGCATTCATTCGAAATTTCAATGCTTTGTTCAAATTTTTGCAGTTTGTGACTTTTGAAATTAAGTGTTTAATTGCAACAACCTTGATTTCCACTTTCAAATTCAAATTTTGCATGAAATCGAGTCAACTTTTAAAACTTCAAAACTTGCATTGCTTTTAGCATTCCCTCTAAAATCATAAAATTCAAAATTTCAGTTTCCCTCTCTTTTTCAAGGTTTGAATTTTACATTTTTCAACAATCTTGGTAGGGTTCAATTTCGAGATTGCAACTTTAATTTGGCCTATCTACAGATCGTAAAATCACTCAATTTTTTCAGATTAGCTTTAAAATCATCATAACTTTCATCCCTGAAAATTTCGAAAAAAGTTGCGAGGACCGTGTGCACTCCGTTCGCCACGGTCCCGGACATTTTTTCCAAAATTTTGGGAGATTGTCCTGATTGCATTTAACAATTTAAATCTAGGAGATTGGCTGATTTTATTGAAATTTGCTACCTCTCAAATTCAAAATCTTCTCTCTCTCTTTAGTGCATGAGTTTTACAACAATAAGTCCTACTTACACTATTCCCGTTAGACGAAGCCTTAGAATTAAGTCCTTCCAAGGTGTAATTACCGAGGAGATGGAACCTAATTTGAATGGCCTTTTTAACGAGGACATGGGTAATTCCTCTAATCCTCTTAATGATGAAGAAGCTCTCCATGAGGTTTCTATAGAACAACTTTCAAAATTGGATAACCAATTTGATGATTTTCGACAATGGATGTCTCAAGAATACCCCGATAGCAAAGCTCTTTCATTAATTGAGGGTCTAAAATGTATGGTTCAAAGTGATAAGAATGGAATTGATATTTTGCGTGGTATTGCACACATTGTGGATTCGAATGCGATGCCTATGAAGAGTTGTGCCGAAACTTTAGGTTATACACAACCTCCTACTCAAGTTAATCATTCTATTCCTTTGACAACTCCTATTGCTAGTATACCTACTTTTACATCAAACATAATGACTACTTCAATACAAGACATTCCACCTATGATCACCAGTCATGGGGGCAATCCCTCTTCTTCAATTAACCCTCTTCCTTCATTCAATCCAACTTCTTCATTCATTCCTTCAATAAGTGTTCCTATTATATCACCACAAATAAACATGACGCAAGGGGGCAATTCGTTTAATCATCCCATTCCTCCTTGTAGTGTTCCTCCTATCCAATCATCTCCTATGACTAACTATCATAGTGTCCCACCACCTTACTCTCTACCTTCTTTCAATAACATAATACCTCCATCACAATCTAACATGTCCAATATGAACTCTTCAACTGAAGCGACCATTAACAATCTTGCACAAACTGTCTCTTCTTTACAACAACAAATTGCTTCTATGAATCAATCTAAGTTTAGTGTGCCCACATTTGATGTTGCGAGCCCACTTTCTCTTGACATTGTTTGAGCTACTCCCCCTAAACATGTTGAAATTCCGCATTTGGAGCTTTATAATGGTAAGGGTGATCCTCTAACACATGTTAAGACCTTTCAAACAATATGTACCGATTTTGCTTATGACCAAAGGTTGCTTGCAAAACTGTTTACTAGAACATTAAGAGATAAATCCCTACAATGGTATTGCTCGTTGCCTTCTTATTCTATTTCTTTTTTCGAACAACTTGCAAATGCTTTCATTCAACAATTTCAAAACAATATAAGTCCTAAAGTTACTTTGATTGATTTAATGCATTGCAAACAAGGTGTTAAAGAAAAAGTGACTGATTTCATTGGTAGATATAAGCATTTGTATGCTCAAATTTCTTTTCCAATGCCCAACAATGATATTCAAAGAATCTATATTTCTAATTTACAAAAAGATATTAGAGAAAAACTCCTGTTTTCTGAGTTTACTTCTTTCCAATAGTTGTGCGCAACTCTTCACCATTATCAACTGACTGTGAGTCAAATGGAACAAGCAAATCCTATGGCTTCGAGTGATAAGGGTGATAGTAGTCAACAACCATTTGGGAAGTTTAAACTGAACAGAGAGTCCATTAAATTCAATGAAAACATCATCAACAACAATGTGAATGCGGCATCAAGTGTGCCTCCTATTTCTAAGTTTTTCAAGAAAGAAAGAAAGTTCACTCCTTTGAATGAATCATTGCATAGTATTATGAATAAGTTATTGGAACAAAATGTGCTTACTCTTCCTCCTATAAGGCAAATAGATCCTGCAAAGATTAATTCACCCTATTTTGATAACAAATCTTTTTGTCAATTTCATCGTCATCCTGGGCATGATACTGAAAAATGTTTTGCTTTAAAGGGTAAAATTCAAGATTTGATTGATAATAATACTATCTCTGTTTCTGGTGTGAATGATAAAGGCAACACATCTGTAGCTCCTCCTAACCAAAATCTTAAGATTTTTACTGATCCATTGCCTTCTCATACCTCTAATGCGATTGATACTACTGATTCCTCTGTCTCACCTGATGATCTTGTGTCTATGACTCCTAATGTGATTAACTTTGTGGAGCAGCAGAAAATCCCTAAAGAACCTTCCATCACATTTGATTCTAGTGAAACTATCAGGGCACCTGATGGTCCTTTATATATAGTTGCAAAAGTCAAGAATACACCTTGCCGTGGAGTGCTTATTGATCCTTCTTGTATGGTTAATGTCATTACTAAAGAATTTCTTTTTACTTTGCAATTGAATCAAGTAATCTATGATGAAACAAATGTGGTTGTGAAATTATTTGATGCATTTTCTTCTCTTGCAATTGGTTCTATTACATTACCTATCGAGGTCCATAACAAATCCCTTGATGTGGACTTTGCTATTATTCCATCATCTGAACAATTTCGTGTGAAGCTAGGCTATCCTTGGCTATCTTCCATGAAAGCTATTGCTTCTCCTATTCACAAGTGTTTGAAATTTCCCCATAATGGTGAAGTTGTTACTATCAATCATAGTCTCTTTAAACTAGCTGAAAGAACTTCTAGCGTTCCTATTGATTACTTTTGGCCTAAACAATTCCAATCTCTTCCTCCGCGAAGTGATCATCTTTTTAAATCTTATCAAAAGTGGAAAAAAGATATGATCATATCTCTAAGTGAACCTAGAACACCCAAACTTGACATTCCTATCATTCTTGAGAAGGAAGTTCTTCCTTTGAAAGATAAAACTAATGTCTTTCCTCAAGAAGATTCCCAACCCATTCCTATGAATGTGACTATGCCTATATCTAATAAACTTCCTAAAAGTAGACCTATACTTCCTCGTCATGATGGACTTGGTCTCCTTCCTAAACCGAATATTCCTCCCTTATATGGAGCAGTTCCTCCTCCTTCCTCTTATGGAGAGAAGAGACCTTCCTCTTCTCCTATTGTTCAACCTAAGAGACCACAACCTAAACACCCAAGTGATAAGGATGAGAACATTCCTCCTCCTCAATCTTCGCAACTTCCTACTAAGACTAGACGAAATCGTTCTGCACGTGAACGCCGATGAAAGCGTCGTCTTAGAGCTCAGGCAGCTGCTTCTCAAACTTTGCAATCCCCAAAAACACCTTCAGCCAATATTATTCCATTTTCTCCTCAGCCGACGATTGAGCCGAAATCTCCTAAACATAAGATGCATGATGGTCTTGATCCTGTGCGAGTTAAAGATCCTATTTTTATAAATCTTGATGATGATATAGATGAAAATGTTATTCATGATGAAAATATTACTCCTGTTCATTCTGATAGTGAATATGAATATGTTGATGTTGATAACCATTTATCTAACGAATTTTCTAAAGCACTTATCCTAGCTCCTAGACAAGAACACCGTGGCTTGGGATATGAACATAGCCCTTGTTTGGATCCTGTGATAGCTCCATCTACTATGTTGGATGTTCCTCCTCTAGCGTGTTTCCTACCTTCCCGAAATATTGATCAGCAAGATCGGGGGGTAGATGACGTGCTAGACTAGTTTCATTAGCATAGTAGATTCTCTCCTCCTCTCTTTTGTTACTTCTTCTATGTGTTACTCTCATTCTTCTATTTGTTGTCCTTAGTGTTGTCTACTTGAGGACGATGCAAAACAGTGAGATCTCTCTTGGTCTCTCTCATGTTGACTCAAAAGACACATGTGTTCCCTTCTTCTAGGTGACCTTCCTTGATTGGGGAATGAAGAACAATTATGCATACATACATATGATATACATGAATTAGCATACAGCATACTGACCCCGAGGAAAGCGAAGTCACCTTGTGCTTTGTGTTTTGTGTTTATTATCCTTGGGCTTATCTCACACTTGGGGGCTAAATCCTTGTGATAACATGCTCCTTTCCCTTCTCATTTTTATATGTATCACTACCTTAAAGCAATCACCCCCGGTGAGGCGTGTGCGATCGCTTTAACGTAGGGGGGCATACATCCCGTTCATATCTTTTCAAGATACTTGAAAATTTCTTGACAAATTTAGCTTTGCCTTGAAAATTTTTGATATCTTTCTTGCATGACTCATAGTGAGGGAACCTTACTACTGACAGTCATGGTTCTCCCTCGTGATCTTCCCTTTTACTTTGTCAATCGAAGTCGTAAGATCCTTAGTCCACTGGGGGCTTGGTGTATCTTGCCTCCTTGACGTGGTGAAAGTTTTTCAATGTTGTTTCCTTGTACTTTACCGGAAGTATGAGCGTACGCTTATACTCCCACTAAAGTGGGGGCTAAATGTAGCGTCCTAAAATTGTGACACTTGCAATTTCGACTGCATTTGGGTCTTCACGATGGCGATGCAACACGGAACCTGAATGGAGACCCCGAAACTTGTTCATGACATCAAAAACTGCATTTTTCAGCACCCTGGCCTGATCCTCCTTGCACCCTACTGTCCCTAGAGGTGGGACCATGGCGCCTAGTGCCCTAGTCCTTCAGGACTAGGGCGCCCAGCGCCCTGGTCCCCCAGGACCATGGCGCCTAGTGCCCTGGTCCCTGGCCCTATTTTTGGGCCCGGTCTCTTTTGGGTCTCGGGTCTTTATGTTTGCAAATTGGAAAATAACATTTCCTGGTCGGCCTAAGGTCAAGAAAACCAGTCTTTCAACCCTAATTGACAAGTATATAAACTGCATTTCCTCTCCCATTTTGGTAGATGGGGAAAAAGGCGGAAACGATATTCAAGCATTCAAGCATTCCTTCAAGCAATTGAGCATTCTAAGTCTCCATTCAAGGCTAAGTGTTGCATTCAAGACAAGGATTCAACCATTGAAGAGGAGATCACTTACAACACATTACATACTACATACATTACACCTTCACATGTAAGAATACAAACATTATTACAACAAGGTATCAGTACTTGTTTACATTACAAACATTTACATTTACAGCATTCTCATTTCTTGGTTAATTCCAAAACTGGGGTTTGACCTAAAGGCAAACCCCTCATCCCTAACCCTCCAATCATCCTCTCTTTTCTATGTGTAGGTTGCAGGTACGCGGCTGTAATTGAAGATCTGGAATCCTTGTGCAGAGACGAACAAATCCCCCTTCGTTTCACGGATTTTTCGGAGGACCGTGTGCACGTTGGGTGCCATCGTCCCGTCAACTTTCGTTCAAATTTGCAAAACAGCACCGTCTTGACATTTTACTGCTAATTCCAGGTCCGCAGCTTCATCTCATATCCCTATCTCTATTTATAAGCGAATCTTTCCTACTTTACATGCATTCCTAGTCCAATCTTGCTATCTACATTTCTTTACAAAAGAGGGTATCCTTGATATCTTAACCCTTGAAACTCATCTAGAATCCAATCTTGCATTGTGTGGGATTGGATCTTGTGGGTTTCAACCCCTCTTTTGAATGTAAAGTCCCTCCTAAGTGAAAACCATCAACCCTAGTGACTCTCCCTTCTCTCTCCTTGGAGTTGGGGAGGGGAGAACGACTAGGGTTCGATTTTTTCGCTTTACAACTGTTAACACTGTCTACCAGCATACTTAACTGGTTTACTGGTATTAAGCATTAAGTTGGTTAAATGGTTTTTGGTTTGAATTTATTAGACAACTGATTCACCCCCCCCCCCCTCTTAGTTGTCTCTAGGACCTAACACAACCCACTCCTAGGTAAGATTTTTGGGAGCATGGTAGAGCGTAGAATCAACAAAAGGGTAGAAAAAGCATAAATAAGAGCAAAAGGGTAGGTTGGTTTTAGACCGAGACACTCTACTATTGATCACTGCATCACTCTTAGGCACCTTATTAAGAAAGTTTAGGACCTGCAAGGTAGAGAGGCCTTTTATTGTTTCGTAGATTTAAAAAAAGTCTTTGACACTATGCCTAGAGACAAGTTGTGGAAAAGAATGGAGGAACTTAATGTTCCGAAAGAGATTAGAGCGGTAGTGCATAGACTTTATGAGTAGGTTAGAAAAAAATCAAAACTAAAGAAGGTATATCAAAATGCTTTGGTAGCGATATTGGGGTAAAACAAGGATTTCCTCTCTCGCCCACTCTATTTGGCTTATACATTGATAAACTTGAAGAATGGCTAAGCAAAAATATGGGGGAGGGTGTCCAGCTTACTAGGTATGTGGTGAAGCTACTCCTTTATGTGAATGATCTCATTTTAATAGCACAAACAACCCATGATTTGAGAGAGCACTTGAAAGCTTTAGAGAGTATTTGTTAGGAGGTT
The DNA here is from genome assembly GCF_030272615.1 of Cryptomeria japonica. Taxonomy (NCBI): domain Eukaryota; kingdom Viridiplantae; phylum Streptophyta; class Pinopsida; order Cupressales; family Cupressaceae; genus Cryptomeria; species Cryptomeria japonica. The sequence goes on from NC_081414.1 coordinate 502,299,800, forward strand.
GGGATGTAGGTGAACACTAGCAAGACTTAGATCATGATTTTCTCTCTAAAGAGGAAGAAGCAGTTGGTTAACTTTATCTCTTCAATGGAAATTTGTTAGAGATTGTGGAGGAGTACAAGTACTTGAGAATTGATTTTCATAACATGCTAAGTTAGGAGACTTGTAGACCCAAATGAATTCAAGGGGGTTGGTGTGCTTCTTTCTTGCCACAAAATAGTTGTAGACAAGTAGAGTTATGGGATTGGAAAATGAAGAAGACTCTTTTTGGTTTGTTGGTTACACATATTGTCCTCTATGATTGCAAGGTTTGGGGGAGTAGCCTATCAAACCACAAGTGGAAACAAATTGAAAGAATACAAAAACATCTTATCACTAGAAACCTTAAACTCAAATCAATGGTTCCCTATGAGATTCTCTTGGTTGAAGCAAGTATGTTTCTAATGGAAGCTTAATCGGTTATCTGATTGTTAAGCTATATAAAGAAAGTAGAAAATATGGATAAACATCGTTGGCCCAAGTTGGTTGTTGGGGAGAGACTAGTTCATAGAAAGAAGATGTGGATGAATCAAAACAAGGAATGGTTGAGTAAATGGGACATCGACTTGCAAACGTGTCCCAATACTAAGGAAGAGATTAAAAGACTTGTGTTAGAAAAATTCAAGGTTGCCATGTGGAAAAAATAAATGAGGCATATAAAAGCCCATTATGTGAAAGAGTTCAACCCCACTTGGGAAAATGATGAGAAAGACTACTTACAAGTGACAATTAAGATTAAGGCTAGATTGTTAGTGGTGCAACTCAGAACTGGGTCTCACCATCTAAGGTGCAAAACAAGTAGATGGACGGTTCCCAAAGAGACTTGGGAAGAAAGAACATGGTTTTTTTGCAATAAGGGAGTTGTAGAAATTGAATGGCACTTCATTTTTTAGTGTGCTACTTACCAAGATATCCATGGGTAGTATGAGAACAGTTTGAAAGAGGGTTGTCTAAACCTACTTTTTAAGAGGAAAGGCTACACAAAACTACTGGTTTCTTTATAAAGATCCATAACTGAAAAGCAGATAGCGAGAAGACCATGAAGATGACATGTTGGGTCCCTTTGACTATTGGTCTCATGAACAACATTAAAACTCATTCATTCATTCATAATGTACTTCTACACTTAAAGAAGCTTGTGTTTTCCCTTCAACGTGCACCATCCCGCCAAGTGGCACGTTCCATGCTAAGGCAGATTGCAAAGTCCCATAGTCTCCTTTATTTTTAACCCTACCTCTGCTCCAACCATGTGGCATGCCCACACACTTTTTGGAGTGGTCAGTGGTTCGCAATGCTTATAAATTTTATTGTTTAGTCGTGTGTCTCCCTTTTGATCGATCTGTTAGGTCCCAAAGACAACTGAGAGGGGAGGGTGAATCAGTTGTCTAATGAATTCAAACCAAAAATAACTTAACCAACTTAATGCTTAATATAGGTAAACTAGTCTAATATACCGGTAGATAGTTTTAACAGTTAATTGCAATACTGGTAAGGATTAATACATGAAACAAAAGGATAAATTCATCCACAACACATAACACCAATATTTGTATGTGGAAACCTTGTAAGGGCAAAAACCATGGTGGGAAACCTTACCCACAATCAGATGATACTACTGCAAATAGTAAGTGTACATAAATGGGGTCTGTACATGTAGAAAGGCCAAGCGCCTAGAGCTCACTGCTCAATCGCAAATGGGAGTCACACTGACTACAATTGGATGGGTAAATCCAATAAGAATGTACTGCTCAAAATAGTATCTTCATATGCTGGATTCAGTACTGGTGTAGTTCTGATATGCTTTCACAAAAACCTAGCTTCACCTTCAAATGATGTCTGCATGTATAGCTCTGCTTAATCTCACATTTACCTTCTTACAAATCCTTTTCACATTCCATATCCGATCTTACAAATAAGATCTTACATTTATACCATAACCTAAGACCAATTTTAGTAGGTCGACTCTACAAGATATTACAAAAAAAAATTTACAAACAATACAGTATCCAATGCAATAACCGATTCAACATGTCATCTTAATGCATTTACAACAATAATTAATCATCTTCATAGCGTGTCATGCTGATCTGGAAAAGATAAACCTGTCGGTGTAACCTAGACTTATTTGTCGGTAAAAACAAATATGCAAATATGAATATACCAATAACCAATTCTCTAAGACAAGATGTCCAAATGATGTCTTCAACATTACCAAGTGTTTTACATGCCATTCCAAGTGTCGGTGATCATTATATCCTGTCGATGTACCATATACCGGTGACTGTGCAAAAATCACTTGCTTGTCAGTGAATGTTTGTTGGATCTCCAAAGTGCTAGAGTTTTAGTAGGTGTTGACATCAATGACAAAACCATACCAAAAACCAACAATCTCCCCCTTTGGCATTGATGGCAACACAAGATGGAAAAACCATCAAAGTGCCAAAACAGAAATGCCAAATACCAAAGTAAAAACAATTACCAGAGTATAAGTAAACTCTCCCAAAGTGACAATCTCTCCCCCTGAGAGTAACATATTTTTCATACCAATCTCTCCCCAAAAGATAATGTGTTTTTCCATAGATATCACTCCCCCTTTGACATCAAATGCCAAAGTTACAACAAAACCAAGTTCATATACAAAATACCAACCAATTCAATATACCAACTACTCCCCTTGAGAAGTAGCTTCCTCATCAAAGCCAGAAATAAAAGATTTCTCTGTTAATTCTATCGGTTGATGATAATCATCAACTGTCTAAGTCTCTACCAGTGTGGGTATGACTCCAAGCTAGTCTCTGAGATATTCAAAAGTCTCCTTTGGCAAAGGTTTAGTGAAAATATCTGTAATATGCTCTTTAGTATTCACATAAACCAGTTTTATCTCCTTTGCTTCAACATGTTCAATTAGGAAATTTAGTTTGATAGAAACATGTTTGGTTTTAGAATGTAATACCGAATTGGTAGATATATCAATTGTTGCAGTGTTATCACAATAGATAGTAATAGGTTCCTTGCATTTTACCTTTATGTCTTTCAACATTTTCTTAAGCCATAATATCTGTGTACAGTTAGTTGTTGCTGCAACATATTCTGATTCTGCTACTGATAGAGATGTACAACTTTATTTCTTACTCAACCAAGAAATCAATCTGTTTCCAAGAAAAAATGCTCCACTAGTGGTACTTTTTCTATCATCCAAATCTCCTGCCCAATTTGCATCTGTATATGCATATAATTCAAAGTTTTCATCTCTAGGATACCTTAATCCAAGATCTGAAGTGCCTTGTAAGTACCGGAAAATCCTTTTTACTGCTAATTCATGATTTTCTCTAGGATTACTCTAAAATCTTGAAACAATACATACTGCATTCATAATATCAGGTCTGGTTTGTGTTAAATACAAAAAACCTCCTATCATAGATTTGTACCTAGTCGGATTAACAGGTGTAGATTCATCCCTTAGAGATAATTTGTCATTTGTAGTCATAGGTGTGCTTACCAGTTTAGAGTTCTCCATTCCAAATTTCTTTAGTAACTCTTTTAAGTACTCGGATTGACTCAAGAATATACCTTTATCAGTCTGTGAAATTTGCAATCCTAAAAAGAATTTTATTTCTCCAATCATGAACATTTCAAATTCTTGTTGCATCTCAATAGAAAAGTCTTTACATAATCCATCTTCTCCTCAAAATATTATATCATCAACAAAAACTTCTATAACCAAGATGTCATCATTAGTCACTTTATAATATAAATTACTGTCTGCATTACCTTTAGAAAAACCAATCTTCAAAAGATACTTATCCAATCTTGCATACCAAGCTCTTGGAGCTTGCTTCAATCCATACAAAGCTTTTCTTAACCTGCAAACCATATCTTTGTTATCTGTCAAAGAAAATCCATCAGGTTGTTCAATGTAAACTTCTTCTTCAAGATCTCCATTCAAAAATGCACATTTAATATCCATTTGATATACTTTGTAGTTCTTATGTGCTGCAAAAGCCAAAAATAATCTAACTACCTCAATTCTAGCTACCGGTGCAAAGGTTTCATTGTAATAAATTCCTTCTTTCTGAGAGTATCCCTTACACACTAGTCTTGTTTTATTTCTGATAACCTTACCATCTTCATTAAGTTTGTTTCTGAATACCCATTTGGTTCCAATTACATTTTTATCTTTAGGTCGGGGAACTAATGTCCAAGTGTTGTTTTTTTCAATTTGTTCCAATTCTTCTTCCATAGCTTTAATCCAATATTTATCTTCACATGCCTCATTAATAGATGATGGTTCAATTTGAGAAATAAGACATACCTCTTCATTTTCCAATCTTCCTCTTGTCATAACTCCTTTATACTTGTTTCCAATTATCTGATCTTCATAATGATTCAGTCTTACATACCAGGGTGTCTTTGTTTATTGTTGTTCCTCAGTTACAGTGGAATTTTTAGATGATACTTGGGTAACTGGATCTTCATTCTGTACTGGTGGATTTAGTGTAGGTTCATTTGTCAAAAATTTTGTTGCCGGTTCAAACTCTATATAACTTGAAGTTCCTCTAAATTGTTCATCAATTTTCACATTTGTACTTTCAACAATTTTCTGTAATCTTTTGTTAAAACATCTATATGCCTTTCACTTAGATGAATAACCAAGAAATATTCCTTCATCACTTCTAGGATCAAATTTTCCAATATACTCATCTCTTCTAATATAACATTTGCTTCCAAAAATTCTCAAATATTTTAGAGTAGGAGTAATACCAAACCATAGTTCATGAGGGGTCTTACCGGTTTCACCTTTGATGTGAACTTTATTGAATGTATAGACCATTGTGTTGACTGCCTCTCTCCAATATACATGTGGTAGGTTTGCTTCTGATAATATACTTCGTGCTGCATCCAAGATAGTTTTGTTTTTCCTTTCAACAACTCCATTCTATTGTGGTGTCCGAGGTGTTGAAAGTTGTCTTCTGATTCCATTTACTTCACAGAATGTATTAAATTCCTTAGATGTAAATTCTCCTCCTTGATCTAATCTTAGACATTTGATTTTCTTACCAGTTTCATTTTCTACCATTGCTTTGAACAGTTTGAAATTTCAAAGTGCTTCTAATTTTTCTCTGAGAAAAGTAACCCAACACATTCTAGAATAGTCATCAATGATTAGCATGAAATAGCTATCACCTTGTAAGCTTTTAGTTCTAGCTTGACCACATAAGTCAGTATGAATTAAATCAAGAGCATTATTGGATTTTTCTGGTATACTTTTGAAAGTAGCTCTAACTTGTTTTCCAAATTGACATTTCTTACATACTGTATTGTGAGGATTGACAATTTTAGGTAAATCTCTAACCGCTTTAATAGTACTGATTTTCACCATGCAATAAAAGTTTACATGATAGAGTCTCTTATGCCATAGCCAACTTTCATCAATATGTGCAATTAAGCATGTCTTTTCACTATTATTCAAATGAAAGATATTACCTCTAGTCTGATTATCGGTTTCAATTTCTAAACCAGTTCTATTCATGATTTTGCATTTTCCATTTTTGAATTGTAACTGAAATCCTTTCTCAACTAATTGACCAACACTCAAAAGATTATGCTTTAAGCCTTCAACATAGTAATCATTGTCAGTATTATGCTTACCATCAAGAGATGTTGTACCCTTACCTTTGATCAAACAAGCTTTATCATCTCCAAATCTTACTAAGCCTCCATTGTATTCCTGAAAAGTTAGGAATTTACTCTTATCACCAGTCATATGATGTGAGCATCCTGAATCAATGATCCATTCATCCTTTACTTCAACTTTAGCTGCCAAGGCCTGTTCTACCGGTTAAGCAATAGGTGTCAGTTGATCTTCTGTTATAGAAACAAAAACCCATCCATTGTCTATCGGATCCTCATCAGAATCATCAGTCAAACCTTCATCAGCAATGTAACAAGATTTGACTTTATTCTTCTTAAATTTGTATCTCTGATATTCAGGGTTAGGCTTGTATGTTCTTTTAGCTTCTTCTCTTAGTCTAGCATGTCTATCAGGGCATCTTGAAGCCATATGACCAATCTTATTGCAATTAAAACATTTAAAGGGTGCTTTACCTTCACTTACTTCCAACTGGACCTTTAGGCATTTTTTTTGCAAATAGTGCTTCAAGTTCTTCATTTTCTTTCCTGCTTTCTTCAAGTTCTCTTGCATAAAAGGCTTTCTAATCAGATTTGTCAAATGATGATGCAGATGATGTTGATGCTTTAAAGGCTAAATCTGTCTTTATAGTAGCAATAGGACCAAATTCTTCAATTTCAAAAGTTGAAAGTTTTCCAATCAATGTATCCCTTGTTACTAATGTATTAGGCATTGTTCTTAACTCATTTATAGCAGTGACTTTCATTTTATATGCCAGTGGAAATCCTCTTAAAACTTTTGAAACAATTTCATCTTCACTTAAAGTACCTCCACAACATTTAATACCCAAAACAATTTCATTTACTCTTTCCATAAAAGCAGAAATCCTTTCATCTTCTTCCATTTTCAGATGTTCATACCTGACCCGGAAGCTTTCAAGTTTTGCAATCTTAACTATGGAATCTCCTTCATTCAGTGTTTCCAAATGATCCCAAATAGCTTTAGCAGTAGAGCTATCTGATAATCCCATGATTTGCTGATCTGATAATGCACTCAAAAGTGCTTCTTTTGTTTTGCAATCATTTTCTTCATCTTTAGTCAAGTTGGGTGGATTGGGCTGACTCTGAGTTGGAGAAGTATAGCCATTCCTTGTAACATCCCAGATGTCCTTTCCAATGCAATTTAGATGTGTCTCCATTCTGATCTTCCATATGCCATAGTTGGTTCCATCAATTTTAGGACTATCCTTCCTGAAGTAGTTAGTTGATATTGGATCTCCTCAAGTTGTTAAACTTTTGCAAAAGAGGACTAAGCTATGATACCAATTGTTAGGTCCCAGAGACAACTGAGAGGGGGGTGAATTAGTTGTCTAATGAATTCAAACCAAAAACAACTTAACCAGCTTAATGCTTAATACCGGTAAACTAGTCTAATATATCGATAGACAGTTTTAACAGTTAATTGCAATACCGGTAAGGATTAATGCATGAAACAAAAGGATAAAGTCATCCACAACACATAACACCAATATTTGTACGTGGAAACCCTGTAAGGGGAAAAACCACGATGGGAAACCTTACCCACAATCAAATGATACTACTGCAGATAGTAAGTGTACATAAATGGGGTCTGCACATGCAGAAAGGTCAAGTGCCTAGAGCTCACTACTCAATCACAAATGGGAGTCACACTAACTACAATTGGATGGTTAAATCCAATAAGAATGTACTGCTCAAAATAGCATCTTCATATGCTGGATTCAGTACCGGTGTAGTTCTGATAAGCTTTCACAAAAACCTAGCTTCACCTTCAAATGATGTATGCATGTATAGCTCTGCTTAATCTCACATATACCTTCTTATAATTCCTTTTCACATTCCATATCTGATCTTACAAATAAGATCTTACATTTATACCATAACCTAAGACCAATTTTAGTAGGTCGGCTCTACAAGATATTACAAAAAACATTTTACAAACAATGCAATATCCGATGCAATAACCGATTCAACATGTCAGCTTAATGCATTTACAACAATAATTAATCATCTCCATAGCATGTTGTGCTGATCTAGAAAAGATAAACCTGCCGATGTAACCTGGACCTATTTGTTGATAACAACAAATATGCAAATATGAATATACCAATAACCAATTCTCCAAGACAAGATGTCCAAACAATGTCTTTGACATGACCAAGTGTTTTCCATGCCATTCCAAGTGTCGGTGATCATTATATCCTATCGGTGTACCATATACTGGTGACTATGCAAAAGTCACTTGCTTGCCGGTGAATGTTTGCTGGATCTCCAAAGTGCTAGAGTTTTAGTAGATGTTGACATCAATGACAAAACCATACCAAAATACCAACATAATCTTGCACCCAAAACTTTTATTTCATGCTTTAACTATCGTGTATTTTGAATGTTGACCCTATGAATGCCTCAAAACATGAAACCAAGCAATGATGAAGCTCATGGAAGCCATATTTGTATGATCTTAGCTAAAGCTATTCCAAAAGTCCTTTGTTCTACCCATAAGCCTTCTAAAGCACATTTAATGTTTAAAATAAAGGGAATTTTGATTTATGTTAGTGATGATTGTTTGAATGTCCAAAAGAGAAAATTGGTACAAGTAATTTTTTTAACCCAAAATAAATGATGATCATAGCTCTGGAAATTGAAATGTTTTATTTGCAGGGGTTGGGAGGCAATGAAATGAAGCGACTATATAAAGTATTTGGTGGATTGATGTAAAGAAGAAGACAATTGTTTTGTGTGTGTGTCCTCGAGGAGAAAATGAAGCACCACTGGATTGTCCATCTGAGAAGTTAGAGTGAAGAATTAAATGAAATTTCAAAGGAAAGACACCAAGTTCCTCCAACGCTATAATCAGTTCCAGAGAAAAGATTTTTCTGAGACAAAAGAATGAAGCAAATATGAAGATTTCCCACTACTTCATTCAGTTGTGGGCATTTATGATACTTGTGTACAAGGCCAAATTAATCATGCATATGGAGAAGGCATTGGAGTGTTTGAGATTAATCATTGACTCTTCAGTGACCTAACAGTTTCTTGGTAAAAATAGGGAGTGGTGGTCATTTTTCTTGTTGGTTGTTTGAGTCATTGGTGTTGAGCTAGGCTCCACAGTTGGTAGCTTTTAACATTTTTGTTGGCTTTCCCTTTAAAGGGTGACCTCTTTTCTTGTTTAGTCTTGTTTGAGGTATTATTTAAAAACTTGTAATGAATGAGAAAATGAAAAATTGATGAAGTTTAGTGGTTCATCTTGTTCTTAGAGTGCTCATTCCAACAATAATGTAGTGTTAGACTTTGATGAATTAAATGTTTGCATATTTAGCAGCATAGCTTTGCATACAATTGGAATACAGCCTTCATATCAATTCATGTATGTATAGGTCAAGGAAACTCAGCTTAAAACCTTGAGCCAAAGATTAGTCAAGGTGATCCAAACTCAACCCATGTACTCAAAATCTAAGTGTAACTCTTCCACAAATAGAATGTAATTCTTGATTGATTGGTTTTAGTCCAAAGCCCAAGTATGGTTAAAATAACCCCCAAGTCCTCCATGTATGTTCAATAGTTACCTCTTACACATACTCTAATTATTTAGTCAAATGCATTATTTATAATTCATTGAGAAACCTTAAGTGAATGACTTCTTGCAATAAACATATGATTAATAACACATGATGGTGAGTGTCAACCATGGGATCTCAATATTTGATATGAATGGAATATAAAAAATTTATGTGAACGCATTATTTATAATATTACACAAGTATCAAATGATTAGATTATTCCTAGGACTTGTAAGGTGTACGACAACATCGCCTTGTAGTCCTAACAATCTCTCACTCATATACATTGTAAAAATTACAAGGGGTACTCAACATAGTGAGCTAAATATTAGGGGTTGGTCCCCAAATACTTCATGCACCATCTAAATTTATTCGTGCTCATAAGTTGTGTCAAACTATATGGAAAACTCAACATCATATTCACCTTCTTCATCATGAATCCCTTGTCCTCTTCCATGTCACAAATAAAGTGATATTGCAAATCATGTTGTTTCACCCATGCATGAAATCTATAATTATTGTTCAATGTTATAACAAGTTGTGTATCATATTAGATCACTAATGTATGATGATTCATATCTAAACATAATCTTTTAAGTTATATTATCTCATTCAGGCATTGAGTATTTGCCGTATACTCTTCCTCTAGAGTTGAAAGAGAAACCACAGGCTATCACTTATTCATCCAAATAATCAAAGCACCAAACAAGTTAAACACATACACATAGGTGGAGCTCCTATTATCCACATATCTTGCCCAATAAAAATCCATGAATCTTGTACAATATTCTTAATGCTACTCAAAATTTATCCTCCCTAGTAGTAGATAAAACACTCTAATGTGTTTGTAAGATACCTAAAGCCTCTCTTCACTATAGTTCAATGTTCTTTTCTTAGGTTAGACATATGTAATTCCCAAAATTTTACTAACAAAATCTAGCTAGTTTTTTATAAAAAAATAAAAAAATTGTAACTCTCTCTTTTGTACAATTAGTTCTCATTAAATGTCCAAACTATAATGTGGCTCATTTCTTGTTTACATGAATTTTCTCCTAACTGATAGTTCTGATACTTAATGTAAGTACAGATCCAATAGCTAACAAGATGAGTGGGGGGGGTGAATCATACAAACTTAATCTTCCATAAAAACAACAGATTCAACCTTGGTAACATATACTTCAGTAATATAACCAAAACTTCTAAACATGCAAACTCAAAAGCATATAAACATCATAACACTCATAACACCAGATTTAACGTGGAAACCCAAATAGGGAAAAACCACTGTGGGATTTTGGACTCACTAAGAAATATACTCTTCTAGAGTATGCTCGGTTAAAAGAAAATCCTGTTAAAGATTACAAACACATTGCTAGATGTGACCTGGTTAAGGGATTTCCCTCAGATCTGTTAGGATCTTCACCTTGTTAGAAGTGACCTTGTTAAAGGATTTCAAACACTCAATCAGAATGTCACCTTGCTAGAGGGTTTTACAAATAAGACTATTAAGTCCACTCGGTTAAGAGATTTTTTGTCACTTCACAAAATAACAGTAATAAAAATCTATCTGCAACTTCACATCTAAAAATGCTAAAGCAGATTCTTATTTGCTCAATACAATAGGACTTATCTTGTCCATCTACTGGGCTCTATACTCTATTATTTAAACAGGTCTTCAAGCTTTTGTGCTCGGTAATCACTATGTAGCATCCCTGTGCATACACTTGCCCGCATACATTGTTTATCAACAGTTCCTTATTTATAAACAATTTGCTAACCGCTTAGTCTCCTTGATCACATTTCCCATGATCAATCATAGCCATCAGATCTTCAAACTTTGACCAGGTTCAATGTATCCTTCGATCTGAAAAATGTTTTACCCCGCCTTGGAACTTGCATACATTTCTTGGAACTTGTGCTAGGGTAATTCAATTCAATCTGTGTTGTAGATCTTCCTGCCGATTTTCCTTTGCCATAGATTCTTTAACAAACTTCATTCATGGCATACCAATCATTTAATCAGTTCCAGCTCATCAGCTTCCTTCATTAAATAATGCTTTTATTCATTCAATGCATTCTGTTACTACTCAGTTGCAACTCGGTAAATACTAAACTTCACTCAGTAGACATTCTGCCTTCATTAACCGATAGCGATAACCTTAGGGTTAACCGACTAGTTTCCTTAGGGTTTACCGACTAGGTTCTTTGCTCGGTAACATAGTATAGTATTAACCTTACAATCAATAGCATATGTAGGATATCAAAACAATCTAAACATCATGATCTCTTCATTGTCTAACTCGGTAATAGTTGCCCATTGAATAACTTATTCCTCCCCTTATTCATCACATTCTTTCTGTGTCTTTTACCGACATCTTTATACTCATCAAATCATACTTTTTAAGATATGGCAACATCATACTGAATTAGAAAATCAATTTCTTGACATCAATGACAAAAGAATAATATTAAGACAATAAACATCCTTAATCAGTTATATCCATAATCATCAACAACCTTCTCAATATCCTTATTGAAATGCCAACACCAACATATAAGACTTGCATGTATGCTCATTGTAATGCCTACATTTTGATCATGTGGACAAGACACACCCAAAAAAATTTAATTGTTACCATGAATTCATGTATCCATATGAAGCAATGCATCCCTTTTTAATCCCATTTAAATGATTGGATCAAGGTTCACAATAGAAGGACATATTCTTTACTTATAAGAAGTGTTTAAAATCTAATAGGTTAACCCCTCCCTTAAGACTAACCTTAGGCTTCTTTATTAGACTTCAATAATTCATTTGTATCAAGATCCAATTGTCAAAAGAAGGCTTTATACTATAGAATAATTCTCGTGTACACTCTAGTTTTATAAAGGAGTTACATATCAAGCATGTGTATATACAAACAAAGTGTATATATACATAAATTACTATATGATCTGTAATCTTATCTTCTTTTTTTGTGAAAACAATACCTTATTTCCTTAATATATGTAGTGTTGATTTGTATATATAAGAATAGACTTCAAGATTTCATAACATCTATGGTTGGAATGCTAATTCATCCTTTTATTAATTAAAGACAATCATATTATGTAGCCTAGTGGCATTGGATGCTGAAATAATTATGCACTCAATATTATGTTTTTCTATCTTAAGATTAGAGATCCCATATTTAAAACCTTTTCCTTAATACAGTCTCACTGTTGAAATTAAGCGATATCAATATCCTTCACAAAAAAGGAATTATTATTATTTAAAAGTATCAATTCTTTCACTTCACTTGATAATTGTAGAAGGGATTTTTATATTTTCTTAGTCATTACACCAAAAGTAGACACATAGTAGCTTATTTTTTGACCTCTTGATAAATTCAATTTAGTTATTCTTAAAGAGAATGACAACAAGTGTAGCGATTCCTCTGCACAAAAGTGGATACATTAACAATTCATCTAACTATCACACTATTATAATCAAACCTCTTCTTAAAATGATTTTTGGGAGCATGATAGAGCGTAGAATCAATAATTGGGTAGAAAGAAAAGGAAAATAAGCGAAAGGACGTGCAGATTTTAGACCATTTAACACTCCATCATTAACAATTGCATTTCTCTTAGACACTTCATTGAGAAGGTTTGGGACATACAAGGGAAAGAAGATTTTTGTTGCTTTGTAGATTTTAAGAAGGCATTTGATACGGTCCCTAGGGACAAACTTTGGGGAAAAATGGAGGAAATTGGGATCCCTAATGAGCTTAGAGTTGTAATGCATAAATTATATGATTAGGTTAGAGCTAAAATTAGAACTAAAGAGGGATGTCTTAATATTTTGGCAATGACATTGGATTTAAATAGGGGTGTCCTCTTTCCCCTACATTTTTTGGTCTATACATTGATAAACTTGAAGATTGGCTAAACAAAACCACTGGGCAAGGTATTGAGCTTGCAGGGTATGTAGTGAAGCTTCTTTTATATGAAAACAATCTTATTCTAGTAGTAAAAACTGCAAATGATTCAAGATAATATTGAAGTCACTTTAACCTTTTTGTTAAGAGGTCAAAATGCAAGTAAACACTAGCAAGATTAAAATCATGATTTTCTCCTTGAAAAGAAAAAGCAGCAAATTAACTTCATTTTTAAAGGCTACTCATTGGAGATAGTAGATGAATACAAATACTTGGGAATTGATTTCCACAATAATCTCAAATGGGATATTTCTAGGTCTAAAAGGATTCAAGGAGGTTGGAAGGATTCTTATCTATTGCAAAATAGATGTAGGAAAGTAGAATTATGGGATTGGAAAACTAAGAAAACCCTCTTTGGTTTCTTGGTTACACCGGTTGTCCTTTATGGTTGTGATATTTGGGCGAGTAGCTTGTCAAACCACAAGTGGAGACAATTAGAAAGAATCCAAAAGCATACTATCATTAGTAGCCTCAAGGTAAAGTCAACAATCCCCCATGAGATTATTTTGGCGGAAGCGAGAATGTTCCCAATGGAGGCCTAAGCAATAATATTTTTGCTAAGTTATTTTTTTTTAAAGTTAAAAACATGGACAATCAATGCTGGCCCAAATTTTTTGTTAAGGAATTAAAAATAAGGAAGAAGACTTGGATGAGGTAGAAGAGAAAGTGGTTGAGCAAGTGGGGCATCAAGTTGCAAGATTGCTCTGAAAATAATGAAGAGATAAAAAAGTATTTTTTAGAAAAATTTAGAATTGTCATGTAGACAAAACAAGTTGGTCAAAAGAAAGCACACTTGTAGCGTTGTAAATTGTACACCTTTCATTAAGGTGTCCAATTCCACACTTCATTAGCACTCATTTTAGTACACCTCATTATACTATGCCTTATAGGACTATCACATGCACTTAATTAATAATTAATTGTAAATATGAGTCCTTTCTTGATTCTAACCTCATCACACTCTCATTTGGGCCCTTAATTTTAGGTGTGCCTTTTATATTTCAATTACCCTAATTTATAATAGGTCCTACCCTTTTTTAAATCTCAAGACATATTTCCCTTATCTAGATATCATATATTGTTACACAAACTTATTGTCGGCATTAAAACCCTATTATCTTGCATCCCTAAATAGTTACGTTAAAAGTGTGGGGACCATGATGAAAATTGGCATGGTCCCATGCTTTCTATCTTGAATTTTGGGAGGATAATAAGACGTTCATATCTCATTCAAATCTAGCTCTATTCGAATAAATAATAGATCTAAGTCAGTCATTTATCAAATCAAGCTTAGAATGTCATATATAAAGCAATTCCTTTTCCTCATTTCTGATATCTAATCTAACATTGTAGAAGTTGGAGATATCCTTATGAAGTGAAGTTGTTGCTTTTAGTAAAATTCAAGATCTACAACCTATTCGTCATCAAATATTCATCATTGTTTAGCGACCATGGAAGCTTCAAGACATATTGAAGGATAATATGGAATTACCGACTAATGATTGGCTTGTACGTCTTCCTAAGGATTAGGTATAATTTCATGTCGTTCTCATATTTCTGCAATTAAACTTTAGATCTAATATTTTAGCATCCAAGTCATTTATACATTAGTTCATTTATATTAATACCATTCTAGGGTTTAGCTCTAGCACACTTGATTAGACTCTAGTTTGCATTTACATACCTTAGCCCATAGCAATCTTAGACACACTTAAGATTCAAAAGCACACACATTATTCCAATTTTAATACCGGTTATTTGTGGAGGTGGGAATCACCAAAATGGGGGGGGGGGGGGGGGGGGTTGACCAAGGCAAACCACTATATAGCCACCACCATATCCGATTTCTATCTTGCAAGTGCAACCACAGGTTTTCGGTGGAGACACGGAGATAAAAGAGTTTTCAATAGATAGTCACAAATCTGTAACCAGAAGAAGAACCGGAAAAGCATGTACCAAGGTGCATTGGGTAACTTGGTCCAAAACCAAGGTATTTTGGGCACCCTAGTCCTCAAAGAATAGTTCTATATTTGAAGGGTGTAGAGAGCAAGGTCTCAAGAGGTCTTAGTTAATTTTGTGTGCAAAAGTGGGAAGACCATATTTCTCTAGATGCACTGATCCCATGAATTCAGCCCTAAATTGTAGTCACAGGTGCACCTCTATATCTTTTGTTTATTTTTGTACCTGTTGTTGATTTTTTATCTACATGCCAATATGTTATAGCATTCTTAGTTTAAATTTTCATTGTACCTAGATCTTAGTTTTGTATCATCATAAATCGATACATTCTCCATAGCACCAAAGGAATAGAAGCCCTAATCCATCAAATTTGACTCTCTTTGACAAGAGTTAATCAAGTTTAATCATATCCTTGGTGGCTTCATATTCCAATGTTTATGTGAAAGTGGATCTTGTCTCTAATCATACCTTGTTCCATTTCCATCTTAAACATTTGGTGAACCTGACTCTTCTTACACTTGCATAATTTTTATTTTAGACCTTATTTTGGTATATAATTCTAAGATTTAGATGCATTTATGCACTTGCATTAGTTAAAAAAAAATTAAAAATAGCATTTTGTTATCTCTTTTAGAGCATTTTCCATAGGTTTTCATTTGAAAATTGTATTCATATTGTTTCCATTTGGTTACTTTCATGATGCCTAGATGTGATAGTTTCTTAGAACTTCTTATGACCCTTCACTGCTCTCCTAAAGATCCTTTGAGGAAAGAGGTCGATTTCAATAACACACCTTTAATAATGCTCTCCATTTTAAGGATGAAGCATTAATAAATATTGTTTGTTCCCCACGCAAAATTGGCCCACCCATGAGGGCATCCCAGTTTGAGAAGAGACTACTAACACTTATTTCAAAGATCTCCCTCTCAAGGATGAAGCTTTGAAGAGTGGTGTTGATCCTTCTCCTAGAATATATTTCCCCCATGAGGATCATTTGGTGCTTGAGGAGGATATTGTGGATATCTTTCATAGTAACACTATACCTTCTTTCTGTTGCAATGACCATCCCTCTAGAGATGAAGTATTACTAAGTTATGTTTGTCCTTCTCTTGAGAATACCTTAGAACAAGAAGATGAAACCATTAAGACTTCTCTCCATGATAATTTATTCAATTCTATCTCTCCTAAAGATGAAGCTTTAGTGGATAGAGAATTTAATCAAGATCAAGTCAATCATGTTGTTATCCACCTTCATCAAGATTACCTTTAACCTCCTAACAAACCTGTGATTGTTGTTAAGGGTGGTAGTAATTCTTATATTTATGAACCTTATAATAAACCTATGGTTGTTTTTAAGGGTGGTATTAATTCCCCTCAGGCTCCTATTAAATTGATGATTACAGTTAAAGGAGGCTATAGTCCTAAAAGTCCTTATTAGTATGCTAACAAAATAACTCTAAAAAAATTACAATGTGGTTTCTCACACATACAACACAATAAATAATAGGCAACCTG
Organism: Cryptomeria japonica; assembly: GCF_030272615.1. Lineage (NCBI taxonomy): Eukaryota > Viridiplantae > Streptophyta > Pinopsida > Cupressales > Cupressaceae > Cryptomeria > Cryptomeria japonica. Next base: position 502,316,517 of record NC_081414.1, read on the forward strand.
ATCCTCCCCTAGATATTCCTCCTCTTCCTATTTCTCAACCAATACTTCCTCCAACTCCTTATCTTTATCAATATCTTGGAAAGGAATATTGATCTTATCGAATAACTTCGAACTAGTCCTGCTAAGAAATCTATTTGGGAGTTGATTCAAACTTCATTCACATATCATGTAATGTTGCAAGATGCTTAAAATAAAATAGATGTTCCACCTATTGTGACACTTACTAATATGACTTATTTAATAGATTGTACGAATGTAATTGGGCTAATATTGTGTACTCTCAAGATGAGATGCCTCCTAAAAACATTCAAAATCAATATGGTCCTCTTATGATTGTTGTCCTTATCAATGGTAATGCTATAAGAAGAACTTGGTGGAAAATGGATCTAGTCTTATTATTTGTAGTGTTGAATTGTTTTACTCAGTATCAAAGTGGATGCTTTTCTTATTCAACCTAATTCTCTTTATATTAATGGCTTTGATAATGTTGCTAGAGCTTCATTAGGTACTATAACCTTTCCCATTAAGGTAGGTCTTCTAATTTTACCTATTCCTATTCAAGTCATGCTCAATAAACTTACTTATAACCCTCTTTTAGGAAGACCTTGGATTCATGCTATGCAAGTTGTTCCTTCAACTCTTCATCGCAAAACCAAATTCATTTATGAAAATGAGATGTATTCATTGGAAGCTGACACAAATTTACAAACTTTCACAAACTTCATCCAAATTTCAAAGTCCTTTAAAATATTCAATTCCTTCTCTAATAGAAGTTGAAACACCATCTCCTCCTAAAGATACATTTTCACCAAAAGAAGTACTCTTAGAAGATGATTAGGGGTCATTATATTTTACACATTCCTTTGTGGGAGTATAAATTCCCTCCAAGATAATCTAAGAACAAAGAAGATGATATGATGGAGCCAAAAAAGAGTCAATTGTGTCTAAACAACTTAGTAATAATTTTGTGGTTGCTTCTAACAATTTTTTAATACCTTTTTCTAGTTCATCTACTTATAACATTGAGATGTATGGGGCCTCGTCATCTCTTTTAGATATGGCATCTATTTATGGTCCAGGATTTTACATTCTAGCCAAGAATGGATATAATGGCAATGGTTGTGGCACACATGAACAAGGGATTGGAGTTCTTTTAGAAAATAATGTACATGAAACTTCATTTGGCCTTTGATATAATCCTTCTATAGCATCGTAAATTGTCACTAGTCCAAATTACACCTCATGTTTGTGCTCCCAATTCAGCGTGTCCTATCCTCATCCTCTCTATAGGTCCATTCAAGTCTAATTATCCAACTTTGATATCATGTACACCCTTTGGTGGGTCCTACCATGGGATGCTCGCCCCCTATCTACTTATTCTAGTCATGTTTGTGGAAGGACCAGAGCGTGGAATTCCCTAGTCTGGACTAGGGCACCCCAAAACACCTTCGTCCCTCTCAAAGGGGCCTCAATTTTAAATGGGGTAAGTGTTATATCTCCCAAAAAAAATTTGATTATTGGGGCTACACATGACCATTGGAGGCCAGCCTAATCGGTAATTTACCCAAGGAACCTTATATAAAGACATTATATTAATTCATTTTAATCAAAGACTCCATTCCTAGTATTCATGCATCCATGAATCATTCATTATCAAGCATCTTTAGATATTCAAGGTTGTATATTCATCATTCAAGCATTGTGGAGCAATGTTAAATCAATCTTCATGCAAGCATGTGTGTGTGATTAGGGTTTTTCATGTTCATGTTTTTGTCATGCCATTACATTCAATATTTATTATTACACTAAAAGAGCATTGCATCATCATCAACAATTGTATAATATCTGAGGTATATCTCCTTAATATTTATTTTAGTATTTGCATTATTTCATTCATGATTAATTCCAAAACTAGGGGTTGACCTAAGGCAAACCCCCATTCCCAACATATTTCCCTTTCTTTCTATGTGTAGGAAATAGGTGTGGAGTTGTACTTGGGAAATCTAAAAGGGTCAATAGTGACGAACATGTCACCTTTCAGCGGTGGAAGATTCAGAGGACCAAGGCAGATTTGTGCTACCTAGTCCCAAAAAATTAGGCCAAACTTCTAAGGATAGGTTCTAAACATCTCATTTTTCCTATATCCAAGTTTGTGGCTCAATGGTAAATCTATAGCTTACTGTTTCTGTCATAATACTTCAATAATCCCTCATTTTACCCTAATTTCATAAAATATGTTACAATTCAACTTAGAAAGAGGATAATCAACCACCCCAAACATTTGAATCCAATCAAAATCTCAGTCTCTTCCCATTTGGATTGAGCCTAGATTTATTGGGTTCAACCCTCTTTCAATTAAATTTGGTTAACTGGACTATTTAGTGGATTTACTTAGTAAAACCCTAATTCTGAATTTCTATCCATTACATTTGTTGAACTTGACTCCTTGCATGCTTATTTTTATTTGTGGTCTCATATATGATTTTTAGGTATTTGAACAATAAATTTTTCTCTCATAGATCATAATTACATAAATTTAGTGGTTAGTTTCATAAAAACCCTAATTTGTTTTGCTAATGTTGGCTTGTGGGTTGCATAATTTTTCACTTATATTTTCAGACCTGATTTTAGGCACTCATAATGGAATTTATTAAATATGATGTGTTTCCAATTTCACATATGATTACATTTATTTTTAGTTACATTTATCATAATCATGAGTTGGATAATGGCTTCTTTCATTTTACATTGCTTCTTTTCATTCATAGTACATTTTCATATTGCATTTTTAGGGTTTCCAAGATATTTCCTACTTGCAAATCATATCTAAAAGATTTTATCCATGTAATATGTTGTTTTATAATGATATTTTTAAGAGAATGGATTACATATGTAGATCACACAAAGGCTTTTGTAGACAATGATAATCCTATAGATGACATTAACAAAGTTAACACATGTACCTCTCCTAAGGTATCTAATGCGAATGAGAAAAAAATCAATAATCCTATCAATGATCTCTCTAATGGAGATAAATAATTTAAGAGCTACATGACACCGTCCTCTTCTCATAGGAATACTCTAGTGCAAGGGGGGAAGATCAAAATGTTTGTTAACTAATCCCTTTAGATCCTCTTTATTCTCCTGGAGCTTATCTTAGTCATGAAAATATTTGTAGGGAATATGATGTTATGCATTTTATTCATGACATGTCTCCTCATATAACATTAAACAAAGATGAAGCCTTATATGATAAGGACCTTCCCTCTCAACCTATCAAAAAGGATATGAATAACGATGATAGAAAGGAAAAATTTCCTACAAAGGATATTCCTTCTTCATATAATTCTCCCTTTGATCCTTCCATACATCCTTATACTATAAATTTTAAAAAGATTCATGATAATGGTCCTCTTTACAATTGAAACATTCTTATAGGAGTTGTTATAACACAATCTCAAAACAAGGTTATAGTGGACAATGACTTGGAAAATAATAACAAGGAATCAAAGTCCCTATAAACCCTCCTTCCCAAGCTAGTATCGAAGGTCTAGGAAATCCTCATCATTCACCTATGGATGATATTCTTAAAGTTCAAAGGTTTAAGGAGTATCTTGCAAGACATAGAAATTATCATCCATCTAAAGTTGCTTCTTCCTCAAATATTCCTTTTATGTACTCATGATCATCATGCCAATGATTGTCCTGATTTTCAAAATTAATACAAGGACTCATTGATAATTAAAATATAAAGATCATAGAATATAATCCTCCCTCTAGAAAACCTTTTCCTAATCTCAAGAGACAAGACCTACTCCTATATCATGATGATCTAGAGAAATTGGCTACAAGAATCTTTTAGAGATTGAAATATAATAAGAATGTTGTTTTACTTTCATTAAACTTAATCACAATTATAAGCATAAAAAAGGTGATGAACATTGTTTTTTACATTGTAGTTATTCTCATTCTCTTGGAAATATTAAATCCTTTAAAAAAATTGTTCAAGACCAATATGACCAAGCTCACATAGCTCTTACAACCGATCTTGTACTTTTTCGTGAAGAGGTAGTGTCTTAGCACTCTATTCACCCTATCATGTTTCTCCTTACCCTATGACACTAGTAGTTAACTTCATTGGGGGCTCAATGTCATGAGTGGTGATGATTTTTCAATAAAAAATATACTGGGGAAGCAACATAATTCTTCCTTGTCTCCTCCCTTGGGGGGCAAGGACAATACATATCTAATTCTCTCTTTCTCCTTGAAGATTACCTCTTCTTTAGAATTTCATTTTGCATATTTTGATATCTTTTCTTGCATTGAATATTCTTTCATGTGAGTACATGTGTGTTCATTGTTTAGGACCTTTCTTTGCTTAAAGTTACATTTTCTTATGTAAAATATATCCTTAGAGGTTATGTAACTCTTCTCATTGTCCTTATGCTTGGGGGGCATTGATTTTTCCTATCCTTTCTAAGAGTCCACTTTTCCTTTGATGAGTGGAAATTTCTTATCACAAAATGTCATTCTTGTGTGAAGTTGTTGTTTTCTCAAGGATTATCTCTTATGCAAGAGGTGTGTATCATTGTTCACAACCTACTCTTCAATTGCCAATGTATATCTATTTTAAACAAACCCTTCACTTTGGGTAAAAAGTGTGTCGTCCTTCATCAAGAATCCCTTTCACTTAGCAATAGGGGGAAGGTATGCACTCTTGTTCTCCTTCCTCTCTTTTGGATGATGATGATATTTTTGTTCAAGAAATCCTCTTGGAGGTAAATGTCTTTTGAGAAAATATCTCTTCTCCTCCAAGGATCCCCTTTACATTTGTTGCAAGATATCTCTTTTTTAACTATCTTTTCCTTGCTTGTAAGAGAAATGCCTCTTTATCTTGGATTAATGAACATTGTTTCCTAAAATGATGTCTCCTTGGTGTTGAAGGTGTGTATCCTTGTTTCTAGCTTCCTTAATACATCAACATAGGGCTATGTTGACATATTAAGGGGGGGCATTGTGTATCACCCTCTTTGTACTATATTGTACTATATTTTTGCATGTCTTATATGGGTTTTTCATTCTCGAAACCAAATTACAAAAATTCTTACACAAGATGTTTGATGCCTGAAACTAGACACACCATTTATATATGTCTTATATAGGGTCCACATTCTCGAAACCAGACAAAACAAATTCTTACACGAGATGATCTAGAAACTAGGCATATATTTTTCTTGCACATGGTGTTCAAACTCAAAAACAAACAAAATAAAGTCTTATAAGAGATTCTTCATGCCCGAAACTAGACACGTTTGCATTTTCATTTTATATCTTATAAAATTTGTTGCATGCTCAAAACAAAACAAAGTCTTATACAAGATTATTAACTCCTTAAACCAAATAGCATCATATGCAGCAAGATGAGTGGAACTAGAAAAACATAGGTAGACTATTCAAACTCTCCTCCCCAACATGGGTCACCTAGCAAAACACAACTAGATCGAGGCATCCATGTCCTCTCTTTTCTCCTCCCCATGAGCTCATATCTTTTCTATTGGTGGATTATGGTTCATCATTTAATACATGCTCTTTCTATTTTTATGTGATCTCTTGTATTCTTGTGATAGCATTTCGAGAATGATATTAGCAGTTGAGACATTTGGATTATCAAGGTCTCTTCAACTAGTTGACTTGGAGCTCTTTTGTGTTTGTGTTGTCCATCTTTTGTCTTTGTATTTGTTTGCCTTTTTGTCTTTGTTATTTTTTGTGTCTCCTTGCATAAGATTATGTGAGTTAAGATCCTAAGATAGGGGGCTTGGTTCCTTGAAATTAGTGATGTCTTATCTCTTGTGATCTTGCTCCTAATTGATCCTCTCTCTCATCTTGCTACTTTACTATGAGTATTTGCATAGGATCATACTCCCATTGAAGTGGGGGATAAATGTAGCCTCTTAAATTACCATTGATCTAATTTTCACCTCATGTTTGTGCTCCCACTTTGGTGTGTCCTATCCTCATCCTCTCTCTAGGTCTGTTTAGGCCTGATTATCCAGCTTTGATGTCATGTACACCCTTTGGTGGGTCCTACCATGGGATACCCACTCCCCTAGCTTCTTATTCTAGTCCTCTTTGTGGAAGGACCAAGGCATGAAATGCCCTATTCTAGACTAGGGTGCCCTAAAATGCCTCATTCCCTCTCAAAGGGGCCCCAATTTGAAATGGGTTAGGTGTTATATCTCCCTAACAACATTTGATTCCTAGGGTTACACATGACTATTGGAGGTTGACCTAATCGGTAATTTACCTAGGGAACCCTATATAAATAAATTATATCAATGCATTTTAATCTAAGACCCCATACATATTATTTGTACATCTGTGAAACACTCATTATCAAGAATCTTCAAAAATTCAAGGCTACATATTCATCATTCAAATATTGTGGAGCAAAGTTACATCAATCTTCATGTAACCATGTTTGTGTAGTTAGGTTTTTTCATGTTCATGTATTTTTCATGCCATTACATTCAACATTTGTGACTACATTGAAAGAGCATTGCATCATCATCAACAATTGCAGATGTGAGGTATATCTCCTTAATATTTATTTTAATATTTGTATTATTTCATTCATGGTTAATTTCAAAACTGAGGTTTGACCTAAGGTAAACCCCTATTCCTAACATCTTTCCCTTGCTTCCCATGTGTAGGAAACAGGTGTGGAGTTGTACTCAGTAAATCCAACAAGGTCAACAACGACAAACATGTAAGCTTTTGATCATGGAAAATTCTGAGGACGAGGGTAGATCTGTGCTACCTCATCCTGAGAAATCAGACCGAACTTCTAAGGATAGGTTCTAAACATCTCATTTTTCCCAAATCCAATTTTGTGGCAAGTAGTGAGATATATGTAGCTTACTGTTTCTGTCAAAATACTTCAATAATCCCTCATTTGCCCTATTTTCATAAATTACATTAAAATTCAACTTCGAAAGAGGATAGTCAACCACTCCAACTAGTTGAATCCAATTAGAATCTTTGTCTCTTTCCCATTGAGATTAATCCTAGATCTATTGGGTTCAACCCTCTTTCAATGCAATCTGGTTAATTGGGCTATTTAGTGGATTTACTTAGTAAAACCCTAATTTCCAATTTTCCATCCATTATACCTTCAAAGCCCACCAAAGCATTCAAAAGACCATCTCTTAGAGTGAATGTTATCTTTTATTTTAAATCACTTCCTCTGATTAATCCTCATCTAATTGATTCTGATTCTAGTTCATCCACACTTGATAGCTTTTTAACAGATGATTCCTTATCTAAGTTCTTATAAGTTTATGATAACCTTCCTCGATATCACCATAACCATGGATTTCCCTATTATTTAAATATTGAAGCATACTTTGGGAAAGATGTTGAAGAAATGACTCAAGAATTCCCTTAGCCAATGGATATTCCTGAACAAAGCGATCTCTTATAAGTGATACTATTGATGTCAAAAAGGCTTACAATGATGAGAAAATCATTAAAATTAGGAAGTCCTTAGAAGCTGAGGAACAACATGATTATTGTGTTCTTTTACATGAGTTGTCTGGAATATTTTCGTGGAATTATTTAGATATGCTTGATATTAACCCTAAGATTTGTTAGACTTGTGTGAATAATGTTGTCATTGATGTCAAACGAGTCCTCTAGTTTTGGATCGGGTAGTGTATGAGGTCCAGATATTAGTCTAGATGTTATGGATGTTATGGTTGTTGTCAATATTGTATGCAGTCAGTACGTATGTGTTGTTCATATGTTGTGGTTTTGGTCAGAAGGTATTATGCAGCATCAATAGTCCTGGACGATGACTTTTCATTGAGTTCTCATGGATCCTGATATTAGTTAGGTGTCCCAGTGTTAGCAGTCTTGGTAATTTTCAAAAGTATCTCTTTGAGTTTTGTGTTACATTTTTCTTAGTACACGTGGAGTCTATGTTTTGGAGATATTGGGCTTGATCTTGTGGTATTGGATCGATATTCTTGGGTCTGGATGACCCTATCCCTTTTCAGTAATCTCACTATATGCATTGGTAATCAGAGTATGCAAAGGAAGCATGTAGAAGTCTTGTGAAGGCCGACATGAGCTTATTGAATAACGTGTTGGGCTTGGCCGACACACTATTTTGTATTTGTGCCCTCCAGTATATATGCATACACAAGTGTAGTAGCATAAGGCGAATTGAATAATAAATTGAGTGTGTGAAGGTATGTGTGATATGTGAAAGAAAGGGGTAGTGAAGATAGCAGTGTGTGTGAAGTCTGAGTTGCGGACAACAAAGGCAGATAGTGTTGCAGGGTGAACTCACAATGTTGGTTCCCACTTTTTCGTACATCCCGATTTTTGTTGAAATCGTACAATTTTTAAAAAATATAATGATTTAATATTTAAGAGGTGTCATTTGAAGTAATTAATTTAACAGAGTAATATCAAAGGCTCTTAGATTAAAATTTCTTGGATAGAACCTCTCTACTTCTAAATCATACTTGCAATGGAGTCTCCTTTGCATCTATCAAATGCTGATAAAAAACCAATTTTACATTAGCATTTGGGGGGTCAAATGAATTAATTTAGAAGTTTTGTTTTTTTAAGTATTTATCCCTCATTATAAGCTTTCCAAATAGTACAATTTTAATATATTTAATTTCATTAATATATTTTTATTTTATTTCTTATGAATGTAGGGTTTTCATTGAACATGAACTTCTTTGTTCAATGCTTATGGAAAAATAGTAAACTTCACCCAAAAAATTCTAAAAAATATTTACGCACTAGGTATTGAAGTCCTCTTTCCAAAAACAAATAATAATTGATTTTTGTTATATATACAACAAGTTATGTAATATCAAATGGACATATGTCAAAATTACAGTTAACTCGACTTCAAATCTTAAAAAACTATGAAATATTGAAGACAATGTTACAAAACCAATTGCAAACACTAGATATGGATGTTATAAAACCAAATTTGAAAGAACCGTGTTCATATCTATTATAGGAAAAAACATATGCTATACAAAGTGAGTATCACTCTTTAAAAATGTTGTTTTTTGAAAAAAACTAGTTTTCGAGGGAGATAGAAAAATGGAAGCAAATTGATTCCAAAAATTATCAAAAAAAATATTTTTAGAATCTACATACAAAATGACACAAATCACTAGTTCACATCATCTACAAATTCCTTACAATTTAGAACTAATAGGTGTCTAAATCTGAAGTTTTTTCTGAAAAATGAATATTGCAATGTCAAAGTTGGCAAAAAGGTGTAACCCACTATTGTGGGTTCACCCTGGAAATATAGTGCAGTAGTCCTTTATTGAACCTGTTGCAGGATAGTTGTGCATAGATCTCTAACCGTATTTGTTGTAGAGTTTGAGATTTTTAATTTGAGATTAACCTTGGAACTGATCCCATGCATTTGGAGATGCAAACCCTTTCAGTTCACCTTTTTCAGTTGCAATGAGCATTTTGGCAGTTAGCCATCTCTTTGTATATCTACAATGAGCAGACCGGTAGTGAGCCATTTTTGTAATCTGGTAGTGAGCCACTCGGCAATGAGCCACCTCCTTGCAAACTCAAATATAACTAGTTATATTCTCCTCAAAGTTAAAACTCTTCGTGGTTTTTCGCATTTTGGTTTTCCACGTATAAAATTCGGTGTTTATCTTGTGGTTGTGTTTTTCATGTTTATTATGTATTAGCTATTTTATATCAGTCAAGTTTGTTTGATATTTTGTGGACAATTATAATTGGTGAAAAGTTGTTTTTCTTTAATCTGTGGGGATACTGATTCACCCCCCCCCCCCCTCAGTATTCTAGTGCTTTCAACCTAATCAACAAGATTGTGAACCATAACATTGTGTTAATCCCTAATGCTAAGCTCGTTAAGAAAAATATAAAGAAAATGAATCCTAAGATAGTATTGATCGTCGAGGTAGAGATTAACAACTCTTGGAAGTTGTCTTTATTTGTCCTATCGATTATTCTCCCTAGATTTCAAACATTGTGGTGGTAGCTAAACCTAATAATAAGATTAGAATGTTTACCAACAACTATTGGGATCTTAATAAATCTTCCTTGAAAGATGAATTTACCTTTCTGAACATTGAAATGATAGTTTTGGATTATGGCAAAAACAGATTTTGAAGGGGCCCTGAAACCCTTTACAAAAAGGATTCTAAAAGATTTAGAATCAAAGCGAAAAAAGTATCCAAAACAAGACAGGTTGCGAAGTATAGAACATTACAAACAACAACCAAAAAGACAGCAAAATCTCAAACGGGTAGCAAAAAGCCAGCAGAAAGACCGAACCCACAAACAAACAGAACCAACAGCCCAACTACATGAGGCTCTTGAGGGTTTCAGCCACCTCCACCTCCAGGGTACTCATCTTTTCAGCAACAGACTTAATTTCTTTGTAGTCCACATTCTAAGTGGTCGCTTTCTTCTTCATATTTTCCTAAGTCCTCTTACTGGGTCCTTCATCATCCTGGATCACATCAGTATCATCTCCAATGGTTACAATAGTTTTGTCCTACTGCATTCTATCAAAGTTGTCTACCATTGCATTCATGGCATCAACAGTTTGCTTGACAATCTTATGGCTACTAGACATAATAGTCTTGAGGGTAGCCTGAATTTTTTCATAGCCAGCTTCCACTTTGGAGATTCTATCCTCAAACCCTTTTTTCATTTGGTCAATACCTTCTCTAGCCATTTGAATGCACTCCAACACCAATTTTTTCTCCTCCTCTGACCACTGCCCAACCTCTTTCTAAATGCCTTCAATATTACCCATAGGAATGGCCTCCATCTTGCTTCTCAGTGCCCTCTAATTAAGTCTGACCTCTTTCAACTCATGAAACATCCATTTGAACATACAAAAAGTATCAATGGCATGCTCCCTTACCATACCTAGCACATCGCCATAGTCCTCCTTCTTATCACTAAGCTCAGCACATTTAGAATGAAGATCCTCATGAACCATGACACCAATATTAATAGTAGTAGTGTTGGGGGCGGTGGGGGGGGAGACTAAATATTTTGGCTACCCTCCTCACCCACAGAGACCTTAGGGTTAGCTTTAGGGCCGCTAGAAACAAGGGTATCCTTGGCCACCAAAGTAGAAGAAGAAGAAATCATAACTTTCTTCTGCCCTTTTCTTCCTTTTCTCATAGGAGACTTGACCATTGGGATCTTTTCAGACTTATCTTTTTTACTAGGGGGGGGAGACTCGGCTTCAGAATCTAAATCTGAGTCCTCCCCACCCGACTCTCCAGCACTAGCCTCAGAGGGGGTCTAAATAGAAATATTTGGGACAGGAAGGGAACGAAAGTGGGAATCAATTGGAACTAAAATCCCTTCATGAAGGATAGGGAATCTAGTAGGGTTCTTCTCATGGTCTTTGAAATTGGCCCTTAAATCAGACATAAGATAGAACGGAAAGGACATTTTGACCCCATAATGAAAAATGGTTCATAATAACAAAATGATGTCCATAAATTCTAGAGAAACGACCATCTAGGGTTAAATACTCCATAACTACCTTAAGAAGTTTATCCCAGAAGCCCTTGATCACAGAAATATCATAGTAGCTAGCGGTATTCACAAGCTTAGCTCTCTCCTCATCAATCTTTGGGAAGTTCTACACAGCCTACTCAGTATAAGTCCTATCTCTGTAAAACTTCATACCATCAGTTGATAGGCCGCTAACTTGGGCAACGAGGCTCTCATCAACCAACACCTTCTGCCCATGGAGAGTAATAGTCTCGTCTTTCCTATGCTTGGAAAAATAGTTGGTAACATCCCTGTTTGGACCCTGCATCTTTTCAATGTAAGGGGTAAAACCCCCTTTCTTCAAAAGCCCCCAGAGCTTCTGCTTTTTCTTCAATTGCACACAATTTGGTGGTTCAGTTCTCTTCCTAGCGTCCCCCATTCTTAGCTTCTCTCTATGAATAGAAGCACTCACGACCTACAATCTGAAGAACAAAGCCTAGAAAATACCAATATACACCCACAAAGCATGCGAAATAACTCCACACTTATTATTTTGTCCTCTTCATCCACATGCCACAATCAGAAAGGAGTCAATCTTTCTAGATTCACTACTAATCATGATGGCATGAATTATCATTAATATATCTACCTCAACTTCTATCATGAAGGATAAACATGAATAGATCATCCTCTAACTTGCCTCTATTGGTCTAACTCAACTGACTTTTGCAAGTAACCCCTTTATTTGCAAGGTAGTCGGCCATGGCATTAGACTCCCTACAGATATGGGATATGAAACATTTATCAAAAGTTTAATTTATTTCCCTAGATTTTTTACTCCAAATTTCAACATTCCAAGAGGGTGAGGCTTTTGTAGGCTCCAATGGCTTCAGCAAGATGGTTAGTTTATGTTCCCAATGAGAGCGCCATTGCTGAAAGAAATTTGCCATTATGATCATACAACACTACCCCACATCCTGTCGGCCCAGGGTTACCTTTGGCTGCCCCATCAAAATTAATTTTGGCCCAACCATGAGGAGGATTTCTCCAACCAATATTAGGTTTGGTATTAGGATTGGGCCCAACAAACTGAGATATACCACAATCAATTTCCCAAGTATTGGCAACCCTAATCTCATAGTCTTTAAGATCGCTACTCTGAGTCTTACACTTTAAATTGACAATAGAGAGATTATCAATTATGTCTCTATAAATTTTCCTAAAAAAAATCTTAGGCTGAAGATAGGTCTCCCTAAACATTTGATTATTTTGCTCCTTCCATAAACCCCACACCACATGAGGAAACACAAATGACCATAAAGTTTTTAATAAATAATTCCTTGTAGGCACCCTCCATTGGTCGACAATCTCCTCAACCATCCCAGGAAAGACCCAACAGAGATCCCACATTTGAAATACTTGACTCCAAACTTCCATCACATAAGAGCATTGCAGAAAAATATGATCAACAAATTTAGCTTCCTTCATGCATAAATAGCATCTATTAGCTATAGAAAAGCCCCTCTAACAAAGATTATCTGTAGTTGGGATTTTATTCAAAAAGAGAATCCAAATAAACATGTTAATCTTAGGTATTAAATGCTTCATCCAGACTTTGGACCACCATGGGACAGGAGGATCATCACAACAATCCACAGAAGCAACAAAGAATTTACCAATAGAGGAAAACCTCCAGATCAATTCATCTTCAAAACTATTCTCTAAACCAAAGGAGTTTAGAGAAACGTGCAATTGGGCAAGAGACAGGTGAATAACAGAGATATTCACCCATTTACCTCCAACCTAATAGTCCACCACCATCGACCCAAAAGAAGCAATACAAACATCTCTAAAATCCCCTAGCAGAGGATTAAGGGCCAACGGACTCTTACCGCAGTCATCCCAAAAATGAATACTCCTTCCATTTCAACCTTCCATTAATCTCCACGATTAGAAACATCCCTAGCCTTAATAATGTTATTCCAAAGATATGATAGAGCAGGGATATGAGAGGAGTTTAGGAAATCTTGAAAAAGTATGAACATTGTAAAGATATTTGTTATGCCAAATAGCATTCCATTCTCTCCTGTAATCATAAGTCCCCCACACTTGTTTAGCCAAGAGAGATAGATTAAAAGACTTGATACTCCTAGTCCCCAAACCCCCATATTTTCCAGGTTTACAAACATTCTCCCACACCACAAGAGGGATTACTTTCCTTTCCTCCACCCCCGACCAAAAAAATCTTTTTTGAATTTTTCCAATAGCCTCCGCAAACTTAGAAGGAATCTTGAACAAGATGAGGGCATACACAGGAAGGTTTTGTAGTGTGGCCTTTAGCAGTTGAATTTTCTCAGCCTGACTAAGAAGGGAACCCTTCCACCTTGCCAGTTTCCTATTGAAGCGATCAATCAAGGAAAGCCAAAAAAAATCAGAAGGTTTGGATCCAAGAGGAAGGCCTAAATAGGTTGAGGGGAGCAAACCAAACTTGCAACCAAGGATATCAAGAATCTTCTTTTGTCTAGCCTTGGGAGTATTGAAGAAGAAAATGCAACTCTTCGCTCTATTAACCACCTGTCTTGAAGCCTTTTTATAGAGACTTAAGGTGGACTTAATAAATCTGGCTTCCCCAACATAAGATCTCCCCATCAGGATAGTGTCATCAACGAACTATTGATGAGAACAAGTTAAACAGGCGGAAGACCATTTCAATCCTTTTAGATTCCCTTCCAACACCTGTTTATGGATGAAACTTCCCAAGCTTTCAGCCATAATGGTGAACAATATAGGGGAGATAGGATCTCCCTGCCTTAAACCATGAGAATCTCTGAAGAACTAAGATGGCAAACCATTGACAATAATAGAAGTTGAGGATGTGGTGATGAGCTGCCAAATAAGATAGATGACCCTCCTATAAAAACCAAAGGCATTAAGAATTTTCCTCATAAAGGACCAATCCACCCTATCATAAGCCTTCGCAATGTCTAGTTTCAACAAAAAACCCTACGTTTTTGAAGCAACTAAGGAATGAATGTTCTCATGCATATTAATAATGGAGTCCAGAATTTGTCTCCCCGGGACAAAACCACTTTGTTGAGAAGAAATCGAAAGAGGAAAAATTCGCAACATTCTAGAAGTCATAAATTTGAGATGATTTTATAAAATGAGTTGCACGGGCTAATAGGTTGAAAAGAATCCAAAGAATTGGCACCTTGCAACTTTGGAATAAGGACAATAAAAGTTGCATTAAGTTCCTTAAGCAAGGACCTAGCTCCAAAGAATTATTTAACAATATTAGAAACATCTTTTTCAAAAAATCCCAAAAGGTCGGAAAGAAGAACATAGAGAATCCATCTGGGCCAGGAGCCTTGTTACCATCAAAGGAAAAGACAACATTCTTAATTTCCTCATTAGAAGGGATAGCAGCCAAACTATGGTTCTGATTTTTAGACAACACCTTAGGAATACACTCAGCCAAAATATTTTGGGCCTTCGGATCCAGCATAGGGTCAGCCTTCAGAAGCTCTTCAAAAAACTCAACACCAGCTTCATTAATTTCCTCTTCCTTCTCAAGTTTAGTCCCATATTTTATAATATAATCAATTATATTAGATTCTCTATGCTTGAGAGTGGTGACATGAAAAAATCTAGTGTTTCTATCTCCATCGTTGAGCTATAAAGACCTAGACCTCTATCTCCCTAGCAATAATGCTATGATATTTAGACAAAATTTCACTCTCCTTATCAAAATTGTCACCCGTATAACCTTCTCTTTAGATCTTATCCTAAATAATATTCAATTCCGACTAAAGAGTAGGTTTCATCAAGAAAATGTCTCCAAAGGTCTCCTTGTTCCATTTTCTAACCTTGTCCTTCACAATCCTAAGCTTTTTAGCAATGCAAAACATAGCAGTACCCTCAACTTGAAAATTCCACGACTTCTTAATATAGTTAAGCAAACTTAGATGAGACAACCACATCTTTTCAAATCTAAAGGGGAACTTTCTTCTCCTACCACCTTTGGGTTCAGCCACAAAGCTAGTAGGAAAATGGTCAGAACCAACTCTAATCATAGCATTTAAAGAACAATAATATACATGTAACCACTTCGTAGTGATGAGGGCCCGATCTAGTCTATCTTGTATCATCTCATCCCCAAACATGCAGTTAGTCCAAGTGTAGGAAGCTCCAGATAAGTCCATATCTATAAGACATTGATCATTGATGAAATCTGCCATGTCCTGTTTATTGTCCAGTTGTATTTGAGATCCCCCAAACTTCTCAGCCTCCTGGAGAGGAGTATTAAAATATCAAATAAAAATCCAAGGGATGTTAGGATGGTTACTTCGGAAGGAAGAAAGTTTAGCCCAAAATTTCCTTCTAGAAATCTAGTTGTTAGGTGCATAGATATTAGATAAGATCCATGAGTAACCATCTCTAGAATGCTTAAAAAGAGTAGCAACATGGTTACCATTATGACAAAGAGGCACACCTTGAATAAAATGTGAATTCCATAAAGTAAAAACACCTCTAGAAGCCCCATCAGAACTACTACCTAGGGAGTCATAAAACTTGAAAAACTTAGGTTTCTCAACTCTCTCCTTTGGCATTTTAGTTTCTTGAATAAGCAGAATATCCAGTTTATGGTCTCTAGAAAAATTATGAACAATATCTTGTTTATGACAACTATTAAGACCTCTAATGTTCCAGGATAGTATCTTCATTTCTTACCAAGAGAGTCAAAAAGACTTTCATGGATCATCCAATGTGACCCATCCGCAATATTTCGCAAGCACTCTTGTTCTCTTTGCCATCTATTGGATTTCCTACCTGCACTCCGAGGAGGCCCACAGTCTGATCTAGCTTTATTGTGAGTAGAAACACCAGCCCCATACTTTTGTTGCGTTCTCTTCTTCTTCTTCTTCTCCACTTTGGTATAGCTCATGTCATCATCAAACTCAATCTCATCCAGGCTTATGTTTTCTTTATCTTCTCTGCTATGCTCTTCCCTTGGAGATTGCATCATATCTGGAATGATGACATTTTGATCCAAATTGGAGAGGATACCATCAGAGTTTTGGGTCAAAGATTCCATAGGATTGGAATTCTTCAGAAGGCCTGAAATCATATCTTCAAAAGAAGAGTCTAACACCGGTGAAGATTGATGGTCCTTGAAGGTGCAAAAAGGGCTATTATGTCCTTCCTCGGCCTCAAACCTTTTATTACTTGATGAAACACATCTGGATCTAGCATTATACAAAAGCTCACCTTCCTCCAAGTCATCCCCCTTAAACTTTTCTCCATTATCAACCATATTAGTACTTTGGTTTCCCAAACTATTTTCTCCTTCCTTCTGCATAGGAGCATCACCTTGAGCATCAACCCCCTGACCTTTCTCCTTAGTTTCATCATTTTGCACTTGTTGTAAATTTTCTATATCATTAACTTTTTTCTCCTGGCCTTTCTCCTTAGTTTCATCATTTTGCACTTGTTGTAAATTTTCTATATCATTAACTTTTTTCTCCTGGCCTTTCTCCTTAACCTCATCGTTCTGCACGGACCGATAATTTTCCACCTCATCTTTGACGTTCTTTGGAATCTCTAGAACATTGATATGATAGTTTATTCTACTATTGTTCATGCTTTATTATCCTTTATGGATGGATTTTTTAGGTATTACCAATAATTCATTAATCCTCAAGATCAATATAAAATAGCTTTCACAACACCTCGGGGCATGTTTTGTTTCGTTGTGATGCCTTTTGGATTGAATAATGCCAGTGCGACCTATCAATGTGCTATGACTCTTATCTTTCATGATTAAATGCATAAAATATTAGAGGACTACATTGATGATATCTTAGCTAAATTTATTTTACGTCAGTATCATGTTGAGATCCTTCGTCAAATCTTTGAATGAATTCGTAAATACAACATGCACTTGAATCCCCAAAAATGTATTTTTGGTGTAGATAGTGGAAAACTATCAGGATTCATTATTTCACATCATGGTATTGAGGTGGATACTAATAAAATAAATGTCATTATTAACATGCCACCTCCTAGAAACATCTCTCAACTTTGTAGTTTACAAGGAAGGTTCGGGATATTCACGGGTTTATTTGCCAACTCACGGATCATACTTTCCCTTTTACCCAATTACTCAAGAAGGATACTGGACACACCTAAAATTAATTAAATTAATATTTAATTGATTTATCCCTTTTCACATAATTAATCAAATTAGTTGTGTTAGTCATCTTCCTCTTAAAATTAATTAAATCAAATTTAATTAGTTTTATCATTATAGCCCTTAAAATTTAATATCACAATTAATTATATCCCTCATTCTTCTAAATTCATTTACTTTCATTATTTCTTATAAACCTTAATTTGTTAATTAATCTTAATTAATTAACTAATCCCCTGATTCCTATAAGTCACCCTTCTTAATCCTATCATGATGCAGGAGCATTGGTGTAGTTCTTACCGGTTGAGCAGTTAGCAGTGGAATTGCTTAGAGATTGTGGCATTTCTCTATGTTTGAGAGTTTAGCATTGTGGATTTGGATTTATTTCCTTGAGTTCGTTGTCTTTATCGTGTTCAAGATTCATGGTATTTGGATTTGATTCCGGTGAGATATTGATTCTGGTATTGGCCCGGTTGATGTGTTCTTACTAGTTAGTCTTGCAGTGTGTTGAGCGAGGTTGAATCGAGTTGTGGTTGATTTTCGTGACTTGTGGATTGTTGGAGATGTTGTTTTGGGCCTTGCCTGGTATTTTCGAAGGTCTGCACATCATTTTATGTTTTTGTGATGTTCTTAGTTATTTGAGTCGACATGTACCAGTTAGCACATTTCATGAACCGGTTGGTCTTTGAGCCGACTTGATCAAGTTATTATTATTTGCGTATGGGATAAATAGAAGTTTGTGAATCATTTGAGAGGATAGAAGATAGTAGATAGAAGAGAAAAGACAAAATTTTGAGATTGAGTGAAGATGTAGAATCGGTGAGCTTCTGGTCCAGTGGACTGAAGCCAGAAGGGCTGAGGTCCGGATTAGGGTTGAATCGATAGTCTGTTACCGGAGGTCGAATTGATGTGTAGATGATCTGTGGATCTTATACTTGTGTTGTAAGCATTATTTGTATCTTGGACTACGATCCAGCATGTGGCATATGTAATTCTTCAAAGTGTTATAAGAATTGTTCATATTGTTTATCGGTTGTGTATTATGTGATGTTACCAGTTGTTCTTTCTTCTTTATCCGGTGTTGTGTTACTGGTTACCGGTATATCTTGCATGGTATTTGTGTTAGGCTGCAAGGATGGGACATCCTTCATTACATCTCCCTACCTTGACTACATCAAATGGCATCAGAGATGGTTTGTGAACCTGTTGTTGGAGGAAGACTCGATTATGCACTGGTTGGTTGGAAAGGAAGTTGAGGAAACTTGTGGACTTGTTCAGATCGCCGAACGTGAGGCAGAGAAAGGTTTGCAGGTAGACCACCAATCCTAGAGCTTGAGCTTGAGGCAATTAGTGGGTGGAGACTTGAATAGATCATTCATTGAGGTAGGTTGCAGATTGGATCAGTAGATTGCCAAGGAGAGGCAACTAGAACCTAAAGTCAGATCGTCGGATCCCTAAGTCAATTGCAAGTACCTACTAATAGATCGTCGAACTAGATCAAGTGATGGGGCTCACTTTTCAATTAACCCCAAGGGTTTGATGCAGGAGCACCAGTGTAGTCCTTACCGATTGAGCAGTTAGTAGTGGAATTTCTTAGAGATCGTGGCATTTCTTCATGTTTGAGAGTTTAGCGTTGTGGATTTGGATTTATTCCCTTGAGTTTGTTTTCTTTATCATTTTTGAGATTCATGGCATTTGGATTTGAACTCTGTATTGGCCCGGTTGATGTGTTCTTATTGGTTAGTATTGCAGTGTGTTGAGTGAGGTTGAATTGGATTGCGGTTGATTTATGTGACTTGCGGATCGTTGGAGATGTTGTTTTGGGCCTTGGCTGGTATTTCTAGAGGTTTACGCATCGTTTTATGCTTTTGTGATGTTCTTAATTATTTAAGTCGACATGTTACCGTTAGCACGTTTCATGAACCGGTTGGTCTTTGAGCCAACTTGATCAAGTTATTATTATTTGCGGATGGTATAAATAGAAGTTTGCAAATCATTTGAGAGGACAGAAGACAGAAGATAGAAGACATAAGACAAAAGTTCGAGATCGAGCAAAGATGTAGAACCGACGAGATTCTGGTCCAGTAAACTGAAGCTAGAACGGTTGAGGTCCGGATTAGGGTTGAATTGGCAGTGTATTACCGAAGGTCGAATTGATGTGTAGATGATTTGTGGATCTTATACTTGTGTTGTAAGCATTGTTTGTATCATGGACTACGATCCAGCATGTGGCATATGTAATTCTTCAAAGTGTTATAAGAATTGTTCATATTGTTTACCGATTGTGTATTTTGTGTTGTTACTGGTTGTTCTTTCTGCTTTATCTGGTGTTGTGTTACCAGTTATCGGTATATCTTGCATGGTGTTTATGTTAGGCTGCAAGGATGGGACCCTTCATTGGATCTCCCTACCTTGACTGCATCATATCATCTAGCCTAATTAATCCTACTTTACTCATGCTTATTATTTCCCAATTTAATATTCCTCCACTCATTCTCTCTCTTTATGTCTCATCCTCCTAACTTGTCCACTTGCACCTCTAATCCCTCATTATCTACCTAATTTACCCTTCTAATCATGTGCACATCCCTAATCACCTTGATTAGGGACGAGTCAATTGCTTGCCATAAATGGCTCTCCCATCTCACCTTCCAAACCTTAAATGTACCAACTTTGGTCCATTCAAGGAATGTAACATTCTTTGCACATCCCCATGCCTCCCCTTCCCAAGGAATTTTTTATTCTTTTCTCCATTTATTCTCCCCACACAATCCATTATCTTGAAATTTTTTAATTTCTTCTCCTCTCCCAAGGAATTTTATATTCCTTCTCTTCCTAAGGTACTTTGGGAACTCTTCCCCATGTACTTGAGAAGTGTGGAGACAAGAAATGCCTTAATGGAAAATCTCTTGGATCTCCTACCTTGTCCTCTCAATCCTCTCCCACCTTCTTTCAATCATAGCCATTCATTCCCTTTCAATCATGGGAATCCATTTTGGGCCCCTCCAATCTATAAATTGAAGTCTCCTCTCCTCACAAATCATCCTTCTTTTGTGTAATTTCATGCTACCCATTTGAGTCCCAAGAACATCCATAGCATCCTCATAATGCTAAAATATTTCCTCATCTAAGCCACATCCATCCATCATTCAATCATCCAATCCAAATCAATCTTTTTGTGTAGTGGAGAGAAATCCACAATCCACCATCTCAAGGAGCACATCAAGTGGAGCATTTGGGCACACATCCACTTCAAGCTCAATCGGAGGAAGAAGAGAAAAAAAGGTATAACAGAGGTTATTTTCTTATTTTGAATGATGTATTGTCTTTCATGTCTTGATTTATGCATTAACATTTCTCCCCTTTTCCCCCTCTTTAGATACTACTTTTAAGTGGGATGAAGATTGTCAAAAATAATTGAGGATTTCAAAGATTACTTAGCCAATCCTCCAGTTTTACAACCTACTATCCCTAATCAATCCTTCCTTCTTTACACTATTGTTTCTTCTAATTATCTCGCAACATTACTGGTACAACATGATAGTGATGGTAAAGAACATCATGTGTACTAAATAAGCCATAGTTTGCTCAATTATGAACTTCAATATACTGTGATAGAAAAGCAATGTCTTGCTATTGTTTTTGCAACTCAAAAGTTAAGACACTATATCCTAAATGTTGATCATGTTATTATAAAATTTGATTCATTAAAACATCTTTTTTCTAAAATTGATCTTTCAATATGCTTAGCAAAATGGGTTATGTTGTTAACTGAATTTGACCTTAAATTTGTCTCTCAAAAAGAGATTAAAGGCAAAGCCTTAACTGACCATTTGGTTGATGCTCCTTCCCCTTTTAATTTACCTAACCAATACTCATCTCCTAATGATGTTGTGCTTCCTTTAGAGGTGGATAAAACTTGGAAATTCTATTTCAATGTGTCTAGGTGTCGAACTAGTTTGGGTGCAAGTGTTATATTAATGCCTTCTTCAGGAAAACCGATTTCCCTATCTTATCATCTCAATTTCCTATGCAGTAATAATATTGTTGAGTATGAAGCCCTTATTGTTGGATTGAAAGAAACTTTATCCTTTAAATTTTAACACTTGAGCATATTTGGTGATTCACAATTGATTATAAGATAAATTATGGGAACTTATCAAGCTAAACAAACTAAACTCTCTCAATACTATAACTTAATCTTATAACTGTTAAATAAGTTTGATTCTTACCCCACAGATCCTCTCCCATGAAAAGAGAGCCAATTTATGAATCTTAACCTTCTTTTCAGTCTAAATCTCAACCATTTAGTAGTGATGACTTTGCTATGTTAGATGAAGCCCTTGATGATTTCATCTCAATTAAATCATCTACTACATCTCTCAAAATTCATCCATAAGGAAATTGTGATGGTTGACAACAATCCTAATTATGAAGAAGTGATTGAAAATTCCCTCTATGAATATTTCCCTTCCAATCTAGAATCAATCCAACCCATGTAGAAGTGTAGTGTCCCTCCTTGACTTGTCTTTTGTTTCATGCATGATATACTTCTCTAGATTCATTTATGATGCTTTGGATCAGGATTATGACTCTATTTTACATTTCAGATGTTTATGATGATGTTGGACATTATATGAACATATGTTACTTGATGACCTATGTGGTTGATAATATTTTCTATTTATGATCATGATATATGATGGACATATGTTGATGGATCCTATATGTTTTGCTATGTTGAATGGATTATATTGATTATGGATTTGATAACATTTTGGTTATACTAACCCTATTTCATGATTATATGTGACGATTGGCATTATGATGTGTATGTGCATTCTATGACTGTCTTCATGATAGGGACAATGTCACATCACTCATTGTGAGAATGATGTGGCATTGTGATTCTCTATCACTTGGTTGTCTATGATTTATTTGTATATGTTGTATCGTGGCTTTGTGGATGCAGGATTTGTATGTACTAGACATCAGCTCCACCTGGCTTCACAAGTCTAAGTGTGTCTTTAAATCACAATGGCAAGTTGTCGGCGATGGCATGAGTTCCCTTCATATACTCTAGGCTTAAGATGTCTACCTTGGGTTGTCAGTTGTCTTGACGGTATTCGCCATGCCAGTCAGTGAGGTGCGGTTCTTGTTGGTTTGTGAGTATGTAATGGTTTATTTATTTATTTAATTAATTAATGTGTATATAGTTTATTAATAATTTAATTGATTGATGGATTATTATAGTTTATTTTGATTATTTATTTATTTGGGATTTAGTGTTTATTTATTAATTATTGATTTATTGTTTAAATATTATTTATTTATTTATTGTTTAATGTTGCTTTTATACTTTAGTGTTGATTAATATTTTATTAATGGCTTTTATTTATTTATTTATACCATGGTTATTTATATTTAATTATTTATTTATTTAATTGGCTTTATTTAAAATAGCACATAGTATTTATAGGGCATGGTTATTATTAATGCATTGGTAAATAATAGTTATAGTATTTTATTATTATATTCTCTTGATACTTGGTAAATAAATTTTATTATATTTCCTACCTACCGTTAATCGTTATTGGTCAAATATGTATTGAGGAAATAAAATATAATATATGGTGGGGTAGGTAAGATTTATTGGTTTTTGGATTATTTTTATTGGCCAGTTTTGAGGCTAGGTTTTTTAATGCAATTCATTTTATTTGGCAACTTGCGCATTGTGTCGGGTTACCAATTGGAATATTTCTTCTACATTTTGATTTGGAGCTTGAGAATTTTTGCTTGTTGCTTGGATTGTTGGGAGCTTCATCAGATTTTCATCTTTCCATCACTTCTAATTTCAGGTTGGAGGATCTCTCTCTTGGAGTTTTATTTTCATTTCCTGTTTTCTTCGTGTCTGCAGAGAAAAGATTGTTTTTCGGGGAATGGGAAAATATTTGTTATATTGTTTATATCAATCTCTCTGTTTTTCCTGGGCGTCTTTATTGAGCCCTTATTCAGGCCATATTAATATGTCTTTGATTTTATCTTCTTGTCGCAAATTTTCTCTTTCCATGTCATTATTTTGTAAATGCACTAAATAGGTAAATGTGATATATCGTCTGTCAAATTTGAGACTCTGTTTCTCACATGTGCTAGACTGGGTAGTATATGCGCTGTCAGAATCTGCATATAATGCACTGCCAGAATCTATAAATGTGCTATTAGTTATCATATGCACTGTAACTTTTAGTGAATGCGGTTTTAAATTTGTCATATGAGTTGTCAGTTTCAGTAAATGTGTTGCAGAACATAATATATGTGTTGCACTGTGTTACAAATGTGCTAAATTGCACTGTGTTAGTGTTCTTCTCAATTTTGTCAATCTATTTTGGTTTTTATGAATCTTTTCTTGTACTAGAGGCTTATGCTGAATTTTTCTGATATTTTCCAGCATTGTATTTTATCTGATTTGGCTATTTGTTATGGTTTTATGCTTCGGAAAGTTGATATGCCTTGTCGTAGTGTTTTTATGCTTCTTCACTTTGTTGATATGTCGTGATTATGAGGTTTATGCTTTGTGTTTGCTCCAATGAGTTGATGAGCCTTGTTGTAGAGGATTTTTTCACGTTTATGGTTGATTTTGATTGCCCTTGCAATGGCTTTTGATTCATTATTTCGCATTGAGGCTCTTGATTGTTATAGATGGCTTTGGATGCATATGAGTTTCTTATGGATTCTTTTGGATGTTTCCTTGAGCCTCCTTGTTGTTGTAGTTGTTGTTTTGGAACATGGTAGGGGGAGTGGGCTTTCATGTGATGATTGGGGTCATGAGAGATAGGCTGCTAGGAGGTTCCTTGTAAGGATGCTTAGAGTCTAGACCGCTAGGGCACATTGGAAATTTTGCTTATTGTAAACAAGTGATAACATTAATAATTAATTAGAGGGTTGAGTAAGTAGGACTCATCTAATCAAGATAATTAATAGTTGTGAGCCCCAAGACTTGATCCTGGGGAGGATCTTTTAGGATAAGCTTGGGAAGTCCATTGCGATGGCAAGTCAATCTCCCTTGATTATCTCATAGGTTGAGATGGCTCCACATGTTTATCAGGATTATGCCTTTCAGGGTAGTGTTTTCTATGTTTTTGGAGGATAGCATGTGATGACACTCCACTCCTACATGTGTCCTTTGTTTTATTTATTCTTATATCTTGATTGGTTGGCATGCCTCTGGGAGTTTATATTTGTTATTTCCTTGTGATTGACTTATGATTATGTTTTGTTGTAGTGCTTGAGTTGTTGAGTATCTTTGGTTGTTAGGTGTCATCTTAGGTCTAGAGTGTGTGTTGGGAAATTGTGTCATCTCCTAACAAGGGGGTGGTTCCTTTGGTTCCACATGGTCAGGTGGTTGATGCCTTCTTCCATTGGGATGTCTTTGTTGGTTCCTTCGTGCATGGATTTGGATGCTTCCTTATTGTAGCTTATGGATGATCATTGTAGCAGATGGATGTAATTGATACTTGTAATGTATTTATCATGTAAAATATGTAGATGATATTATGTATTAGGAGAGTTGTGTTCTTGATGTATAGATCATGTATTTGTTATAGTGGATGTTGCCTTAGGACTTGGCATATGACTGTAGAGATAAACATTGAGATGTATTATGCATTTATACTTGAAAGAAAATGGATTCATGTCATTAGATGGTTGTGTTGAATATTGGATGTTTGAATGAAATTCTTGTTATGGTTAATTCTAATAGTTAGAAAGGAATCTATGGTTAATAGATGATTTTTAGGACATGATGTAAAAGGAATTCATGTAAATGAAGTTATTTATGTTCATGTTAAAGGATAGGAAGGAATAAGGAATCATGTATAGCTTTTAAGATGTTGTTTGATAAATGGAGTTATGTTCATTGCACTTTGCATTTAGGTGATCTTGGTAAAGGAAATGTGATCATGATAGTAAAATAAATGGCTAGATGGGATTAGGAATATTTGGGATTGGTTTATAAAATGAAGTTAAGGAAAATGGATTGGGTTTGCATCGAAAGTATAGCATATCATGTTGGAATAAAAGATAGTGAGTTGCATATCATGAAAGATAGGAATTAAGTCCATTGCATATGTGCATATATAATGAATGTCTTAGGTTTTGTAATAGAAATGAGTAGATTGTTATTGCTTATGTTGGTAGTATAAGTAATGACATCGAGATACCCTAGGGAGATGATAGTGATGTTATGTTATTCCGCTTGCATAATTAGTTTTATGTGTTATGATTCATGTTAGTAATAATTAGATGATAATGGATGTAATATATATTGCATAAATGATGAAATGTGTTGCATTAGATGTTTTTTTTTTTTAAATTATCTTCATTAGTATGTTAGTTGCTTTATTTCTCTAGGGTATTTTGGTGGGCATTACAAGAAGTGATTGAAAATTCTATTTATGAAACTTCCCCTTCTATCCAATATAAAAGCAATCCTATTTATGAAGAAGTGATTGACAATCCTATTTATGAAGCTTTCCCTTCTATCAATCCAATCCAAAGTCAATCATGTTCATAAAGAAGTGATTGATTGGCCCTTTTATGAATATTTCCCTTTCATTTGATCTAAAATCAATACTATTCATGAAGAAGTTATTGACAGCCCCTTTTATAAATATTTCTCTTCCATTCAATCTACAATCAATCCTATGCATGAATAATCTTTAACGATACAATAACTTGTTATGGTTGACAATATTTTTTATGAGTCTTTACCTTCTATTCATTCCAGTACCCTCTCTTATAGTAATGAGGCCCCAATGAATTACACTTGTCCCTCTCCTAAAGTTTCTCTTATCCATAAGGAAGTTTGTATGCAAGAAGAGGATATCATTATCACTTCCTTCAATGAACTGCCTCTTGGAGATGAAGCATTGAATAATGATGAATCTCCTCCCAAACATAACCTCCTCCATGAGAATACTTTGCTGAAAGAGTAACATGACTTAGAGGCTTATTCTTCTCCTAGAGACTACTTTGTTAATCAAGATATTTCAATGTAACATCATGATACTTGTTTTCTTGAAGACATGTCTCCCAAAATTCAAGAGGACTTCTTTACCTCCCAAATGGACATGAATGTTGTTAATAAAGATGTGTATCCCCTCATAAAGATCAATTTGTATTCTTCCATTCATCCTTTTGGTGCTTCACAATATGATTACACTACCAATATCAATAAGGTTTGTTTTGAAATTCCCTCCCCATTACAATTTCATATGCATTGAAATATTGACTTTGACATCCTTTCTAAACAAGAATATAGTGGACATGATATAGAAATCAATGTCCCTGTATATCTTATATCTTATAACATAATTTGACCTACTTCTTTCTTATCTACACACATTTCTTCAAATGACATGAGAATAGTGCCTAATCACTCTCCTTTTTTTATAGAAGACCAAATATTGTTAACATTCCTAAGAGACCATTTAACCACTTTCTCACCTTTACAAATTATGGAACTTAACAAGTTGACTATAAAAATTTCTTCATTTGTGCTTATCATCTCATGTATGGTCTTACTTCCATTGATTTTAGATCATTAAACGTGTCATACTCAACTCTTCATCCAATCTATCATGTATTTAGATAAAATCAATGATTATTATGTTTCTCCTCACTATGTGACATTAGTAGCTTACCTATTGGGGGCTCATTGTCATTCATGGTGGTATAATTTCTTGTGCAATCATATCTTGGTAGCAATATAATAGCCTATTTTGTATCTTCTCTTGTCTCTTATTTTGTCTCTATAAGGATATCTTATTGATTGAGGAGGTGTATATCCTTGCTAAGGATCCTCTCTCTCTTATTGGAACAAGTATCCCTGATGAGGATCTTATCCTTGGTTTAGAAGTGTGTTTCCTTCTTTAGGACCTCTTCATTAGTGTTGAAAGTATATAATCATTCATCAAATATTCCTCTTTCTTAAGGGCCCACTTTCCATTTATTGAGTTGTATCTTTTATAATGAAACCTTCTAAAATTATGGACGTGCATATCCATGTTAAGGATCTCATCCCTCTTATTTAACCTATTGAGGATCATTTCCTTATTTTAAAAGAGTGTCTTTTATAAATTATCTCTCTTTGGTTTTAAATGTGTATCCTTGTATCCATGCTTGGGGAGAAAGAATAGTATTTCAATATTCTCCTTTTACCAAGGATTTCATTTTCCTTTGTTGAGTTGCATCTTTCATA
The DNA here is from genome assembly GCF_030272615.1 of Cryptomeria japonica. NCBI lineage: Eukaryota > Viridiplantae > Streptophyta > Pinopsida > Cupressales > Cupressaceae > Cryptomeria > Cryptomeria japonica. Next base: position 502,344,503 of record NC_081414.1, read on the forward strand.
AATTTGAGATCCTTTATTGCATATAATGGTCCTCCATGAGAGTACATGTGTTTCCCTTGGTTGGACCTATTATTTGTTTGCAATGGTATGTCTTTCATGATTGATCTCTCCTTACTGAATGTGTGTACAATCTTTTACTAAGAATTTACCCTTTTCCTAAACAATAGCAAGGTGTGTATTTTTGGTCTCCTTCCCCTTTCAAATATGTCATGCTTAATAAATATCTCCTTTAATTTTGGAGGTAGATATATTTGGGTAAACATATCTTCCTCCATGCATCCCTCAAAATGATTCCTTTACACATGTTGCAAGATATATTCTTACAACTATCTTTTCCTTTCTCATGAGAGTTATTACTTTTTAGCTTGGAATTATGTTCATTATTTTTTAAAGGATGTCTCCTTGTTGATGAAGGTGTGTATAATTATTTCTTTATTTTCCTTAAGATATCAACATAGGGCTATGTTGACATCTTAAGGTGGGGCATACATCATGACCTCCTTGTACCATATGTTCAATTTAAGTTGCGGATTTTCTTGCATACAATGCGTTGCTTGGTTATCCTTTTTCAAATTTCAAATTTTCTTGCATATAATACTTTTCTTAGTTATCATTTTCAAATTCAAGTTTGAAAATTTCCTTATGAACATTTTTTATTTGGTTATCATTATGTCTTAGATAGGATGTACATGCTCGAAACCAAACCAAAGTCTTAGACATGATGTTTCATTCTCAAAACCAAACATTTTCTATTATATGTCTTGTACAAGTTGTTGCATGCTTGAAACCAAACCAAAGTCTTAGACATAACTCCTAAAACCAAACAATATTTAGCAAGATAAGTTGACTGGCATAACACAACTTGCTATACCTTTCAATTCTTCCTTTCTACACTTATTTAAGGTAGGTTGACTAGCATAACATATCTTGCTAGACCTTTTAATTCTCCTTGTGCAACATTTTTTAAGATGAGTGGAACAAGCATAACACATCTACTTGACTCTTCCTACATGGATCACACAAAATAACACAACTTGTTGTCCCATGAGAAATCATCTTTTCGTGGATCACCTAGTATAGCACAACTTCCTAGCGCATCGATTCCATGCTTTCCCTTTCCTTTTGCCCATGAGCCCATAAGAATAAGTACATAACTTGTTGGTGGTTGATTCATGGTTCATCATATAATGAATTCTCTTGCTCTTTCCATGTGACCACTTGTGCTCTTGCAATAGCATTTTAAGAATGATATTAACAGTTGAGACATTTTGACTATCAAGGTCTCTTCAACTAGTTGACTCAGAGCCTTTATTTTTAATATTAACCCCTTTATTTGTATTTTTCTTTATTTTGTGTGTACTTTCATATTATTATTTGAGTTAAGATCCTAAGCTTGGGGGCTTGTTCCCTCGAATTTAGTGATGTCTTATCTCTTTGTATTCTTGCTCTTAGTTTCTCATCTATATCTCTCTTTCTACTACTTTACCATGAGTATGTGCATAGGTTCATACTCTCTCTAAAGTGGGGGCTAGATGTAGCATCATAAATTGTATCCCTACAAAATTTACACCACCTTTTGTGCTCCTACTATAGTGTGCCCTATCTTAGCTCTCCCAGGTCTATTTTTGGTCATTTTACCTCAAATTTGATATCATTTATCTACACAAAGAACTGAACTAGTGCCTCAGGTTGTGCACCCTGATCTCTTGCTTGTCTACCATTTTTTTGGTGGACCATGGCACCCATGGAACCCTGGTCCCAATACCATGGCTAGTGGGGCATCCTGGTCCTCCTTAAATAGCACCTAATTTAAATGGGTCAGGGCACTCTCCCACCTCGATGGTTTCGGTTCTCATTGTCTCAATTTGTCTATTGGAGGTCGACCTAATTGGAAAATTACCTTTGAAACCCTATATAAGAGCATTCTTCTTATTCATTGATTGTAAGCATTCCTAGCACAATTTATCATCAAGCATTCTCAAACATTCAAGACAACATTTCATCCTACCATATCCTTCAAGCATCATGGAGCAATAAATCTACATCAATCTTCATGCAAGCATGTGTGTTTGATTAGGTCATTCATGTTCATGTTATGTCAAGTCATGTTATTGCTTTAACACTTGCGATCACATCTAAAGAGAATTGAATCATCATCCATTATCAATTGCAATAGATCTGAGGTATATCATTTAACATTTACTTTAACATTTTCATTTACAAATTCAATTCAATTAGGGTTAATTCCAAACCCGAGGTTTGACCTTAGAAAACCTCTATCAACAACATTATTTCCCTTATTTTTGTGTGTAGGTGATAGAACATGGAGCCATAGATAGAGATTTTGGTATAGGAGATGACAACAATCAAATTTGACTTTTGTAGATGTGAAAACCAGAGGACTAGGACGAAAACTACCTCGGTCCCGAGAATTTTTTACAAGCTTCTAGGAATAGATTATGTGTGACATCCTGATTTTGAAATATTCCAGTCTGTTTACATTTGACATCAATGACCAGGACGCAAATCTCCACATGGTACCACATTTCTAGGCTGAACTTGTTGTCATAGGTTCTCCAATTCTTCTATTCATGCTTTGCTTTTTGTCTCTATATCTTATTTGTAGCTTGTTGTTTTCGTTGTTTCATGTCAATTCTTCATCATTCACCCTAATATAGAATTCAAATACATTCATATCAATTTCAACTAGTCAAAGGAAAAATAAATTGATCTACATTCAATCCTCTTGCATTGGAGTAATTGAGTTCTCCCTTTAATATTTTGTTTGGAAAGTTAGGTCATTTCCTAGTTTACAAGGCTTAACTTGTGAAATCATAATTTTCCATCCATTACAACACACTATTAAAGAGTTCAATCCCTTGAATGAACCTAATGAAAAAGACTACCTAAGGGTAGACATCTAGTTACACAATTGAGAACTAGTTCTCATCATCTCAGATGTGAGATGGGTAGATGGGCAATCCCTAAGGAAGAGTGGGGTGAAAGAATTAATGTTTTTTTGTAATAAAGGGGTGGTAGAAAATGAATGAAACTTCATATTTGATTATGCAACATATGAGGGCATTCATATATAATATGAAAGCAACTTGAAGGTGACTAGTTTAAATGATTTATTTGAGGAGGAAAGGCTTCACAAAATCACAAGTTTCTTGATCAAGATCCACAATAGAGGAACCAAAATTGAAGGGAAATTGAAAATTGTCAACAATAATACTCTCAGTTCCATGGACTGATGGTCTCATGGACGTCATTAAAACTCATTCATTCATTCATTAAATCCATTGGTCATCTGAATAACTAAGTTAATGCTTCCCTACCTTTGATCGAACTTCAAAATGAAGTTGAGTACTATTGGTTACTCTAAAGAAAAATTGATGGATGTCCTAACTCCTAATTGAGTTAACAGTTCATTTATGCATGGAAAGAGTGGTTGTAAACAACAGCAAATAATAAACACCACTATCAAAGTTTTGCCAACCATGGATCAAGAACCGCATCCAAAAAGGAATTCAATTCATAGATATTTGATTTTGATCTAGCTCTCTCAATCTTTTCTATTAATGTATTTACTATTAATTATTATTGTATTATCCTCATTTTGCAGTAATAGATTCTTTTATTTTTGTGCTACAGGGCATAGGGCAAAGGTGGATGATGGAGGAAATTATTATTTATACATAACCAAAAGAGGGATCTAAGTATAGAATTATATATTTGTTTACAATATTAATGAAAGAATTAAAAAACTTTTGGTTGGTAAAGCTTGAGACATAGATGGCCTACAAGCAAAATACTTAAGATTGGGCTTGGAAATCCTCACACCTCACATCAAAAAAATATTCAATGGGATCATTCAAAATAGGTTTCCAACAAATTGGACAACTAGTGTTATCATCCCCTTTCTAAAAAGTGGCAACATTGGCAACCCCTCAAATTACCACACTATAATGATCAATACTCTTTTTGGTAAATTTTTTGGGAGCATGATAGAAAGACACATTAATATTTGGGTTGAAGAGGAGGGAAAGAGAGAAAAAGGGAAGTTGGGCTTTAGGCCAAAGCATTCTACCATCAACCATTGCATTACACTTAGACACTTGATTGAGAATGTTTGGGACAAATAGGGAGCATAGGTCTTTTGTTTCTTTGTTGATTATTGTGGAGTCAAATGGAAGAATGGGAAATTCCTAAACAATATAAGGTTGTTGTTCATAGGTTGTATGACCAAGTCTAGGCCAAAATCCAAAACAAACAAGGATTGCCATAATTTTTTGGAAGTGACACTAGGGCCAAGAATGGTTGCCCATTATCTCTTACTTTATTTGGGATATACATTGACAAATTAGAGGAATGGATAGACAAGTTTGGTGGTGGGGGAGTTTGCTTGACTAGTTATGTAATAAAGTTGCTTCCATATGTTGATGATCTTATTTTAATGGAAAAAACAACACAAGATTTGAAGGAACACTTGGAGGATCTAAAAAAAAACCATGAGGAGGGGATGCATTCAAAGACTGGTAAAACTAAGGTCATGATCTTTACCTTGAAGAGAAAGAAGGTTCAAAGGGAATTTGTTTTTGAAAGTAGCCCCTTACAAGTGGTCAATGAATATAAGTACCTTGGCCTTGACTCCACAATAAACTCAGTTGGGAAACATGTAGAGCAAAAAGGAATCAAGGGGATGAAAAGCCTTATACTCATTGCAAACTAGATGTAGAAGAGTTTAACTATGGGACTGGAAAACTAAGAAAACTTGTTTTGGGCTTTTTGTAGTTCTAATGGTATTAAATGGATGTGAGGTATAGGGTAGCAATACTTTAGCAAGAAAATAGAAAAGGTAGAGAGATTAAAAAAATATTTAATCACAAATAGCCTCAAGATTAAATCATCTATCCCATGTGAGATTATCATAGCGGAATTAGGGGCTTTTCCTTATTGAGGTATCAGCTATGTTCTAGTGTGTTCTAGTTGCTAAGTTATTTATGAATATTAGAAAACATGGAGATACATTGTTGGCCAAAAATAGTAGTAGAAGAGAAACTAGACAGAAGGAAGAGAACATGGATGAAGAAAAACATCAAATGGATGAATAAGTTGGGTATTAGCATAACAGATTGCCCAAATAACAATGGAGAAATAAAAAAGTACATGCAAGAAAAATTCAAAAAAAAGAATGTGGACAAGACAACTCGGGAGGAAAAAGGAATACTATATCAAACATTTCAATCCCACAAATGTTAATTTCTTAGATACTAGCTCACATCAACATAGATATGAAACTAGAAGCTGGATGATACCTAAAGAGTGGGGAGATAGAAGATGTAGCTATTGCACTCAAGGAGTGGTGGAGACAGATTTGCATTACATCATAAAATTTGCAGCTTACAAGGATATTTTGATCAACTATATTGAAATTTTAAATGTAAACACCTTGAGGAATTTGTTTGAAGAAGAAAAGATAACAAGAGTTTCACATTTATTGATCAAGATACATAGTAGAAGATCTAAGATGTAGAAGGAAAAGGAGATTTGGTAGGCATAATAGTTTGGTCTTTGCATGCTTTTCTTTGTCAGCTACTCATAGGTCCCATAAGTTGTTTTGACCTGGTGGAAGTTTTTAAAATGTAAACTCAATGAGTGTTTTTCTCTTCATCATTCCAACCTTTTTAAAGAGCACTTATATCCCATGGGATGCAATTTTTTATGTATATTTTTCTCTCTTCCAAACAAGGAAAATTACCAACATGTAGCTCACCTTTCCTTTCCCACTAGATTTATCTTTCCAATAAAATATATTCTAGAATGTAGCTAATACCTCGTCATATCTTCTCCAAACGTAAACTAAGAGAGCATAAGTATCATGTCAATGGTGGGAATCTTCCTCGCCATCATACCTCCTAACACCTCAATAATATTCAAACTCTAGGATCCATTTGAAATGTATACCAATAGAATAAATAAAACTATCCTCCCTACCATTATGGCATCATTAGGCCATTTCAAGACCCTAGTCATCCCTTGAGCCGAGAGAACCAAACTAAACCCTTTACTCACAAATATTTTTTGTTTACCAAGCTCATAAAGAAATAATATTCATAGCCCACAAATGCAACTCCACAAACATACCCACAATTACATATTCTTTAACTCTCAAGATACAAATAAATAAAACCACCCAAAGAACAAAGTATGCAACAATAAACTAACATCTCAAACTTGGACGTTATGTAAAAAGGAGATTGTATAAACTTATCTCTTTATGAGTCTTGTGAGAATGTTGGTTAAAAATTTTGTAATTAGGGGATGATTACAAAATATGCTTTCCAACCACAATTTGATGAGATTGAATCTCTCCTCACAAAGTGGAGGTTGCCTTCTTATTGCAATCTAATAAATAGTATCTATCTAACCTCTATCTTATATGCTATTTCCAAGGTGTTACAATCACTTTATTCTCTTTTTTCACAATAAGTGTTTATCCAAATCTCTTACTTTAGAGTGGATTTTCTCCTTCACAATAAGTCATAAATTACAAGATACTAATTAAGCAATAATAACTGATATAACTTCCAACCAAACAAAAGAATGACTCAAATATGTACTAGCAAATATACAATAACTAAGAAACCTTTGTAAGCCCAAAGTCTTGCATGGTCTCTCTCACCGATTCTTGAAATCAAATTATTATATGTGGATAGCTCAAATTCTTTCACATATATCACAACTTTCACTACTCTAAAAAGATAACCTGATGTATCACAAAGTCTCCACCTTGTTATCAATCGTAGATAAATGGTTCTTAAAAAAATACTATAGCACAAAGCCTACAATATCTTTATATCTCTTAATCGAACAACTTCGCACACTACACAATTCAATCCTTAAAGATAATATGATAAGAATGACATAAGAATACTCTCACCATATAATAAAGTGAATCTAAGACAACGATTGGAAAACAATACTTTTTTATTGATACAATTTTCAGATTTTCACTTAAAGCACAAAAATTTGATAGCTCTACAATCTGGCAGAGTTTTGATGCATTATCCAAAAGAAAAAAAAATTACGATGAGGTCTCTCCGTTATATAGAGAAGAGCCTTGAGAAAATCTAGGAATTCTACAACTAATTTGACTTATTCAAAGTGAGATCCAATTTGATTTAGGACTTGTACTTTATATATATGAAATTACATATATACAAAGTGTCATGTAAAATGTCAAAAACAGAAACAAAATTACAAACTACAAAGATATGACAAAAATTACTGAGTGTTGGGGGATACTTCAAAAATTCTTCAAACTTTTGGAGGGCTTCATTTGTCAATGATTCATCGGGTCCATTAACATGGTTGGTGATTGCATGAACCCGAGTAACTAAATCACCAATGTTGACACATCCTCTCTTATGTTTCTTTAGAAGAGATTCTAGATTATTCAAGATCGCCTAAAAATCTACTAGTTTATCAATAGCAAAAACTGTAAATTCTTCTTTGTCCATTTTTGTGTTGACCAGTAGATTGAATTCCTAGATAATATAATCAATAGGTAGAGGCTTGTTTTCCTCATCCAACATCTTGCATGGAAGTTTGGATACTTTGTTAACAATGTCGAGTCATTTATCATTGCATTCTTTCTAAGATTTCTAAAAATCCTTGATTGATTTTTCAAAAGCATCCATCGTGTATTCCAGGGCTTCCTATTGCTCAATATACATCTAGTGGGTATGATTAACTTCACTACCCACAAGAACTTCCAATTGAAAATCCTCTAGCTTGAGCCAAGCATCAAGGTCCTTTTCTTGAAGGTATAATTCCTATGTCGGTAGATTAGATGTTTGGTCCAACTGAGACCTCACACTATCCAAGTTGTTTAACAACTTGATTGAAGAATGCACAAGGTGTGTTCCAGGTGACAACATTCTATCTACTCATGCCACAACAAATCTCCCATGTGTTACAATTCGTTCGGCCCTCTCAATAACTTGATCAACAAAAGAACTGACTAGTTCAATTACTTCAAAATACTGAGTAATCTTAATTAACACTAAATTAAGTTGATCCACTTGTTGTTTGAGGTTGTCCTTGATGGATTTATCTTTATCATATCTTACTATCAAAGTCTCAAGTGTTTCCTAATCATCTTCTTTGGTGCTCTCATGTGTTTGTTTCCCTAGCTCAATCTTACTTATTTGATAATATGTCAATTGTACTTCATCAGTAGGTTTGTCTGGAGGTGGAATTGCTACCTTTGCATACTTGTTCCTTGATTCGTCCAACCTTACTCTTGAGATATTTTTGGTCTTTTTGACACTTTTTAGTGTCATAGGAACTATCTAACCAAATTCGAAGTCATCTGGAGAGATGGATTGTTTTTTCCTTTTAGGTGCCACTGATTGAAACCAAGGAGGAAGGATACAATTTGCCCCTCCACCGGTGCCTGTTGTTTGGATAGACATGTTTGTTGTGACAGTTACAAATACAATTGGTTCAGTGTGTGTCATGATTGTAGATGGATTCCCTAAAGCCTAAGTACTCGAAAGGGCATCTGGCATGAACTTATCAAAGTTAATGTAGGTAGCATCAAGCATGGAGGTAGTGACTTCTGATGAACTAGGGAAAGAGGAAAGAGAACCAAAAACATTCATCACATTATCCTAAGGGGTATTCAAGATTGAATCACTTGAATTTGAAGAGTGGACAAATATTATCAAAACTGCATTAAAACCCATAGGAACAACGAGTGTGGACACAAAAATGGAAGTGGTGGGAAAAGAAGAAACAACAGAAATTGGGGGAAAATATTGTATACTAACCATAGAGGAAGTAGCGACTGTAGTAAGAGGAGTTGAAGCCTCTAAGACCACTTCTATAGTAGGTTCTATTTTTGTTATTGTAGGAAGTTTTGAGAGGTCTCCTTCCTGGTAGTCTCATTTTGGTTCTTCTTGTTCTATATTCTACTTGACATCTTGCACTTCAACTTGCTCAAATGCCTGAGCAGATGTTTCAACCTTACCTTTCCTCTTGTATTTTCCCATGGTGAATTTGATCTTAGGTCCCTTCTTTGGGGTAGAGGGATCTTCTCTCTTCTTAGTCCTTAGCTCTGACTTTTTCCTAGGAGGTCCTGCAGTGTCTTCTTCTGACCTTGTCTTGAAAGGTTTCAATTTGATCTCTTTATTTTGTAACCAAATGTTGGTATTGGAAAGAATGCACTAGAATATTTCCCTGATGGAGGTTGATTCCTTTTGAGACCATTGGATCCTGGGAAGAGGGGTCTCAACAATCTTATCTTGCACATATTTAGGATCAATAGCATCATATTCATCCTCCATTGTGTCAGGAATGTCTTCCAAGTCGAGATTCTGATTTTGTTCCAATGTGAGTCGACTATAATCTAATCTCCTCACATCTTCATCTATTCTGCATTCAGCCCAGAGATCCTCAATCCTGTGTACATGAGTATAACTCTTCTTGAGTTTGTCCTTCATGCCATGGTAATCAAAATCTTTCCATTGCATCTTGATCTCCATTTTCCTGGCTTTGTATGATGTGGATATCATGTAATGACCAATCAAGAGAGGGAATTTGAAGTCAGCTTTGTGTGCCTCAAATTTCTGACCATGAAATAATTATAATTAGTTGACTCAACTCCATGAGGATAATCTTGTCACTAGGGTATCTTGGCAACATGAAGGGGGCTCCTTCATAACAACCAATCCTGATGTATGAGAATGTGGGAAATTGAAGAAAAAGAAATCCATATTTCTTCATAGTGTTCCATGTATCTTTTGATACTCTCCTCTTCCCCAAGCCTTGATCTAGTGAGCACATGAGTAAACCAAAGAAAGTGTTGTTCACCCTTTTGAAATGATTTGGGCTCTGCTTGAAGGTCAATTGGGGGTAATATCTATGAACATGGGCAACATTTATGTCTCCCTTTGATGTAAGACTTGGAATGGGTCTCATGGAGGCAACAACATAGACTAGATAAGAAGTCATATATAACTTTAGGGTAGTGGTCACCTAAGATAGTTGTTCACAGATAGAGTCACTAATTAGCTCTCCCCAAAAAATCATATCCTTGTCCTTTCTGATTATTTAGATGAACTGATACATTCATTCTTAAAAAACATTTGAGGCAGGCAGGCCTCTGATCCTACTTAGGAGAGTTACCATGTCTCCTATCTCTTCTCTAAAGTCACTTATGTAGAGAAACTTGGGCCACCTAGTGATTGTAGGTCTAAATGCCTCCAACAAGTTAGTGCTTATGATCTTCTTGCATTTATTTGTGTATTCTTATCATAATATTCTTCAGCAGACTCAAAGGAGATGTCTGCATATTCTTCTACATCCGGGCACTTGAACATTCTATCAACAAATTCAACATCTAATTTGATAATCACTTTCCCATTTGAATCTTTCATGCTCCTTATTTCCTTATTGAAATGAGTCGTTGTTGCCAGAACAAACTCCGGATCATGGGCTGCAACCAAGAATGATGCAGCTAGGTGGAGGCCACAATTAACAAGTGCTAGCATGTTGAAGCTTTGTGGTTGTCTTTGCATCCGTTCCAAGAACTCGTACATGTCTACATGCCCAATTTCAATATCCTTGATATATTGATATATTTGACATTTGAGGAAACTGAACTCTCTAGAAACATGTTCAAATATTTTTGGTACCTAAACTTCATACTTTTGCTTGGAGATGGCTCTGACATGTGGAGCTGCAAGACTATCTGACAAAATCTTTCTCAGAGAGAAAAATTTGTTGTTTGATAAAACTTGTAAATTGGGTTTTAAAACTCGATTTACAACGAAGTAGGGTAAAACTTGCTAATCGATTTTTAAAACTCGATTTGCGAGTGGGACAAAAACCATAAAATTGTGTAAATCGGGTTCCAAAACCCGATTTGCACCTAAGGGGGGTCTAACATGCAAATCAAGTTTTGAACCCTGATTTATATGTGAGCAAAATCTGAGTAAAACAACAAAAATATGCTCATCGGGTTTTGAAACCTAATGAGCAAGTGAGGGTAAGCCAAAACATATTAATATGTTTAACGGGTTTTGAAACCTAGTATACAAATTTAACTTGGGGAAAAACTTGGTTTGTGTGTTGGTCGGGGTTTGAAACTCAACCAACACTTTATACACGTTGATCGGGTTTCAAACCATGATCAACACACTAAAGTGTTGGGTGTTTCAAATAACTTTGGAAAAGACTTCGTGGTTGGCTGGGATTCAGAACTCAGCCAACACTTAAACCATGTTGGTCAGATTTTGAACAATGGTCAACACAATATGTGAGAAAAGGGACTTGGTGTTAGGTGGGGCTCACACCTCAGCCAACACCATATGCGTCTTGGCTGAGGTGTAAACCCCGCCCGACACCAAAAATTTTGTGTGAATCAAAGCCAATGGCATAAATTACAAAGTGTTGGGTGGGACTTGTATCCCGACCAACACTGAAAAACATGTTGATTGGGATACAAGCCTCATTCAAAATGTGAATCAAGGATATTGAACCCGAATCACATTTCAAACACGGATATGACAAAAAATGGAAACCTCAAATAGAAAGAACAAAGAAAAAGAAAAAAAGGTGAATCGAAACATACCTTGCTAAAAATGACACAAATAAGAAGAACAAATGCTTAATCTCGCAAGCACGAAGGCAATGAGGTGCTCAAGAAGGAGATAGGACGATGAAATGAAAATAAAATAATAATAAAATGACATAAAAGTAATATAAGAAGAGTTATAACATGTCTTGAATACCTTACTGAAGATATTAATGATTAGTACATGCAACATTAATGCGTGCACTTTGGGTTTTGAAACTCGAAGTGCAACTAAGTGCACTTCAGGTTTCAAACCCCCAAATGCAACTTATGCAAAAAGCCTCCATGACTTGTAATTTGGGTTTTGAAACCCGAATTACAAGTAAAGACCAAAAATGTGTAATTTCAAGTTTTAAAACCAAAATTACAAAAAACTCAGTAAAAGACTAACTTCAAAAATGAAACACAAAAAGGGGACACTAAAGATGACACATAATTTTCGAGACACAACCCAAAGGACTAAATGTGCCTCGAAAACCACCTTAGAGGTTTCGGGCCATAAAATGGGCAAAATTTTGAGGGAGGGTTATCCATAATTTTGATCCTACTTAGAATTGAGGATAATAGATGATTAACCACCTCTTTCATCCATGGTTTTCTCTCATAGTTGGCCAACTCCATTGCAAGAACTTCTTCCCTCCAAGTATTTCATGGCCCCTAAATGAAAGATTGTGTGTTCCAACTTCCACAACTATTTCACATTTATAAATTCTTTATCGAATTCTATTAGCAGTCTTCCATGAAAGAAGATTGACAAAGTATTTATGGTATTCTTATTTTACTATATTGCCAATTTGGGTTTCTAGAATCCACCTTTGTTGTTGAAAGTGAAAGTTTGTGTAAAAATATTATATAATATATTCTATTATAGATTGTGTTGATTATGATACAATTATAAAAATATTTGATTTTATGATTAATTAATTTCAATATTAATAATCTAGTCAATTTTATTATACATATGCATGTGTCTGTGAATGATGATATTTTTACTGTATCAAAATTATATAACCTTTTTCAACTTAAAATTTTAGAAATCCAACTTTTTTTTATGATGAGTATTAAATAAAAAAGTGAACAAAATCTTTCTTTAAATTTTATAAAAATAATTATTTAATAGATAGTAGTGTATAAAATTGTTATCAATTTTAAAAGAAATTAAAAATGGTATTCTCCATGATTAGTTATATAAAAAGGTTTGATTTTACATCTAATGTAATCAAATTTTATCATACATATATTTGTAAACAACTATTATCTTATATTATTTTTCCTTACATCATAATGTAAATAAATTTGATTCATGAAAATTCTAGAATGCCAACAACTTAAATTAAACAATAGAACTTTCATCATTGTGCCCATCAAATTAAATTATGAAAAAGATTTTTCTTTGTATCTTATTAGAAGATCTTATCTAAGAAATTGTAATGTACTATTTCATAAATAATTTCAAACAAAAAAAATCTTGTAATGTAAATTTTTCTAATTATTAAACCTCTGCAAATTTAAACTATTTCTCTATTAAAATATTGTTTGCATGAGTTTGGGTATGCTTTTTAACTTCTTTGCTTATTTTGATTTGAAATACATTTTGTAAAATCTAGTAGTAGCTGGACATTCTCTTCTAATCATTGAAATTCTAATTGACAATTAGGTTGCATCCACAAATTGTCATTTCCTTGGCCTATTTTTATTTTCAATTTTTTTTTGAGGGGACAATTAAATTGTTTGCGTGCTTGAAGCTTTTTGGAAGGTTATTATTTGTCACAAAGCTTTCTTCCAATGTACACAAAATGTTGCTTTTTCTAAGTGTGGGTTTTTCCTACATGCATAGCTATCTAGAAGGTGCACCACTCTTTTTAAAATGGATATCTTTCAATGTACTTAAACTAAATTTTTTTAAATATAAGTATGCTAGTAATGCTTAATTTCCTATTTGCTATGTTGCATTTGTCTTAGCATGTTAAATTTTATTGTAAAATGGTATGAATGTTGTAAACAAGTGTAGACGGTTATGCATGTAAAATATCCACCCCAATTTACAAACTAGTCTATCTTCACATCCATGAATACCAAATGGCTTACCATAATGTTGAAACTATTTAAGTGATATATCTTTGAATCACCATCACCCATCTTCAAAGAATACAATTCCTTTTGTAGTAAAAGTTTGTTCACAAGGGACTTTGGTCAATACAGATCCTCCAACATATCTCAAAGTTTATTTTTGACAATCTCCCAAATCATTAAGGGGCACTACATTTGCAAGACAAAGTCAAATGAGTCTCCTAGTCTTTTGATCAACAACAATACTGTCTTCATTTTTTATTTCAAACGGTCTAGGATACATAGCTGACATAGATCTTTGTCAACAAGATCCCCCATCTGGTACTTGCAATGCTCAAAGTTATTTCAATTGTCTCTTCTCCATTCTAGAAATTTGTTGCCTAAAAACAAGATAAGTGCAACAAACTCTTAACGAGAATTAACTCAACAATGACTAGTGTATACTCTAATAAAAACTTACAAAAAGAAAAAACCCAACCTCCAAAACATCATAACTCAACTTCATGTCACAACACAATATCAAACCTTGAGCTTAACAAAAGATCAACACTCAATAATAAAAGAATTACAAAAAAAACCTCTATATAGAACTGGACATACAATCTCCATCTCAAATCTTGTATTTAATAGAAGCAAACTTTATAAATTCAAGAATGGCTTTCTACAACCATGGACTCAACCATGAGCCAAAACTAGTCAACATGTTCCACAGTCAAGCCATGCAAACCACCTCCATGTGTAATTAATCACAAATAAAATGTAACTCTTAATTAACTCATTTGACTCTCAATATCAGATTAAAGTAACTCCCAGGAGCACGAAGCGTCTACCCAGCGGTATATTTAGCACGGGTTATGAAGGAGACGCTTAGAATTTTTTTTGAAATGTCATTTGTAACCTGTGCTAAATATAATGCAGTGGGTAGCCACAGGTCTCCATGGTCTCCATGTAGGTGTATTAATTACCTCTTAAACACATTATAAATAATCAGTGAAATATACTAGTCTTAATCCATTACATGTAGCCCCTCAACGCAATGATTTGTTACAACCATCATAAAACTAGTGAGAGCTAAAAAGTGTCAAGATGATTTGTCATTTCCATATTTAAAATATACAGAAATATTAAATAATTAAATAATTAGACTAGACCTCATACTTACAAAGTGCACACCACCACTTCCCCCAATCCTATTAAAAACAAGTAAAAGATAGACTACATACAATATCAAAATAACAAAATGCAAAGAAAGTTTGAAGATTTTTGGAACAATAACCAGCATTCAAAAGAAAATTTGATGAGTTCGATTTTCGCTTATTAATTTCCCTTTGGAATTACATTATCCAAATTCAAATAGCATATTTGATAATGTCAAAAAAATATTTAATACGCAAACAAGTGAGAATCACTGTTAACGCTCTAGGGATTTACCAACACTGATAAAATGTCCATGTAGGTGAGGTGCCAATACCCTAAGCTTCAGTTAAGAACTGTAAGATAGCTATTTGTTTCTCGGATATTTTTGCACAACAGAAGGGCAATCATGATGGCAAACACAATGCAGAACATTCAAAATACCAATACCAAGTATTAAAGTGACCTATTAGTTGATATGATTGCCAGCATAAAACTTTCAGATGGACAAGTAACTAAAATACTAATTTTGAATAAGGAAGAGCAACAGATCGAGTACAATTAATTACCGTCTCACCGACTAAAAACATATCGATCAAATTCTAATTGGAAATAATTAATCCTCAAACTAACGACCAAAGTTACGGACTACAGATGATATTTGTAAAAGTGAATTTAACCTGCGTCTATACCGGTATAGTAGCTCCATTTAGCATTGGACAAATTAAAACTTAAGTGCCAATATGTATCTTTTCTTTTTGCTTACAGAATCCTTCAGTCGATAAATATTGGAAGAGGCAAAAATTAATGAGTTCATCAATCAAAAGCAATCAGAGCGATCACTTCATTGCCAACAGGTGGGATGACTGTATTCACATTCGCCTTCTGATGAAAAGCATTGAAAGCAGGAGCGAGCAGAGAAGATGTTGAGCTCAGCGACGGGAAGATCTATTGTATATAAGAAGCTATCGAATACATCCCCACTACCCCCCTACCCTCGTACGAGGGGACATGCATGTGAATGCAATTAATGGTGCCCCGGCTACACATTGGGTCCTCTTCGAACCAAAGACTAAGCCCTACATCAATGAATCGCTACCCCCCATGCTTTCTTTTAATTGCTGGCCGGGAAGCCGTTTGCTGTTTCTCTTCCTCTCGCCTCTCTGGAAAAGCAGCATTGCCAATCCTAAACTTCTGAAACCAACTTCTGGTATCCGCCCCTTCGGATAAGCAGTGGGAAAATCTTCCATGAGAAGCAACTCATCAGTCGGGTCTTCTTCTCCCTCGGTCGAGTTGTTTCACTTCTTACTATAGGTAGTAGGTACCCAACTAAGTTTTGGATGCTTTTAATTAGATAAACAATTTGGACCGGAAGTTTTGGATGTTATATAAATTTATAATGGTCTTTTTTCAAGTTTGTTTTCAAAATGTAATTTTATTCATTTACTTCCAAGAAACCGCTTTACAATATCTCAACTAAAATTCTCAAACACAACCTTCTCTTCTATTGTGGATGACTTCGGTGAAATTAAAATTGAATAATTAATTGTACAACTTTTTAACCCTGGTTGAGAATTCTCAACCCTTGATACCTCAATCTCAGTAGAATACAAATGGAGAAAAGAACTAGATTTCATCATTTTGATGAAGAAGAATGTCAAAAATGCAATGCCGGCCATACATGCAGTCTTTGCTACATGTGAAATATCAAACTGTTGGAATTTCTATAGAATCTAAATTAGCAGGATATGGCGTCCAAAGACCCAAGCCTCCTCTGCTTTCTTTCATTGTGCTACCATTGCCTTTAAATTCATCCGTTGACTTTACCCATTCAATTTTAGAAGAATGTTCGCGCGTATGCTTGTGTAAGATGAACAATGAGTTGTATTCACAATTAGGGAACATAAAAAACTTAAAAGCCCCCTTCAACCTATATACAACATAGCCAAAACTCAGCTGATCTCTAGGTGTGAAAAGGTTGACTTCATTGAACCACAAGCAACAGAATAAGTTGGTAAGAGGTGTGTGCTCCCGAATTATGACCGCACCCTCTGGAACATCTGCAAAGTATTTTGGTATCTCACTTATCTCAACTCAACTGCCAGAAAGATGAAAAAACAATCTCATCTGTAAAAATGAACTAAATAAATTGCAATACAAATACCTACCACTTGGTGTAGGTTTCTTCTTATTCCAAGACTCCATTCCTTCATAGCTGTATATTTTCATGTGCAAATCAATCAGCGGTCTAGCATACCGCTTCCTTCGTTTATTAGCATCTGCCTCTTGATAAATGCTCCGATGATGCTTATGACGAGCAATTGCAAATTTATGGCCCCCTCTCCATAGATACCTGCAAAGAGAACACTATCTCAGAATGTTTTAAGTACGAAGTATTCTTAAGTTAATCTACCAACCAGAAAAAAATTAAGTAAATGAAATGAATGCTTGTGTGGTGCCTAACACAGAAACAAATGAAGCTCTCTTTATAGAAGATAAATCTCATATTCTGCTCAAAGAAATGCCCAACTAAATCATTTGATGAATTAAAAAAGATTCAACCAACTTAAGCTAGTTGATTAAGAAAATGGCACAATGATTGAAACGATTTAATGACCAACTCAAGTCATTGAGTGAGATAAACTTCGTGGTTGAACATCAAAAAATGGAAGGGCAATTGGTTTCCCAGTTGCCTTCAAATGTCATTTTGAGTGAGAACGTTAATCCATGTATATGCGCAAAATACTTATGACGCACTTAACAAGCTCCAATTTGAAAGCAGTAACTTTGCACCCACCAAAGTCAAAGCACGATAAGGCCTTGAGATAGATTGATATCTTTATATGTAGGTAGCCCAATCAACAGTATTTGCTAAGTGTTTGTAATTTAAAGGAAGCAGTTACCGATGATTAAAGCACACCAGGTATATAGAATCCACAAAAAAGGTTTGGCAATTTAATTGCTAAACAGTATACCATACACAATAACAAGTAAAAATATATATGGTTGATTCATTTTGAAATTTTAACCACCGGAAAGCTTGAAAGTGGCAATAAAGATGTATACATTTATAAATGACAGGGAATACATTTGGCTACAGAACAACTTAAAAATTGTAGGCATCATGATTTTGGCAGCCATGGAATCTTGGTAACACTTGCATGTAAAGTTCTTAAGAATAAATAGGTATAATTATAATTATATTATACTAGGATATATTAGTTACTATGTCACCTAAAAGCTACAGACAATTTTAAAGTTTTTGACCAGGCAGGTGGCTCCATGAAAGTACATGTATAATCTCCTATGGTAAGAACAGTGCTAAAAGAGGGGACAGATCATCCAAAGATGAATGGATATTTAGACAGTGTCTAAATAACCTTAAGCATCATCATCAAAATAATTTTGAAAAATGTAATCCCTTTGTTTCAAAAGCCAAATGAGCAAATAAAAAGGTTGAATTCAACTAAATAAAAGTGTCCAAGGTTGCTTACCTTTCAAGAATAAGCAAAGGGTCAACAATAAGCTCCATCTTGCCATCAATCCAAATGCTGTACTGTGCTTCTGGAAACAGCCTGTGAGTTAATATTTTGGGGACCTTTCCATTCCTTCTTGGTTCATCATAAGGTGGATTCCGAAGCAACACAAGGTGCCAAAGACCAACCCATTTTCCTTTGTTGCTATCCTCTGTGACATTCTCATTCTGCCTTATATAATTAAGGGACTTTTCATCGACCACCATTAGAAAGCAGAAAAGATTTCGGGAGCGAGCACTTATATTTAAAGGCTGATGAGGTGTATCATAACCATCAAAGATACCAGAAGCAACAACAAACTTGCATTTCTTGACATATTCCCTGTCTACTATATCCATATCTGCACCACCATTTTTTATAAAACCACAATGCACCTGACACAGGAACAAACAGTTGCATTGGAGGAAAAAAATAATAATTTACTGACATTCTAATAAGGGCATTCTTTGTTCTCCTCCACAAAATAACTCAAAAAGATGGCAAACAATCCTCACAAGAACTTTCTCATTTTGATTCTTTATTGAATGCAGATAATTTATTATAAATGCAGAATGGCAAGCCCATCCTCTATAGAGCATAGTTCAGATGCAAAGTTCAACCAAACATGATAATTCATCTAGGTTCTTTAGAATGAGAAAGACAACTTTATTAGACAAATGAAATTAAAAAGAGAAGTTACTTGTTTTTTTAAATGGAAACAAATGGATTATGTAGATATTGGCATCTCTGCCTTTCAACATCAGTAAGTTTCCACAATCCATTCGATTGAGTGTATGCTTCTGGATGCAAAAACTCTCACACAATCGAATCCAGAAGCATACACTCAATCTCTGCCTTTATATAATGGTTTATAACATTATGAGGGTGCATACATATAAATTAGAAGTTGGCATTTAACTAAGCTGCCATGAGTAGGGGGAACGAGTCCAACAAAATCAGCCAGTGGTCAAACCTGGCCCAATCGCACCTCCAAGGGATTTGAACCTTGGTCGATGACATAATCAAGGAGCTACAATTCAAATTTGTCAAGTCAGCATTAAGGAGTTCACCTAATACAATTTGAAACTCACGTCATGCATAACTAAGCTTTTATTCCTCTAACTAGTCAAAGATAACAAGAATGAAGAAAACAAGTGGTCAGCACTAAAAAATGAAAAGTAAAGAATAAAGGATACTGAACCTAAAATCAGCCATAGATTTGATAAGGACAACACATGACAACCCTAAGAAGATGACCTATGAATTTGAAAACACAGATAATAGTATGGGCTACAAGCTAGGTACCCCTGCAGACAGTGTTCCAAAGGATGAAACCTTGGAGATTTGAGTTCGAAATTTTGTATCTACTGTGATCTAGAACTTACTAATAAGTTACTAGATTGCCTCCATGACTGCAAGGCATAACCTTAATTATATATTCCATGAATGTTAGGAGGCTTTATAAATTTTTGGTGAATTCCCAATTTTTTTCTTTTGAGCATCAGTTTTTGAAGACATCTTATCTCTTTCAGCTCTGAACTACAGAGTAGTTTTATAGGTATGAAATTTTACCTCTACAGATGCGCCTAATACAACAGATATTATAATTTGCTACAATCAGCTCGTCATCTGTTGCTTGGGGGGGATGTAACAAATGAAATAATACGCACTGCTACTATAATTGGTAACTTTGAGTTTGATGGCCACTACTTGATGTCCCCTTTTACATTCTGCCAATAGCACAATACAGCATATCAGTTGAAGAAACTTGATAACCAAAAAAGATACTGATGAATTGGACTTATCTATGACCCACCAAACTGTTAAAGAAAGGAGGTGCCAGCCTTGAACATTCCATATAGCACATCAACTGTTTGACAGAAATTTCGTGAATGTCTTAAAACTTCTTAATAAATTGCATGGCCTTTTCCACAATATCATCTTCCTCTACAATAGTGAGGATGGGTCATAACAAAAGCACACACTAATAAGTCTTCCAAGCTTTCAAGGCAGGAAAATAACACTCACCCTATCCTGCTTTAATGTAATGTCCCCTTCTCACTGATGACCTTCCAGTGGTCCATTAGCCTATTCCTGAGACCCGTAGGCTAGGTGGAATGAAGAATGAAGGGTCCAGCATTGATGAAACGAGGACTTACTATTTTTTGGAAGTCAGGGAATGGCCAATCTGGTGTTACTGTCCTACTGAGCTCTCCATGTTTTGCCTTTGGACGCGATGATCATGTTTTTCTGAGCATTAGTTCTTGACTTACTATTTTTAGTAAGTGGCAATGTGGCACAATTCTATTTTTGGCAATAGACAAGGTTCTGATTCTGCAGCAGTTCTGTGGTCGTCCAGGCTCAGTTTCATCCTAGTTGTGTTAATAATCAGTACGGGAGTCATATGCGACAATATTAAATATTATTTCCTTATCCTAAAGTTTAATATTTAATTAATTTGATTATTTGCGACTGATTTATTAAAATTGGGATTAATGCCTATTTTAAGTGTTTGGCGAAACTCATGTGTACTATGGGATGGCGAAATATTTTAGAGGAATATTATGTTATATTGCATCTCCATTATTTGCCAAGTAATTAACGTGGGTCCCTTCCCTTTTGGCGTGAGGCTTGACTTATGAAAAGTGGCGCTACACTTGGGTGAAATGAAATGCAAATGAAGGAGTGGCGTTTGGAGGAATTTGCGTTTGATTTTGGTTGTTGAAGAGTTATAAATAAGAGCCTTGGGCTCTCATTTGGATCATCTTTGAAAATTGCATCGTTATGCTGCTGGTTTGGCTACTGAAAATCTGAGCTTCGAAGTATGGCTTCCTAGCTAAGTCTCAGTTTCGTACTTGCAAGATAGTACCTAGCTGTGTCCTTGTATTCCCAGTGTTGTGGGTGAATGAGTTGCAGATTGTGGAGTGTTCTATGTGGGATTTGAGTGTTTTCTGGTTGCTAGTCGAAGGACTGCTGAAGTATATTTTGCTCACACCTCTTAACCAAGCGACTCCATCATTCTGGGTACCGGCTCATCCTTCCTTCCCAGCCATGGCGATACATTGTGTAAGTTTTTAGCAAGTTTAATTCAGCTATGATTTTTCTAGACAAAATCGAACTTCCTAGGTCTAGCGTTGGGTTTTGTGCTTGCATTGGGATGTGTGCCAAATAATTGTTGGGTTGTTTGGGTTGTGGTTTTGATTGGTTGCTGTTGTGAGTGAATTACGATGGGTTTGGGACTGGTTTGAGTCAAATTGGATGAAAAATGAGGGAGTTATGAGCATTTGGGTGTTTCCATGGGCTGTTGTTTTGTACTTTCAGCTTGCAAATTGATTGTAACAGAAAATTATATTCTTGCTGTAGAAATCTGCATTACTCTCCTTCTTTCATCTCTAATTTTGTAAGGTTGTTCAGTAGTACTGATCAATCGTTCTTGCTGACCTTATTTTGTAATTCCCACTGCATAAGTGGAAGAGGCTGGCTTAGCCGCCTTCTTACTTTGAAATTTAGTTTATGTACTCAGTCCTCCCACTAAATAAGTGGTCGAGTGATAAGTTTAATGCAATTGTCCTCCAGCTGAAATATGCAGTAGAGTGATAGTTTAATGTAATGTCCTCCCGCTGAAATATGCGGTAGAGTGATTGAATTTCAGTTCCTTGTCATTTTCCCTTGGCCGGTTTACCGCCAAGAGTTTGGTTTCTACCCTGCTGGATAAGCAGAAGGGGCTGGCTTGCCGCCCAGGCATTGTAATTTCAGTTTGATTATTGTTGCTAACGATCCCCGGAACACCGTATGCTCTCACCCTCCCAGACTGGGCTCTCGATGAACAAAAGGTGGAAGGGTTCCCTTTCAGCAGCTTGGATTATTTCTCTAACCTTAACGGGTTGTGGTGATTGCTTGTATCTCTTATTGTTAAAACTTCAAAAAAAAAATAACTGGGATATTACAGTGGTATCGGAGCTGGTTTTCCTGCCAACTTGTGAGAGTCAGTGGGTTCAAAAGTCTCCATAAGTGACAGAGACGTCAAATACTATAACAGAGAGCAGAAGAGACAGCAATTTCAGGTTCCGATAGTGCCGGAAGAGGATACTTTCTCAGAAGTACTGAGAAACAGAGGAAAGGATATAGATCCTTTAGATTCAGTGGATTCAATGGCAGATAGGACCACAGACCCGAATGAGGCAACTGATAAGAAGGCAGATAGACAATTTGCTGCCATGATGGACATGATGTCTCTACTGCTGGCCAAGCTTAACCAGAACGTTGTTGGGACCCCTAATCAACCCAACAATGGTCCGGAATCCAGCACTTCTAACGCTCATGTAGGCAATGGGAACGGGAGTAACAACGAGAGTAACAATGGAGGTTCAGCCCCAAGGCCTTTACAACCTGTCTTTTTGCCTAAAGAAGTACAACAAACTGAAACAGAGATACCCACAGCTGATGAAATAAGAAACAGCTACATGGAGTATGCTTCCCTGCCTGGTGAAATCCGAGATATCCTAACTTTGGATCAATTCATGATTCAGAAAATGAAGAGAGGAAGGAGGAATGACTACAAGTCTGCTGCCCCAAGAGATTTCCAACAAGCTCTTGGAAGAGTGACCTTAGCACACTTTGATGGAAGCGCTAAGAGTACAGCTAGAGCATGGGTACAGAAGTTGGACAATTACTTGTCCTTGAGACCGATGCCGGAGGAGGACGCCATCAAGTTTGCTACCTTGCACTTGGATGGAGTGGCCCACGAATGGTGGTACCATGGGTTAGTCACCCTTGGTCACAACTTAGTCAACACATACACTGATTTCACCAACAAACTGATTGAGAGATTTGACACCAGGGATCCAGGTGAAGTTTAGAGAACTTGCACAACTGAGGCAGCAAGGTTCATTGGACACTTACATGACTGAATTCCAAAACCTGTCAGTCATGGTGAGTAGCATCTCAGAGAAGCGGTTGGTTGTCCTTTTCACTGAAGGACTTGAAGAACCATTGAGAAGATGGGTCAAAGCTTTTGATCCACCCACCCTGGCAGAAGCTATCAAAAAATCTCGAAGCATGGAGTTGGCTGCCCCAAAGAGTAAAACTCAGTCCAAGCCTTTCCCTTTCAGAAAGGACAAGAAGAAGTTCATGAATCAGACCAAGAGGTTCCCTCTGCGTATGGGTGACGGGCTCCGTCAAGAGCTCCGGAGAAAGAATATATGTTATTCTTGCAGAGAACCTTGGGTCCCCAGACATAGGTGCCATGGAAAAGGGAATTTGCATCAGATGGAATGCTATTCAGAAGATGGATCAGATTCTGAAATTTTAGAACAGCAAACTGAAGTTGAGGACAGCGAGTATGAAGAGGCTCCTGAAGGGCCTGAATTTAGGTCAGAAGATAGAAGAGTGGTTGCTCAACTCTCGAGCATTCACAAGAATGAATCCTTCAGAATTCGGGGTGTGATTGGAGAGCATCGTGTCATTGCTCTCATTGACACGAGTGCAACACACAACTTCATTGATGAGAGGATTGTTGCAAAAAAGGGACCAGTGGCAGAGGAAGTTGAGGGCTTCAAAGTCATGGTAGCAGATGGCTCCACTATATCCTGTAACCGAATGATTTCCAACATGTCTCTGAAGTTGGGAAATCATGAAATCAAAGATGATTTCCTTGTGGTGAGTATTGGAGGGATTGATGATGCAGTCCTCGGGATTCAATGGCTGAGATCTCTTGGTGAGATCACACTAAACCTACAAACCATGGAGTTGAAATTCATGTCTGAAGGGAAGAAGGTAGTTTTGAGAGGAATGTCGCATGGGGGACTTAAAGTTGTATCCTTGAAAAGAATGGAAAGGCTGATCCGCCATAATCAGGTGGAGTGGGCAGCAGAGTGTTTGATAATGCCTTCCAATCCATTGGTAGATAAGGGCAGCTATTCCTCAGATGTTTCAGCAATGATCAAGGATAGAAGCAAGATCATGGTCATGCCTTCAAAACCACAAAAGGAGCACAGAGATTATCCTGAAGACATTCAAGCTTTGATAACCAAGAGAAGCAAGGTGTTAAAAAATTCACCTCCTGGCAGGCCTCCTGAAAGAGGTGTCGAACACATTATTGAACTTAAGGAAGGAGCTAAGCTAGTCATGACTACTCCTTACCGATATCCGAAGAAGCAGAAGGATGAGATTGAGAAAGCAATTCAGGAATTGCTTGACATGGGTTACATACGGCCTAGCAAAAGCCCCTTTGCTTCAGCTGTTGTTTTGGTGAGAAAGAAGGATGGGACCATGCGCATGTGTGTGGATTACAGAGCCCTAAATCAGAAGACCATCAAGAATCGGTATCCTATTCCGAGAATTGATGAGCTCATTGACGAGCTACATGGGGCAGTGTTCTTTTCCAAGATTGACCTCAGATCGGGGTACCATCAGATTAGAATGAGAGCTTCAGATGTGGAGAAGACTGCTTTCAGATGCCACTTTGGGCATTTTGAGTTCCTAGTCATGCCCTTTGGTTTGACTAATGCTCCTGCTACATTTCAGTCATGCATAAACAGAATCTTCCAAGACAGTTAAGGAAGTTTGTTTTGATATTTTTTGATGACATCCTAATATTCAGCAAATCTTGGAAAGAACATTTACAGCAGTTGGATGAAGTGTTGGGCATATTAGAATCTGAGTCCCTGTTTGCCAAGGAGTCCAAATGTGAGTTTGGGATGGAAGAATTGCTCTACCTCGATCACATTATCAGTGCTGGGGGTGTGAAGGTGGATCCCGAAAAGATTAGAGCCATCATTGATTGGCCTACTACCGAAAACATAACACATTTGAGGGGATTTTTGGGGTTGTGTGGATTCTATCGAAGGTTTGTGAAGAGATATTCTCAGTTGGCTGCCCCCCTTACAGATCTTACAAAGAAAGGAGCTTTTGAATGGTCAGAAAAGGCACAAACAACATTTGAGCAATTTAAAAGAATCATGAGTTCTTGCCCTGTTTTAGCATTACCTGATTTCACCAAGCCATTTGAGCTACAGTGTGATGCATCTGGAGAAGGTGTTGGTGCGGTCCTCATGCAGGATAAGCATCCTATAGTCTTTGAGAGTAGAAAGTTGAGAGGTCCGGAGAGACTGTATTCCATTTATGACAAGGAAATGCTTGCCATAATGCTTGCCCTTGCAAAATTTAGGCAGTATCTGGTGGGGAGTAAATTCATTGTTAAGACTGATCACAATAATCTTAAACACTTCATGCATCAGAAGGATTTAGATGAGAGACAGCAGAAATGGGTGAGTAAGCTGCAGGCTTACGATTTCGATATTGAATATGTTAAGGGGAAAAACAATGTTGTGGCAGATGCTTTGTCCACAAGGCCCCATTTAAGCTCACTTTGCGAGCTTACTGCTGATTGGAGGAAGTTGTTGCTTGCTGATTTTGCCAAAAATCAGTTTGCAACCAGCCTTATAGAAGGTACTTTCCATGATGAAAGGTACAAACTAGTTGAGGGATTGATACTATACAAGGGAAAAATCTTCATAGTAGCTGAATCTAAGTTAAAAGAGAAGATCTTGAAGACTTTCCATGACATCCCCCTTGCTGGTCACCAAGGTTATTTCAAAACATACAGGCAAATCTGGGAGAGATTCTCTTGGAAGGGACTTAAAAGTGATGTTTTGAAGTACATTAAGGAGTGTCTTACATGTCAGAAGAACAAAGATGAACACACTCTACCAGCTAGTTTGTTACAACCCTTGCCTATTCCCGGTCAAAATTGGGAGAGTATCTCCATGGATTTCATCACGGGGCTGCCTCGGGCTCAAGGGAAGGATAGTATCTATGTGGTGGTGGACAGACTTACAAAGTTTGCTCATTTCTTCGCCATCACCAGCTCTTTTACAGCAGCACAGGTTGCTGAAGTGCTCTTCCGAGAGGTGTGCAGATTACATGGTTTACCGAAGAACATTGTGAGTGATAGGGACAGCAAGTTCCTAAATGCTTTTTGGCAGGAGATTTTCAGATTGTGTGGTACTGTGCTCAACTCCAAGCACCAGTTACCACCATCAAACTGATGGGCAGACCAAGATAGTGAATAAGTGGTTGGAAGGTTATCTCAGAAACTATGTCTCGGAGCAGCAAAATACTTGGGTGAGATGGCTTCACCTAGGGGAATATTGTTACAATTCTTCCTATCACATGTCCATTCGGATGTCGCCATTCATGGCACTATATGGTTATGAAGCTCCTAGCTTCGCGGACTTGGTATTTGGTGATAGCAGAACCCCTTAGGCAAAGGATATGATGAAGCAAAGTCAAGATATTCTGAGGATTTTGAGGGACAATCTCCAGCACGCACAGAATCAGCAGAAGTTATATGTTGATCAGCAGCGAATTGAGCGCACCTTTGAGGTGAGCGACATGGTTTATTTGAGGCTCCAGCCGTACAGACAGTCTACTCTCAAGAAGAGTGGGGTTGAGAAATTGAAGCCTCGATTCTATGGGCCTTTCAGAGTCAGCAGAAGGGTTGGAGAAGTGGCTTATGAGTTGAAATTACCAGCAAGCAGCAAGATCCATAATGTATTTCATGTGTCTCGCCTTAAGAAGGATTTGGGACATAATGTTGTTGCTTCAGCTGAGTTACCTCCGCTTGATGAGGAGGGAGAGTTGGTTTCCTTGAATTCAGGGAACGATCTTTGAGGAGAAGAGTGATCAGAGAATACCTGATCAAATGGAAGAATCTACCAGCAGAGGATGCTACGTGGGAAAATGAGGAGATTTTATTGCATCCAGCCTTACAGTTGCTTGAGGACAAGCAATTTTGGGGAGGGCGGACTGTAATGTCCCCTTCTCACTGATGACCTTCCAGTGGTCCATTAGCCTATTCCTGAGACCCGTAGGCTAGGTGGAATGAAGAATGAACGATCCAGCATTGATGAAACGAGGACTTACTATTTTTAGTAAGTCAGGGAATGGCCAATCTGGTGTTACTGTCCTACTGAGCTCTCCATGTTTTGCCTCTGGACGCGATTATCATGCTTTTTTGAGCATTAGTTCTTGACTTACTATTTTTAGTAAGTGGCAGTGTGGCACAATTCTATTTTTGGCAGTAGACAGGGTTCTAATTCTGCAGCAGTTCTGTGGTCGTCCGGGCTCAGTTTCATCCTAGTTGTGTTAATAATTAGTACGGGAGTCATATGCGACATAATTAAATATTATTTCCTTATCCTAAAGTTTAATATTTAATTAATTTGATTATTTGCGACTGATTTATTAAAATTGGGATTAATGCCTATTTTAAGTGTTTGGCGAAACTCATGTGTACTATGGGATGGCGAAATATTTTAGAGGAATATTATGTTATATTGCATCTCCATTATTTGCCAAGTAATTAACGTGGGTCCCTTCCCTTTTGGCGTGAGGCTTGACTTATGAAAAGTGGCGCTACACTTGGGTGAAATGAAATGCAAATGAAGGAGTGGCGTTTGGAGGAATTTGCGTTTGATTTTGGTTGTTGAAGAGTTATAAATAAGAGCCTTGGGCTCTCATTTGGATCATCTTTGAAAATTGCATCGTTATGCTGCCGGTTTGGCTACTGAAAATCTGAGCTTCGAAGTATGGCTTCCTAGCTAAGTCTCAGTTTCGTACTTGCAAGATAGTACCTAGCTGTGTCCTTGAATTCCCAGTGTTGTGGGTGAATGAGTTGCAGATTGTGGAGTGTTCTATGTGGGATTTGAGTGTTTTCTGGTTGTTGGTCGCGAGACTGCTGAATGTATATTTTGCTCACACCTCTTAACCAAGCGACTCCATCATTCTGGGTACCGGCTCATCCTTCCTTCCCAGCCATGGCGATACATTGTGTAAGTTTTTAGCAAGTTTAATTCAGCTATGATTTTTCTAGACAAAATCGAACTTCCTAGGTCTAGCGTTGGGTTTTGTGCTTGCATTGGGATGTGTGCCAAATAATTGTTGGGTTGTTTGGGTTGTGGTTTTGATTGGTTGCTGTTGTGAGTGAATTACGATGGGTTTGGGACTGGTTTGAGTCAAATTGGATGAAAAATGAGGGAGTTATGAGCATTTGGGTGTTTCCATGGGCTGTTGTTTTGTACTTTCAGCTTGCAAATTGATTGTAACAGAAAATTATATTCTTGCTGTAGAAATCTGCATTACTCTCCTTCTTTCATCTCTAATTTTGTAAGGTTGTTCAGTAGTACTGATCAATCGTTCTTGCTGACCTTATTTTGTAATTCCCACTGCATAAGTGGAAGAGGCTGGCTTAGCCGCCTTCTTACTTTGAAATTTAGTTTATGTACTCAGTCCTCCCACTAAATAAGTGGTCGAGTGATAAGTTTAATGCAATTGTCCTCCCGCTGAAATATGCAGTAGAGTGATAGTTTAATGTAATGTCCTCCCGCTGAAATATGCGGTAGAGTGATTGAATTTCAGTTCCTTGTCATTTTCCCTTGGCCGGTTTACCGCCAAGAGTTTGGTTTCTACCCTACTGGATAAGCAGAAGGGGCTGGCTTGCCGCCCAGGCATTGTAATTTCAGTTTGATTATTGTTGCTAACGATCCCCGGAACACCGTATGCTCTCACCCTCCCAGACTGGGCTCTCGGTGAACAAAAGGTGGAAGGGTTCCCTTTCAGCAGCTTGGATTATTTCTCTAACCTTAACGATTGTGGTGATTGCTTGTATCTCTTATTGTTAAAAATTCAAAAAAAAAAAACTGGGATATTACATTTAAGCAATGAAATAGTCACAGCAATCTGCGGCAGAGGCAATGAGATATTAAATTAGAGTGCAGCTTTGTAGATTGTATATATACAACCCAAATTACCATGGCAATGTTCCATTGAAAGTGATATGGGGTGAAGCATCACAAATAAGTTTTGCATCCCAAAAATATGATCTTCAATACTTAAGGATCCCAAAATAAAAGCAATATAGATTATTTGAATTCAACTGCAGGAATCCTAAGAATTGAATTTTTATAAATAGTTTAACCAAAATCCTACAAACAATTCTGACATTAGTTTGACAGGATTTCCCTCAACTTGCAACATGTTAAAACTTTCGAAACCTTATTATTTAGATTTCATGAAACCCAGATCACCATCAATGGACCAAGAACATAGAGGTTCATATGCACTATATGAAGCAATATGGACCCCAGAATTGAAGCGATATAAGCCATTTGAACTCAACTACAAGAATCCTAAGAATTAAATTTTTATAAATAGCTTAACCACTCCTACAAATAATTCTGACATTAGTTTGACAAGAATTCCCCCCCTTGCAACATGTTATAATGTTAGACACCTCATTATTTAGATTCCGTGGAACCCAGCCCACCATCAGTGAGCCAAGTGCACAAAGGTTCATAAGCACTACATCTAGAAGCTTGTTCATGGCCAGGTCATTGATCTCTGTACTACCCAACTATTAAGCATATTATTAACATATTCACGAAATCCTTTACAGAAAGCAAGTATCTTCATCTACAAGCTTTGTTGGGGATGCAAGAGGCTACTTCTAGGGGGTGGTTACATAGTCCTCTTCTTTCCTACAAAGGAGAGTAGGGAAAGGGGGGAGGGGTGGAGTTCTTCTCTATGAGCAAGATTTTTATATGCATGGGTACCTCATCAAGCTTCATTTGGCATGACCTATCTATTCACCTACTTAAGTTGCACTTAAGGGGGGTGTTAGTGTAGGCTTTTATTTACCTTTCCTGGGATATTATGCATTTTCTGTACACGTTTGTTTAGTTTTCTTAGGTAATTGGGAGTATGTCATAATGGGAGCAAAGGGCATCTTCCATGAAAGTAACTTCTACCTACTTTGGGTAGTTGGAGTTACCTCTGCCATCGGTTATAACTGCCTCCTCTCTTCTCTATAGACTATATGTATTCACTCACCTTGTATGTCTTTACCATGTCATTGTGAGCTTTTCCTTGTGCATTCTTTCTTGGAGTTATTCTTTTCTCATGACTATTTCGCATGTTCTCTAATTCTTGAAATGCTCTATTTTCCTCTATTTTGATCGTTAGGTCATTTGTCAAATTACATCTATGATTATTCTTGCACGTGAACTAGGTTATTTTGCTTTTCACAAATTCTAACACTATACTTATAAAAAGGTAGAGTTCGGTAGCACAAGTGATCAAATCTCTTGTGCCAAAGCTAACACAATTTATCATTATCATGCATCATGGTTCCCTATTTGATTGGATCATCAATCAACCCATAAAAAACCTCCTTACAAACAACTCTAGCCACTACTTGACCAAGATCTTTGCTACAATTTCTAATGATAACTTGATCATCAAATTCAGCCACACATTTCAAATTGTTGAGCTTTTCATGGGCCACCTAGGAATTGAACCTAGGACCTTCCATTTGTTGGAGTAGTCTACCGTTGAGGTACTAGCCCCTATAGGATCAGCCCATCTTTGGTTCAGATGTAGCTTATTTCCAACACCCCTGCCACTCTATAGAATGCTTGAGGCTCCTAGCTCGGCCTAGCTTTGGTACCATGTTAGATTTTGTGAGAAATGAGAATTTGGGCCAAGATTTGATGTTGACAAATGATCAAAGATCAAAACAACAAAATGGACAGAGAATCTTGAAAAAATAGAACTCAAGAGATGAAATGCAACAAAGTATAAGCAATGCTCACATTACTCTTTCTAACTAACAAAGAAGAGAGTTAGAGCTATTAATATCCATCCAAGAGGTGTAATAAGTCCAACTACCCAAAACAGGCAGGAGCTTTACCTACTTGATAAATTTCAAATCACAAGGTTGCACCTACTCAAATGAAGACAAACTACTGGTTATAGATTCTAGATATCTGAGATTGCAACTAATCTAGCAGATCAGTAATCATAGAAGTATCCAGTGTACTACTAAGAGTGGTCACCATGAATCTTTATCATAAGCTTTGCCTTACAAAAATCAACCCATTTTAAATTTTTATTTTAAGACAAACAACTGTTACACAAAGCATAAACAACTTAATATAAAAATAAATGGGCACTGTTTTCTAATAATAATCCTATGGATTAGTTTCAAAATGATATCCTATTGTACTAAATTACCTTCATAGTTGGCTTCAGTTGGAAAGTTTCTTCTCTTTTCTGCCAATTTTGATATCCACCAAATAATGGTGCTAGGCTTGAATTAATTTCCAATGCTTTATCCTCTATCACATAGGACAAATTTTGTACGAAACTATTATCCTCTCTCTTGAGTGGAATTGTAATGGAATCCGGATCATCCACAACAGGTATAGGACAACCTAAGAAGACATTTTTGAAGGATTAGAACTTTAGAAAGATAATTTTACACATCCATGCAATAATTTCTTGTAGCCTTTTCATACGCTTAACTATGATTATAAGTTTAGACCCACTTATAAATAGAACTCCATGAACTATGTGAAAAAAGTTGAATCTGCCATGTCAGTTCTTCCTTACGATGTACGGATTTTGTGTCTTTTGACAAGAATCCCAATGTATCAAGAAGAATGAATATCCAGCTATTTTTCTTGCACTGACCTGCCAAACATACAAAAAAAGGGAGATCAGGATAACCTCTTATTCCCTACTGAAGGGTGTTAAACAAGAGTTAACAACCAAAAACAGATAGATATATGTATAGGAATGAAAAATTGATGAAGCAAAATTTGATAGCCTGCATACTTTAGTATCAGTATCAATGCATATTTGAAAGAGTGCACAAATAATGGAAAGTGTGAGGTTCCTGATCTCGGCACCAATCATGTTGAGTCAAGAGTTCTATGGATTTAGCTTCAAATATAAATGACAGACCAAAAGTCTAATAAGGAGAGGCTAGTCAAGGTTTGCTAAACTCACCTTATGGTTCCTTTTCTAAGTATGTACCTTCACTCAGGATGAAATGCATTTTTTTCTCTAGAAGATTCCATGCTTTCCTCCTTTACATGGTGGTTCACGAAATTGGTATCACAGGGGCAATAAGCAACATTATCTCTACTTGCCACTAGGAGTTCATCCATTTTATGCCAATAATTTTCATGTCCTTGAAATAATACCATCAAGATTAATTGTATTGGGCATAGCTGCAGATGTTCAAGCTCTAGCTATTCAATGTTTTCTTTCCATTTTAAGATAAGTTCCACTTTAGGGTACACATCCCCTCCCCCCTGCAGATGGAATGCATGCCTTCAAGATGGAAATGCAGGATCCTGATTATCCTTTATTTTGATAATCAAGTGGTTGCACAATATTTTCAATAGGATAAGCATTCTCTTAATGATTTAGATTATAAAATACAGCTTCATCTATTGAAAATGCAATCATTATGTATTCTTGATGAATCATTTCAAGTTATCTATGGTATATTTGCTAAACAAACTGTTGTTTAGGTTTTATCTCTCCATAACGTTTATCTTTACAGAAACAAACCTTTTTCGTTTCTCTTAGTTTTACAATTGTTTAGTTATCAGCATGCCTTTTGACTTCAAAACACTTATTGCACGTGCCTTAGTGAGCAACTATACTGAGCACTTCTTCTGTCTCCAGGTTGAATATATTTTAGGTTTCTTCGTGCAAGTGGATGGCAAATCATTTTTACATTTTGAGTAAAATCAAAATGTCAAATGAATTGAAACATTTTTTCCTACAGAACTACCAGTCAAAATTTGGATATTTCATATTAACAATACTGCCATAAATTAAGTGTTTGCTTCATATCCTTCATGCACACAACTCTTAATAAGTAAAATATTAAACTCAGGATTGAACAAATTCCACATCCTCGTTGTGGTTAACCACAGACTGTGTATTTGATAATATGAATTTGTGCCAAAGTACGAATTGGAGTGATGGGGAAGATACTCACTGTCCATTAACTTGATGAGCCTTCACTCAAACATAAGGTTAGGCACACAACAGTGTAGATGGACTTCTTGAAGTGATTAGAATCTGAATTGTGATTATGAATCTAGATGAAAAGACTTAGATAAGGGGCACCTGCCACTAGGAATCGCTCATTTATGCCAATAAATTTCATGTCCTTGAAATAATACCATCAATATTAATTGTAATGGGCATAGCTGCAGATGTTCAAGCTCTAGATATTCAATGTTTTCTTTCCATTTCTAAGGTAAGTTAAACTCTAGGGTAGACATTCCCTTCCCCCCGCAGATCGAATCCATACCTTCAAGATAGAAATGCCAGATCCTGATTATCCTTTATTTTGATAATCAAATAGTTGCACAATTTTTTCAATAGGATAAGCATTCTCTTAATATTTGAGATTCTACAATATAGCTTCATCTATTGAAAATGCAATCATTATATGTCTTTAATGAATCATTTCAAGTTACTTATGGTGTATTTGCTAAACAAACTGTTGCTTAGATTTTATCTTTCCATAACTTTTATATTTGCAGAAACAAATATTTTTAGTTTCTCTTAGTTTTACAGTTGTTTACTTAGCACCAATCATCAACTTTCAACATTAGTCATATTTTGGAAACTTTTTTGTTTTTGGTGCCTTGGTGAGTTTCCGTAAGGTGATGAATGCTATTTAATATTTGCACTAAAGTAATAGTGGCATTTAATTATTCACTTTAGTGTTTAAATATTAAAGTGTTATGTTTGAGCCCCAAAGTTGGACACCTAGGTGATGTGTGGGGGGAGACTTAAGTTGTTTTTTAAAACATATTGAGAACTTTTAGAGGAAAAATAAAATATTTAAATTTTAAGTGTGCCCTAATTCCCTATAAAATCTATAAATTAGAGTTCTGATTCTCAATTCTTCATTCAAATTTTGCACACATATAGAGATGTTAGAATGAACAGATGAGTTCTTCCAGGTGTTGTTGAGGACAAAAATGCTCTTCAATCTTGCTGCTTTGGGGTAAAAGATCCTCCCTAGCTAGTTTGGATGTGTCTCTACCTCAAGAAGCACAATTGCAGATCAAGGTTTCAAAAAGAATGAAAAGATTCAAGGTATTTTAATTGTAAGTTTGTGGGTTTTCTTTTTGGTGTTTTTTGCAGAGATTTTTTGGTGCTTTTGGAGGTGTTTCAGGTATTCTCTATGTTGGCCGTGCAACTAAGGCTTTTAGGCAATGCCCTACTTGCTGAACCATATTTTTTATGTTAAAAAAGAGCTGGAACGAGTTTATAAATCTGGGTTATTTCTGCCATTGTTAAATGATCAGATTGAAGTCTTTAAAAAGAGGGCTTTTGCTGTTCTTGTTTGATTGGAAGAGTTTTCTGATGAGAGCTTTGGATGGGTTTTGAAGGTGCTGTACAGTTAGAACTAGCATCCAGCATCCTGAATGTTGCTGTTTGGATTGCTTTGGTGAGTGGTGTTGAATGAAGTTGGAACAGTGGATGCCTCTTTCTACAGTGGTTTGGGTGTCATATCAAAGAGTGATGTCTAAAGTCATTCATGACTGCCTTATCCAACAAGTTCAGCAGACCTGTAGCTTGTGCTATTTGATGTTTCAGACCTGTAACGTTCATTTCTATCTCTGATTTCATAATATTTTTCCTTATGTTTGTTTGTAAAACATTGTTGATTCAGCGCATTTTTACATGGCTTTAAATTTCTATCATATTCAGTTGCAACAGCTGATGAACGTATGCTGATTTTGATATGAGTTTAAGAACAGCAGTATGTTCTCATAAGCTGTACGTGAATTTTGATATCAACTTAGTATGTTCTCATTTATATAAGTTCATGTTATCATTTCTTATTGCAAAGCAAAAAAAATCTGGGGGTGTTATTACACAAGTCATTTTTACATTTTGAAAAATATCAAAATGTCAAAAGAATTGAAACATTTTTTCCTACTGATCTACTAACATCAATCAAAATTTGGATATTAACAATACTTTCATGAAATAAGCGTGTTTTCTTCATATTCTTCATGCACACAACTCTTAATAAGTAAAATATTAACCTCTGGATTAAACAAATTTTGAACCCTGTTTTTGGTTACATACGCCCTGTGTAATTGTGAATATGAATTCATTCCAAAAGGTCGAATTGGGATGTTAAGGGTGATGCTCACTTTCCATTAACTTGATGAACCTTCACTCAAACAGAAGGTTAAGCACATAACAGTGCAGACGCACCCCTTGATGTGTTTAGAATCTGAATTTTGTGAACATAAATCTAGATGAAAAGACCTAAAGAGGGGGATCTCCAATTCTTGGCCAGGTGTTCACCTTCTAGGCTTCTATTAATTTGGGCCATCTCTTCAACAGAGGGTTTGAGATTTAACGGCACTTGCAGTCTACTTGGAGGAATTAAAACAAAGTATTTGTAAATTGGAATAAAAGTCCACAAAATCCAAAGACATGTCCAGCTTTTATGCTTTAGTGCGTATCTATAATACACCATTCCCAGAATTCATTAATTTCAATTAAACTGACCGATAAGTCTGTCTCCCATATATGCTTTTATTATTCTATAAATTGCAAATGCAAACTACATTCCAGAGAACTCTGAGTTCCGTGAAATGATAACATTTGGCACCTAGTTCTTTGTTGTACTAGTTTGGTTAGTTTCTTTTGTGCTTTCTCTCATGTATGAGGCTATTTCTCAAAGAGCATAGGATAGCGGTAGGCAAATAACAATCATCTCAATTGTGCGACAAGCGGTCAACCTAGGATGTTGTAAACAGCATATAAGTGCATAAGTGG
This sequence comes from Cryptomeria japonica, assembly GCF_030272615.1. NCBI lineage: Eukaryota > Viridiplantae > Streptophyta > Pinopsida > Cupressales > Cupressaceae > Cryptomeria > Cryptomeria japonica. The sequence goes on from NC_081414.1 coordinate 502,380,539, forward strand.
TACACGATTTGCACGTACAACATAGCATATGAGAACCAAATAACCTACAAATTCATGTTGCAAATTCAGGAATCCAAATCAAGAAAAAATTTGTCGTTACCGGGAGAAGAATACACAGTCGATCCGCATATGGAAACATACATCACTAAGACTAGCAGCATGAATAATAACCATACAATTCCACCTGCGAGAAGCAACTTAAGTAAACTCCACCTCTTAATGAACCTCGAGGGATTCTCCAGGGATCCCTTCATATTTAGGTTAAGATTAATCTCTTCATCGCCTGCCAAAGCTACACAAAATTCAAAACAGTTAAAATCAGAACCTGGTCTTTGGTATCAGCAACTTTAACCCCTATTTTTCTTTTTTGAACCTCGCTTTCCTTACAAGTGAAAGCCATTTCTATGCTGGAATCCCCGTTTCCTAAAAACTTAGCAGCTATTCACAATGAATGTGAATTGCTTGCCTATTTTCAGAACCCCAGTTTAAGCAATCAAAATCCTAGCTTTGTAATTCAACCCCCACTTTTCCTAGAGAATCACCATTGCATATATGACTGCAAATTTTGTCCGTCTAAGAATTTAGATGCAATTTTCCATGAATATGAATTACTTAAGCTGACTGCAGCAACCAAGATCCTAATTTTGTTTTATCTGATCCACATTTTTGCTCTATAAGGAGAAAAAAGCACTTTAGTAAGAGTTGTGAAAGAAATTGAAGTCATTACCCTTTTTCCTTAGGCTTTGGGCATTTTTGTCAGCTCTGCGCATTGCCTTTGCAGAGTCATTGCGTCTTGCCCTTGGAGAGTCACTGCGCAGCACTTCTACGTTCATTATCTGTTGTCTGCACAAGTGCTTTTAAAGGTGGAGATCTGGAATTACATATGACAGATCTGGATCGTGCCACCCAAAATCTAGTGTAATTTACAGAGGAATGAGAAACGAAGGTGGACTTGTCACTCCTTGCACAACTTCAATGTTACCGCTTTAAGCGTGACCGCAAGCAAACTCGTGCCAGTTGTTTCGTTTAAAATATTTAGTGAAAATATTGAAATTGAATGAACGAATTAATGAATTTTAATGAAATTCACCAGATCAGAGATTAAGGAAGAGTTGCATCTTTAACAATTTTCGAGTTTTTTAATGTTGGTTTTTTTGTTGTGAATTATGATCAAGAAATCTGTAGTTTCATGAAGTCTTGTTCATTAAACTTATCATTTTCATATTGTTTTCACATCATATACAAATATTTTCATATGTTGCATATTTAATGATGAAGTGTCATTTAGTTTCAACTACCTCAACTACCTCTTCAGTGTAGAAAATGTAAGTTCTCTCTTCCTACTCTTCTTTGGGAATTGTCCATCTATAAGTCTCACATCTGAGGTGGTGAGAAACAATTCTCAGTTGTGCAACTAAAAGTCTAGCTTTTCCCTTAATTGTAGTGTCCTTCGATAGTCTTTTTCATTATGCTCCCATAAGGGATTGAACTCATTGATATAATGTGTATTTTTTAACCAATATATTTCTCCACATGGAAGTCCGAATTTTTTCTTGACACACATTTTTTTTATCTCTTCATTAGTGTTGGGACATTTTTGCAAATCAATATCCCATTTGTTCATCCACTTATTGTTCAGCTTCATCCAAGTCTTCTTCCTACGATATAATTCCTCCTCAGCAACCATTTTGGGCAAGCATGATGTATCCATATGTATTACTTTTTTTAAATAACTTAGCAAATGAATCGGTATTGAAGCCTCTATCGAGAACATTCTCACTTCCACCAAAAGAATCTCATTAGGGATTGTTAACTTGACCTTGAGACACTTAATGATTGAATGCTTTTGGATTCTTTCCAATGGCCTCCACTTGTGGTTTGACATGTTACTCCTCCAAATAAACATAACCATAAAGGATAATCAATGTAACCAACAAATTGAAGAGGGTTTTCTTGGTTTTCCAATCCCATAACTCTGCTTTCCTACACCTATTTTGTAAAAGCTGAAGCACTCCACCCTTTTTGAATACTTTTCAATCTACAAGTCTCCCAAGTGAGCCTATTGTAAAAATAAATTCCCAAGTACTTTTATTCTTCCACTATCTCTAATGAGCAACCCTCTATGATGAAATTTCTTTGTTGCTTCTTTCTTTTCAATGGGAAGATCATGACTTTAGTCTTGTTGGTGCTTACTTGCATCCCAACCTCTTGACAAAAGAGTTCTATAGCCTTCAAATGTTCTCTCAAATCATGCACATTTTTGCAATTAGGATAAGATTGTCTACATATAAAAGTAGCTTCACCGCATACTTTGCAAGTTGGATACCTTTCCCAATAGTTTTGTTTAGCCATTCTTCAATCTTATCAATATATAAGCAAAACAAAGTGGGGGGGAAATGACACCCCTGTTTGACTCCAACATCACTACTAAAATATTCAGGCATCCCCTCCTTAGTTCTAATTTTAGCTCTAAACTAATCGTAAGGCTTATGCATTATAGCTCTAAGCTCATAAAAAATCGCAAGTCATTCCATTTTGTTCTAAAGTTTGTACTTGGGAACCATGTCAAAGGCTTTTTTTCAAATTAGTGAAGCTAAAGAAGGTTTTTCCCCCTTGGGTGTCCCAAATATTTTCAACAAAGTGTCTAAGAGTGATACAATGGTCAATGGTGGAGTGCTTTGATCCAAAGCCAACTTGCCCTTTTACTCCATTTCCTCTCTTTCTACCCAATTGTTGATTCTATGCTCTATCATGCTCCCTAAAAGCTTTCCAAGGAGAAAATTGATCATAATAGAATGATAGTTAGAGGGATTATTAATGTCTCCACTTTTGTGTAAAGGAATCACTACACTTGTTGTCCATTCTGTTGAAAAGATGCTTTGAGTGACATTGTTAAAAAAATTCTTGATATGAGGGGCAAGGAGCTCAATTCCCAACTTTAGAAATTTATATTACAGCCCTTTAATGTCTTAATCTTTACCACTTGCCAAATTTATTATACCTTGCTTGATATCTTCCTCTAAGATGAGTTCTTTTGAAGCACTAATTATGAGGGAGTTGTATTTCTCGTGCATTTGCTCATAGAGGAGCATCACATATTCTACCAATGGGCATATGTGATATTGTTTTCTATTTGCTTTCTCTCTTGTTACTACTCACTCCAAAATCCTTTGGGGTTGTGCTTACCCAAAGATATTATCTCTTTCCTTCTTGCCATCTCATAGCTTTCTTATTCAATTAGGTTCTTATTTTTGGCAAAATCTAATTGAAAGATTTTTTAATGGCAGTTTAAATGGAGGAGACTTCTTCTTCAATGTATGTTTGGATAGATAAATAGGTAGAAGAATTTCAATGTCCATGAGATCAAGAATAATCTATGGAATAGTAGATTATGTTGTTTTAACATTGTGAAGCACATAGAACTTATGTCATTTAGTTTAATAATGAGTTCTTCCATTCTCTCCACCCAATCTTCGTTGAATAGATTTGAAATGAAGTTGTCATTAAACTACTTCTATAGCTAATCATAATGTCATTGTACACTTTGCAGTCTAGAATAAAGTGTCTTTTAGTTTCCACAAGCCTTGCATTGCACAAGGTACAAACCCTCTCTTCCCAAGCTTCTTTTGGCCCTTGCCACCTCCCTATTTCACATCAAAGATGATGCGAGTTAATCCTCAGCTACATGCAATGAGAATATTTGACCACAAGATATTAACTTCTCTATAGGCCTTTTTTTAATGGTCAATACTAGGATTAAATTTATCGCAATAATATTTCTTCTTTCTCCTAATTGTCTTTGCCCACATAACCTTGCAAAATTTCTCCACAACAAAAGCCTTAATTTCTTTACTATTATTAGGACAAGCATTCAAGTAAATGTGCCACATTTCCATCCACTTGTAATTTTGCTTCATCCAAATATTCTTTCTTTTACGCAAGACATATTTAAAAACAACATTGGGCTAACAGTTTGTTTCCATATGCTCAATTCATTTTTAAATATCTTAAATGATGCATCATAGCAATGGCTTACAATAAGAATTGCACTTTCTTCAGACAAAATAACATGGTAGGGAACTGAAGCTTTTAGATTGAATTTGTTTGTGATTGAGCGTTTTTTAATTCTCTCTATCCATGAACAATTGGCATCAAAATTGATACTAACCCAAATTTCACACTCATAAAGCACCATTGATATTATTAATATTCAACCACTTAAGAATGAAGGAATGAAATATTTTCCTAATATTCTTAGGATAAAATTGTTTAAATAATCAAGAGTAGAATTAAAAGAGTACAACATTAATAATATCATAGGTTCACTGTCTATTTAAATAGTTATAAAATTTCACAAAAAATTTGATGTTTTATTGTAGATCTCGATCTCAAAAAACTTTTCATTTTATTTAGTTTCATTTTTTTCAAATAAGGTGGTTAGGTTGTCCACTTTCAAGTTGTCTTCATACTTGATATGGATGTCACTATAGGCTACACAAATTGTGATGTAGTTCCATTTTCTCTTGACCAGTCCTTCATTGTAAAATAGGCATGTTTGCTTTTTCCTTTTCCTTAGACAATGTCCACCTATCATTGTTTTACCTGAGATGATTTGATCTTATTCCTCTTAATTTATACAAGGAAAAGATGTTGATATCTATGTAATCTAGTTGTATCCATAAAAAAATTATCAATTTACATTGATTCATTTTCCATGAGCATTGAGTATTCACAAGAACTCATCACTCATGATCGCATGTAAAGGATGAAAGTGTTCCTTGGCCCCCTTTGTCTCTTTTTGTTTAGAACTCACTTTGAGCACTCTCCTAAGTATGGTATTCAAATGCTCTACTTGATTATACTTATGCATATTTTTTTCCAAGCCATAAAGTCTAGATCAACCCATTCCCTTCATTTTCTTGTTTTTGAATCAAGACTAAAAACATAGTAGTGACTCTAACCCACAATTTGCCGCCTTAAAGCACTCTTTCTTAAGTGATGGAGTCTAGCTGAACCCATTCTTTTATACTTTTGTCATTTTGAAGACACGGCCACAATTGTAGTTTTCACCTTGGTTGTGACTACAAGGGCAATCATAAACCCTGATTTCAAATTCATTTTCCTTGGGCTCACTATTGCGATAATAACTTTAACACAAGACTATCGTTGTGCTTCTACTTAACATGCCACATCTAGATTTTAGCAAAATGGAGATCCTCGTGCCTTTTCTTAGGTTTCAATGTATCCCACAATATCTTCGGTTATCTCAAAATCAATCAAGTTCTCAAATTTGGTTGATGTTATAGATACCTAAAAATGACTAACACATTTTCATCTAATCACTTCAGCATTCTCATCAATTCCTCTATCAAAATTGATTAAATAATTTTCTAGTTAAAGCTAACATTTCCTCTTTATGTGAAACAATATTTAAATATTTTTTAATTATTTAATTATTTCATCATATTTTTCATTCACATTAATTTAATATTTTATTATTATTTAATTAATTTATCGATATTTCTTTTCTTCCACATTAATTAAATAATCTTGATTATCTATTCATTTATCCATTTCATTTTCTCATTCACATTAATTAAATATTTTTTAATTATTTTATTAATTTCTCCATATTTTTTTCTAGTCCACAATAATTAAATAATTTTCAACTACTTAATTAACTAATTATTCCTCTATGACTAAATAAATTAAAAAACATTTTTTCTAAATTTATCTCCTCTAAAAATAAATAAAACCAATATTTTATTTATTTTTCATCATGCACATGAATCAAATAATTTTAATTATTTAATTTTATTAATTATTCTTCATGCACCTCCACTTCATCAATTCAACTCCATGTTACTCTCAATCTACTCATCAATCAATTTCAGTTCACTCCTCCATGCAATTAGTTAACTTAGTCATGCAATCAAGCACCTCTCTATTCTTAGCTCTTCATAGGGACACATCTCACATGTATATTCATCTTATCATCTCAATCATTCTCATTAATTGATTCTTCCAATCAATCTCAATCATTGATCAATATTAGGTAAAATCTATAACTACAACCATTCACCAATTCATTGATTATTCAAAATCTTTTCAGTATTCATAATATCATTGTGAACTTGTCATTCACACAAATATACAATGGAGCAATATCGAAGCATGTGAAGGTATGCTCGTTTTGATTATTTCATTCAATTGCATTATTTTTGTGCTTTATTGAGCAATTGTTGATTGTGATTTGATGCTTTCATTGCATTGTTATTGGTATTTAATATTTCACTATTTAGTATCCACGTTCTAGCACTGTCGATTGGACCCACATCTCTATACTTAATAAATTTTCTTTAGGTATTTGTGTTTTTGAAGCTACATGCACAAAATGACATTTTTGCATCAACCTATGACACATTTGATTCGACTTTGGGCATCAAAGATTCGGCTAGTGGCATTTATTTGACTCTCAATGCTACTGAAATGACTTTTGATGCTTTTGATTCAGTCTTTGGTGCATCTGACACGAGCTATGACACATTTGATCTAGCCTACAATGTGCTTCACTTTGTTATGGATCTATAGATTAGCATTTATTCAATTTATATTAGCCAATTTGTGCTTGCAAGGTCACTAAAATTTTGGTATCTCTGACATATATGTTTGCTTCTAACTTGCATCTAACCTTTGACCTAACCAATCATTTGTAAAAAAAAACCCAAGACTAAGAGGGGGAGGGGTGAATCAATCTTGATCAAAACTTTATTCACTATAAACTTAGCATTAATCTTATTAGCAACAATGAAAGATAAAACAATGAATCATCATGTACAAGAGAACACCAAAATTACATGGAAACCACAAACTAGGAAAAAACCACGATGATTATCAACTCACAATATATGAATAATATTACAATATTGTTTTAGGTTCATTGCCAAGGAAGAACACTACTCCCTGAAGAACTTGTAGGCTGAGGTTCACTACCCTAGGGCAAGATATAAGGGACTTGTAGGATAATATGCACTACCTCAAGGCAAGATATAGAAATTGCAAAAAAGACTCATTTTCTCTGAGCAAGGTACATGAACATGTGAATTAAGATGATTAGGCCTTCAACAACACTACCTCCAACAACCTCCAAGTATGAAGTTGTCCTTGAATCTTTGTCTCAAGCAACCAACTTCAAAGCAATCACCACACACTTCTTCTCCCTCAACTTCCCATCACTGACTCTGCAAATGATATAATCATGTAAGCACAACACATGTATTGATCCACACCTTCATCCACTCTATCAACACTAATTTGATATTCTATATATATACCATATTCTTCACTGAAAACATCAATTAGGTCAGCTTGAGCAGAGGAAAAACATAGGTCCTATCAAGTCGGCCACCATAACACAATTGTGGTGAAAGCACTTCAATCCAAGAGATAGAGAGGACCTATAGACATTAAATCACTTCTTTCTAAGCAGTATCATATGATTCACACGTTAGCACACATCTTCAAAGGTCAACAACAAGGTAACATGTAGAAAAGTCATGTAGTATCTCACTGGTTGGCCCAAAACATATCTTCTAGATCAATAATCCCAAGGTATATTCTCACATGCCAAGGTAGGATCCAAATATAATGTAACACTATAACCTTCAATGCAGGTGGAGATGCCCAAGGATACATCGCAAGCAAGAGAACAACTTTTGTCAGCGAAACTAGAGTAGCTACCTTGAACCACACATGTCAACCACAATGTACCAACAAACAAGTCTTCTAACAACATGCAAAGAATACAAGGATTTTCCTTGAATATCCAACAACATTATCAAATACTTCTTTCTCCATGTCATATGAAGAATATACTGTCACAACATGATCGATATAAAATGCTTCCAAAGAAACCAATCATGCACAAAACAACATTATCACCACTTACAAATGACACCCACATCTAAAAATTGAATTGAGACACAACACAAATGTTAGAAACATGTCATCCAAGTCATAGCACCTGAAACATCAATGCGAAGAAATGTCAAGCATTGTCTAGAGCAATTATGGTAAACAACCAAACTGTCAACAAATTGTAATCACCAACCACATCAGTTGCAACACCAAGGAACTGAAAAGATAGGAATGCAATGTCCATAGAGAATAAACATTAAGTTCAAGTTTGCAAGACCATATCATCAAATGTGGAGGAATGTAGAGCATTCTTCCAAACTATCATCAATATATATATTTGCACCAACTCACTTCATCAGTCTTTCAAGGACGAATGTCCTAGAAACATTATTTTCTCACTCAAGAACAATCAAGAAATGTAGCATATACAAATACAATCAAATCCATTATCATTCATCTAATCCCCATCTTAGTATTATCACCATGCTATCTTTTCCATCAAGCTCATTATCAACACCATCATCTGCATCAGCACATCATATTAAGTGTAGACATCAAACACCAAGAAGGTGGACATCCACAACACAAATTATCTAGAACCAATAACCATATGCTCCATATCTCAATGACAACAACTAATAATCAACTACCAACAATATCCTTATACTCTGGCAACATAAAGCTTCATCATCACTACCTCAACAACTGCAACAATTCTTTATCCAACCAGTCACCATATCATCAATGACAACATATATTGTTAGACATCAAGTTAACATCAGTGATAACACATATTGCCAACATCATTATTTTCTAAGGGTTTACTATCTCTATTTGCAAGAATTTTACACAGCACAAATCAATAATTTAAATAGAGAGAATGACATTTTTGCATTGACTTTTGGTGCTTTTGAATATACTCATGACTCGTCTAATAGATATGTAGCATCCTAAATTGTACTCCCTTACAATTTTGATTGCATTTGGGTCCTCACCTTAGTGTTTGCACCCCTAGGCCTGATGAGGACTTGATTTTGCTCATACCGTGCAATTTTGACTTCATATTGACTTTTTGCATCATCTGACCCTTTGTCTTAGCCCCTAAAATTGGGTAGGACTAGGACATGGTGCCTTGGTCCCTAATAGTACCAGGGCACCATGCCTTGGTCCTCCCAAAAAGGGCCTTACTTTGGGCCCCTTGGTCATTTCAAAAAATGAGCGAGAAACCCAGCACCATGTCGGCCCATGTCAAAAAATTACTTTGTTTTTCAACTAGAAAGTATAAAAAGAGGCTTTCCCCTCTCATTCGGACATCCACACACACAATTGACACACATGAAATTCAATTCAAAATCAAGCAATCAATCATTCAAGTCAAGTGAGCAAGCAATCAATATTTCTTCAAACATAGGAGCAACAATAAGGTTAAGATTCAAGCATTGGAGTTGACATTCATGTTTAATGTTGTTGGAGACTTCATAAAGCCCTAATTCCATGTGGAGACAAACAAAACTTCACAAGGAGGTATATCATTTGCATTTGCAATCATCATTCAACATCTCCCTCAAAAGGAGAACATTTCCATTACTGCAATTCAATTAAATCTTTCATTTCTATTTCATGGTTAATTACAAAACCAGGGTTTGACTTAGGAAAGCCCATATTCCCAACCTATTTCCCCTTCTTTATGTGTGTAGGAAATAGGTAGGGAGCTGCGATCTTCAAAATACACATTGTTTACAGTGATTAATCGATTCCCCATTGGAGTGCGAAAAGTTTAGAGGACCAAGGCATGGAAAAAATGGTCCCTAGTTTTTAGGATCTCTTTCTGGGAATAGGTTTGAATCATCTTACACTGCTCAGATCTAGGTTTGTGGCTCAATCTAACACATGTGGCTCACTGTTTCCACATTTTTACCTTCATTTTCAACACTTTTACCCTAATTTCAGCAATTCAACTCACAAAAGAGGTCTAACCATCAAAACCCCCAATCCAATCATAATTCTCAGTCCTAATCCTTGTTGGTTCATGACTAGATCTATTGGATTGGAACCCTCTTTTGAATGTAATGGTCACTAAGTAAAATTCAGCAGTTTTCATACATCTAATGGTAGAAACCCTAATTTTTCATCATTACATTTTTGGTGAACTCTATTTTATTGGTTGAAAGGACCGGAATATTGAGAGGGGGGTGAATCATTATTCCCACAAATTCTAAAACTTTCTTCCAAATTCTAAACCTTTTGCTAATATATCAATTTCATCAATTAAGCTCATTAACATGAAATGACAAGTGCATAATAAACAAGAAACACAACCACAAATGGCACATCGGATTTTATACATGGAAAATCCAAATGGCAAAAACCACGGAGAGTGTTATCTCTCAAGATATTATAACTAGTTATATGGTGTTTACAAAAGGAGTGGTTCACTACTAGATGGCTCACTGTCAGATTACAAAAGTGGCTCACTGCAATAGATATAAATAAATTGAGGAAAGTTGCATCTCCAAATGCATGAAATTAGTTCCAAATGAATATCACAACTCACAAAACTTACAATGTATCTGACAAAGGATCTCTATACCTCTATCCACAAACACCTACAATAGATTTGATGAAAGAATACTGCACTGCTCTGTCGAACCAATCACTTGCAGCAAATCCGGTAAAGGATTACTAGAATGTTGTCTGCACTTTGACTCTACTCCAACTGCTTTATTGTTCATAACTCACACTACATACACTACACCCTTATCTTCTACTTCTCATCATATCTCTCACACTCTACTACTCTTCTTCATATATATCGGAAAGCTTATACACTAGGATAATATGTCGGCCAAGCACAAGCAATATGCTACACAAAACAACACGTTATCCAATAAAGCCTTAACCAAAAACATGATAACAAAGTCACCCTATGCAAGATCTCCACACGCTTCCTTCACACATTTTATTTACTGATGCATACACCTTAATTACTGAAACATAACAGGGATCAACCAGACCCATAGATACGGACCTATAAGCGCAAAAATCTAAGCATAACAATTCTAAACTCCAAGTTACAGATACCACGCATACCACAGTTGTCTAAACATAAAATATAATCGATATAACTGACATGACAAATTCGAGAACACACAACTGATATCGGGATAAAATATAAACCAAAATAAGCATAACTCAAGATTATGGAGATAAGGATATTTTAGAAATGACACTGGTAGATCATATCTCATACCTTTCTTCCATAAATACCAAAACTTCAACACCAACATCATACACCATCCGGTCCAAACCGGATAACCAAATTTGATATCAATGACAACAATGAAATTATTCACACAAGTCAGACAATCTCCCCCTTTGTCATTGATGGCAAAATATCTCAAAAAGAAACATATCTACATATGACTCCCCCTAACTCATATATCTCCTTATTTCTCCTATTCTGATACCTTTGTCCATTTTCCTTTCTCCCCCTTTGACATCAAGGACAAATGATGCCTTTGATGAAAAAGAAAAGAAAGAAAGAAAATGAATCTACAAAAAGAATGTCAAAATTGCATACCAACCCAAAAGAATTTTCAACTGCTCTTCTTCTGAAATATTAGCTTGTTTCAGTCCTGGAAGAAGAACTTCCCAAGAATTAACAACCAATTTAATGATAACTAATAAACTTTTTCATTCTACCAACAAATCAACAACATGAGAAAAGTTGTTTGAAGCAAACGGATTCAGCTCATACTCAATTGCACTATCAAGCAATGTTGAGAAATGCTCCAACTTTACTTCAACACTCTCTTTCACTTTCCAAAAAACATTCACAAAATATTCTATTTGCCTTTACAAAAACAATAATGAACAACCTGAAGGGAATTTATCTTTTTCCTCTGCTCTCCATCCTTGTCACTCAGAAAATCAAATGACTTTCTCAAGGAGCTCAATTCATCTTCAATATCATCAATCTTTGTTTTATGCTTCATTGCAACTAGCGGCCATGAAAGAGAGTACATGTAAACTTTTCTAGCACTGTTGATACTTTCTCTCATTTCATATAGGCATATGGATAGGGTTCTATGTACATCATTACACTTCTTTAGCATACTCTACATATTAGATCATCATTTTCTTCTGAATCTTCAGCATCAACAAGTTGCTTAATCAATTTTTCTTTTACAATCTCAGACAGGGATTCTGGAAGCATATCACTAACATCTTCAATCTTGATATTGTTCTGAACCAAATGATATATTAGAACATTCTCGATTCTATCTGACTCAACTGAAGTCAACCACATCTTTCCAATCTTTCTTATTCCATCTGCATTGCCAATGATCTCTAGCAAGTTAGACTCATCATCAAATTCTTTTACTTCCTACTCTGCAATAACTATCTCTCCCTTAGTCACAAGAGATTCTGGATCTTCAATTACAACAATGTATTTATCCTTTAGATCCTTCTTGATCTTCTTATATTTTGGGGCACTAGAAGGCACATACTCTCTCCTTTTCCTCTTTCAAGAGGATGAACCTTCTCTAGCAGAACCGGTAGCAGGGGATATCAAACCGATACTCCACATATCTAGGAAATATTTGAAATAAACATTTCATGCATCCTCTCTCTTGTCCAATCCATTCAAGTATCTAAAGATTTGCCTCACAACTAGAACTCTAAATTCCCATATCACTTTCACCTTAGCCAGAAGGGATCCTAGACAATACATTGCTAAGATTACAAGCAGTGATCCAAACCAGAAGGGGTAACCTTTCTCTTTTGACATCTTGATATTTTATAACAATATATCCCTTAGCAACTCATAGAAGTCAAACACTCTATCTTCCATAACAAGCATATGCACCATACATACATCAATATCCAAGGTGGAACCTTCCCTATTTCTAAAATAAATCTTGTAAGAAATGCCATATGCAACATACCTCACCACAGGATTGTTAATTTTGTTGATAATCAACGCCCTCTGATCACCTGTTACACCTGTTAGGGTTTAAACTTCTTTATTCTTTATAGACTTCTTAACTGAAACAGATCTATTGTCTCATAAACTAGTGATAACCAAAATAATCTCCTTAGTGATTGGATTGGGCTTATCCAACACGATGCAATCATCCTGAACATGACTAAGAATTACTCTGATCACTTCCTCATCATCAAACCAAGGAAATTAAGTCCATAAATTGAATCCTTTATGCTCTAACTCCTTGATCTTCTGCAAATATGCATCATTTAATCTCTTTTCCACTTTTCAGATCTTATAAAGGTTAAATTCATCTAAAAATACCTTCTCCACAATTTAAAAGTCTCTACTACTTGATTCTCTAATGATCATCTTGGCTTCCATGATAATTTGCTCTATTCTGCTACTCTATTGCTCTTCAATTGTTCACAATCTCCTCAAGCACTATTAACATGATAAAGAAAAATGATTTCAAACATCGATACTTATCTTGCCAAAAATCTCCTTTAGGGTTTTGCTGCCAAAAAGTGTCATGTGGATGATGTCAGCACAAAACCTCTAATTATTTGATAGCCTCTCTAACATAGTTATGTCGGACTAACGACATGATCCACTCAGTAGGGAGGAAACAAAGGATTTTCCTTCAAGAACTCCCCCTGAGCTGAAGAATTATGCTCAATTACTCGAGGAAGAGGTGCTTGTTGGCAAGAGACATTGCACAGGGCATTAGATGTTGTCCTTGATGGAAACTCCAGTAAGAGATTCTATATGAAGTTCATAATTTTCCTATAATAGAAGTCCGAGTGTAGATTTGGTTAAGTCTGGTAAGTTAGAACAGAGCATCCGACAAAGTTCAGCATTTTGGTTAGTATTTCATTTCTGTTGAATATTTTGTGTTGCAGAGCTAAAGGAAGATAGTTAGATTTCTAGAGTACCTTGTTCCAGAATCTTAGCCTCAGGTGATGATTGTCATGTGAGTTAGAAGATCCGGTGTATACGTTTATGGGTTGAACAGTGTGGTATGGACGACTTGGATAGTTGATCATCGTCCAAAATTGATGGAGTAATTTTGGTGATTGTTTTTGTGATCGAGGATGTTTAGCCATCATTTAGGAAGCATGTGGAAAATTATTTTTGGTCCACATATACATTAGAGTTTGGATTGAGCCGACTATGTATGCACGTTTCATTATTTGTATAATGTTCTTGAAGCCAACATATATAAGACCTAATTTCCTGTCGTGAATATATAAGACCGATGGATATGATCATTTTGGATATAGATGGGTGTTTGGAAAATGTTTGTGATCGATTGTGCATAGTTTCACGTGTGCAAGTGGAAGATTTGTGCTCCAAAATATTGCAGAACAGTGTAACAGAGCGGTGTTAGATTAAATGTTTTGTGCTTAACCGAAACTGTACTTTAGTATTTATAGATATTTTTCAGTTTAGACATTCCAATTATCTTTTGTAAAAGATATTTTAAGACAATGAGTCTTCAGGGTTGTAGCCCTTCTTATTTGAGTAGTGAGCTCTAGGCAGTGTGTCTGAATGCATGTGCATTCCCAATGTAATATTTCTATACTTCTACAGAGTATATTTATATTGTGGGTTCATCCCCACCGCGGTTTTTCCCTTAACCGAGTTTCTACGTATAAAAATCTTGGTGTTATGGTGTTGTGGATATTTACTTTATGTGTTTGCATCTCTCTTTTATTGATTTGCTTTAAGTACTTGAAGGATCAATTTAATAAGGTTTAAAATTGCAGAATACTGATTCACCCCCCCTCTTAGTGTTCCTTGATTCCAACAGTGTCTGCACCGATTTTTGGTACACCAGGATTGCTTCCATTGTTCGCTTCCTTCTTTCTCCAAACCAAGATTTCCTTTTTCTTTGATCCACTATCATTTACAACATTCTTCTCAGCAGACATCCATATTTTCATTTCTACATTAATTAGCATAATTTCCGAGTTGCTTGCACTTATAACAACTGATGTTCTTTTGCATTGAATTTATTGAATGTGTTCTAGATCTACACTGATTAGCTTTGTGACCATAACCATTGCATGCATGACAATATCCATGGAAGTTATTATTTAGTTTATTTGCTCCAACCGGATTATGATTCTAACATTTATTAGCTTTATGACCAAAACTCTTGCAATTATAACATTGAATGCTTCTACAATTTGCAACCTTATGGTCAAATTTATTTCATTGATTTCAAATAGATATCCATTAAATGATGGGTACCTTTGTGCATTAGGTTGATGAACTGGTAGCTTCCTTGCATTGGTATTTTGATTCCGAGTCTTGCTCACATCTTCTGATTTATTCTCTACTTTTGTCTTAACTTCTTTGCTTTTGTCTTTGTCATTCTAATTTGAACTTTCATCGGGCTAAAATCCAAGTCTAATCTTGTATAAATGAGCTTCCTACATGTCGATCAATTCTTCCAAGAGCTTACTGATATCAAGAACCTTATTCTTTGCCTTCAACTTCTTCACTTCTTGCTCTAGCTTCTCACATTCTTTAGTCTTCAGCTTGATTGATTCCTTCAGGGTTTCCTCTATTTTGTTCTTCTCCTCAATTTTTTGCATCAGATCTTTAATAGTCTTATTCGACTGTTTCAACAGATTGTTAACTTCCTTATGCCTCTATTTGAACTTTCAGATTTTCTCTCTCAACTTATGCACACATTCATTTGCTACCTTTACATTCTCTTTTAATTCCTCATTCTTTAAATTCAACACTTTCTAGATCTTCAAGGGTTGTTTGCAATTCCTCATCCAACTGAAATTCTCTGGTCATACTCATCGGTGTCATGATTCAACTAACAAGGATCTCCCTTAATCGGTTAAGCTTTCAAACAAGGGACCAAATATCTTATACCAATTGTTGGATTGGTTGAAAGGACCAGAATATTGAGAGGGGTGAATCAATATTCCCACATATTCTAAAACTTTCTTCCAAATTCTAAACCTTTTGCTGAGATATCAATTTCATCAACATGAAATGACAAATGCATAATAAACAAGAAACACAACCATAAATGGAACACTGGATTTTATACGTGGAGAACCCAAATGGTAAAAATCACGGAAGTGTTAGCTCTCAAGATAACTAGTTATATGGTGTTTATGAAAGGAGTGGCTCACTGCTAGATGGCTCACAGCCAGATTATAAAAGCGGCTCATTGCCTGAATGCTTACTGCAATAGATATATAATGAACTGAGGAAAGTCGCATCTCCAAATGCATGAAATCAGTTCTAGATGAAGCTTACACCTCACAAAACTTACAATAGATCTAATAAAGGAGCTCTATACCTCTATCCATAAATACCTACAACAGATCTGGTGAAGGATTACTGCACTGCTCTACCAAACCAATCACTTGCGGCAGACCTGGTAAAGGATTACTACAATGTTGTCCACACTCTGACTCTACTCCAACTGCTTTGCTATCCATAACTCACACTACACACACTGCACCCTTATGAAGCAGTCACTGGCGGGGAGGGACCTCGAGGAGATCACTCCAAACCGGTTAGCAAGAGTTAACACAATGAAAACACACAAATATGATGGAGGCAATGCAGAACAAATTATTTTATTGCATGAAAAGTTAATTACATCCAACCAATAACAACTGGTTTACAACATACTGACACACAGGCTTGGTAGAATAGGTCTCACTGGGACCTTGAATCGAAAGATCTATCTTCTAAGCACTATCTATCTGATACTCCTTTATTCTTTGAGTTGATTGATTGCTTTCTAAATCATGATTTCAAATATATATATATATATATATATATATATCGATCCAAAGGATCAGGTCGGACCAAAAGGATCAAAACCCTAACGTGCAGAAATGAATGAGGTCGGCCTCCAGAAAATCCCAAAGGATGAAACGTAGAAGGTCGACCACACATCAAGAAACATCAAGATCAACGTCCAAGGCTCTGTAAGCATCGAAATGGGTTCATGTAGATCACTAGAATAGGTCTCAGGCAACTGGTAACAATGGAACAATCCGGTAACAAGAAACTGTCAAGGAAACCGGTAGTGATATCTTGTCGAAAAGTGATTCGAATGAGATGCGGTTAGAAAGAAAGTAGGGTGATCAAGTCTTCAAGAAGAATCCAACTCCACAGGAAGCCGGTGTGCCAAAACCAGGACACGCAGAAAGGAAAACTGTAATTGCAAACATAAAAGAAAATGTTTTTTGTTGATGCAAGATTACTATGAACCAGGGATGCTCCTGCATCAGACATCTGAGGTTGATAGAAAGTGAGCCTCTCACTTTGTCGGGGTTAGAGGAAAACCAAGGCCGTCTACCTCTTCTTGAGAAATCCAAGATGAGTCTTCCACTAGTTTGTTCTTCCACTTCACAAGGTATTCTTTGTATTGACTGCTTTGGGTACTATGCTTGATCCTACTGTCCAAAATCTCTTCAATCTGATCTGGTTCCTTCTGAGGAAATTTTTTCTCCAAGTTTGCAATACTGTCCTCACTGAATTTTTGGTTCATGGTACTCATGAAGATCTGCAATGTTGAATATAGGTGAAATACTTAAACTATCTGGTAGCTCCACTTCATATGCATTTCCATAATTGAACTTTCTCAAGATCTTATAGGGTCCAAACTTCTTCATCTACAACTTATTATAAGTTCCAACTGGGAACCTCTCTTTTCTCAAATAGACCATCACTTCATTGCCAACTTCAAATTCCTTATGTCTCCTCTTCTCATTTGCCTTCTCCTTGTATTTGTTATTCATGTCTTCCAAATGTTGTTTAACCTGAATGTGCAATGTTGCCATGTGATCTGCAAATTCTTCTACTTCTGAACTCTTCCAGTCTTCACTACTAATGTCTCTCAATTCTGCTATTCCTTTAGGATGCACTCCAGTAACAATCTCAAAAGGTATTTTTTTGGTACTTCTATTTACTGAATTGTTATAGGAAAACTCTGCTTGTGCAAGGATCAAATCCCAAATTCTGGTTTTATCTCCTACTAAATATCTCAACAAGTTTCCCAAACTCCGGTTAACTACTTTTGTCTATCCATCAGTCTATGGGTGAAAAGTAGAACTAAACTTCAAATCTGTCTTCATCTTCTTCTAAAGTGCTCTCCAAAAATAGCCAACAAACTTAGTGTCTCTTTCTGAAACTATGCTCTTAGGTAATCCATGCAATCTTACCACTTCCTTGAAAAATAGGTCTGCTATATGCAATGCATCTGATGTTTTCTTACAAGGTATGAAATGAGCCATTTTTAAAAATCTATCCACTACCACAAATATAGAATCATTCCCCCTCGGTGTCTTAGGTAAGCCAAGTACAAAATCCATACTTATATCCTCCCAAGGTCTTACCGGTACTGTCAAAGCTTTATACAATCCTACATTCTGACTACTACCTTTTGCAACTTGACAAACTCTACAAATTTGCACATATCTCTTAACATCCTTATGAATCCGGGGCCAAAAGTACTGCTCACTTACCAATGTAACTATTTTATCAATGCCAAAGTGTCCAGCTAAACCTCCGCCATGCTTCTCTTTTATCAGGTTCTCTCTCATGGAACTTTTAGGTATGCACAACTGAACTCCCTTAAATAACATCCCATCCTGAATGAAGTAATCCAACAATTTGCTCCTATCAACCATAACCGGTTCTCTACAGGATTTCTAAGGTTATGCAAAATCCGGGTCTTCATCATACAAGGTCTTCAAATATTCAAAACCTAATACTGTCACTCTCATCTCTATCAACAAATTCCTTCTCCTACTCAATGCATCAACAACTTTGTTAGATTTCCCACTTCTATGTTATTAGAGTATTCGGGTATTTACTTGATTAATTAAACATTATTTGTTTAATTATTTAAGTTCCCTTTATCTCTTTTACACTTAAGCTAACTTTAGGTACATATAATTAATTATTTTAATTAATTATTATGTGCAAACCTAGGTTTTCCCTTTTAGGGTTTCTTGACCTATTAAAGGTTGAGTTCTTTCTTTTCATTGTAAGAAACACATTACACATTTTTGTGAATATTGAGCTCTCTCTTTTTGAGCATATTCTCTGTGTATTTGTTTTTCTGTATTTGCTTCCTTGCTTCTCCTTGTAACAGGTTTTTCAGCTTGCAGAGATTATTTGGGCTCCTGTGGTGTTGTATTTTCTCAACTCCTTTATATGTTTCAACACAAAGGTGTAACTCTACAAGAACTCTACCCATCTCATATGTCTCTGATTCACCTTACTCTGACTGCTCAAATATTGCAAAGCTTGATGATCTATATACAACACAAACTCCTTAGGCAACAAGTAATGTCTCCATTTCTTCAAGGCTTGAATTATGGCATAAAATTCCCAATCATATATTGAATATCTCTTCCGGGCATCATTCAATTTCTCACTAAAATATGCTATTGCTCTCCCTTTTTGACTCAAAAATGCTCCTATTGTTGTTCCACTTGCATCACAATCCACTTGAAATACTTTATTGAAATCTAGTAAAGCCAACACAGGCTGCTCAGTGACTTTCTGTTTCAACAAATCAAAACTTTTGTTTGCTCTGATGGTCCACTTGAATTCCTTCCTATCTCCCCTCATGGTCTCAGTCATAAGATTACAAACTGAACTGAAATTTCTGATAAACTTCCGGTAAAAACTAGCCAATCCATGAAATGATCTTACCTCTCCAATGCTTTTTGGTGTAGGCCACTCAACAATGGCTTTCACTTTCTCTAGGTCCATCTTCAAACCATCCTCAGATATCACAAAGCCCAAATAGAATAACTTATCCTTCATGAAAGTGCACTTCTTGATATTGATCAGTAACTTTTCTTCTCTCAACCTCTGCAAAACTTGTCTTAACTACAATAAATGTGTCTCTTTTGTTTTACTGAAAATCAGAATGTCATCCAAGTATACAATAACAAACTTACCCAAGAATTTCTTCAAAACCTCATTCATTAGCCTCATGAAAGTACTCGATGCATTAGTCAGTCCAAAAGGCATCACCAACCATTCATATAATCTTTCATTGGTCTTAAATGTAGTCTCCCATTCATCACCTTCTCTGATCCTGAACTGATGATATCCACTCTTCAAATCTATCTTTGTAAAGTACTTTGCTCTACTCAAACAATCCATTATGTCGTCCATCCTAGGCAAGGGAAACCGGTATTTCATTGTGATCTTGTTTATTTCTCTTGAATTGATACACATCCTCCATTCTCCATTCTTCTTAGGTGCTAATACTGTTGGTACTACACAAGGGCTCAGACTTTCCTTGATCAAACTTTTCTTCAATAGGTCTTGCACTTGTCTATTCAGTTCTTCATTCTCTACCAGTGTTAACCGGTGTGCAGCTTTGTTAGGCAAACTAGCTCCGGGAACTAAGTCCATTCAATGACTAATACTTCTAATAGGTGGCAATCCATCAGGTACATTATCTGAAATGATGTCCTCATAATCTGTCAGCAAATCTCTTATCTTTGTCGGGTGTTCTCCTCCTGGTTCCGGTCTCTCAATCCTCCTAGGAATTAAGGCAAAACACACATTCTCATGTGTCAGTCCATCTAGGAAGTTCCTTCCATCTACAAGACAAATTTTGGTATTTGTACAAACTTCATTCTTCAAAGGTTCCTCCAAAGGCAACAAGGTTTACTTCATCCCATTGGCCACAATAGTGTATGTATTCTTCCTTCCATCATGTGTTGCCTGTCTATCAAACTGCCAAGGTCTTCCAAACAAAAGATGACAAATGTCCATAGAATATCACACAAAACTTCATCATGATAATTCCCAATTTTCAATTTTACTAAGCACTTTTCACTTACTAACAACTTATGTTCATCCTGAATCCATGCTATCTGGTAAGGCTTAGGGTGTTTCAATCTCTCCAATTTCAACTTATTCACCATATCTTTTGAAACAAGATTATCCAAACTACCACTATCAATTACAACTTTACAGCACTTATCAGATACCTTACATCTGGTCTTGAACAGGTTCTTCCTTTGTAAGGGTTCTTTATATTCTCTGGTATAACACAAAGCTCTCCTCATCATCAACAGTTCTCCATCTTCCAGTTTATTGTTTGATCCGATGGGATTCTCTTCCACCACTGCTGCTCTTTCGGTAGTCTCTGACTTGTTACATTCAAATGCATGATGCCCTTCTCCTCCACATTTAAAATAGGTTCCTTTGAATGTCCTTTTGTCTTGTCTTCCAAAGTTCTCATTCCGGTAACCATATGGTTCTCTCCTCCTTTAGAAACTTCTATCATCCTTTCGGTATGAATTACCTTCTTTGCTTACTTCCTTGTCCTTGTTCTGATCTGTATTGGTTCCTCTTCCTCTGGTGTATCCTCTTCCTCCTTGAAATATTCCTCCGGTAAACCTTCCACCTCTACCTCTCTGTCTCTACTCATGCCTTTTCTTCAATTTCTCTTCAGTCTTTATTGCATACTGATAAGCCTCTTCAACACTCTCTAATTTGATCATACTGAGTTCACCTTATATAGACATCCACAATCCATTCAAATATCTTGCAATTTGTTCAATTTCATCATCAACGTGTCCGGATCTGATGTCCAACTTGTAAAATGTTTCAGTGTACTCCTTCACACTAGATTCCTTATGTCTCAGATTCTGCAACTTCTGGAATAGATCTACTTGATAATTTGTCAGGACAAACTTTGATTTTAACTTAGAAATCATCCTATCCCATGTCTTAATCTTTTCTTTACCTCTTCTTTTCCTATCAACTTGCAAGTGCTCCCACCAAAGAGATGCATGACCCTTCAACCGGGTATAGGCATAGTTCACCTTCCTCTCTTCTGCAGTGTTTTCAAAGTCAAAATATTTCTCCATCTTCAAGATCCAATCTAACTTCCCATCATATTTCGGTGGGATAAAATGAGGTTTAGTGTTCTCCCTACTCAAAACCCTTAAAAACCTTTCCTCCTCCGGATCAACTGCCGGTAGGTTTACTTGTTCTGTCTGGGCTTCTTCTCCTTCATCTTCGCTCACATCCTCAACATGTCATCCTCTTCTTTGGGCTATCTCCACGGCTTCTAATTGGGTTGTTATTCCTTGTAACATCTCCATTACACCAGGGTCTGCATTGCCACACACTCCACCATTCCTAGTTCCTCTTCGCGCCATTGATCCATTCTAGTCCTCTGCAATTGTTATGTGTGTGAAAAAGTGGTCTGTATCTACAAGCACAACACTTCAATTAAGTCATTATATGCATGGTTAGTAAATCAATAATCAATAAGTAATAAACCATAACAAAGTGACTAATTGCCTTCTAAAAGATGCGAGTATAAGATTGCTCTCAGATTTTTATAAGCAATACCAGTGACTAGACTACACCAAGATGAAGGATTTAAATCTATATGATATTAACTATATGGATGCAAAATGGATGAATAATTCAAGCAAATAATCAATTCAAGAAATAATGGATGTAAAATGGATGCAAATAATCTAAAAAGCACAATGACCTTAAATGACTCCAGAGCGAAATTAGTGTGATAATAATCTCCAAGCGTGTTCTCAAAAATCTCTGGGGTAAATTGGACTGAGAGCTAAAGGCTGAATTTATAGAGAATTACCAAGAGAAAAGCTCAATTTAGGATTAATTGAAAATAATTGAGAAATTAGGTTTAGTTGACCTTTACATAGATTCCAATTATAGTTTAATTGAAATGCATTCAAATAAAAAGTCCAAGTTGCATTGGAAATAATAATAAATTAATTCCATGCATTTGTGATAAAAATAGATAATTCTTTTATTTATTCAAGAAAAGAGTCTTTTCAATGCAACTGAACTTCTTTTTCTGAAAAGCTTTGAGTTCCAATTTTAGAGAATAATTCAATAATTCAATTAAATTGCTTTTATGATTTCAAGTTATAAATTTAGAAAAAGAAATAATATCTCAAGTTTGATTTCTCTCTCAATTCAATTCTTTTTGTTTAATTTCAATTCAACTCTTGCTTTGTAATTAATTCCTCTTTTGTAATAAATTAATTCCTTTTGCATGATTAAATGGCAATTTTATTAATTAATTAAATATGCAAGGATATTTAATGAATTAAAATAGAATAATTGATCAAAATAATATTCTTGGAAATGATTCAATTAATTAAATGAATATTTAATTAATATTGAGTAATTGATTTGCCATGTGATATTTGATGATTAAAGAATTAATAATATGCTCAAGATTGATTTAATGCCTTTGGTTAGGACCTTGGTGATGTTGTCGAGATTAGAGGCCTATGGTTTAGATGACCATTTTTAGGGTATTACATTTGCCCCTCTTTGAATTAATGTGCGAGCAGCGCGTTGGTTCAAAGAATGTGTGATGTTTAGAAGATGCCAGTTCTGAACTTGAATGATCACGAACTAGATGAAGAGCAAGGTGTTTAGCTTGATTCGAAGCAACAAAGCTGAATGAAGTCTGATTAAAGTGATACCGTTCCCGAACTTGATTGAACTGAGGAACGATAGAAACAAAAGATACCAAACTTGAACTTGATTGATCAAGAAGCGGATCTTACTGATCTAGAACTTGATTGATCTAGACACAGTGAGTGATGAGATCTTGAACTTGATTGATCAAGATACGATGAAGATAAACTGTTCAGCTTGATCAAGAAATGAATATTGAACACCTATTTAGATTGAGTGTGATCAAAGATACTCTTTAAACTTTTGATTGAGTTTAAATGAATAATCAGCTTGATTTGAAGCGATGAAACTGATTAACGTTGAGAGATTGATTCAGATGAAAAACAAATATCAGCTTGATTTGAAGTGATGAAATTGATATGCCCTAGCGATTGATTCGATTCAGATAATCGAGAGATCTCAACTTGATGTGAAGTGAGGAAGTTGAGATGCCCCTTAGCAATAAGAATTGATTTTCTTTAGTTAAAAAAGATTTTGCTTGACTTTTGATGAAGATTTGAAAAAAAATGTTCTCGACATTGAAGATGTGAGGTCATAAGGTCGTGAGTATGCCCCCTCGGGAACGAAATTAAAAAAAAAATAGTGAGGGTACTTGATCATAGGCAATTGTGTGGCGAAAATAAGTTATTTTAGCACAAAGTGATTATGAGGAATATTTGAAAAATTGACGTTGATTGATGAGTTAATTGAGCGCAGAGTTGATCGTAAAGTTGATGTGTAGAATTGAAATGGATATTCAGCATTGAAATTGAGCGCAATTTGAAGAAAAAAATAGCATTTGATGAAAAGAGCGCTAAGTGGTCCAAATTGTTAAATTGACTAGAAAAATGATCTTGAATTTCGATTTCAATCTTGAAAATGGAATCAGAACGGTCAAATTAGCTAAGGGTACAATTTTCATGTCCATCAGAGCAATTTGAAAAATTAGGTTTTTGGCTATACATGGGACGAAAGTGTCATTTTCAAATCATTTTAACCCTCCAAGTTTGAAAATTCAAAAAACCTTCTGCGAAGAAAATGGTGATCCCTACTCGTCAGCATCTATTCGAGTGCCAGAGACGTCATAATCGACTCTGAAACTATGAGCCAACGGTAAGTGATTGATCTTAAGCCTCTTTATGTTTTCAATTTTGAATTTTTTCGCTCATTTGTCAAGTTTTTCACATGTGTGGGGTCGGGTTTCACGTTTTATCGTGCGAGACAGGATTCTGTCTCGTACGAGTAACTGGTAAATTATCTTTTGTCGTTTGAAGTCATTAGAATTGTCGTTTGGGACGCACCCTTGTATCGTACGACAGGTCTGTAAAAAGACCATTTTGTCGTGCGAAGTCTAATAAATTGTCGTTTGGGGTTGTTTTGTTGTACGAGAGCTATTCTTGACTCGTATGAGATTCTGTCCCTCTGTGTTTTGTCGTTCGAGAGATAGTGAGCATTTTTGAAGGTCTAAACGTGAAATTTTGATTTTGCATTTGACTTAGTTGGATTTGCTTGATGTTTTACTTCTTGTGTAGGTTCATTTGGAATGTTTTCTGATGCTTCGTTGTTGGGTTTTTGTAGGTTCGATTACCTCTTGTGCTCTTTAGATTCATTTATCCTCTCATTATGGCATTAGTTTGACATTTATCTGAGGTTGAGCAAGCTCAAGTTGATTTATGTGGTTTGACTCATCTTCTTAGTTTGCCAGATATCTGCGTGAATCACGGAATGCTCACGACATTGGTAGAGCGTTTCCATTCAGAGTATAACACTTTTCATCTGTCGGTGGGGGAGTTGGCTATCACTCCCAAGGATGTATATAGGATCCTCTGTATCCCTTTTGCTGGGGATAAGGTGGATTACGATTCAGGGCACCTTCTAGGATTGCAGGCAGTGAGGCATGTCTTCAGAGATCCTGACATTTTGACTCGTTCCATTAGTTGGGACATATTGATGAGCAGATACAGTGAGGAGTTTCCTCTGGCGTGTGTTCTAGAAGGATTCATAGGCTATTTTCTGATGCCAGATAGAGGGCAACAGGGTTTCCAGTGTGGTTGGGGTAGGATGTTGATGAGATTGATGGAGACCCCTCAGAGGCTTGGCTGGGGTTCTTGCTTGTTGGCGCACATGTATCACGAGATGCATGAGATCGTGTATAGAGGTGGTCGGAGCATGGCCGCAGATGTCTATATTTTACAGGTTTGGGCTTGGGAGCATCTTCCCATTTGTCGGCCGGTGGTAGATGATAGTAGAGAGCTCGGGTAGCCAATTATATACAGGTATGCTGGTTATATTATGCAGCCCCATCTGGGCAAGATAGATTTTTGGCAGCAACAGTTAGACGATTTGATAGCCGTAGTGTGGAGACCTTATAGAGGTTTGGAGCCATGGGATGACTGGCGGCTAGTCCGCAAGGACGTTTTTGTCACGCGCCCACTTATTGGGAGATCACAGACTATTGTGGAGCGGTTCCTTGTTTCTCGAGTGATGAGGCAGTATGGTCGGCCTCAGGGGATCTCGCAGGAGTTTATAGCGTATGCGGATTACACGGACGAGGAGAGACAGGGATGGTCTCCATGATTATCTTATGCCCTAGCCATGTAGGAGCTGACTGGTCTACAATGCCTCAGATGGGATTATATGGATGATGTAGCAGATGCAGGGGTACTACCCTAGTACAGAGAGTGGTTCCAACAACATCCTTTTCCTAGGTTTATTGATCTGGGTGAGTAGGCACCGTGCATTGAGGATATTGAGGATGATGCTCCCGCATAGGTACAGGGACTTGGTCCGAGACAGGGACAGGGACAGAGAGCCGAGGCTCCAAGGTGGACAGGTGGCGATCCTGGTGCTAGTAGCAGCAGGGTTCCAGCTGAGGGTGGACAACAGAGGGGTGAGGGCAGATCCCTTGGGAGAGTAGGAGTGAGATTAGGTGGAGCTGAGGAGGAGCGAGTAGCTCTGAGATAGGTCTGACAGCGGAGGGACGAGCAGGGTGGTACTGGAGGTGGAGACGGGGGTGGAGAGCTGACGAGAGAGCAAGGGACAGACACAGGACGGTCGATGAGAGCACATCTTGTAGAGCTACAGTCATAGTTGATAGTGGCTCAGACTCAACTGGCGGAGTGAGATCATCAGCTTACGGAGCTGAGATCAGAGCGCAATCGTCAGGTCGCGGCGATGAGAGCAAAGCGAGACACCCTCCAGCAGGAGGTTTTGTATCAGAACAACAGGGCAGCCTACTATGTCGCAGCATATAGCGTGGCAGTTCCAGTAGCGCAACAGGTGATTCCTTATTCTTAGTATATGGCACATTCTGAGGGAGCTCGGGCACCTCGATAGGATCTCGGTCATCAGGCTCCTCCTCCTCCACCAAGCGATGAGGGAGAGGCCCAGAGCTAGATATTCTTCGTGTAGCTCGTATATATTTTTTTGTAGACACACTCATTTTTTTTAGCCTATACGATTCTTGCTCTAATGGGAGTTTGTATATGTCATTCGACATCATTTTGTACCTTTAGACTTGACATGATATATATATATATATATATATATATATATATATATATACATGAGAGATCCGATTTGACTTCATCATACTTGTGTTGATTCGTTTATGGGATGTCTTTTATATGTATGCATTTCTTTTCAATATGAATGTATGTAATGCAAATGATTATGGATGTCTATTTTTGTTTCTTTTCATATGCAAATGAATGAATGAGCAACGAAGTAATGAATAATGCAAAAAAAAAAGTTCATTTTTCTATGCAATAAGATGAATGCAGATGAGTGAATAATGAAATGCATGAAGCTATATTAAATGTTATGTATGCAGCTAAAACATCTCAAAACACAAGTACTCGATCGAAGAAATGATGATAAATAGACCACTTAGCGTAAGAAATGATGATGCTTTCAGCTCTCATTCAGAAGATAAAGAGATTATTACCATACCGAAATCACTCTAAATTCACAAAAATGCAGAATGATATGCAAAATGCATCCTAAACCTAGTCACTTGATTTAAAATACTTAAGATTCATCACTGAGCATAGCGAACACAATAGGCAGGTTAGAGTTCCTTTCTTTTTCAATGTGCAATATTAATTATCCTGTCCGCAATGACCCTTTTTTCTTTCATATCCTTGGACAGATTTCGCAGGGACCCGAATTGCATCATAAAGAAATTCCCTCAAAACAGACAAAGAAATGATATGGACCTCCCTGTAGCATACAAATAAGCGCAGTCGAGGTATGTGAGACGATTTCACCTTGTTGTGAAGGCTCTTACCACAGACACCCAGCTAATTTATATGTTTCCAGATCATTGGGATCATTCTTACAAGCAGAAAACAAAGAAAATATTATGCCCCCAATCCTTGCTCCTCTTAGTCACAATAGACTTCCTCGAGTTACTCAGAGGGATAATAATCGAAAACCAATGTAAAAGATAGCACACAAAGAAAATTGTTCATTCATAGCTCAAACTATTTAGTGACTATTTTCCGTTATGTTGTTTTGCTTGTTTACTCAGTGATAAAAAAAACTCTTTGGTAGTTAGGAGATAGGTGACTGACTTAGAGTGGACGACCACGATTCACCGACGGAAAGATGACTTGGTTGACACTACTTAGGATATGTAATATGCTCTATCGAGTAACCTAAGACTAGGACGCTAATCAGTTTCAAGTCATGAAGGTTCCAACGAACCAGAATGTCACAAAAGTGACTGAAAAATATATACAAGTGAAAGCAAGGATGCATGAAAGCAGGAAATGCCAACGTTGCGTTGATAGATGGAGCGCTTGAGTACAAGAGGCACCTATTTGCCAGATTTTCACCTGCTTGGCAGAGATTCAATTTTTTTTTTACCAAGGTGCCTATTTACCAGGCTTTCATCGGTGCATTTTCTCTCTTTATATTCTTTTTCTTTTTCTTTCTTTTTCTCTTTTTTTTTTTTTTTTTTTTCTATTTTATGATTTTTTTATTTTTTATTTTTTTTCAGGACTTTTTTCAGCTATACATGTTGATAGCACAGAGAATGCTAAGCGAATAATTTCTTCAAGTGGATGGTGTTAATTGGTTCACAGAGTTGTTCTCCTTCCGAGTTTGAGAGTTGATAGGCACCAGAGCCGAATACTGCAGTAACAATGTAGGGACCCAGCCAGTTGGGTTCAAACTTCCCTTTATTGTCGCAAAATTGTTGATTTTTTGGATTTTCTCTCAGAACTAGGTCACCAACCTGAAATTCTCTTTGTCAAACTTTCTTATTATATCCTCTGGATATTCTCTTCTGATACACTCTAAGATGATCAAATGCCACTTGCCGGCGCTCATCCAACAATTCGAGTTCTTGCAATCTAGATATTCTGTGATCTTCATAATAACAAGACCTTGCGAAGAAACTCTTAGAGATGGTATTTCTACTTCAATAGGTAGTACTGCTTTGGACCCATACACCAAAGAGAAAGGTGTAGCCCCAGTAGGTGTTTTGATACTTGTTTTGTAAGCCCATAGTGCAGGATTGAGCTGCAGATGCCAATCCTTCCCAGACTTGTTCATTGTTCTATGCAAGATAGTCAGTAGGTTTTTATTAGACGCCGCAACTTGTCCATTACCTTGAGGGTAATATACTGATGACCAGTGTTGCTTTATTTTGAATTTCTCACAAAGCTCGTCCAGATCTTTATTCTTAAATTGTTCTCCATTATCAGTCACGATGGATGAAGGTATCCCATACCTGCAGATGATATAGTTCAGGATGAACAAGGCGACTTGTTTACTGGTTGCTTTAATGAGCGGAACTGCTTCTACCCACTTGGTGAAATACTCAGTGGCAGTTATGATGAATTTATGTCCATTGGATGAAGCAGGATATATCTAACCAATGAGATCAAAGGCCCATTGCTGAAAAGGTCGGTATGTAATAAATGGTATGAGGTCCCTTACCGGGGCATGTATGAGATTTCCATGAAGCTGACATTTCTCACAAGTCTTAGCAAATTGGATGACGTCTTTTTCCATGTCTTGCCAGTAGTAGCTAGCCCATAGTAGTTTCGAAGCTAAAGTAAGGCCATTTGAATGAGATCCACAAATACCTTCATGGACTTCCA
Source organism: Cryptomeria japonica (assembly GCF_030272615.1). NCBI lineage: Eukaryota > Viridiplantae > Streptophyta > Pinopsida > Cupressales > Cupressaceae > Cryptomeria > Cryptomeria japonica. The sequence goes on from NC_081414.1 coordinate 502,410,035, forward strand.
ATAATGCATGTTTAGATTCTTCAATTTCTAGACATCTAAGCAATGTACCATCCAAACCTCGTCTAAATAAATCGTTAGATGATATAGTTCAGGATGAACAAGGCGACTTGTTTACTGGTTGCTTTAATGAGCGGAACCTCTTCTACCCACTTGGTGAAATACTCAGTTATGATGAATTTATGTCTATTGGATGAAGCAGGATATATCTGACCAATGAGATCAAAGGCCCATTGCTGAAAAGTTTAGTGTGTAATAAATGGTATGAGGTCCCTTGCCGGGGCATGTATGAGATTTCTATGAAGCTGACATTTCTCACAAGTCTTAGCAAATTGGATGGCATCTTTTTCCATGTCTGGCCAGTAGTAGCCAGCCCGTAGTAGTTTCCGAGCTAAAGTAAGGCCATTTGAATGAGATCCACAAATACCTTCATGGACTTCCGATAATGCATGTTTAGATTCTTCAGTTTCTAGACATCTAAGCAATGTACCATCCAAACCTCATCTAAATGAATTGTTAGCTATAATAACATACCATGAAGCATTTCGAGTTAGGTTTCTTTTCTCATTTCGGGTAAGATTTCCAGGGATAATTTGGTCGCATAGATAGGAATAGATGTGACTATATCGGGATGAGTCATGCCCAATAATAGAACAGACTATTTGGGTCTTAGGAGAATCATAAGCGGGGTAATATAACTCTTCCACCAGGCAATCAAAGCAAAAATTGGACTCTTGTAACTCAGGTATAGATGCCAAGGTAGCCATAGCATCTGCTGCTCTATTTGTGGACCTAGGAATCTGTTGGAATGATATAAAAGCAAACTACTTCTTAAGATCATCAACCATCCTCTTGTAAGGCATCAATTTCTCATCTCGAGTCTGATATGTATCATTGATTTGATTAACCACCAGTTGAGAATCTCCATAGATATACAATTCTACAACCTTCCATTCAATAGCTAGTTTTATCCCATTCACCAAAGCTTCATATTTTGCAATGTTGTTCGTGCAAGGGAATAGAATCTTATAAGACTTTGGGATTGAATACTTCTGAGGAGTAATGAATAATATGCCAGCACCTGAACCATTTTGAGTAAAGGACCCATCAAAGAACATTTTCCAAGGTTGTTGAGTAAGGTGCATTATAGATTCATCTGGAAACTCTATGTGTAGTGGTTGAGTGTCCTCAAGCGGAGCTTCAACAAGTTGATCAGAAATTACCTATCCTTTTATGGCTTTGCGTTCCACATATTCAATGTCAAACTCTGTAAGGATCATGACCCATTTTTGCCAATCTTCTTGTAAGTGTTGCCTTATTGAGAAGATACTTGAGTGGATCAATTTTGGCCACTAGCTTGACTGAATGTGCTAGTATGTAGTGTCTCAATTTTTGTGATGCAAAGACGAACACAAAGCATTCTTTTTCTATTATAGTGTAGTTCATTTCATAAGACACCAATGTCCTACTAATGTAATAAATATCTCATTCCTTTTTGTTGTCATCCTGTTGCACCAGAAGTGCCCCCAATGATGAATCAGTTGCTGATATATATAAGATTAGTGGTTTACCTTGAATTGGTGGCATCAATATCGGTGGATTCGATAGGTACTCTTTGATTTGCTGAAGATGTTGTTCACACTGCTGATCCCAGTTGTAAATTACTCCTTTTCTCAATACCTTTGTGAAAGGTTGAGCTTTGTCTGCTAGCTAAGAAATGAATTGTCTGATGGATTGGAGACGTCCCTGTAGACTTCTCATTTGACTGATGTTCTTCAGAGGCGTAATTTCCATTATAGCTTGGACCTCCTCAGGATCAACCTCGATTCCCTTCTTTGAAATGATATAGCCAAGTAGTTTACCAGATGTCACTTCGAATGCACACTTCTTTGGATTTAACCAGAGTTTGAACTTTTCCATTCTGTTAAGTATAGGACCTAACTCTTGAATATGAATTGATCTTTTCATAGTCTTCACTAAGGTGTCATCAACATAATCTTCCATATTCTTATGCATCATATCATGAAAAATAGTTGTAACTTCTCTCTGATAGGTCGCTCCTGCGTTCTTTAGCCCAAATGGCATGATGTTCTAGCAAAAGGTTCCCCATGCACATGTGAAATCTGTCTTTTCTTGATCTTCAAGAGCTATTTTGATTTGATTATATCCGGAGAATCCGTCCATTAGTGAGTACATTTCATACCCATCAGTCATGTCGACTATCATATCAATGTTTGGCAATGGAAAGTCGTCCTTTGAACAAGCTTTGTTAAGATCTTTGAAGTCAGTGCAAACTCTAATAGACTTGTCTACCTTTGACACAGGTACTATGTTTGAAATCCATTCGGCATAATCTATAGCTCTGATGAATCCAACTTTGAGAATTTTTCTAGTTCAGCCTTGACTAATAGTGCTACATGCGGGTGCATCTTACATAGTTTTTGCTTAACTGGTTTTACTCCTGGTGTAATTGAAAGATGGTGCATAATGAGATCAGGATCCAAGCATGGTATATCAGAGTACGTCCATGCAAAGTTTATTTTCTTTTCTAAGAATAGCTGAGTGAACTCCTTCAATTCTTTTGCTGATAGTGATTGAGCTACATGAATGATGTGTGGTGTCTCTTGACTCCCAATGTTCACTAGCTGAGTTGGCTCAATCAATATGGAGGACCTTTTCTTGAAATGACTTGGCGATATATCAAGTATCTCACCTTCAGGCACCTCCGAGAGGTTTTCACCTTTAGGTACGTCCTTTATTTTCTCTTTTTTAGATTCTGATACCGCCACAATGTGGTTTTCGCCACCAGATCTTTTATTTTTATTTTTCTTGTTTTTGCGACTAAGATACTTGATATCCGCTTTAGTCATATTTTCACTCTGTTCATTGGTGGAAGAGTCTATAGGTTCGACTGCATTGAGATAATAGGCTAATGTATAGTCATTGGAAAAAGTAGGTATATTCATGGGCTAGTTTTTTAAAGTACAGTCAATCAATCTAAGGTGTACTAAGGATAAATTTTGGATAGGTTCAAGAGCGTTCACAATATTGTTATCACAACGACAGATTGAAAAGTCGAGTTCCAGAAGAATACCATGCGTAAGTGTCTCGAAACTAGGGAGAGTCAGATCATGATTATCAAAGTTCACGTTAATATTTAGTTGATCTAATCTGATAGACATACTTGTAACATCATTCACTATGCCAGACTGGACATCATATCATGGTTTAACAATGATAAGATCAGTAGACAGATTTTCATTGTTTATATCAGCTGATTCAGAATTTGAAGCTGAGTAGATATTGTCTTGAATAGGACTGTCATCAGAGTCACCAGGTGAAGTTTTTGAGTCTTCTTCAAGTGATTTAATAAGTGTATGTATGGTATCAACACCAACATCTTTAATATTGCAAGTTCCTTCATGTTTTGGTTCATTTGTCACTTGTATCTGACATACCTGTTGACATGATCTTGATGTTTCTGTGATTTGTTGTCGTCTACTCCATTTAGCTTCTTCTGGGCTGATAACTGGTGCTTGTTTTGTAGCTTCCAACTCTTCTTGTGTAGTGCTATACCTAATTTGTTATGTTTTAGGATAGGGGTACATAGATGAGAAGCTTTCTGGTATTCTTCCTTCTTTCAGTCCTTGTTCATAATTTATTTGTCTCTTTTGTCTAATTTCCTGTATTTCTTTCTCTAGTTTTATGCGCATCAGCTCTTGAGTATCATCTATGACATCGCTAGACTCTTCTGGAGTTTCTGTAGTGGATGTGTCTAAGAGGTTGTTAGGACCCCATTCATACTCATTTGAATCAGTCTCTGAATCATCTACTTGCTGCCTGCCAGTATATGCAACTGGAACTTTTAGTGGTGCAAATAATTCTCTGATTCTTACTACTTCATCTCTTATATCCTCAGGGACCTCAACTTCCAGTAATATTGTAGCTGATACCATCGAAGCTTGAGCACTGACTGTTTCTTCTTTCTTGACTGTTGATTCCTCTTTCTCTTTTCTACACTCTGCTTTTTTTTGTTGAGTGTCTACTTCCTGTAATGTTAAAGGCGATATTCTTTTTTGCCACTTAGACTTAGAAACATGTTTTTGGTCTGATGTCTTTTTCGGATTGTATCCCAGTCTAGCCTGATCATTTGTGGATTTGGTTTGTAGCTGAATTGGTTCAGTAATACCTTCCTTTTGTTTGCCCAGAGGACTGGTACCTGAATATCCCATGCATTGAATCATTTTGTAGTCAGGACCATATTGGTTTGAGGAAATCTCACAATATCGTACCTCCTCATTTTGACTATCTTCCTTAAAGAGCAACATCCTCTTCTATTTCATCCACCAAGGAGGTAGAAGACTGTACAAAGAGACCATCATATATGGTATTCAGAGCTGAGTTTGTGTTCTCATAGCCTCTGATGGCTGCCCAGCTATTTTGGTGATGGAGGGAGAGAAACTAATGAAAGTACCAGTTCTATCTTGTAGCCATCCATGCTGGTATTTGTAATCTTCAATCTCTTTTCTAAGTCTTTCATTAGTGCTTTTGGATCTGCATTTGGAGAGGCTACCCTATTATGAGGCACAAAAGTATCTGCACCTTTTGTTAATGCATTACAGACGACATTTGTATCAGCAGAAATATTGACTTCAGCTCCGTTATAAGGAAACTTTAAGCATTGATGGTATGTTGATGGTACTGCCTTCATTTCATGAATCCACGGCTTGCCCAGTAATATATTGTATGACAAAGAAATATCAAGTAATTGGAAAAGGACATCTCTTTCTACAGGTCCCACTCTGATAGCTAATGACACCAGACCTTTAGAAGTCCTTTCTTCCTCATCATAGGCTTTTATTGTTATTTTCTTGCCAGGATCAATGACATTTTCAGAGAATCCTAGTTGTGTAAGCAGACTGTAAGTACAAATATTCAACCCCGCGCCTCCATCTATAAAAACACGTTTGACTCTGTGTTTGTGGATCATGGCTTCAATATGCAATGGTTGGTTATGTGGATGATTTAGTGAGTTGTCATCTTCTTCAGAGAAGGTCAGATAGTGAGGTGAAGTCAGATGACCCACCATAAACTAAAACCGATCAATGTCTAAATCTTTTGGAATGTTGGTGGGGAGCAATGCTTTGTCTAGGATCTCTTTGTGAGCAGATGAGAGTTTTAGCAATTCAAAGATTGAGATTTGAGCATTTGTCCTTTTTAACTGTTCAATGACACTATATCCAAAAGATGATGGTGAAGTTAACCTTTTAAATTTGTCCAAGATTGATTCTTTTTGTTTGTTTGGCAAGGCTGGTGGGTTTGATGTTGCTTGAGCTAGGTTGGAAGAGCTAGCTCCTTGGAGGGTGACTTTCTGTTGAGATCAAGTTAGAGCTCTTGCATATCATGATTGATTTGGTTTATCTTGAACTATAATCACATTGTAATATTCCGAGTGGGAAGGCTCAATCATGTTGATAATGTTGTCCTGACTATCATAAGTATAATTTACCTTGGCACCTCTTTTGGTCTTTGAAGAATCACCTTGTTCGTAAACAGGCAAAGGGTCTTTAAATGCTTTATGATCTGCATTAGTTGGATGATTACCAACAACAACTTTACCAACATCTATGAGATCTTGAATCTCATGTTTTAGCTTCATGCAATTGTTTATGTTATGACCTTTATTCCGATGGAAGTCACAATATTCATTTTCTCTCCACCATCTTGGTTTAACATCTGGATCATATGGTCTGGAGTTATCTGGTAGTGTTATCAAGTTGTTTTCCAACAGAGTTTTGAAATTGGATTCATATGATTCTTCGAGAGGAGTAAAATCACGCTTAGGTTTGGAAAGCCAAGGCTTTTCTTCGAACCATTCCTTTGTTTTCTTTGGTGGATTTTTTGCTGGAGCCTCAGCAGATTTAAGTGCTTTTATACCACTAGCTGAGTTGAATATTGTGGATTTTGAGTTGGTTTTGACAGTGTCTACTACTCCATCGTTAACAACATTCTTTTTGTTGTCTTTGCCACTTCCAATACTTGTTATTCTCTTTAGAGCTAGATCCTGGTTGTGTTTAATTCCAAGGCATGATATCCCTCTTATTTATGAGCACATCTTCCATTCAAATGGTATTATCTACCATTTTGTTAAATGATGGGTGTACTTGCATTTGTACACTATAATTCAGTTCGGGGACCAAGTTATTGACAAATATATCCATTTTCTCAAAGTTTGGGATAGGTCGAGAATACCTAGAAAACATCTTTCTCCAGCATTGGAGGAAAGTAAGAAGAGGCTCCCCTATTTTTTGTTTAGTATTGCAAAGCTCGATCATAGTCACAAGATGTCGAATGTTGTATGAGTATTGTTGTAAAAATAGTTGGATTAGTTCTTCAAACATTTTTATTCCCTTGGGTAGACTTGAGAACCATTCCATTGCTTGACCCCCTAAACTCCTTGGGAAGAGGCACATGAGGTACGTTTGATCGTGCATGAACTCCATACAGGCAGCACAAAAATCTTTGACATGATCTTGAGGATCTGAGGTACCATCATACTTATCAAATTTTGGGATCTCCACTTGTGAGGGAAATGGAGGCATGTATAGATTCTTGTCAAATGGAGAGGGACATATTGTTTCCAGAGAATATTATTTTGGGGACTTGTCCTTATTTTTCAGCTCCGTGACCTCCATTCATAAGGCTAGTAATTGTTTGTGTACCATGAGTATAGGTGATTCTTTCTTTTTAGTAACGAGTGTCTGAACATCATATCCAGTAGGAAGTTTGGCACCTTGTTTTGCTAGTTCTAAGAAATAGTCTTCCTTCTCTCGGGTCATGATAGCTTTCATCATTTTTCTAAAGTCTTTGTCCTTTTGACAGTCACAATTTTTTTTTTTCTGGAGGTTCAGTGTCTTCGTCAGCCTCACTTGATGATGAGGAATCATTATCATTTTCAGGAATGGTATTATCATCCTTGTTTCCGTCATTGTGTTTCATCTCATATATAGTGGGAGATTTAGGCTCATCAAAAATTGGTCTGCCTGATGACAATGGTATGTCAGTAAGTGGATCCCCTTCATAAAATGGATTGTCAGTGTATGAAAAGGGTATTCCTTTGCCTTTGGCTTCTTTCTTACGAGAACTCTTGGTTTGTGTAGGCATTTTTATGGATTAGTGTGACCTAAATTTTGTTTGTGATGCAGAGGTCAAGAACAATTTCAGAGCTAGTTGTTTTGTTTGGAGTATTGTTTGGGAGAAACAACCGAGATTCAGTTTGGTTTCAGGAACGATCTATCCTGTATAAGATGTTATCTAAGTGACTCAAATTTTGAAAGGTAGTTGATTGAACTAGCTAAAATATGATCGACCAAATTGTGCAACACAAATAGCAAAGATACATTGTCTTGATCTGTTTATGCTCAGGAAAATTGATAACGAGTATTATGTTCGCTGTAAGCTATTTTTAGGCAAGTTTGATTGTTCTGTTCTGACAAAACTAGAGACTCGTATGACAAGATTTTCTGAAATGGATGATAATTTAGCAGCTACAGGACGACAAAAGTTATGTTTTGTATGAGTTTCTATCTCATACCGTATGATAGATGGGTATGTGCAGGATGACAAAATCAGAGCAGTTCTATTTCGTACGACACAAGATACAGAACCAGACGATAGATGAAAATGACTCGTACGACACAGGATCAAGTATAGAACAACAAATTAGAAGACTCGTACGACACAGGATCAGGTGCAGGACAATAAATTATCAGACTCGTACGACTGTTCATAGGACAGAGCCTAGAAATTCTAAGTTTTTTCAATTGCTGAGTATGATAACTGAGTATGACCAATTCTGAGATGGACTGATTTTTGACCAGGATACAGAATTTTGACTTAAGATGGACAAGTTCCTGACACAGATAGAGTTTCGACTTAGGATGGACTAGTTTCTGACACAGACATAGTTTCGACTTAGGATGGACTAGTTTTTGACACGGACAGAGTTTCAACTTAGGATGGACTAGTTTCTGACATGGACAGAGTTTTGACTTAAGATGGACTAGTCTTTGACATGAACAAAGTTTTGACTTAGGATGGACTAGTTTCTGACACAGACAAAGTTTCGACTTAGGATGGACTAGTTTCTGACATGGACTGAGTTTCGACTTAGGATGGACTAGTTTCTAACATGGACAGAGTTTCGACTTAGGATGGACTAGTTTCTGACATGGACATAGTTTCTAATCACCGAGTTGGTTTCTTGTCTTCTCCAATTTGGTATTTTAGTTTTTGTTTCAGGGATGAAAACACAGAAAACAAGTAGTATGTATAGTGACTCCAATCACAACATGCAAACCCTAAGGAATTTGGTGAGGAAAGAAAACCTTTGCTTGTAGACTCAGGTACACACCCAATAACTAATCAGAATACGGCTGCTGAGTCTCACACAATGGATTCTCAACACCGTATTATCTGACTCCAAATGCTAATGGGGGCACGAAATGACAAGTATCTTGGGAGAGTTACTATCTCTCTTGCACAAAGATTATCACCCTTTCGGAGATGAACCGGGTAGCTTCTAATTTTAATTGGAACTAGTTAGGGATCCGTTTGGTGTGTCGAGGTATAAACTCAATTAAGAGGTCTCCCAGCCTTGAAAACCAAGGTTTAATATACCCAAGGTATGGAGGAGAGCTATTCCCGAGCACTGTCGTTGACTTGATTTTCATCAAATCATGTTTATTTTATAGTGGGTTGGAGTACTTGGCATTTAGTCGTTCCCACTTAGGTCGTTCCCCTCACACCGGCCATAACAGCTTTAAGAGTTTTTCAACCCCTCGAGAGGGTAGACCTGCTAAAGATGTACAAATCTCAAACAAAGAAAAAGCCTCAAGGGTCTAGATTTCTGATTGTCTAGAAAAAGACAAGAGCATACTCTCCTACCTCTCAGAATCTTCTAAAAACATGAAAGACAGATTTGTTCTTTAACCAGATAGCAAGTTAGGTTCCTAAAAATGAATTTAAAGAATACACGATGTTTAGTTGATTCTCCTTAGGCAACCTGCAAAGACAACGAATCAGTAGTCATATTGTCTGTGTGACAAGCATATTCTTTGACAAGTGTTCTGCAAAAACTGATTAGGCTGTGAAAAATTTAGAAAATACAAAGTTGTACGACAGTATGAAAACTCATACGATAGAGGATCCCAACTCATACGAGACAGGATTCCAGTTCGTACGACACCTGCAGTTTGTCATTTCAACCTGTGGGAATTGCCATACGAGATGTACGAACAAAAAATCAAAAAATCAAAAATCTAGAAAATAACAAAAAAATAAGCAGTCAGTCTTGGAGGCCGAAAAATGTAGTCTTCTGCCCCACAGTGGGCACCAGAGATGTGTGTGTGAAAAAGTGGTTTGTAGCTACAAGCACAACACTTCAATTAAGTCATTATATGCATGGTTAGTAAATCAATAATCAATAAGTAATAAACCATAACAAAGCGACTAATTGCCTTCTAAAAGATGCGAGTATAAGATTGCTCTCAGATTTTTATAAGCAATACCAGTGACTAGACTACACCAAGATGAAGGATTTAAATCTATATGATATTAACTATATGGATGCAAAATGGATGAATAATTCAAGCAAATAATCAATTCAAGCAATAATGGATGTAAAATGGATACAAATAATCTAAAAAGCACAATGATCTTCAATGACTCCAGAGCAAAATTAGTGTGATAATAATCTCCAAGCGTGTTCTCAAAAATCTTTGGGGTAAATTGGAATGAGAGCTGAAGACTGAATTTATAGAGAATTGCCAAGAGAAAAGCTCAATTTAAGATTAATTAAAAATAATTGAGAAATCATGTTTAGTTAACCTTGAGATAGATTCCAATTATAGTTTAATTGAAATGCATTCAAATAAGAAGTCCAAGTTGCATTGGAAATAATAATAAATTAATTTCATGCATTTGTGATAAAAATAGACAATTCTTTTATTTATTCAAGAAAAGAGTCTTTTCAATGCAACTAAACTTCTTTTTCTGAAAAGCTTTGAGTTCCAATTTTAGAGAATAATTCAATAATTCAATTAAATTGCTTTTATGATTTCAAGTTCTAAATTTAGAAAAAGAAATAATATCTCAAGTTTGATTTCTCTCTCAATTCAATTTTTTTTGTTTAATTTCAATTCAACTCTTGCTTTGTAATTAATTCCTCTTTTGTAATAAATTAATTCCTTTTGCATGATCAAATGACAATTTTATTAATTAATTAAATATGCAAGGATATTTAATAAATTAAAATAGAATAATTGGAATAAATTAAATATGCAAGGATATTTAAGAAATTAAAATAGAATAATTGATCAAAATGATATTCTTGGAAATAATTCAATTAATTAAATGAATATTTAATTAATATTGAGTAATCGATTTGCCATGTGATATTTGATGATTAAAGAATTAATAATGTGCTCAAGATTGATTTAATGCCTTTGGTTAGGACCTTGGTGATGTGGTGATGTTGTCGAGATTAGGGGCCCATGGTTTAGATGACCATTTTTAGGGTATTACAATTGCAGGTTGGATATGTAATCCGCCACCCTACAACAAGATTTAGGACACACAACCTTCATAACGAACGTCGCTCTAATACCACTTGAAGCAGTCATTAATCTCCTCATCAATGGGACATCACCTATCAGATGCAATAGCCATCAAATAAATATCCAACCCCTCATCTCTCTAGGTATAGCTCTCTCGACATAGCATATTTGATCTCTCCTCATCTCTACTCATTATTAAGGTGACTCATATCTCACAGTCCTGTTGGTAGTGGGCCAACATCCCTTGCGGGGATTCATAACATGTTTTAACAACCTCCTATGGATTCTATAGGTCTAGTGGTTGTATCGGGCATTGATAGGTCAATATTTTGGTGCAATGACAACCCTAGCTTGTAACAAGTGGCATCAGAGCTTGGTCATGGGTTTGAATCACGCAGGCCGCGATGAGTGATGCTGGGAAGGAGATTTTTGGCAGTGGGCCAGCGTCCCTCATGGGGATTCGCGACATGGTTTAACAACCTCCTATGTATTGTATAAGTCTAGTGGTTGTATCAGGCATTGACAGGTCAATCTTTTGGTTCAACGACAACCCTAGCTTGTAACAAGTCCTCCCTCTCATTTGTAATAGCAAGATGTGGTATACATCCTCTAGTGTGATTCTTATCTCCCTAATAGGAAGGTAGAATATGGATGTATAAGGATCCCATCTCTCCATCAAGGCCATAAGCATCGACCCATGAAATTTGATTATTAGCATACAACATACCCACCATAGGCCAACTATACAAAGAAGTCTCTGTTGGTTCCCAAAACCACAGATTGGAAAACCTAAAGACTTGCCAAATCCTCAAGTAGTCCAATCAGCCTTGGCCAACGAACAGGGATAGTCAAAGACTAAATCCCTTTGCACTTTAGGCTCCACTAAACCTAGGCGGGTGTACCTCACACTCTCAAGCACAAAAGAGATTATCTAAAGTGGATTTAAGTCTTTTAGAAAATTACACATTGGCAAATTCTTGTTTGCAATTATGCTTTAATTATGTGCTTTAAATAAATGCCCTTGAAAAGAAATGATTGTGAATGTATATTGAAAATGAGATTGCTTTCAGGACCTAAAAGACATATGCATAGATCAATTCATATAGGATTTGGGAAGAATGTTTTTCTATCAAGGACATTGAATGCATACAAATCAAAACCTTGAAAAATCAATAATAGACCAGTGCCTCTATCCAGGGATATATATGACACTTTGTGGACAAAATATCTTATCAGCTCAAGAGACAATTTCTCATCAACTATGAAGGTTCAGTATGTGTTACACAAACAATAAGAACTCAATCTTGCACTTAATGCAACAACATGTGATTCACGTCATAGCAAATCTATACACAGATTTATCAAGAGGACAAAGATAATCATCAACACAAGTGTGCACAATATTTGGAAAAGAAACCACAAACCTTGTATATTAACCTTCAGGAAATGATTGCATACATAAGCTGCACTTGCAGATACTCCATTACAAATTGCTTGCATAAAATTGTACTTCTTCTTCCTACAGACTTCCCTAGTACAAATGACTTTCAGTCCTTACAACAACATGATGTTTTATGAAAATCCCTGATTGTCCTCCCCTGATTCTGGATGACTTCCCTTTTATACACATAAGGGATAGTTACACATAGTTGCTTCTCAAAGGACACACCCTTTGGTTTAAGCAATAATTGTATACACCTAAAAATGGTCTAGAGATAGTTAATTAAATGCACAGTTATTTGATTAATTCCCCTTCCCAATTAATTGAATTCACAAGCAATTTAATTAATTTCGCTATTCATCTACTAGTAAATAAATCTAAATGATTTATTTATATAGTTCATCTCACATCCCCCTTTGATTAATTAATTTTAAATTAATTAATGTCTCCCCATATTAATCAATTCTTCTAATCCCTAATTAAGATTAACAAACTCAAGTTTGTTGAGATTAATTACCATTTTCCAATTATTTGAATTTCTAAATTCAAATGAGCACATGGCTCCTAACTTTAACCACCCAAACTAACCATCCCCTTAACTTAACCCATTCAATCTAATCTTGGGTCTAACTAACCCTATCCAATCTTGCACATTCTAACCTCCTTATCCTAACCTCCAATGGTGTGGATATTCTCTCCTTGAGAAACATGGCACTTTTGCCACATATCTCTTCCCTTGGACACTTGCCCTCTCATGAGCAAAGCTCCTTGACACTTGTCACCACAGAGATGACAAGTGTCTCTTCCTCCATCCTCTTCTCCAACTTCCTCAATCTTGGCCCTTGATATCTTCAGATCAAATCTAGACCATCGATTCCTGCCACCTCAGCTTTGGCCTTCGAATTCCTATAAATATCCCCCATTTTGGAGCAATAAGGATCCCATCTCATATCAATTTAGGCATCATTAATATAGGCAATTTTCATTTCAATTATCTAGTAATTAGCTTTTGGATTTATCATAGCATGTTAGTCTAGTTTCTTAAATCATGCATTTCATATCATCTCCATAGTCAATCATGATCAAATAGCTACTCAACTCTTGAGTTGTCACTTTGGAGGTCATTGCTCTGCTGAGAGCCCATCAATCCAACACCTTCAAGGTCCTCAAGAATAGAGGAAAATGGGACATCTCAAGGAAGGCTTATGGTTTGCATCTTTGATTTAGTTTTGAAATTAAGCTTTTCAATTACATTATATTGTCTCATTATATGTGTATGCCTCTTATATACCACATTTTTAGCATCACAATAATTACAAATGAAACCCTAAAAAATACTAAATGATGCTTAATAATGTTCTTTATAATCTTTCACTTTGATAAAATTCCACTTCCACTCTTAAACTCCTTGATATTCCTCGTCACCAAACTTTGATAAACTATCCAGCACACAAACTAAACCAATCAAATTCATTGATTTAAAAAATTAATTACTCTCGATTAGGTTTTGCTTATGAAAGATTACTAATCCCTTTCCCTAATGCAATATTAATCCTCCTTAATCAAAGTATATCATCAAGAGGATATTTTGCAAAGTGATATTTATACTTGGGACTTTAAAATCATTAATTCATATAATAAAACAAAATATTTACCCTAGTATATATTTCCAAATAATAACAGAAGGTAAAATACTTTATACTAAATAATAATACTTCCCTTGGGAAAATGATAACCATGGATAAATATTCCAACTTTGCAATACCTTTTCATACTTTTAGGGCAACTTCGTCTTTCTTGGGAATATTTTATCATATAGGATAAATACTTTGCAAAAATCAATCAAACGTTAACTATATGATAAAAATAATTTACCCTAATGAACATATTCAATTTATTAACTTAGGGCAAATAATATGCATATGAAAAGATTGCGTCAAAACACCAAAATCCATTTTAATAAATGATATTCATCATTTTACAATGGGTAAAAAGAACTCTTCAAAATAAAACACATTTTCTCTTTTGATCCAAATATAATATTTTGCTCTTTAAATGCATCATCCCTATAATAAAACATAATACTTTCCCCAATATGTATTCAATTTAATGATTTATGGGTAAAAATATTAATGTAAAAATAAAGATAAATAATACATCAAAATAATATTAATTACGTAATACAATTTCCCTTTTGGCAAAACATATATACCTTTATAATTCCTCAAAGGAAAATAAAATATTATCATAATTATGTCAAATGCTATAAATGATATTTACTTTCCATAATGTTATTGCAAATAAATAAAGATTGTTAGTGAGAAATATTCCCTCCTCAATATGTGCTTTTAGGAATAAATGTAAACTTTCATATGTGAACATCCTACACACTAAATAATGTAATTAATTTATTGATTTATCAAAGATTCATATTGCTAGGGATATTTAATAATTTGCTCCTAAAAATAAAATTCTAGGGCAAATGTTTCCGTAAATAATAATCCCTAATATTCGCATGATTTTCAAATATACTTTTCAAAAGTAACATTAACCACATAAATTCCCTTTGGAAATAATCACTTTGGATAAATATTCCATCTTTGCAATAATATATTTTCACTTTTCAATTTGATTGGGAAAACATATCATCATAAAAGTGACTCAAACTCTTTATAATTTACCCTAGTATATATATTTTTATTTTACTGAATTAGGGTTAAAAAGATCATTCAAATGAAAATAATCTAAGATGACATGCTAAATATTTTAAAGGTCACTTAAGTCAAGTATGCCAAATGCATTTCTCTTTTTTGAAAAAATGAACACCTTAGTACTATCTAAAAAGTAATAAAAATATTATTTACGTCAAAATATAATAAGTAAAGTTACTTTCCAAAATGCTTTTACAAAAGATAAAGTTATATCCCAAACCATGACATCAGAACATTATATTAAATCTAGGTAAGAAATACTTCCTATTGTCGTGTTGTCATAATTTCCTTCTTGGCAGAATATATTTCTTTATATTCTTTATAAGGCAATAACATTGAAACATTATCATGACTATGTTATTAATAAATTTTCCTCAAAATGCTGTTGCAAATAATAAACATTATATCCCAAATAAAAATTCAAAACATTATGATTGGATAGGGAATACTCCCTCGGAAAATCTATTTACTTTCGCGTGTAACATCTTCCACTTGATTTCCATCAGTGTAGCATTCCACTGTCGGGATAGCATGATTTTAGTTATACCGATGCCCGATGATATAGGTCTTCCTCATCAGCTCATCGGGGTAAGTATTTTATTGCTCTACCGATGCATTTTGCAAAGCCTCGTCAGTATAGCCACTTCGTCGGGATATCAGGGAAATGAGTTTTTAGTTACCCTGATACCCGATGGATTAGGGTTAAGGTGACAATGTTGGTTTACAGACAACAGGATTATCACTGAAGTCCACCCAAAGTATTTCAAATATAAATTTTGCACTACGACTATAAATCTCCTGTAAACGACATGTGACATTCAATAATTGCACCACTCCTTTACAATTGCTCCATCCAGAAACATAGCAACAATGGGATCACTAGAAACAACCCTTTCATCCAAACAAACATCTGTGACATAATGGCAAACCAAGGAGACCAGATTATTATCCAGGGAAACATCAAATAATGAATGAAGCCGCTAAACATCTTTCATTGAAAATTTGGCATCTTCTTCCATTTCATTAATGTCTTCATCATGATTCTTATAGATTAGGCCAACTTCCAAACATTCATTGTATGAATGCAACCACTCACTGGCATCTTGATTTGGAATAGAAGCACTATATATGGGACAAACATCACATCGTTGACTGCACTCTGCAAAAAGAGATGCATGACGACAAGATATTAAGATATGTTGAACAATACGCTCACAACTCCTCAAGTCTTTGGTAGCATGATGCTCTTCCATTTTGACTTCACCGCATAGATCAATTGGATCTATATCTGCCAGATGCTCCGACCATAATATACTCATCCAGAAATATAGTGGTGCGAGTGCACATTTACTGGAACGTGGTATGGCTATGGAGGTGCACCACCGGTTTCCCTCTGTCAAGTGCACCTCAGACGATTTACTTATTAAAGTGTTGTTGCATTTGATTTATATCAAGACCGGGGAGAAACCAACATGGATCCATTTCCATAGCACGTGATATCCTTCATAGTTCAATAGCTAGTAGCAGCGAAGCGAATCCATTCATCACAGATTTTGTTCCAAGCTCACCACCTTGTAAAGATCTATATCCAATCCAGATCTGCTCAGACCTTGTAGCAAATAGTACATTTATATAATATACTGGATACGCTCTCCCACCTACTTATTAGTTGCCCTTTATTCTATTGAGGATTTATAATATTCCATTCTGCATCTAAAATGAAATAATATTTTGGTGGATCTGACAACGGACCTCTACGCTTTCTTTTGAAACTGTTGCGGACAACATGAGTGCCCACAGGTGGGAATCCCTCATCGAGTGATTGAGGAAAGCCAAAAATATCTATGCCAATACCCGATGAGTTTCACCTTGCATCTTTAAAAGAATAAACAAATTTAGTTCTGGAAATAAAACTCCTTGTTTGATTGAAAATGCACCTCAAAAGATGTTTGTAGGTTTTTAAATCAATTTATTGAAATGATTCAAAAAGATATTGGTATTTTATTCAGTAGGATAAAATGATTTGAAATAAAATTGAAACCCCATTATACATAATAAACTTTTTTATTTTTTCGTGATACAAAACCTGTTTACCTCCCTCTGCACGCAACACAAACTCGAAATTGTGTTAGCATCATATAGTTTCATAACACAAATAAATTAAAAAACTATAATATTAATTGGAGGACAAATATAATATTAACATTAAATATAATACTTAAGAAAAATAATTATAAGATATAAATAAAATGACTTTCATGTAAAAATGTAAAATGCAAACATAGGGCTTCAAGACATAATTCGTTCAATACGATATTCTTGCAAATTTTTTATCAATATCCAACCATAATCACTTGGATAAAACTTTTGAATTTCATATTGTACACTTGAAAAAATTGCATTTAGATTAGCCTTAGAAAACATATCAAATAATATCGTATGATTCTGAAATTTGAAACGTAGGTCCTCAGATATACATAAAATACAAAAGAATAATTAATTTGACATAATAGTATTCAGATGGAAAGAAAATATAATTCAAAAAGGGCATACCTGGGATGGTTCCACATCTACAACCACATACATACCTGATGTAGTCACATAAATCTGTCCAATTTAATTAAATGAATATTTGATATTTATTTGATTAAAAATCCACTAGCCATCAGTTAATTAAATTAACATTTAATTAATTCATCTTCAAACATTCTTCTATTAATTAAATAAATTATTCATTTTATTTTAATTAATTCATTAAACCAAATTCACAATCAGTTAAATGAATAAATTTTATTTATTTCATTTAACCCCCTTTCCTCTTTTAAATAAATTAAATAAATATTTATTTAAATCATTAAATCCCCCCCACTTGCATTCTCCTAAAAATGCAACTTGCACCTATTTGTTGAAATAAATGAATTTTATTTTAATAAAAATCCTATTTTCCCTCACCCACCAAACCCACTTGCAATCCTAACCCCCTTCTAGATTCTTCTAACCCCTTCCTAATTAGCCTAATCCATCCCCTAAATATTGTCACATTGCTAAGCAACTTGGAGTCACTTCTCAAAGACTCCAAAGTCTTTGAAAAGCATTTAATGCTTTATGTGTCCAACAAGCTAACCTCTAAAGTCTTCCAAACCACTTATGACTCTTACATGGCCATTAATGGTTAACTCAACTCACCCACATGGTTAGGGACTTTGACCCCTAACTTAACCCTCATGTGAACCATGTGTTCTCTCAAACATTTATTGCTTTGACCATGGTTATCCTCACTAACTCTTGCACAAGAGTTTATCCATTGGATAAAAGCATTATTCTTTGAATAATGAATTTATTCACTCAACCCAACCTTAACCTTACCTCCCAGGTTAACCCTCAGGTCATGTCAAGCATTTAATGCTTCTTCCCTCTCCTCTCAACCCATCTCATGTTGACACTTGTCATCCTGGGATTGGGTTGAAAGCCCTCACATGGATCATAAACCATTCAATCCTGACCCTTGTTAAGATTACTCAATCTCAACCATCCATTGCTCCATTTTTCCTATAAATAGAGCCTATTTCTTCATAATCAAAATCCTGAAAACTTGTATGCATTTACCTTATAGTCATTTTTAATGAGAATTTAGCATAAATCAATCATATTCACTCTTTTGGTTTAAAATCAACACTAGCTAATTAGATAATCTCTCATTTTAGCTTTTGTTCACACTTGCATTGCATAAGTAAATCATTTTTCATCTTGAATCTCCATAAGGCATCCATAGTGCAAAAAGCTGCTGAGAGCTACACTTATTTGGAACTTGGAGAGGAGAGGAACAAGGGAGGAAGAGCTACAAGCATGGTGGAAGGCATTTGGAGATGTCTTCTTGCGTTTATTTTCATAGTTAAATGCTTCATTATGTTTTTAGTGTCTCTCTTGGTATGCCTGCTTAGACTAGTCTTTGGTTGATTAAACACTAACATTTCTCTTTGTTTCTTGTGCTTCTTATGTGTTATACAACCACAGATTTTTGTCTTACAAGTCCCATTTCGCAGAGCATCATTTGGTGAACCCGATGTGAATCGAAGAACAACCTTCTTAAACTACTAATTTTTTTGACTGTTTTAATTGACACACAGGTCGCGCTTCAACGCTTTTGTTCATTCTTTAGCGCTATTGTTTCCCCAATAGCGCTATTGTCCCAAAATTATCGCTTTTGTTTATAGTATAGCACTATTGACCCTTAAGTAGCGCTCATGGCTCTCTGTGTAATAATTCAGTTTAGCGCTTTGGTACTTGTTGTTGCGCTTTTGTGTTAAATAGCACTTCTATTCTCACACAGAGTAGTGCTATTGTAACAGAGTGTTGTAAAAAATGCCTTGTAACCGAAAAATTAAAAAAAATTAGGCTTGTAGAAGCCCACCATGTATGCGGATTTTACTGACTGTTTGTTTCTTGTGCAGGTTTTAAACTAAACCATTCTATTTCTTAAAAAATTTAGAAATTTACTTTCCTTTTTTTAAGTTAAAATCATTTTGAAACACTTCATTTTGGTGCTTAAAAATCAAAACCTCAAAGATTTCATTTTGGTGCTTTAAAACTCACAACAAACTTTGTTTTTCATGCAAGATAGGCGAATTTGAACACTTCCTTTTTGGTGCTTAAAAATCAACTTCAAACACTTCATTTTTGGTGCTTAAAAACTCAACAAAACAAATTTTGATTTTCTTGCATCAACTCAAGCTAAAATTCACAATCCACACTTTGTTTTTGGGCAAATAAAAAGAACAATCAACTTGTTTTGTTTTTTAAAGCGATTTAATTCAAGCAAACATGCTTTTCATTTAGTTGACCAGGATTTGATTTTCCTAGTTTACTCAACATATTTCCTTTGAAGGATAAAAAGAACACCACGACTGTTGGAGCAACATCTCCAAATGGTTAGATAACATTGCAATGATGAGTTAAAAAGAACAAGTGTCTTTTGTGTTTGACACACTTGTGCAACAAGTTTGTCGAGTGGTCCTACTTCTAACACACACTATCCTCTCCCTTGGCTTTCGTGGTCCTAGGTGCAAGAGAAAAGTGTCAGTAACACTCAAAGTTTATCTTTTTAAGAGAGGCCTGCCAAGAGACACATCACTCTTGGGAACGACCTCGCGTGGTAAATCCTTCGAGCCGCTATAGAAATTAGGTGTGAGCGAAAGCTGTAGCCTTGGGTATAGTTGTTCCTACAGTGTAACTTGCCGAAAGGACAAATGGGCCCCACCACAAGTTACAAGGCTCTTAAGTGAGTCACTGTAGAATGAACTTATGTCCAAGGACATCGAAAATTACTAAACACCTTTATGTAGTAGCCCACTCGTTCTATTGATTAAGGATATTTGTGATAAGTTTAGTGCAAGAGCATAGAAGGTTTTGCTCCCAAGATACTCACCATACATATTTCCTTGAGTAGAAACTTAGTTTTTTGAAAGGTTACTTGTAGCCTGATAAAAGTGGTGACTCCCCCATCATAGGGATCATCTATTTGTTATGCTCATGCAAGACTTAGTATATCACATCCTTACCTGCCACAGTGGGATTTATAAGGTATGTAGTACCAAAGTTGAAGAAATATCAAGATGTGGGCTAAAATTATCGCAATTGGCCATTTGACCTTAGGGATAAAGTGTGTTTGAAATGTCTTCGTTTTGTGTCAAGACCAGTGGTAAACGGAGCCGACTTCAGGCTTTTTGTAAAAACATACTCAAAAACATTTTGGAAAGAAAGGGTCATAAAAAGTCCAAAGATTGGGTTGATCTAGACTCATATTAACTTGTGCCTTTTGAGGCAACATTCTTGTGTTTGTGTGCTTGCTTTGTTTTCTTGTCAAAGAAAAATCAAAAATCAGTTCCAAAAACAAGTATTCATCCAACACAAACATTTTCAAAAACCAAAGATAAAAAACAAAGTGCAAAAACAAAGTATCAAACTATATGACCATTCTTCACATCTTGAGAAAGAAGAATCTTCATCAACACATCAACTTGAAGAAAAGACCATTAATCTCAAAGGCTTTCATCAAAAGAAGGAAATTCTTCTATCTTAATAGATAAATCTTTGTCTCACATAGAACCTTCTTACGTCACATGCGTCTATATTTTCAAGGAAAATCCAACAAGTTTGATCAAGAGTCATTAAACCGCGGAGCTTTTACTCAATATAGAGCTTTGAGCTATCATCAAAATAAAGGAGGCAAAATCAATCCTGCCTTCTTTCCAGACATTTGCATCACATATAATTCAGCTAGGGAAGAACCACCAACTCCTGAAAGAGAGGAGAGTTTGTTCCTTTTGTAACACAGAGTTTTTATTGAAGTTAACATTTCATCCATTATCACATTCAAACCTCATAAATCCATTTCAACTCTCAAAACATCAAGAGGTTTTTTGTCCTAAAGTTCTATTTCGATATTGCTTGAATCAAACACAATACATCACTTTTTAGAGTGTCTCTACATCTAGGATAAACTCATCCTAAGAGGAATTTCTACGTGGGTTAACACTAGTCTATGAGTGCATCCTCTCATTACTAGGTAGTTGGGTCTGTAACACATCTCAGGCCTCTCTAAACCTTATCATATCAAACATTGTCAACCAAACACAACAAGCAATTCAAGGAAGACCTTTGGTAACCTCTACCTTTAGTGCTAGAGATCCGTATGCAAAACACTCCACCAAACATTACTCTTTCATTCCATCACCAACTCATCATCATTTTCACAAAACTTCAACAAAAAATTGTAAACAAAATGGCTCAAACCAGATCAAGGTCTAGACAACAAGAAATTGAAGAGGAAGAGGAGGAAAATCTCAATGAATTCCAAGAAGCCCTTGGAGGAAACACAAATGAAGAAAATCCAAGTACTCCTACTCCTACAACAATAGAAATGGCGCAACACAACCCTCTCTTTAATCGACTTTTTGATGAGATCCTTAGGAACAACGCTGATGCTCGCTTTTTACGACTTGCCTAAGAGGGAGCCAAACTATCCTCTGATTTTGATACGGCACAACTAAAGCATCGGAACACCAGAGTCATAATGAGGATAGAAGAGGTTGAGATCCCATTAGATACAACCTTCATCAAGAAAATCCCCCACCTCCTGCTCCTCCAGATGACATAGATATGTTGTGGAAACAAGTCAAGAATCTCGCCCAACAACTCCACAGTGGCATGAAAACAAACCAGTTTTCACTTAATGATATTTATCCCTATCACTTTGATAGGAATCTACATATGCCACCTTTTCCATGAGGGTTTGAAACACCTAAGTTTGAAAAGTATCAAGGAAAAGGAGACCCTCACGATCATGTTAGAGAATTTCATTTAGCATGCCTAGAAGTGGCATATGAGGACACATACCTAATGCGATTCTTTCCCCAAAGTTTGGGAGGGACAACTATATCATGGTTTTCCTGACTAGCAAGTGGTATTAGGACATTCGAAGAACTGGTCCAGAAATTCATTGCATATTACTCACATAATATTGAACGCAATATCACCATGGCCGATCTATGTAACACTAAGAAAAAACTAGGGGAGCTATTTTCAACTTTCCTGCAATGATGGTGACAAATGTCTAGCAAACGTTTCCTTCAGCTACCTAAAAGAGAGCTAGTGGAAATATTTATCTCCAACTTGAATGAAGAAATGAAATTTCATTTAGACATGAAAGGTACAGAGTCTTTCAATGACATGATCACACAGGGTTTAAAATGTGAAAGGGCCCTCATCAAAAAGGGGCTTATCAAAATATACAATGAACCCAAAGATGCGCCTCGCTCGCGATTCAACAATGATAAACCTAACTTCTGGAATAAAAACAAGAACATAGTCGATGATGGGGTTGTAGATGCAAGAACTATTAAAAGTGCCCAACCCGTGGTTCGTTTCGTAGGGCAAAACCCCCCTCCTAAGACCAACACAGTTCCTCCCCCACCAAATCAAGGACGTAGTGAACCGCAAGAAGAACCACGACAATGCCAACAAAATTATAAACAAAAATGAACGTACACTCCCTTAGGGGAACCTATTGAAATAGTGTTATGTCAGTTGGTCTCTTCAAATCTGGTGACTTTACCAAAAACATCCAATTATGAACCACATGTCAAACCTTCATGGTGGAGGGACAATGAACATTGCAAATTCCATCAAGGGAAAGGGCATAAAACAAGCAATTGTCACAGATTGAAAGATCTTATTCAGGATCTCATTGACCGAGACGACATTGAAATTGAAGGACATGACCCAAAAACAACAAATAATGATCATCTAATGTTTAAAAATCCACTAGCCACCAGTTAATTAAATTAACATTTAATTAATTCATCTTCAAACATTCTCCTATTAATTAAATAAATTATTCAATTTATTTTAATTAATTCATTAAATCAAATTCACAATCAATTAAATGAATAAATTCTATTTATTTTATTTAACCCTCTTTCCTCTTTTAAATAAATTAAATAAAACATTTATTTAAATCATTAAATCCCCGCCACTTGCATTCTCCTAAAAATGCAACTTGCACCTATTTGTTGAAATAAATAATTATTATTTTAATAAAAATCCTATTTTCCCTCACCCACCAAACCCACTTGCAATCCTAACCCCCTTGTAGATTCTTCTAACCCCTTCCTGATTAGCCTAATCCATTCCCTAAATATTGTCACATTCCTAAGCAACTTGGAGTCACTTCTCAAAGACTCCAAAATCTTTGAAAAGCATTTAATGCTTTATGTGTCCAACAAGATAACCTCTAAAGTCTTCCAAACCACTTATGGCTCTTACATGACCATTAATGGTTAACTCAACTCACCCACATGGTGAGGGACTTTGACCCCTAACTTAACCCTCATGTGACCCATGTGTCCTCTCAAGCATTTATTGCTTTGACCATGGTTATCGTCACTAACTCTTGCACAAGATTTTATCCATTGGATAAAAGCATTATTATTTGAATAATGGATTTATTCACTCAACCCAACCTTAACCTTATCTCCCAGTTTAATGCTCAGGTCATGTCAAGCATTTAATGCTTCTTCCCTCTCCTCTCAACCCATCTCATGTTGACACTTGTCATCCTGGGATTAGGTTGAAAGCCCTCACATGGATCATAAACCATTCAATCCTGACCCTTGTTGAGATTACTCAATCTCAACCATCCATTGCTCCATTTTTCCTATAAATAGAGCCCATTTCTTCATAATCAAAATCCTGAAAAATTTGTATGCATTTACCTTATAGTCATTTTTAGAGAGCATTTAGCATAAATCAATCATATTCACTCTTTTGGTTTAAAATCAACACTAGCTAATTAGATAATCTCTCATTTTAGCTTTTGTTCACACTTGCATTGCATAAGTAAATCATTTTTCATCTTGAATCTCCATAAGGCATCCATAGGGCAAAAAGTTGCTGAGAGCTACACTTATTTGGAACTTGGAGAGGAGAGGAACAAGGGAGGAGGAGCTACAAGTATGGTGGAAGGCATTTGGAGATGCCTTCTTGTGTTTATTTTCATAGTTAAATGCTTCATTATGTTTTTAGTGTCTCTCTTGGTATGCCTGCTTAGACTAGTCTTTGGTTGATTAAACACTAACATTTCTCTTTGTTTCTTGTGCTTCTTATGTGTTATACGACCACAGGTTTTTGTCTAACAAGTCCCATTTTGTAGAGCATCATTTGGTGAGCTCGACGTGAACCCAACTAGTCTTTGGTTGATTAAACACTAACATTTCTCTTTGTTTTTTGTGCTTCTTATGTGTTATATGACCACATGTTTTTGTCTAACAAGTCCCATTTTGTAGAGCATCATTTGGTGAACCTGACGTGAACAAGCAATTGTCATAGATTGAAAGATCTTATTCAGGATCTCATTGACTGAGGAGAGATTGAATTGAAGGACATGACCCAAAAACAACAAATAATGATCATCTTGTGTTTAAAAATCCACTTCCATCATAAGATTAAAAGGGTCCTTCCACTTCAGGGCGAAACACAGATACCACTGATTATACACGAGCCACCTATAATTACACTGTGAATCACCTATATGATGCCAATGAAAAAATTGCAACCATTACCATAAAAAATCCAAACTCTACTTGCAATGTTGTTACGCGTCGCAGCAAGATCACCATCAAAGCAGCTCCACAAGGCACATCTTCCATCCCAAAGCAATATAACCTAGTGGAACAATTAGATAAGACGCCTGCAATTATCTCCATCTTAGAGCTTTTGCGCCTATCCCTATCTCATAAAACAATCTTGGATCAAGCTCTCCAAGAGGCGTCATCCCTGCAAATCTAAATACAGATCAGTTCCAAGCTATGGTTGGAAATCTAAGGTCATCAGTATGTCTCACTTTCTCGGAAAGTGACAATACATCCTTCCAGCAACCTCATAACGCCTCACTCCATATTGAAGGATTTATAAACCAACATAGGATCAAGTGAGTCTTGATCGACAATGGAGCAGGCCTAAATATCTGTACACTACAATTAGTCACAACATTGGGGTATGTAGTTGAATTAGTGGATCCCCACAAAAAGATAACCATAAAAGCTTATGATGATGCAGAGCGTTCATCCAAAGGAGCAGTTGTGCTACCAATCTGAGTGGGCCCAATGGTGAAGCACATCATATAACAAGTTCTGAACCTTCCTCTGCCATATAATTTATTGTTAGGAAGACCTTGGATACACGCCATGCAAGTCGTTCCATCCACCTACCACCAGTGTATCAAGTTTCCTCATAATGGTGTAGAAATTACAATCCTGGGTGATGCAAATCCATTTGCATATTGTAACAATATCAACCATCAACTAGAGATTATTGTTCCTAACAATAGAGAATCCACCTCATCCACCTCATACATTAGTCCAACCTCTCTTTCTAGTTTAAACACCACTATACCCAAGCAAGAGAGGCTAAAGATGAAAATAGCAGAGGAAGGTCCTGGGGAGTACAATCTCAACCAACTCTTTTGTGTTGGGCAACTACCCACTTCTCCTAGAACTCATGGTAAACCTCAAAGGTTACTTCAAACACCACTGGTCAAGCTCGCATTTACTTTGATGCCTTTCATCTTTGGAAAGAGTCAAGAAGAAGAAACCAGAGATGAAGACTTAACATAATGGATTTATAAAGACCCAATCACCACGGAAATTCTGCAAGCTAAGCTTCCTACAGATCAATATGGAAAAGGCCTTCTCATTATGCAAAGAATGGGATATGATGGTTAGAGTGCATTGGGACCTTGCAAGCAAGGACAACATGAGCCGCTGCAGCCAGAATTAAAGCCTAAAGATAAAACTGGATTAGGCTTTCAAAAGGAGACTCTTCCTAAGTTCATATTCAAAGAAAAACCCAACAAACCTCTATATCAGCCTAAAACTCTAAAGAGGTCACCTTTGATTATATCAGTAGCACCAAGAACCACACCAATTGCTCCAAAATGGTTGAACATCCCAGCAATAACATCCACAATACCAATCATCCCACCAATCAAACTAGCAACCCCCTCAGTAGCAACAACTATATCAATATCACCATTATCAATATCAGAACCCCCAGCAGTATCAACAACACTGGCAATTCCAGCAGAAGCAATAGATTCAACAACGCCGATACTCCTCGTATCGGATTCATTGATCCCCATAATCCTTCCTGCAACACCAATCATTTCATCTACAATGGTACATCAACTGATCACACCTGCAGTGTTTAACTCAAAGGACATCCCAGTATGGTATAGTAATCGGATACTGGAAAGTGACTCAGAGACTGACTCACATGAGTGGGAATTTGATTCCGTCCAACTTAATACTTCAGATTAGGAAGATGCATCACTACCTCCACCTTGCAAAGACATCCTTGGTTATGGAGAAGCATAGATAAAGACCTCTTGGGTTCCTGAACTGGAAACATCTTCCATAGACCCTATGTCACATCGTATGCCTGATTTTGACAGGGAGAGTACCATCAATGACCTTCACCACAACGTCTTGACCCTCACTGAAACATCTCATGAACTTAACCTGATCGATGAGGTAATGCCCATTATCCATCCTGAACTCATCGAATGGAACCAACCTAATCCCCCATGTCTTGACCATTTCCAAAACGATGAGGCAATCATTGACTTTTTGGAACTAAGGGGTAACATACCAAGTGAGGATCACAAAGTTGGATTCACCATTTAACTTAATAGCGCAACATACTTTGGGGTGGATGCCAAACCTTTCAGCTGCAAAAATATAACAATAAAACATGGATCTTCCAGTGAAAACCACACTGTGGCACTATTTGATCCCACAAAAGTAAAAAGAAAGAGCGTATCCAACAGTGAAAACCTCTCTGAGGCGCCTGAGTGTGAAAGGTTTAACACTCTCCCCTCTAGTATACAGCAGGAATGATCAACAATTCTCATCGAGGAAACAAAAGAATAGAATGTGGGGACTCCTGAAACTCCTCACCACATACATCTGGCATCTCTTTTAACTCCAGAGGAACAACCTAAGTTTGTCAAATTTTTCCAGAAGCGTCAGATCAACTTTGCATGGTCATATGCAGACATGCCTGGGCTTGATCCTGATTTAGTCATGCATCACCTCACCATAGAAGAAGGAGCTAAACCTATCAAGCAGAAGCGTTGCAAGATGCACCCCCAGATTGTAGTACTAGTCAAAGCAGAACTTAAGAAACTCCTGGATGTTGGTTTTATTAGACCAATTGATTATGCAAATTGGATCTCCAACATTGTGCCTGTCGGCAAACCAAATGGGGGCATCTATATCTGTACTAACTTCAGAGATCTGAACAAGGCATATGCTAAAGATGACTTCCCCCTACCCAACATCGACATAATAGTGGACCTAACCACAGGACGTGCCATGCTTTCTCTCATAGATGGCTTTTCAGGGTACAACCAAATAAAGATCACACCAGAGGATCAACATAAGACAACCTTCACATGTCCATGGGGAACATACTACTGGAATGTAATGCCTTTCGGTATAAAGAATGCATGTGCGACCTATCAAAGAGAAATGACAACCATCTTTCATGATATGATGCATACCATAATGGAAGATTATGTTGATGAATTACTGAAAAAATCACTCATAAGAGAAGGTAATCTGGAAATATTAGATAAAATCTTTGATAGACTGGAACAATATCATGTTCACCTCAACCCTTTCCTTGATGTTACACAAACAATAAGAACTCAATCTTGCACTTAATGCAACAACATGTGATTCACATCATAGCAAATTTATACATAGATTTATCAAGAGGACAAAGATAACCATCAACACAAGTGTGCACAATATTTGAAAAATAAACAACGAACCTTGTATATTAACCTTCAGGAAATGATTGCATACATAAGCTACACTTGCAGATACTCCATTACAAATTGCTTGCACAAAATGGTACTTCTTCTTCCTATAGACTTCCCTAGTACAAATGACTTTCAGTCCTTACAACAACATGATGTTCTATGAAAATCCCTGATTGTCCTCCCCTTGTTCTGGATGACTTCCCTTTTATACACATAAGGGATAGTTACAGACAATTGCTTCTCAAAGGACACACCCTTTGGTTTAAGAAATAATTACAAATGAAACCCTAAAAAATACTAAATGATGCTTAATAATGTTCTTTATAATCTTTCACTTTGATAAAATTCCACTTCCGCTCTTGAACTACTTGATATTCCTCGTCACCAAACTTTGATAAAATATCTCGCACACAAACTAAACCAATCAAATTCATTGATTTTAAAAATTAATTACTCTCGATTAGGTTTTTCTTATGAAAGATTAATAATCCCTTTCCCTAATGCAAGATTAATCCTCCTTAATCAAAGTATATCATCAAGAGGATATTTTGCAAAGTGATATTTATACTTGGGACTTTAAAAACATTAATTCGTATAATA
The DNA here is from genome assembly GCF_030272615.1 of Cryptomeria japonica. Lineage (NCBI taxonomy): Eukaryota > Viridiplantae > Streptophyta > Pinopsida > Cupressales > Cupressaceae > Cryptomeria > Cryptomeria japonica. The sequence goes on from NC_081414.1 coordinate 502,438,781, forward strand.
AAACAAAATATTTACCCTAGTATATATTTCCAAATAATAACAGAAGGTAAAATACTTTATACTAAATAATAATACTTCCGTTGGAAAATGATAACCATGGATAAATATTCCAACTTTGCAATACCTTTTCATCCTTTTAGGGCAACTTCATCTTTCTTGGGAATATTTTATCATATAGGATAAATACTTTGCAAAAATCAATCAAACATTAGCTTTATGATAAAAATAATTTACCCTAATGAACATATTCAATTAATTAATTTAGGGCAAATAATATGCATATGAAAAGATTGCCTCAAAACACCAAAATCCATTTTAATAAATGTTATTCATCATTTTACCTTGGGTAAAAAGAACTCTTCAAAATAAAACACATTTTCTCTTTTGATCCAAATATAATATTTTGCTCTTTAAATATATCATCCCTATAATAAAACATAATACTTTCCCCAATATGTATTCAATTTAATGATTTATGGGTAAAAATATTAATGTAGAAATAATGATAAATAATACATCAAAACAATATTAATTACGTAATACAATTTCCCTTTTGGCAAAACATATATACCTTTATAATTCCTCAAAGGAAAATAAAATATTATCATAATTATGTCAAATGCTATAAATGATATTTACTTTCCATAATGTTATTGCAAATAAATAAAGATTGTTAGTGAGAAATACTCCTTCCTCAATATGTGCTTTTAGGAATAAATGTAAACTTTCATATGTGAACATCCTACACACTAAATAATGTAATCAATTTATTGATTTATCAAAGATTCATATTGCTAGGGATATTTAATAATTTGCTCCTAAAAATAAAATTCTAGGGCAAATGTTTACGTAAATAGTAATCCCTAATATTCACATGATTTTCAAATATACTTTTCAAAAGTAACATTAACCACATAAATTTCCATTTGGAAATAATCACTTTGGATAAATATTCCATCTTTGCAATAATATATTTTCACTTTTCAATTTGATTAGGAAAACATATCATCATCAAAGTAAATCAAACTCTTTATAATTTACCCTAATGTGTATATTTTTATTTTAATGAATTAGGGTAAAAAAGATCATTCAAATGAAAATAATCTAAGATGACATGCTAAATATTTTAAAGGTCACTTAAGTCAACTATGTCAAATGCATTTCTCTTTTTTGACAAAATGAACACCTTAGTACTATCTGAAAAGTAATAAAAATATTATTTACATCAAAATATAATAAATAAAGTTACTTTCAAAAATACTTTTACAAAAGATAAAGTTATATCCCAAACCATGATATCAGAACATTATATTAAATCTAGGTAAGAAATACTTCCTGTTGTCGTGTTGTCATAATTTCCTTCTTGGCAGAATATATTTCTTTATATTCTCTATAAGGCAATAACATTGAAACATTATCATGACTATGTTATTAATAAATTTTCCTCAAAATACTTTTGCAAATAATAAACATTATATCCCAAATAAAAATTCAAAACATTATGATTGGATAGGGAATACTCCCTCGGAAAATCTATTTACTTTCGCGTGTAACATCTTCCACTTGATTTCCATCAGTGTAGCTTTCCACTGTTGAGATAGCATGATTTTAGTTATACCGATGCCCAATGATATAGGTCTTCCTGATCGACTCATCGAGGTAAGTATTTTATTGCTCTACCGATCACCCGATGCATTTTGCAAAGCCTCGTCAATATAGCCACTCTGTCAGGATATTGGAGAAATAAGTTTTTAGTTACCCCGATACCCGATGGATGAGGGTTAGGGCGACAATGCTAGTTTTTAGACAGCAGGATTATCACTAAAGTCCACCCAAAGTATTTCAGATATAAATTTTTCACTACAGCTATAAATCTCCTATAAACAAAATGCGACATTCAATAATTGCACCACTCCTTTACAATTGTTCCATCCAGAAACATAGCAACAATGGGATCACTAGAAACAACCCTTTCATCCAAATGAACATCTGTGACATAATGGTAAACCAAGGAGACCAGATTATTATCCGCAGCAACATCAAATAATGAATGAAGCCGCTGAACATCTTCCATTAAAAATTTGGCATCTTCTTCCATTTCATTAATGTCTTCATCAGAATTCTTACAGATTAGGCTAGCTTCCAAACATTCATTGTATAAATGCAACCACACACTAGCATCTTGATTTGGAATAGGAGCACTATATATGGGACAAACATCACATCATTGACTGCACTCTGTAGAAAGAGATGCATGACGACAAGATATTAAGATATGCTGAACAATACGCCCACAGCTCCTCAAGTCTTTGGTAGCATGATGCTCTTCTATTTTGACTTCATCGCATAGATCAATTGGATCGATATTTGTGAGATGCGCCGACCATAATATACTCACCCAGAACTATAGTTGTGCGATTGCACATTTACTGGAACGTGGTATGGCTATGAAGGTGCACCACCAATTTCCCTTTGTCAAGTACACCTCAGACGATTTACTCATTAAAGTGTTGTTGCATTTGATTTATATCGAGATCGGGGAGCAACCGACATAGATCCATTTCCATAGCACGCAATATCCTTCATAGTTCAATAGCTAGTAGCAGTGGAGCAAATCCATTCATCGCAAATTCTGTTCCAAGGTCACTACCTTGCAAAGATCTATATCCAATCCAGATCTGCTCAGACCTCGTAGCGAATAATACATTTATATAATATACTAGATATGCTCTCCCACCTACTCATTAGTTTCCCTATATTCTATTGGGGATTTATAATATTCCATTCTGCATCTACAATGAAATAATATTTTGTTGCATCTAACAACGGACCTCTACACTTTCTTTTGAAACTGTTGTGGACAACATGAGTGCCCACAGGCGGGAATCCCTCATCGGGTGATCGGGAAAGCCAAAAATATCTACGCCGATACCTGATGAGTTTCACCTTGCATCTTTAAAAGATTAAACAAATTTACTTCTGGAAATAAAACTCCTTGTTTGATTGAAAATGCACCTCAAAAGATGTTTGTAGGTTTTTAAATCAATTTATTGAAATGATTCAAAAAGATATTGGCATTTTATTCAGTAGGATAAAATGATTTGAAATAAAATTGAAACCCCATAATACATAATAAACTTTTTTATTTTTTTGTGATACAAAACCTTTTTACCTCCCTCTGCACGCAACACAAACTCGAAATTGTGTTAGCATCATATAGTTTCATAACACAAATAAATTAAAAAACTATAATATTAATTGGAGGACAAATATAATATTAACATTAAATATAATACTTAAGAAAAATAATTATAAGATTTAAATAAAACGACTTTCATGTAAAAATGTAAAATGCAAACATAGGCTTCAAGACATAATTCTTTCAGTATGATATTCCTGCAAAAAATTTATCAATATCCAACCATAATCATTTTGATAAAACTTTTGAATTTCATATTGTAAACTTGAAAAAATTGCATTTAGATTAGCCTTAGAAAACATATCAAACAATATCATATGATTCTAAAATTTGAAACGTAGGTCCTCAGATATACATAAAATACAGAGGAATAATTAATTTGACACAATAGTATTTAGATGGAAAGAAAATATAATTCAAAAAGGGCATACCTGGGATGGTTCCACATCTACAACCACATACATACCTAAAAATTGACCTCTTATCGTATGCACCAAACCTGTTTTACGAGAGCTGGAAATGGACGAACCTACTTGATTGTAGGTTTTGTACATGATTGAACACATAAATCCGCTTTTGTGTATAGAATTTGGAATTCTAAAATTTAAAATTTTTAGGGTTCCAACAGTCTCTACTCATCCAATGAAAGGTGAGGGATATAACTCTGAATGTGGTTGTATATATGGCCCAAGGTATGTTGTTGTAAATACAGTATCTCCTGCAAGAATTAAACATCATGTATCAATATACTCATCATCAAAATATGTCCTAACCCCATGAGTGCCCCTTTTCTAGGACCATGGATCCTATAGGGGACCATGGCATCCTGATGGGACCATAGTTCCCTTAGGAGACCATGATGCCCTTAGAGGACCAAGGTGCCTAGATGGGACCATGGTGCCTAGGTGGGACCATGGCACCCATTTTAGGTGGCCCATGCCAAAATTAGGGTTTTGGACAACTAATCTACCAATCAAAAGATAGCGAATCACCAAGGTATAGGTTGGTGGGCTTACCTCATCCAGTGGGATGTCCTCTAGGACCAGTTACCTCAGATTCTCCATCTGAGTAGGCACTTCGGGTCGTCAACATGAAATTTTTTACTCTGTGGGCTCCTCCTCTGCACTACGAGACAAAAATATGAATAAGATAAATGAATAGTGTTCTTTTCACTATTTAAAAGGTAATTCTTTTAAAAACCCTAATTATGCATTTGTACTTAATCGTTCACATCTTGAGCTAGAGAGCTCCAATTCTCGCCCTGCCAGTTGCATTGGAATCATGTTTCAACTCTCTTTCTTACCAAATGGTTAGATCCATCAGTTTTGATCTTTTATTGAACCATGTTGTGAATATTTGTCACCAATTTTCCTTCACAATTCAAAGTGGTAAACATGATACCCTATTTCAACTTACTAAATTTTAGCAAGCCAAAATAGGGGGGCATATAGCTACCCTCAAATTTCATCATTCTTAGTAAGTATTTTAGGAGATTTTCTGATTTCAACTAATAATATGGTTTTGTAGAATGCAGTTCCTAACATTGTACTGTAGCTATTGTTGTAGGCTTTATTCGACATCTTATGGACATATCTTTTTTCCCATGAATGTTTACTTTTTTGTACTTTAGTTTGCATATGCACAGTGTTATATGACCACTAAAGTGGGGGCTAAATGTACCATTGTAAATTGGTACACCCTTAAATTATTTTGTTCAATTCCATGCTTAGGTTAGCACCCACCTTAGTGTGTCCCATTGCATTTTTCATTATAGGACTTATTTAGGTATTTAATTATTAATTTAATTCAACCTAAGTCCTCTCTCATCAATTTGAATATCATAAAATTGGGCCTTTAATCCTAAGTACACCCTTTTTTATTTAATCCTACTCTTACCCTAATTTCAATCTTCAAGATATATTTTGCACATCTATACATCTTGGTTTGAGCCATTGAGCTAGATCTAGCATTAGAATCACACTAGCTCGCATCCCTAGAAAATTGAAAAAATGTTGGTCAGACCAAGTAGTATAAGACCTAGTCCCAAACTTTTTTCCCTAAATTTTAGGAGCTTAATTTGATAGTCTTACCCTATTCAAATCCCACTTGGTATCAAATTTCATCAATTCTAAGTCGGCCTTTTATCAAATTTAAATTTAGGGTTTCATATATATGGTGCTTCTTTCCCTCAGTTGAGGATCCCTAATCTAGTGTTTTAAACGAGATTCTTGTGAAGTGAAAGAATTACTCTGTGTGAAGTCTTAGATCTCCAAATTCATATACTAATCAATTATTCATCAACATCTTCTTCAATTATGGAAGCTTTAGGAGGTATTGAAGAATAATAAGGGAATCACCAACTATTGATTGGCTTGTACCTCTTCCTTAGGATTACGTATGATTTCATGTTGTTTTCATGTCTCTATGTTGAGCTTTAGATCTACATCACATTAGTTTTCAGATTTTTATTATTTCTGTAGATTTGCATTACAATTGTGATTTAAAGAATTCTCATTACAAGCATTTAGGGTTTGCTAAAAAAGGTAGAACTCTAGTTTTCATTTAGCTCATAGAAATCCTACAAACACATAAGATTCAAGAGCACACACATATTTTTAGTTACTGTTAGCCTCCATGTTGTTTTTTAAAGATACCCGCCCCTTTTCCTTTTTTTTAATGGCCGTCCTTATCCGTTAAAACTTTATCGATCAAACCTTATCATATCGAAAGCTTGTGTTAGGATTGTCGAGTTCCATTTTTGCTCAATGTCGTGACATTGAAGGAAGAGCCAATTTTTATCGGAGGATGGCAAGAATCCTACTTCTAACTCATTTCCTTTTTCCTCTTGATGCCCAACATTCCCTTGCACATCAATGTCGGAGCATTGGAAGATTCAAATATTTCATTCGCTGCAGTTCTAGCTCAGCTTACTGCTGTGCAATGCTCATTTTCCAAGAAATAAATCAAAAAAAGATTTTCAAGTACCATTATTAATGATAGATTAAACGATCGAACACACGTAAAGGTGGCGACGTAAGACGTTAATTTTGATATTATCCTTTTGGTAGGAAATTTAATGCACCACCCTTAAGAGCTAGTCAAAAAAATGCATGCCATCATAAGTTTTCTTTTCCTAGGTGGTTCTCCCTCATGATGGTTAGCTGCCATTTGATAATCTAGACCTAAATTGGCCAACAACCGAGCAAGGGAATATTATCCTAGAATTGCGATCTCTTACATGGAAACAATGAACTGACTTCTCCAGATATAGACGGGCTATCATTCTGCTAGAAAAGATTGTAGAGAAAGCCAGAAATCATGAACAACATCTGGAAGAAGAAATTGTTGCAAGAAGAGGTCCTGATAATTAGTTTCTCGAACATGGTGCTTAAGGGAAAAGGACCTATGGTACAACCAAATGTGGAGCACATGCAAGATGATATCCTTTTCGACCTGACTGATCTTGCTCGGGATCTCATAGAAGATGAAGATGAATTTTTAGCAGTTCTTTGGGTGCTTATCGAAGAGTAGACGAAAGCATAAATGATCAAAAATCAAAATGCTGGTCAAAATCCAGTGCTCGAGGAAAAAAAAAGCATAAAGTTGATAACTATTTTTAGTGATAATGATGAAACCTTCTGGTAATTTTTGTTTTTATCTAGAATCATGTTTAAAATGGTCATTTTCAAGACCATTACTCTGAAAGAAACTACTTCTGGAAAAAGGAAAATGGGTTTTTTAGGTATAAATAGATAGAAGATAGAAGGAAAAAGGGGGGGAAGAATTTTGGAAAAACAGACTTTGTATTGTTTCCCAAGGCAAATATGATGTGGTTTATGTTTTGGTTTTACTGAAAAGTTTATCTTGTTGGCATATGCACACTCCAATGAGACATTGTAGGTGATTGAAGGTTTTGTCATTGATGGCAACCTTACAATCCTATGGTACCGGCAAGGCATTACACCGGCACTAGAAAGATCAGACTCTACACTGACACTCAGACCACCGACACCAGCAAAAAAAGGAAGCATACCGACACAGAGGCCGACATGATTTTTGTTATATTATATTTTGTTTATTATTGTAAAATCTTTTGTAAGCCGACTTGGCATCATTGTAAAATGACTCTTATATAAGAAAGATCATTGTAGAACATTTAAAAAAAAGAAGGAAGTAAGATAGAAGAACATTTTTAGGCGAAATAAGGCAGACCTATTATGCGAATTATAGGTTAAGGGTTTATGTAAGAAGCAGAGCAGAAACCGGTACTGGATCTGGCATTATAGATGCTATTCTGAAGCAGTACAAGATACTGGATTTGTATAATCCATCATTGTAAGTCAGTGAGACTTCCCTTTGAGCAATGAGCTCTAGGCAGTTGGCCTTCCTGCATGTGCAGGGCCCTCTTGTAGCAGTAATATTCTCTTATTGGCCAGTAAGTGAATATTGTGGGTCACAAATCCCACCAAGGTTTTTTCCACACTAGGTTTCCTTGTTAAATCATTGTGTTATGGTGTGTTTTTCATGTGGTTGCTTTTAATTATGTTTATTGCATTATTTCTTGCATACTGGTACACTGTTATAATATGTTCTACATGTTTTAAGTTAAGAAATTCAATTCACTGGTTAGATACTGATTCACCCCCCCCTCTTAGTATCTATGGGAATCCTAACAATTAGTATCAGAGCACGATCCTCTATTATCAGAAGCCTAACAGCTTGAGGAAGATCTTGACACCGGTAGATATGGAAAATCTAATGAAGCAACTAGAAGCAGCTCTTTCAGACTATGATGCAGAGAAATTGAAAAATATCAAACTAGAAGATGATCTAAAGGTAGCTCAGGATATCATTCAGGCACTTCAAGAAAATCTTACCATTTCAAGAAACAAGAGAAGAGAACTTTGTGAAAAGATGCAAAATGAGAATGATGAAAAGGAATCTCTTAATGATATGATAAACAAGCTGAAACAAGAGAACATGACAACAAAGAATGAGATGCAAGATATGACTATGAGATTTTGTAAAGAAATTGAAGATAGAAAGAAGAATGAAGAAGATTTGACTAGAAGACTAAGTGATGCAGCAAATGAAAACACAAGACTTAGCTATGAAAATGATTTATTGAAGACAAATCTGATACACACTCAGAATGACTCCAATGAACCGATGAGGTAGAAAGAAGTCTTGGAAAGAGAAGCAAATCAACATAAAGAAAAATTCAAGAAAAGCTCAGAGGAACTTGGTAACTTGCTGAAAAATCAAAAACCTAAAGGTGACACTTCTGGAATTGGCTTTGAAGTTGGTGAAAGCTCCGGTACTGCAAATACACAGGATCATAGCAAACTGGTAAGGAAACCTAATGCTTATAAATTCAATGGAAAATGCTTTAACTGTAATAAGTATGGTCATAGAGCGAATGAATGTAGATCTAGAAATTATCAGAATATCAACACACCCAACGGTCAATGTTCAAAATGCAGCAAAGTTGGTCACAACTCTGAAAAATTGCAGAATGAATGTGAGATGTTATGTTTGTGGAAGATTTGGACACCTATCTAATCAATGTAGAACACAAACCGGTATAGGTTATGGGAAAGCTATTCATAAGAATAATGTGACTTGTTATGCATGTAACAAGATTGGGCATATTGCAAAATTCTGTAGAAGTAAAGGATCATCGACAGACAACAAAAGTTCTAGCTTGAAAGGAAAAGAAAAAGTTGAAGATGTTAAGCAAGAATTATCAAAACAATGGATTAGAAAGTCAGACCTAAATATTGTTGGGAATAATCCTCCACCAGTAGAACCAATCAATGCTTCACCGGCAGGACAAAGTGATGCTTCACCGGTAGGACAGAGTGATACTCCATCGGCAGGAAGCTCTTCATCAAATTGAAGAAAATTTTCTTGAGGGTTTGGAAATCAATGAGACATATGCTATAATTCCCTCGGTTAATGGTGAGAAGTTGGAAATTACCTCTATACCGACAGATAATGTTAAGTGACTACTTAACCAACATGTATTAAATGTGGTAGATGGCAAAATAAACATTATAAATTTATGGTTTTGGCTCCATTTCACTTCATCGAGATTTCAAACATTCGTAGAGCACGAAATTTGCAGAGCTAAGGGATTTCAAGCAAAGAGGCGAAGCACTTCAAGCAATCAATCAATCCAAAGGCAAAAAAAGGTATTTATCATGGCATCCTCCTCTGCACCTAAATTCATACAAAACCCTACAGTCGAGGTTATAAAATGCCCTAGGCCTGTATTTCAACTAGTTCCCGAGATAGCCAAGAAAATGACAATGTAGGTGCTTTTTCCCAGATTCCAAAGGGAGTTGTTTTCGCAAAAGATCCCCGAATATATATTCATTGCAACATAGAGGAATTAGGAGATGAAGAAATCAAAAGCATGTATAAGACTGTTATATGTGACAATTCCGACAATGTAAAACCTGAACATAAAATTGTTGAAACCCTAGGATTCACTGAAATCCTTTGCATTCCTGAATTTCCCAAGGAGGTGATTAGGATAGTCTTAAGCAAGGTACATGGTGAATTTTTCTGGTAAGATGCAATTCACAAAATTACCAAGGAAGCTGTGAAAGCTGTCACAGGGTTACCATCCACCGGTAATAGACCAGACAAAACCAAGAAGGTCTCCAATGACCTAGTAACTAAACTAACTGGTGCAACATCAGACAGAAGGTCCTTGAAGGTAAATGATGTAACAAATATAAATGTGAGATTTGTTAGCATGATTTTAGGGTATAAAGCTACTCATGCAAATAGACTCAACTTAGTTTCAAGTTTATGCATTAAGAGTGCTTATGACATGATTACAGACAATGTGAAAATTGACATATGTGAATGGTTAAAAGATGAGTTAATTGACAACTTAGGCAAGATAAAGAAAGATAAGAAAGAAAAATTTTGGTTTGGTAATCTGCTTGTATGCTTGATGCTACACATAACCAAATAGGTTCCCGATATAGGCTATAAAGAACTTGGATTTGATATACCGGTAGGAAAACAGTTAACATAACTATTGAATAACATGGGTGAAGACAAGGAAAAGAACATTCATGACTACTTTCAAGTACTTAAGGCCAAAATAAAGAAGAGAATCAGATTATCACAGAAGATTTTCAACAAATACAAGGATGATATATGTTTTGTAATAAAAAAGGATGAGATCTGGATGGAAGCAATCATCCCAAGAACAATCTGGGTAACAGAGATGGGTTATGAGACTGATGATCATATAATTGAAACTTATGCTAAAGCACTTCTGGAAGCACCAAATGAACCAAAGGAAGAATTATTTGGTATTGCTGAGACCATAGAAATTCAAATTCAATCTAAGAAGAGAGTGAAAAAGGTTGAAGCAGTTGTGAGAAGAGGCTCTAGACAAGATAAGGCTATTAAAGAAGATGTATTGAAACAAACCGGTATCACTGAGGATGAGTTAGGAACTCTATAGCCCGAAACTCACCTATCACCAGTAGCTACTTCTTCAGAGAGTGACATGCCTACAACTTTCAAAAGAGTTGTAAGGAAAAGAGATCCTTCACCAGCATCCACACCTTTGCCTAGAAGGACTAGATAAAAACAATAGGCCGTGAGGTCACCGGTTAGAAAGACAACACCAAAGAAAAAGTTGACACCAAAGAGGAAGAAGACTAAACAAAACTTGTCTCCTCTTGACAAATTTCTATATGAAATCACAGAGGAAGGGAAACTCAAGAACATAGAAAAGGTCTATGATACACTGTCAATAGATGACAAAGAACAAGTTGAAAACAGTGTTATTTTACACATGGACATCTATAAGAAGTTCTTAATGGAAGTAATAGATGATCTACCAGATGAATTGTTCAAAAGACTGGAAGCAAGAAGACAAGTTGTTGTAGATCTTGATAAGAAAATCAAAATAGAAAAGTTACTTGATGTTTATCTAGTAAACTCACCTAAGGAGGTAGATGACTTAATTGCAGAAGCCAACCGGTCAGTATTCTCTACTGCACACCGACATATTGCATTAAAGGTTGGAAGCGTGAATGAAGTAACAGAGGAAACATAAAATGCATGGGACATATTTCTTGTGGAGAGAGAAAAATAGCAAGAGTACAGGAACCCCAAACCATTAAAGGTATACCAAAAAGAGAGAGACAAAGGAAAAGGAAAGGTTGGTGGACCTCCGAGTATCAAAGTAAAAGATAACTTATCCCCACCGCCTCAAATTGCATCACCGACAACAACTACTGAAGATCAACCGACAGATGAGAGTATGGACATAAAGGATACTAATCCTAATCTTGAGGTACTATACATGATTGATGTTGATACACAAAAGGTCAACATTGTGATAGACAAAGATACAACCAACAAGACAGATATGGCTAGTGAGCCACCGGCAACTGACAGCATTGACAATACTGAAAGAAAAGTTGAAGTTGATAATGTATATGGTGAAAATGGATAACAATAATAACGATATTGAAAGGCTAAATGAATTCAACCACAAAACCCTAGACTAACAACAACAAAGATCCACCATAACATATGAAGATTACCTAAGACAATGCAAATCAAATGAAATCACAAAGATTATACCATCACATGTCCAATAGGGTTTGGATCTCCATTCTTCCTATCTCCATTGATCTTGCTTGATATATTTGCTCTCAGATTTTATGTGCACAAGAGCTCAACAAAGAATGAAATGTGGTTGCAAGTAGGATCGCCTATGTTCAAAAGCGTAGTGTAGTCAAGTAGTCAACGGGGGGTTTGATAATGAAGGAAGCATCTCCTTATATAGAAGACACTATATGAAATGGAGGGATAAGATTGAGAGGTGTAAAAGGAGGTCGGCTATGATTAGAGGGTAGGTAAAAGAAATAATAAAATAATGAAAGGGGTAGGTAGTGTATGAATTAAGAGATGAATGACATGTGTCATGGGTAGAAAAGGTTAATGAATTAATTAAATAAATAAAGATTTATTTAATTAATAGAAGGAATGAGATCAATTAAATAAATAAGATATTTATTTAATTTAGGAAAAGGATAATTTAAATAAATAAATGTATTTATTTAAATGAGAACTAAGGCTAGAAGAGGATAAATTAATTAATTAAATAAATAAAGATTTATTTAATTAATAGAAGAATTACGCTTAGATAATTAGATATTTAATTAGACTGGACGATTTTGGGTGTCTACATTTGGCCCCTCTTTGAGACAATGCGGCTTGTCGCGTTGTTTCAAAGAAGATAAGATGAGCTGATACAAAGTTGCCCCAAGATGGGAATGATATGCCCCCTCGAGAGATTGGATGAAAATGTGTGAAAAGACCACAAAAAATCTCTCGATAAGAAAGAAAAGCTAGAATGGACTAACCAGATAAAGTGACAAAGTCACGGGATAACGAAGACTAACACAGGAGACTAGGGCTAGGGCAGTCTATAAGATAGACCACAAGGGCAAAACATCCTCATTGTCATCCACACATCCAAGAGATCAGAGTGCAGAGCGAGATAGAGTAGCAGCAGTCAACAACGATGGCAATGGCTCATAGATTCGATCGCGTTCACCGATTTCAGAGGCCAGCAGAGGCAGGAGAGCCAGTAAGTACCACAAAACCTCCTTGTACTTTGATGCATTTATTGTTGTCATTAATGCATGCTAGGTAATGTAATAAATGCATGTTTATGTCAGGAAAACGCGTTTGTGTCCAAAAATGTGAATTTGTGTCTTCTAGGTCAAATCGACAGTTCTGTGATGAACATACGTTGTCGATTGGACAAGCTGCTGAGAGGATACACTCAAGCAGGTCCTCTAGGGAAAACTAGGATAGCAAATAGGGCTAGGATTGACAATTCTGTGATAGAACATACGTTGCCAATTAGGAAACTACTCAAGAGGATTCACTCAAGCAAAGGCCCTAGGATAAGATAGATCAAGGCACTTTGTGATGAACAGTGAGTACCAAGATATAGTACTTTGTGATGAACAAGGAGTACTAAAATATGAGCAGCACTTTGTGATGAACAGTGAGTGCAAATGTGAGCAACACTTTGTGATGAACAGGGAGTACCACTAGGATAGAAGCAACACTTTGTGATGAACAGTGAGTGTCACTAGGACTAAGATGATTGATTTGTGTGACTACAGGAGTATTTGCCTATGCTAGAGTCACGGGAGAGATTCCCATCGACTCAGAGGTTGCGACCTGAGTTGACAGCCGAGGACCGAGCTACGATTGAGGCTATGGGATTGAGACATATTCTGTATGTGCTTGAGTTTTGGGCAAACATGAGATTGCTGACTGCACTAGCAGAGAGGTGGCACTCTAAGACTTGCACTTTTCATTTGTCGATGGGGGAGATGACAGTCACCCTGGAGGATGTATACAGGATTCTATGGATACCAATGATGGGGAGCTGATTCCGTAAGATCGAGACGGAGACAAGGATGCCCTTAGATGAGTGTTCTAGGATCTAGGACTGGAGATGAGGGTGGGACATGTGGCATGGGATACCATGACATGGACAGGATTAGCACTACCAATAGTGTTGGCAGGAGTTATCAGTGGGTTCCTCTGTCCGGATAGGGCAACACGAGGGGTGGCTGCAGAGGACACAGGGGCCAGGAGAGATGATCTTGGGGCAGGTCCTTCTAGGGCTCAGACTCCATTGAGGCCAGCCGGCTCTGAGGGAGGGAGTTCACCATAGCCATAGAGGGCTCCCTATGTATCAGTATTGTACCATTTTTGTATGATGATGTAGACACCTGCGGGTGATTGTATCCCTATGATTTTGACATCATTGTATCATGACACTTATGATTATATATATGAGATGATTCATCTTTGTGGCAGCTATATGCATGCGTACCTATGTGATGTATGTTTCTATGTGATGCTTATGATATGGATGCAAATATGTATATGATGCAATGCAATATTTTTTTTTGTTCTTTTATGTTTTATATTTGTATGCATGATGCAAATGTGAATGTATGTAATGCAGATGGATATGATAATGCAAATGTAAATTGTGCTAACAGGTGTTGTGTGCAGGATGTGATGCAATTTTGATATCTATATGTATGTATGAAATGCTTATATGTGGTAATGCAGGTGCAACTACATGAAATGCAAATGTTTTTGGTGTGTCATTATACTCAGTCATGTGATAGCAGGCTACGCGGACTCGAGAAGGAAGATGGAAGTCAATCAAGAAAGGAGGATGAAAGATAGAAGATATGAAAGTGAAAGAGATTCTTGTGCTTTATCATCATTGAGCTTTATTATGGAAAAATAGGTTATGACAATCGAGGCATATGTTCGAACCAGAAAGTCATTGTACCCGTTTGCATGGAGATAAGACACTTGCAAACAAGGAATGCTCCAATTCACACTAGACTCTCAGTGTCCTCATATCCATGGACAAGTCATAGCATTGCTAAAAGACAATCCACAGACAACAAATACAAATAGGTGATGATACCCCATCCTCGCCTTTCTAGTCAAAGACATCCTGGAGATAGAATCTCTAGTCAGAGACATCCTGGAAAAGATAAAAGACATGTCACCAAAAGATAAAATCAAAAGAAAACCAAGACTCGACACCAACATCCACTGTAGTCCTCAAATTTAGTGTCTCTTGTCACTTGTATAAGTCTTATTTGATTGTGGTCACAATGTTTACTTTCACAGAAAGGATAGATAGCACTAAACCATATGTTGTCTGAGTCTGTTGAAAGATTTGATTTGTTGAAGCCCATTGTTGCTACTGTGTCTCATCTGAAAGTAACTGAATCCATGAAAATGATACTTTATTGCGGAGAAGATGAAACTTTATTGCGGATTATGCGTGGATAGACTGAAGAAAAGTTGGAAGAAACTGTACTCCTCGAAACATGTGATGTTCTCAGTTCCACACCCATTACTAGATGTAGGATTTTCCTTAGCCACAGATAGGAGCTGATTTATTATGGATGGAAAGGGAGGTGAAAAGGGAGGTTTATTATGAATGGCTACCCAATCTTGGGTAGATCAATAACAAGCCATGATGGGAATGGGTAAGTTTATTATGAACGAATAGGTTGTGAGTGTGTGCAAAGTGAAAAGATGAAAGTGAATCCTGAAGGAGGGAGGAGCAATGTCTCTACGCATGGCGCTGGTGACCCAGTTTTCACCATGGTACTTGCCCAGGGCGCCGCTGAAGTGGTTTTCACCATTGGACGAAATTATTTCTCTTTACTTTTTTTGATTTTTCAATGTTTTTTTTTTTTGTGTGTCACAAGGCGCCTATTTGTCAGGTTTTCACCAAGTAACGATTTTTTTGTTTTATAATTTTTTTTGTATTTTTGAAATTTTTGAATTTTTTTGTATTTTTTGAATTAGGATACTCTGAAGAGCTATGTGTAAAACCTACGAAGGTGCATGCTATTGATAGGATCCTCCAAAGGTTCATCTTCTGTAGTTGAGAGCTGATATGCCCTAGATCCATATGCTACTGTAATGATGTAAGGACCAAGCCAATTTGGTTCGAACCCCTTCTTCTCTCTGTCTTGCTGATTTTTAAGATTTTCTTTGAGAACTAAGTCACCCACCTCAAATGTATGAGGCTTAACCTTGTGATTGTAACTGCATTGTTCCTTGATTGAATGATGTGTAGCTTGAGTGACTGTCTTCCTTGATGAAGGAACTGAGATAGAATTACTAGTGTGTGGACTACATAGGCCCATATGCGTGTCACCTAAAGAAGTTTGGGCATCCCTGATAACAAAGTCCCTTGAGGAAGCTCCATTAAAGGTCCACGATGTATCACCAGAAGGGAAAGGATGTGTGGAACACGTAGATGAGTGATGAAGGCTTATGATTGTGAAAAGAAGTGAAAGTAGGATAGCATGATGGAAACTTAGGATCAACAAGTACGATTTTTGGCTTGAAATTTTAGAACTTTTGCCCCCAGTTATTTTGATATTAGGGGAGATCATCTCTTGTTCTTTTTCTTTCATAGGATTTTTATCCTTGACCTTGATTTTTGCAGAGTCCAATAGATTTTGATTTTGATTTGGACTAAAGGAATTTTCTTTATTTTTTACTTTTAGATTTTTCTGTTCATAGCTTGATTTTTGATCCCCAATTAGTAAGGGCTTTTGTAATTCTTGTTGATCCAAGTCTGGAAGTGGAGTGGAAATGGAATGAGTGAAGGATATGGTAAGGCTATGTGAGTTCTCAAGAGGGCTGGCGATACGCTCAATAGATTCTTTGTTGAAACCACTCTTAAGACTATTGATATCAAGAGATGCTTGCACCACTGGAGGAGATTTGCATTCAAACTCAGTAGCCACAACACTAGGTGGTTCACACCCAATTCCTTGGTATTGCAGATTGTTTATAGATTGTTCCTGTAGACTGGATACCATAGGCGATAATGGGAGTTGATCAACATGAAAGATATACTCACCACATCCCAAGTTTTTAACCTTGAATTTTTCTTTGAGCTCATCTTGTTTGGATGTAGAAGCTTTTAAGGATTCTGGATCAACATATGCTGAAGATGGAACAACTTCTTGATTGACTAGGATTGTTATTTCTGATCTATGGCGCAAATTGTTGCAATATATGAATGGATTTGGATCACCTTTTATGGTCACTTCAAATCCATTGTGTGGAAACTTGATACATCGATGATATGTAGAAGGGACTGCGCTCATCTCATGAATCCATGGATGTCCTAGCAATATGTTGTATGTAAGATCTAGGTCTAGGACTTGACAAACCACATCTTTTGTAACTGGTCCAACTTTGAGAGGTAAGGTGATTGTGCCCTTGGATGAACGTTCTTCATCATCATATGCTTTGATAGTAATTTTGTTTGTAGAATTCACAGCTTTGTCAGAATATCCCAATTGTTTAATAGTGCTCAATGTACAAATGTTTAGACCTGCTCCTCCATCTATCAGAACTCATTTGATTCTATGTTTGTGTATGAAGGCTTCAATGTGTAATGGTGCATTATGTGGCTGACTTACAGAGGCGTCATCGGCTTCTGTGAATGTAAGGGAGTGTGGAATGGAAAGGTATCCCACCATGGCTTGAAACTGGTCCACGTTCAGATTAGTAGGAACAACAGTTTCTCTCAAGATTTTGTCAAGAATGGATTTATGTGCGGGGGATATGCGTAGGAGCTCAAGAATGGAGATGAGCGCGGGTGTCTTCCCTAACTTTTTTATAAGGTCATACTCAGGCTTGGTTGATGAGGAAGCGGTGTTTTTAGCTGGAGCACCTTGCAAAGTTAATTTACCTTGGCGGGTTGTAACATGACATTCAGAGGTAGGTTCAGAAGAAGATCCAACGCCTTTCAGAATGATCTTGGGTCTCTGGGTAGAATTCTCAGGGGTTTTGTCCTTGATGATAATGGTAGAGACATAATTGTCCATCGAGATGTGATTGATGGTTGAATCATAGTTATAGGATGCTCTTGTATAGTTGGTTTGGTCATCTATGGCTTTAGCTTTTCCTTTGTCATGTTTTGGGAATGGTTCCTTAAACATCTCATGTTCTTGATTAGATGAGTGCCCTTCAATCTCAATGTCACCCCTATCAATGAGATCTTGTATGATGTTCTTCAGTCGATGACAATTTCCTATCTTATGACCCTTGCTCTTATGAAATTCACAATATTCATCATCATTCCACCAATTTGGTTTAACCTTTGGTTCATATGGAGGAAAATCTGGAACTGTGATTACTTTGTTTGCCACTAGCCTTTTGAAAACTGACTCAAGTGGTTCTCCCAATGGAGTGTACTTCCTTCGTGATTTAGAAGTTGTTTGAGTATTCACCTGATTTGATTCAAAAAAAATGAATTTGGGTCGCACTGTATTGGCATCAACAACACCATCATTGACTGTGTTCTTGTTTTTATTGCAAAATCTTGGCTTGTCTTTTCCTTTAAAGTCATCTTTGTTTTCCTTGAATATCTTAATGACTCCTTGTTCAATTAGGACCTTCTCTATTGCTAAGACTTTTTCAATGACCTCCTTGAAGGTGGACAAACAAGATTTCCTTAAGTCATAACCAATCTCTTTGTTAACATTTTGGGTGAACATTTCTACCATTTGTTTTTGTGGAATTTCACAAGAGCATCTGCTAGCTAGATTCCTCCATCTTTGTAAAAATGATGCAAAAGACTCTCCCTCTTTTTGCTTGGTGTTGTACAAAGTAGTGACTGATATGTCTGTCTCTATATTGTAGGAGAAATGTTGAATAAATGCCTCTGCTAAGTCACCCCATGACTTAATTCCAGGTGGAAGTTGGGAGAACCATTCCATAGCTTGATCGCCTAGGCTCTGTGGGAATAATCTGATCAAATATGTCTCTTCTACTGCTATCTCAATGCAAGCTATGAAAAAATGTCTTATGTGTGCCTTAGGATCCCCTTTTCCTCTATACTTATCAAATTTAGGTGTCACAAAGTGTGTAGGAAAATGAGGCATTGGAATTCTCTTGTCAAATGGATAAGGACATATGTCTTTCATTGTGTATGTTGGCTTCGGTGTATTTATGTCCTCCATTTTCTTTTGTAAGTCCCTAATTTGTTGCTCCAAATTGCTCTTAGGTGGAGATCAACTTCTTGGACCATACCCCATGCTTGAGGCACCAATTGGAGGAGAAGCATGTTGCATATATGGATGATATTGATCATACACATGTTCATATGGAGGAGGTCTATAGTGATGCTGCATATATGGACCACTTGGTATAGATTCATGTTGAGGAATGAAATATCTATTTTGTCCATGTATACCATACTCTACAGGCATGTCATGTTCTAATGTGTTGCCCCCAAATTTGACATGGGGTTTCCTTGTGTCCAAATTTTGAGCATGCCTTTGAATATCCAATTGCTTTGGTGGTTGATCCTTAGCATTGATATGTGATTGAGCATATTCCTCTGCATAAGACTTCCATAATGGTCTGCGAAGGTGAGTATCATATGCTTGACCATGTGTATGTGGGACCTCTAGTTTTTGAAACAAAGATAATGGTGATTCAGGCACAAGATGTGGTCTTCTATTGCCTCCACTATTAGGCCTCCTTTGATCCATGTTGGAGTGAGGTTGTTGCAAAGGTCGATTTTCCATTATTTGAGACATGTCAAAATCATGAGGTATCTTGGCTCCACTTTGTGCCATCATTTGTAAGAAGTATTGTCTATCCCTCCTCATTATTTCCTCAACCAATCGATTGAAATGAGGATCCATAATGGATTCTTCCACATCTGCTGAATGTACTGAAAAGTTATCCATATCATCATTGTGTGTATCATTGTTGTTTGTAGTGTCCATGTGCTCAACATTTGGAACGTTTCTATAAGCATCCATGTCACGTAATGTAGTATGATCAGAATTGAAAAAGATATCATTGTCATACTCATAGGAGCTCATGTTTGCGGACTCTTGAGCCTCTTTAGTTTCTCTCCTAGATTTTTGGGAACGGGTTTCAACCATGAACTAGGTATTGACCAAGATGTGTGAGACTAGATGAAAATGGAAAGAGTATGGAAAACCAAGAGTTTGGATGGAATGCAAATGAATCTGAGGTGTACTTGCAATGTCCAAAGTGTAAGACTAAGTATGTATGTAGTAGAGTAGGTGTGGTTTCCAAAGAGATGATAGTTTCTCTTGATGAGGTAAGTTGACCTTGACTCTAAGTAAGACCAAATGAGACCCAAAGGTGATAGACCTTGATGAGGGACCACTTAGCAAAATGTTGTTGTATGTAGTGTGTTGACAAAGTATGATGAGGACAAGCAAATGACCTTTTGACTCAAGTTTAGACAAATGTAAATTTAATGCAAGATGTAAAGCAATGATGGACTTTGTGAGACCCAAAGACAAGTTGAATGCTAGATGAAAACCTGGAGAAACAACCTAGGAAGCTTAAGAATTCCGAAACTGATTGCTCTTATTTGCTGGACTGTAAATTTTTTCCAATTTGTGTAGTTATTGGTTGTGACCAAATCTGAATGTTTGACTGTTTTTCATGACAAGAGGACACAATGTTGATGAGGACTCAATGTTTGCAAGTGTTTAGACTCAAATGACTCAAAGAAAAGTGTGTTGTTTGATGTAAAAATGTTTTGCATACACTTGAAGACACAAAAGACACAATGTTTTGCTGTTTGGTCTTGAATGTTTTGAATGTTTAAAATAAGTCAAGCACAATTCTTATGGCTAGCCAAGACAATAGTTGTTGATCCCACATGAGGTTTTACCCCCGAGGCTACGCTATTCAGAGCAGATACTTAGATGCTTGACCTCATTGGCTCCACCCTCGGCACTCACTTCTCAGGTCAGCCAAGCATCAGTCCCCACGAAAACTCCCCATGGTGAACTTTGTATCTCTACTAAGAACCGTATGTGTGTGGGCCACTACCAGAGGTCCAACCTCTTGCCTCAACAACTAGAAGGATTTTGGCTTCTAAAACAAAAAGGTGCTAGTAAGGGCATCCGCTCGTGTGGCCATACATGCGACACTTTTAGCTCTGTAAATACAGAAGGCTCCCAACCGGTAGGGGTTACGCCCTACAACTGATCAAATAAATTTGATCAAACGGGTTTATGGGGAGACATAGTGTCAGTATGAACTAATCAGCACACGTTATCCATAGTTTTCACCATGAATACAGTTGTTTATAGTGGTTTGGAAGAGGTGGGTTTTCCTCACTACCACTTGGGTCGTTCTCTTCTCACTAGTAGTCCTAATGACCACACGGGAAGACAGGCCCTCTAAAGATTAAACAAAAAGAGCCTATTGCTCATATAAAATGCAAAATAGATCCAACAAATCTGAAAGTTTATTTGGAGAGTCCTGATGGTCTTCCAAACCTGCATAAAAAAATTTCTACAACAAATCCAAGCAGTTTGTGAGATATGAGTAAAATAATGCAAAACCCTAATTTTCAAAGATCTGATTTATGAGGATTGATTTTGCATCAAATTTAAAATCACAAAGAATAGATCCTGTGTATAATTCTAAGAGATTTCCAAAAATTTAAGAAAATCCAAAAAATTCGCTAATTTTCTCTCAAAATTAATTTTTTTTGAAAAATCATAAAAAATTCATATAAATTGAACAAGTAATTAAAAAAATCTGAAATTTTGAATGAATCCTTCTGATACATTTCCTAATTTGTACAAAAACTTTTATGGCAAAATTCTAAGCCGTTTGTGAGATCTAATTAAAGTAAAGAAAAACTCTAATTTTTAAAGATCCGATTTTTAGGGAAATATTTTGCATCAAAATTAAAATCACAAAGAACAGATCCTATGTATAATTATGAGAGATTTCCAAAAATGTAAGAAATTCCAAAAAATTCTCTCATTTTCTCTCAAAATTAATTTTTTATGAAAAATCATAAAAAATTCATAGAAAATGAAAATGTGCTCCAAAAATTCTGAATTTTGGATTGAGAGCTCCCGATACTTTTTTCAACTTGCAAAAAAAATTTGGTGCAAAATTTCCAAGCCGTTTGTGAGATATGATCAAATCTCTCCAAGATGTTGATTTTGTGTCCAAAACCCTAGCCGCACAAGATTATTCTCCAAATTGTTTTACAAAACAACAATATAGGGTTAGAAAAATCTGCAAAAAAACACAGATCTAACAAAAATACATGTCCCACGGGGCATGCCAAAATGTATTTGGTGAAAATGTATATGGTGAAAATGGATAACAATAATAACGATATTGAAAGGCTAAATGAATTCAACCACAAAACCCTAGCCTAACAACAACAAAGATCCACCATAACATATGAAGATTACCTAAGACAATGCAAATCAAATGAAATCACAAAGATTATACCATCACATGTCCAATAGGGTTTGGATCTCCATTGATCTTTCTTGATATATTTGCTCTCAGATTTTATGTGCACAAGAGCTCAACAAAGAACGGAATGTGGTTGCAAGTAGGATCGCCTATGTTCAAAAGTGTAGTGTAGTCAAGTAGTCAACGGGGGGTTTGATAATGAAGGAAGCATCTCCTTATATAGAAGACACTATATGAAATGGAGGGATAAGATTGAGAGGTGTAAAAGGAGGTCAGCTATGATTAGAGGGTAGGTAAAAGAAATAATAAAATAATGAAAGGGGTAGGTAGTGTATGAATTAAGAGATGAATGACATATTTCATGGGTAGAAAAGGTTAATGAATTAATTAAATAAATAAAGATTTATTTAATTAGACTGGACAATTTTGGGTGTCTACAGATAACACAGAGCAACAAACAGAGAAACAGGCAGAGCAACAAGCTCCAGAAAAGGAACAGATTCACATGGAAATAGTACCACTGACAACAGGAGAAGATCAAAAACCATTTCTTAAAGAAATGGAAACACAGACTAACCTACCAGAGGTCATTGCAAGCTTGGTTACTTCCTCCACCGACGAAATTTAGAATGTTGGTTCCTCCTCAATAGGATACAAATCAACAAATGTAATTGAAGTACTTTTGGACTCCATCAAAAAGATAACAGATTGCAGTTCACAGGCTTATAAAGCTATAGATGACACAATCCCAATTTTGAAGGTAATAGCTCCTAACTGTAACATAGACAATAAGGATTCTTTAAAACAACTTGATACTTTGTGTAAATACATCACTGAGAACACAGTGACTATTGAACAAATAAAGGAAGAGACTTTGAAGAATAAGGTAGAAATTGAAAAGCAAAAATTCCTTGAAGATCAGATAAAGAAGTGTACTAGATAATTTGATGCACTTCTACCGGAACTGTGTAACTTATTGAAGGAATTTAAAACTCTGTATAAAGATACTTGCAAGACAAACTTTTTGACAGTAGACATAGATAAGAAAATGAGTAAGGTACAGGATGAAATCAATAAACTTGCAGATAATTTTGTTAACTCACTTGATACATTATCAGTTTTTGAGCAAAGGATAACAAGTTTTGAGGAAGAGTTACTTAAGTTAGAAAGAGAAAAGGAGAGAATAGTAAATAAGGCAAAGAATTTGAGACTAAGACTGAGTCCAAGATTGGACTATCTAGCATCATTACGTAAGGAAATATCTGAGGCACTAGTATAGGGACAGAGAACATCGACAGAGCATATGGAACACCTCACCGGTACAGTTCAAAGAATAGGGACAACAATAAAAGATAGCAAGAAGTTTATGGAAAGTATAAACTTGATTTTGGGAGATCTTTTTCAAATTGTAACCACCCAGTTACAAAGTTGAGGCTACAACTCTATTGACACCTTGACAACCTTTGTCATTGATGCCAAAGGGGGAGTAGTAGTATGAGAAAATAAGAAAAATAACCGACAGAAGAATTATCTACTCAGGGGGAGCATATCTTTTTTGTAATACATTTTTTGTAACATATTTTTGGATTACAGTTTTGGATACACTTTTGAATTTTCTCATGAGTGTTGGCATCAATGCCAAAGGGGGAGATTGTTGGCATATGCACACTCCAATGAGACATTGTAGGTGATTGAAGGTTTTGTCATTGATGGCAACCTTACAATCCTATGGCACCGACAAGGCATTACACCGGCACTAGCAAGATAAGACTCTACACCGGCACTCAGACCACCGACACCGACAGAAAAAGGAACCATACAGGCATAGAGGCCGACAGGATTTTTGTTATATTATATTTTGTTTATTATTGTAAAATCTTTGTAAGTCGACTTGGCATCATTGTAAAATGACTCTTATATAAGAGAGATCATTGTAGAACATTTAAAAAAAAGGAGGTAAGATAGAAGAACATTTTTAGGCGAAATAAGGCAGACCTATTATGCGAATTATAGGTTAAGGGCTTATGTAAGAAGCAAAGCAGAAACCGGTACTGGATCTGGCATTATAGATGCTATTCTGAAGCAGTACAAGATACTGGATTTGTATAATCCATCATTGTAAGTTAGTGTGACTTCCCTTTGAGCAGTGAGCTCTAGGTAGTTGGCCTTCCTGCATGTGCAAGCCCCTCTTGTAGCAGTAATATTCTCTTATTGGCCAGTAAGTGAATATTGTGGGTCACAAATACCACCAAGGTTTTTCCCACACCGGGTTTCCTCGTTAAATCATTGTGTTATGGTGTGTTTTTCATGTGGTTGCTTTTAATTCTGTTTATTACATTATTTCTTGCATACCGGTACACTATTATAATACGTTCTACATGTTTTAAGTTAAGAAATTCAATTCACCGGTTAGATACTGATTCACACCCCCCCCCCCCCCCTTTTAGTATCTGTGGGAATCCTAACATATCTAATAGATCAGACTTTGTGCTACTTTGGATAAATTGCATTTTTCTTATGTGAATGCATCCTATTCATTTTCCGTATTTCAAAATATTAAATATTTGTTCTTCCTCTACTATTCATTGTGGTATGATATTTATCTTTGAATGATATTATGCAACATGAACAAAGTTAGTCTATGATTGGGCAAGTGTTTTGTCATTTGTGCAATTTTTCCTGTTCCTTGAAGTTTAGGATAAGGATTTTTCCTTTCCTACTTTCTGGTTAAAAGCATACCCCAAAAAACCTCAAAAATCATATCATAAAAGGGAGTCGTGCCTCTAAAATTCAAAGGAAAGTTGCAGAAACATTCACAACTTATCTGACTGTTGATTGATGGTTTAATATTTATGTAGGCATTGAGTCATATTGTTATATTTTTGAAAGGAACAAAATCTGTTAACCAACAGTTACATTATCAACTATTTGTGGAGGTGGAAATCACAAAAATAAGGGGTTTGACTAAGGAAAAACTCTATATAGCCACAAAAAAACCATTTTTTAGATTGGAGGTGCAGATATAGGTTTGTCAAAGCAGGAAATTTTTGAGAAGTCTCAACAAACAAGCGGAGGTTCTCTATGAGAAGTTGGTCCTCAATTTCAGGGCCCACACCCCGGTCCTCCTTGTTTCACTTCATATTTCACAGGCACTATTTGCACAATCTCAAAATTCAGATTCCCAGTTTGTAGGTCTTCACTATTTCTTAGACCAAGGAGTACAACGCCCTGGTCTTGTCAATTCAAACTCAATTTTTATTCATAGGTGCACAAAAAAATTCCATTCTCAGATCTGTACTTGTTTATTCAATTCTGTTATCATTCAGTTGATTTTTATTGTTGTTTAGTCACTTTTGTTTTCATTCTCATTGTAGCTTTTGCATCATCCCTACATTTTACATATTCTCTTTCATAGAAGTGAAGGAATAGAAACCCTAGAAGTGTCCCTTGACTCTCTTTTACAAGAGTTAGTGAAAGAGGATCACTCCTCTAGGTGCTTTCATATTCCATTTTTTTATGAAAGTGGGGTTAGGTCCTTATACTACACGATTCCATTTTCACCCAAAATACTAGTTATCTGATTGCATAGGATTAAGATGCTTGTCACAATCCTAATCAGTTCTATCTCTTAAACTTTTTCTATATAAAAAAGGCATTATATGTGCATTTGTATCCATCTAACCTCTAATGCACCATAATCAAGCAATTTTTTTCTCTTGCTTCTCTCTTTTAGAAGGCATATTTTGATTTTATGGGTGATATTAGGTGCTTGTGTCTGTTAGTAACTCTAACATAGATACCCTTTTGATGAAAAAAATTCAAAACTAGTATAATAGAAATGTGAATCCTAGAGATAGATTAATTAAATTGGACTCTTGTGAGTATAAAATATAAAACACAATGAACAAACTTTTATATTTTTATCCTTGAAAATATTAAAAAACTTATGTTGTTTAGTTGTTTGATATTTATGACCCAAAGTACACTTAATTTTACCCATTACTAATGGACTTTCTTAATTTATTTCTCCAAACAACACGTTGGAAATATGATATGCATATCTTCAAAATCACATGTTATAAAACATATTCTCAAGCTATCTAATGGATAATATCATGATATATCAAAATATCTTACATCTTTCACCCCTAAACATATTAAATCACCTCTACCCATATTAATTATAATGCCACTAGTTCCATGCCCCAACTCATCATCCAAGGAGATCCTTAAAATACCACCTCACTTATTGTCTAAGGAACTCCCAAAAACATAAACTTAGTTGTTGACCGAAGAGCCCCTTATTGAAATAAATAATTATCATAAGTAATTATTATAACAATTGAATTCAAAGGATGCCATAAAACCTACCAATCTTCCATCCACCACCACTAATCGTCCCCTCCACATTTACTTGCTAGAAAAAATATAGATTATGACACATGATTAAAAATATCTTTATGGAATTTTTTACAAGTTCTACTATTCATCAAGACATGCCTCAACAGGCCCTACCACAAAAGATATTTGTGCAACCTTCTTCAACCAACATAAATTACTTTTATAATATATTCCATGTAAGATATCAATTCTTTGGAGATAAAATCTCAACTCCATCAATAATTTAATAATATTCATTTAATCGACACAATTGCATGATATAGAAAGATAGGAATAAAGCATATTTTTATCAATAATCGTTTGGGACTCAATATCTAGAACATATATTTATTAAGAGTGATTAACATCGACTATTCAGATATAGGCAATTTTGATCTGGTAATTAATGATTCGAACAATTTTAGTAGAGAACCCCTAAGCAATATCATTCTACTTATGACCAAATTGGGTCTTATACCAATTATACACTCATTAATGTCTTTGTTGGTAAATTATCATATAACTTGTTTCTAGAATGACCCTAGTTATAGGTAATGTGAGTTTCTCCCTCCACTCCTCATAGACATTTAAATTTCATGCATAATAACAATTCCTATATTGTTTCCATTGATGAAACACCATTTTCCTATTACTAATTAATATAAAAATATGTCATTTTACCATCCAATCCACCTTTTACATATTTAAATTACTTCACTCAAGAATTAGACTCATCACCTTCAAATGACAACTTTTCCTCAGCAAGTCAACAACCTTATCAGATACCCTACTACACATGAAAAATAATCTATTGCATATTTCTTGCAAAGTAATGACTAGAGAATATTAGACTTTACACCCTTATATATAGGTGAATACAAATTCAGCTTTAATGATTTTTATGTTCCTTCCCTACACTTAAATTTTTATAAATATTTCAAAAAACCCCAATATTTCATGTCCCAACCATGTCATCATTCAAGTGAGACACACAACTAAAATCAACTTAAGGAAACCTTAACAACATCTTCACCCTGTAATGGTTGGAAAATTAGGAATTAGGGTTTCACTAAGTAAACCCACTAATAGCCCAATTAACCAAATTACATTTAAAGAGGGTTGAACCCAATAGATCTAGACTCAATCCTAATGGGGAAAGGTCTGATATTATGATTGGATTTAACTGGTTGGGTATTATTTATCCTCTTTCTTAATTGAATTGCAATTTAATTATTAAATTAAGGTAAAATGAGAGATTATTGAATTAATCTGACGAAAATAGTAAGCTAGAGATATCCCACGGAGCCACCAACTAAGATATGGGAATAATAAGATGTTTAGAACCTACACTTAGAAGTTCGACCTAATTTTTTAGGACTAGGTAGCACAAATTCACCTTGGTCCTCCAAAATTTCCATCATTGAAAGCTGACTTGTTCATCACTGTTGACTCTATTGGATTCCTGAGTGCAACTCTGCACCTATTTACTACACATAAAAAGGGAAAGATGTTAGGAATAAGGGTTTGCCTTAGGTCAAGCCCTACTTTTGGAATTAACCATGAATGAAATAATGAAAATACTAAAATAAATATTAAAGAGATATACCTCAGATCTACAATTGTTGATGATGTTACAATGCTCTTTGAATGCAATCACAAATGTTGAATGTAATGGCATGAAAAACACATGAACATGAAAAACCATAATCACACACATGCTTGCATGATGATTGATGTAATTTTGTTCCACAATTCTTGAATGATAAATATACAACAATAAATCTCTAAAGATGCTTGATGATTAATTCTTCATGGATGCACAAATATTAGGGATGGAGTCTTATATCTAAAATGAATTGATGTAATGTTTTAATATAGGGTTCCCTAGGTAATTTACTGATAAGGTTGACCTCCAACGCTCATGTGTAGCCTCAGGAATTAAATTCTATCAGGGAGATGTAGCACATACCCCATTTAAAATTGGGTCCCCTTTGAGAGGGACTGGGCATTTTGAGGTGCCCTGGTTTAGGCAAATAGGACCAAAATAAGCAACTAGGAGGGAGGGTATCCCATAGTAGGACCCACCAAAGGGTGTGAATGACATCAAAATTGGATAATGGTGTTGGCAATTTGAAGGAATTGAATATGTGTTGCATTGATGTTTTTCATTGATGTCAACACTAGCTTGTTTGGTTGTCTACTGGGTTCCGATAGAGTGGTTGGACATTGATGATGATAAGGAGATTTGTCTCTGGTATATTCCAATTGGGTGGAATTATTTTGGTTCAGTCATTCATGTTATTCAGATGCATGTCAAATTCAGTTGGTTCGGGATTTGGTGATCCACAAGCTATCATATGTTCTAGTAAGCCTTTTGGTTACCAGTAGGGATTCTACCGACAGAGCTTTATTGAAGATATTTTAATGGATTTGATAAGTGGTGTTGGTGCGGATTCTATAAGGTTTTCAGGATGCTGATGGTTATCTTGTTCATGTTATAGTTGATCGGTGGTGTTGCATTTGGTTTATGTCGACCTATTTTAGGTCTGATCTTAATGTTATTCTATTAGGTTATGGACCGGTTTATGTAACGTGTTGGTGGATGCTCTCGATGCGTTACTGGTTGGATTTATTGTTTGGTTAATGTTGTTTCGGTCTTAGGCCGACTTGGATTATCATTGGTTTGCTTTTTTATGTAATGGATTTATTGTATTATCTTTTAGGTGGCCAATGTAATTGTTTAGGTCTCGGGTTGATATAAATATGATGTAAGATCTCTTTGTAGATCATCGGTCATGGTTATAGGATTATCTGTGTGTGAATAAAGTTGTAATCATATGCAGAGGTTTTGGTCGATCATAGGTGATCGAATTGGGTTTGTGTATGAGGTTTAAGACCTCTGACATTGAGCTTAACCGAAACTGTACTCAGGCATAGGAGATACTTTTCTTGCAATTCATTCTTATTTCTGGATTGTAGTTTGGATATCTTTTGTAGTCAGTGAGACTCATTTGTGATGAGCAGTGTGCTCTAGGCTGTTAGCCTTCCTGCATGTGTAGGCCCCTTATTATAATCACATACTTACTGCAGAAGTATCATCTGACTATGGGTAGGTTTCCCACCGTGGTTTTTCCCTTTACTGGGTTTTCCACATACAAATCTTGGTGTTATATGTTGTGGATGCATGTTATTTGGTTTATGATTTATGTTTGTGCTTAATTGATATATCTGATATTCCAGTATTTGGTTTATGCATTCCGGTAAAAGGTTTTGTGTGCTTAAAGTTTCATAATTTGTTAAGAAATGATTCACCCCCCCCCCCTCAGTTGTTCACCGGTTATCCTAACAATTGGTATCAGAGCTTGGTCCTCTCTGCAGAAGCTTAACCGCTTGAGGAAGATCCTATGGTGAGTAATCATTCAACTTCAATTGCTTATAGGAAGGACAACCCTAGGCTTGAAGGAATAGATTACAAAGTATGGAAGTTTCGGATGGAGACTCATCTGAGATGTCTTAGCAAGGAGATTTGGGAGATCACTGAGAAAGGATATACCCCTTATGATCTGGCATCTGGAAACCCTCCTCCGACAGACTTGGATAAGAACATTGAAAATTATTGTAGAGATAGAGAAGCCCTTTTGAGTGCCCTTTCAAATCAGCAAGTAATGGGATTAACATACAAATCACCTGCAAAAGCTATATGGGATAAGTTGGAGACTTTGAATGAAGGTGACCCTACTGTTAAAATTGCTAAACTTGATGGTTACCGAGTAAGGTATGAAAACCTGAGAATGGAGGAAGATGAAATAATTACTGCTTTTATGAAAAGAGTCAATGAAATTTTCTTGGGAATTCAATGCTGTGGTGGATCTTTGAGCGAAGATGAGATTGTTTCTAAAGTATTGAGAGCTTTGCCACCGGCTTACAAGATGAAGGCTATTGTAATTAATGAGTTGAGAATAATGTCTAACACTTTGTCAATAGGGATGCTTTGGTTGGAAAGTTATCTGCTTTTGAGCTTGAAGAATTCGGTCCTCAAGGAGTTGCAAAGACAAGTTCTGCATTCAAGGTATCTACATCATCAACCGACAAGAGGAATTGTAAAGCATTATATGCGAAGGAACTGGAGGATTTGAGGAAACAAGATGAAGAGCTTAAGGAACTTGAAGCCCTATTTACTAGGAGAGTACCTAAAGGTCCAATAGGAAGTAAGTATGAAGGAAAATCACCTTTCAAATGTTTTGCATGTAATAAGATATGTCATTTTGCATCTAGATGTCCTGAGAGGAATTCAAGATTTGAAGATAAAGATAGAAGATCTTTTAAGCCTAACCATGAATATCAGAGCACGCATAAGTATAGGAGGAAAAAAGACAAATCATGCTACTTTGTTGATGAGGAAGGTGTAACTGATGATTCTAATGATGAACTGACAAAAGATTCAGCTAGTGGATTCGGCAAAGGAAAGGAATGGGTATTCTTAGCTATCAAGGAAGAAGCTCTAGAACCTCGTCATTCAAAATGAAGAGAAGGCCCTTGCTACTAAATTTGAATACAAGGATGAATGGGTAATAGATAGTATATTTTCACATCATATGACTGGAGATAAAAGGAAGTTTCTATCTTTGCAAGAATTTGATGGTGATCTGGTCAGATTTGGAGATGACAAAGCATGCATGATTAGAGGAAGATGAACTATATCATTGGATGGTAAGCATAACACTGATAATGTTTACTATGTTGAAGGCATAATCTTTTGAGTGTAGGACATTTGGTGGATAAGGGATTTCAATTACAATTCAAGGATGGAAAATGCAAAATCATCAACATATCTGGATTGGAGATTGCAACCGGTACTCAGACTAGAGGTAACATATTTCATTTGAACTTCGATGAGAAGACATGTTTGATTGCACACATTGATGAGAGTTGGCTATGGCATAAGAGGTTGTGTCATGCAAATTTTGATTGCATTGTAAAGATCAGTTCAACTAAGGCAGTTAGAGATATACCTAAGATTGTGAAGCCTCATAGTCTGGTATGTAAGGAATGTCAAATGGAAAAGCAAGTCAAATTTTCTTTTAAGAGTATTCAAGACAAATCTAATGATGTTCTTGATCTTGTTCATACTGATTTGTATGGTCCTGCTAGAATAAGAATTTTTGAGGGTGATAGATATTTCATGCTAATCATTGATGACTATTCTAGAATGATGTGGGTTACTTTTCTAAGGGAGAAATCCGAAGCCTTTGAAAAGTTCAAGAAATTTAAAGCTATGGTTGAGACAAAGACATGATTGAAGATCAAATGCTTCAGATTCGATTAGGGTGGTGAATTCACATATAGTGAATTTAATAGTTATTGGGAGAAACATGGGATAAGGAGACAGTTGTCTGCACCCCGGACACCTCAGCAAAATGGTGTTGTGGAAAGAAAGAACAAAACTTTCTTGGATGCAGCTAGATCTATGATGATGGAAGTTAATTTGCCTCATATCTATTGGAGATAATCTATGAGCATGACGATATACATATTCAATAGATTTCATATCAAAGGAGACACCGATAAGACACCTTATGAGTTATGGTTTGGTCATACACCTACAGTTAAGTACTTCAAAATATTTGGTAGTAAATGCTATATCAAAAGAGATGATTCCATTGGAAAGTTTGATCCTAGATGTGATGAATGAATATTTCTTGGTTATTCAAATGAAAGAAAAGCATATAGATGTTACAAAAAAAGATTGCAGAGAATTATGGAGAGCGCTAATGTCAAGGTGGATGAGCAGTACAGAGGTCAAATCAAAACTTATGAGAGAGAACTAGAAGTGGAAATGATCAAAACTGAACTGGTAACACCAGTACCAGAACAAAATGATGAACCAGTTACTCTGACAGTATCAAAAAATTTAACAATAACTAAAGATCAGAGCAGATAAATAGTAAGTCATAAGACTCCTAGGTTTGTAAGGTTGAATCATTCAGAAAATCAGATCATTGGAGACAAAAGAAAAGGAGTGATGACAAGGAGAAGGTTGGCAGCTGAAGATGTATGCTTAATTTATCAAATTGAACCGGAATTAGTAGATGAATCATATAAGGATGGATGTTGGATGAAAGCTATGGAAGAGGAATTGGATCAGATAGAAAATAACAACACACGGACTTTAGTTCCTCGACCTAAAAATAAGAATGTTATTGAAACTAAATGGGGTTTTAGGAATAAATTGAATGAAGATGGACAAGTTGTGAGGAACAAGGTTATATTGGTATATAAAGGATATTCTCAGAAGGAAGGAATTGATTATAATGAAAATTTTGCTCTGGTAGCTAGGATTGAAGTTGTGAGATTATTTATTTCTTATGCTGCCCATAAGAAATACACGGTTTATTAGTTGGATGTTAAGTGTGCATTTATAAATGGAGATCTTGAAGAGGAAGTATACATTGAGCAACCTGATGGATTTTCTCTTTCAAATGACAATAACATGGTTTGCAGATTGAGAAAAGCTTTATATGGATTGAAGCAAGTACCTAGAGCTTGGTATTCTAGATTGGACAGATACCTTTTGAAGATTGGTTTCACTAAAGGTAATGCTAACAATAACTTGTATTATAAGATCACTAATGATGACATATTGATTGTTGAGGTCTTTGTGGATGATATCATTTTTGGAGGTGGGGAAAATTTATGTATGGAATTCTCTGATAATATGAAGAATGAATTTGAGATGTCTATGGTTGGAGAAATGAGATTTTTCTTAGGTTTGCAAATTAATCAGACTGATAAAGTTATTTTCATCTGTCAAACTAAGTATGCTAGAGAGTTGTTGAAGAGATTTGGTATGGAAAATTTTAAACCAATTGGTACTCCTATGGTTACAAGTGAGAAATTGACAAAGAAAGATGTATCAGCTCTAGTAAATCCTACAAGGTATAAATATATGATTGGAGGTCTGTTATATTTGACTCAGACTAGACCGGATATAATGAATGCAGTTTGTATTGTATCAAGATATCAGAGTGATCCTAGAGAGAATCATGAGAGTGTAGTGAAAAGGATTTTTAGATATTTACAAGGAACAATTGAATATAGTTTGTGGTATCCTAAAAAATGTTGACTTTACACTATGTGCATATACAAATGCAGATTGGGTTGGAGATATAGATGACTGGAAAAGCACATCCGGTGGAGCTTTCTTTCTTGGAAAGAAACTTTTTTCATGGATCAGCAAGAAATAGTCATGTACTTCCTTATCTACTACTGAAGCTGAGTATGTTGTTGCTTCTACTAGTTGTACACAAGTTCTATGGATGAAACAAATGTTGAAGGATATAAGGGTAGATTGTAATGAACCGGTAGTTATTCACTATGATAACTCTGCTACTATTGACATATCAAAGAATCCGGTATTTCATTCTAAGACAAAGCACATATCAATCAAGTATAACTTTTTTAAGGAAAAGGTGGAAGTAAATGAAGTCAGATTGGTTTATGTGAACACAAAAGAGCATATTGCAAATATCTTCACTAAACCTTTGCCCAAGGAATCATTTGAGTACTTTAGAGGCAGATTGGGGGTCTCTGGCCCTCCGGTTGAGACTTGAGTGATGCTGATTGGCATCAGTCTGGTATGCATTATTAGAACTATCATTCATTCTGGATTGATGAGTTGGTGCTACTACTCAGGGGGAGTAGTCAGCTATGTGGTTCAGAGGTTCTATGATTTTTCTTTGATGTTTATGTTAGATTTATGGCATTGATGTCAAAGGGGGAGAGGTATACATGTGAAAAATAGAGCTTAATAGAAATATCAGTCGCATGGGGAGTTTGGTCTATGGTTTGGTTATTTGTTTCGGAACTTCATTTATATATCATTTGATTGGACATCTTGTTTGGCACTTGGATGTTTTTCACATCTAGTTTTGACATCAATGCCAAAGGGGGAGATTGTTGGAAATTTGGAGGAATTTATTATGTGTTGCATTGATGTCAACACTAGATTATTTGGTTGTCTACTGGGTTCTGATAGAGTGGTTGGACTTTGATGATGATCAGGAGATTTGTCTTCGGTATATTTCGATTGGTGGAACTGGTTTGGTTCGGTCATTCATGTTATTTAGATGCGTGTCACATTCAGTTGGTTCGGTATTTGGTGATATGGAAGCTATCATATGTTCTAGTAAGCCTTTTGGTTATCGGTAAGGGTTCTACCGACATAGCTTTATTGAAGATATTTTGATGAATTTGATAAGTGGTGTTGGTGCGACTTCTAGAAGGTTTTCGAGATGCTGATGGTTATCTTGTTCGTGTTCCAGTTGATCGATGGTGTTTCATTTGGTTTATGGCAACTTATTTTAGGTCCGGTCTTAATGCTATTATGTTAGGTTATGGACCAGTTTATGTAACGTGTTGGTGGATGCTCCCGATGCGTTACCGGTTGGATTTATTGTTTGGTTAATGTTTTTTTGGTCTTAGGACGACTTGGATTATCATTGGTTTGCAGGTTTATGTAATGGATTTATTATATTATCTTTTAGGTGGTCGACCTAATTGTTTAGGTCCTGGGTTGATATAAATATGGTAAGATCTCTTTGTAGATCATCGGTCGTGGTTATAGGATTATCTGTGTGTGAATAAAGTTGTAATCATATGTAGAGGTTTTGGTCGATCATAGGTGATTGAATTGGGTTTGTGTAAGAGGTTTAAGACCTCCAGCATTAAGCTTAACCAGAACTGTACTCAGGCATAGGAGATACTTTTCTTGCAGTTTATTCTTATTTTCAGATTGTAGTCTGGATATATTTTGTATTCAGTGAGGCTCCTTTGTGATGAGAAATTCTCTCTAGGCTGTTGACCTTCCTGCATGTGCAGGCCCCTTATTGTAATCACATACTTATTGCAAAAGTATCATTTTACCGTGGGTAGGTTTCCCACCTTGGTTTTTCCCTTTACCGAGTTTTCCACATACAAATCTTGGTGTTATGTGTTGTGGATGGATGGTATTTGGTTTATGATTTATGTTTGTGCTTAATTGATATATCTGCTATTCCGATATTTGGTTTATGCATTTCGGTAAAAGGTTTTGTGTGCTTAAAGTTTCATAATCTGTTAACAATTGATTCAGCCCCCCCTCTCAGTTGTTCACTGGTTATCTTAACAAATGAGGCCTGAACAAACCTAAAGAGAGAATTGGGATAGGACAAGGTAAAGTGGGTGCACACACATGAGGTGTAAATTGGACTAGCGACAATTTATGATGCTACACTCTCTAATAAAAAAATAATTTCGACATCAACTATACCTAGTAAATCCAATCCAACATTCCCATAAAAACATAAGATAAGATCCAAGAATAAATACAAATAGTTTACAACTTATAACTCTGTCTAACCTCATATTATTAAATAGATTGACTTATATGAAAAAGGATTTCAATTGTTAACACATGATGGATATCACAAATAATATTTAGGCTGATATGAACAAGGAATCAAAGAACCAATCTAACTTATCTACCAAACTACTAAAACTATCCTTGTATGTCATGAGAATGAAATTATATTTTATTATTATTTTATCACAAAATGCTAATTGCCAATCATCCCATTGAACTTATTGATGCAAATTCTAAAGAATTTGTAGCCCAAATAAACTTCTTTAGTAATAAAAAAGATAGAAAAACATTCTTAAGCATGCACCCTATTACACCAACACTTTTAAAGAGGACTAACCTATTAAAAGAAAAATATTTTACTGAAATCACCCAACATCTTAGAAATTCATACAAATTTTCCATATTTAGTGGTTTTGGCCAACAAATATTTTTATAGAGTAGATTCTCCACTATAGATGTCATGATGATAGTTTCATCTTGTACATAAACATTTGCCTTTTTATTTTATGTGTTACTATCTCTTTTATTGCCATACATGGAATATAGTTAGTGTTTGATGTCTATTGTGATGTTTCTTTCCCATTTGTATGTATGTAACTCAAAGTAGTTTGGGGATAATGCTAAGTACAAGGAATATAAAAAACCTTAATCACGTTGACCCAAAATATTGTTCCTATAATTTTTTTGTTTTCCTTCTCTTAAACAATCTAATAATTAATTCTTACAACCAATTGATCTCATGAGTGATATCTTATGTTATACACTAAGAATAATCAAGCATTTTCCCAATCCAAATTTCTAAAATATGCTTACATTTCATCCATCCATGCAACTACCACATAAACCCATTTAGAACTTTCCATGATATGTGCTATGTTCTAGTTCATACAACCCTTAGGATATTTATGCCCTTTGGCTTCGAGTCTATTGAGCCATTCAATTTACCTTTACTCATTATATGAGCCATTTATATTATTATGTCATTTATATCATCTCCTCTATCTACAATGATATCCAAATTCAATTGTGAGTCCTAGAGCCTCATAATTAAACAAACCCTTCCATTAAATTCTTCCTCATTTGTATAAACTCATAAAAAAGTTAAAAACATTCCAATTACAAAAATTATTATCCATAACCATCTAATCTAATCCTTAGTGGGGAGCCCTTGCATCTTACTAGTGGCATAAGGTTAGTTCATGGGATAGGCATCAAAAGTAAAGAAAATCAAAGTATATCAAAGAAAAATAAATAAATAAATAAAAAACATGCAAGAATGAGAGATCAATTGTAAATATATATATAAAATGAACCAAATGCCTTATTAAACATTATAAACTCTACAAACATTGAACATTTCTAGTTATTCACATTCCTTTCGTACTATTGATCCTTCTTGAGTTGTCTACTATGAATTATTCTTCAATGAGCCTTGAGATAAGATGCTTCTCTTACCAACCAATTGGTACACATTACCTAATAAGTACACATACACAAAAACATGTTTCCAATCTACAATCCAGTTCTCAACCTCCCTCTTGATTGAATCTTTACATTATTCCTAAAAACATAAATCCAACTAAACTAAAATATGTGAACTAACTCATGGCAGGCTACTATCCACACTATCTTATTCCATTACCTACATTTTGATCCTAGATCACTATCAATGATATTTCTTACCATCTTATCACTTTTTAATTCCATTAAAAAAACCAAGAATACAAAGAAGTTTGGACCAATAAAATACATAGTTAACCTAGTACATAAACAATTGAAATCACCGTGGATTAATTTTTTTAAATGACATTACTAAGTGATGGGAGGAAATCTATGTAGCCTAATTTATAATATCCTCCTAGCCTTGTGTTTCATACTACTAGCTTGGTTGGTGGTTCTGTTGATGAGATTTTTAGGAAAGGACTTCTATGTGAGTCCTCCTCTACTCCTAGATCTATTTTGGACCATGATGTTGCCTTGAAGGTCCTTTCTAGGAAATGGAAATACCTCTTAAACATGTGGCTTGAAAAGATACATAATAATGGGATTATAATTGTGCACTTTTAGGATGGTTCTTGTATTAAATTCAAAGACTTGATGCTAGATAGAACCATGAAAAAGATGGACAACATACTAGTTGAATTTTTATTTGGAAGGTGACCGAATATTGGGATGGTATGCAAGTTGTGATGGTAAAATGGTCCATCAAAGGTAATTTATATGTCTCTATGCTTCCCAAATATATTTTATTTTTTCAGACTTGGTTGGTGGGTCTATTGATGGGACTTTCATGAAATGAATTAAGCATGGGTCCTCCTCTACCCCTAGATCTATTCTGGACTATGATTATACCTCTAAGGTCATTTTTAGGTAGTTTAAAGACCTATTTAACATCCTAACTAACAAGATAGATAGTAATAGGATTCAAATTGTGTTCTCTAAGGATGAAACTTGCATTAAATTTAAATACCTATCTCTAGATAGAACCATATCAAAGATGGACAATGTGCTAGTTGAATTTTTTTTGGAAGGAAACAAGATATTGTGATGGTCTATAAGTTGGTGACAGTGAAATGGTCCACCAAATCTAATATCTCTATTTTTTTTGCTTCCCAAGGTCTTTTACATTTTTCCTCCTCCCTTTCTAAGGGTTGTCTCAATATCCTCATCCAAGGACCTCGGTTTTTTGCCAATCAAAGCCTTTCCCTCTATAAATGGAGTCTTGGGTTCAACATTTTTTATAAGATTTCTACTAACATTTCTTCTTGGGTGAGACTCCTAGGTCTCCCCCTTAATTTTTTGGATGAGGAAAACATAACTGGCTTGGACAATTCTTTGGGTAATTTCATCTCCCTTGATAATGTTACAAAATCAAGAACTAGATTTATCTTTGTGAGGTTTTCATGTTAATGTTGAAACTCATCAGATTCTCCCACCTCCATCTTGTTGGAACTAAGACTAGATAAATGGAATCAAGATATTGAGTATGAAAACTCTATATTTTTCTACTAGAAATTCTCTAACACAAGTCACTCTATCAATGTGTGCCGCATTAGATTGGATAATAAATCCATCTTAAAACCAACTCAAAATAATAAATCCCTACTATTGGTCAAACCAATCATGGCCAATCAGGTTGGTGATGCTAGTTCCTTTGATTTACCTAAGTTGAACAACATGAGTTTTCAAAATTTAATATAAAACAACCTAATAAATTGATGAAATTGTTGAAGATGATATATGTAGCTATCTTTTCTTCTCAAATAAAAGATATCTCCATGCTTAAGGACAACTCATATAGTAAGAAAATCCCTTTGATATTAGAGGATGTGTTGATTCAAGATTTGTAGTGCCTCCTTTGGGCATGAGATTGAACCTTTAAAGAAGTGTTCTAATTCAGGGGACAAGATATCTCATTTTGCCCTTGGAACCCCTCCTCCAAATACTTTTGAAGAATAATAAAAAATCATCTCTTATGGATGATGGACAAAATGCATTTCTTGTGTCTCTTTACTATCTAGATTAACTCCTTTGATGTAAATATTCATATGGGTTTGGAGGATAATAAATATGGTCCTCCCCCTAATTCTCTTAAGGAAGATGCCACTCTTCCCTTTGATACATGTTGAATTCTTAAGGAGACAAGCTCTTGTGTAGAAGATATGAGTTCTGATAGAACTCCAAAACCTTTATAAAATATGTTATCTCTCCTACATCTTCCTAGAAAGAAAAGGGCATCCAAAAGATAATAGATGTGAGGAAAGAGTCTAAACTTGAGAAAAATTTACAAGAAAAATAAGACAAAGAACAACAACTAGAGAAGTGGCAAATGGGAGGTAGAGTATTATAGGGCATCTTGGCTCTAAAAGAAAAAAAATATGTTCTATTATCATGGGGTATTAGGAGACTAAATGGTCTCCACACAAATACCCTTAATAATCTTTTCAAGGACTATAAATTGAATATCCTAATTCTTTAAGAAACTAAAATAAGCTCTAAATTTTTTGGGAGAGTTAGTAAGTATTTATTTTTGTGCATGCTTAGTTCCTTGCTATGGATGTTGAAGGAGCCTTTATTGGGCTGGCTACTATGCGGATATCTCATGATCTGGAAGGTCTTAACAAAATTACCATAATATCTTGTTCAAAAAAAAAATCTCGTAATGAATGGGTTATTTATAATATCTATGCCCCCCAAAACTTTGTTCAATGTTGCAACACTTAGATTAATCTCATTGGATGTAGACATTCCTTTGTGGAAAAGGATTTGTTGTTGGATGGTGATTTCAATCCTCCCTTATACTATTTATAAAAAATGGAAGCTACTATGTATTTCATAAATAATGTGATGGACTTGTAAAAATTCCTTCATAGGGGGATATTGGTGGATTTGAATTGGAAGGTTTGTAGTTAACTTGGTCCAATAAATGAGCTAGAAGTAACCTCATCCATGTTAGAACATATAGATCTCTTATCTCAGCTAACTAGGATATTATTGATAAATGAAAAACTAATCCTCTCTCCTAAGAATTGGCTCAAACCATACTCCTATTCTTCTAAATTAGAAGTATTCATCTTCTAAGACCTTCTTTTCTTTTAGATTTGAAATGATGTAGACCCATCACCCAG
Source organism: Cryptomeria japonica (assembly GCF_030272615.1). NCBI lineage: Eukaryota > Viridiplantae > Streptophyta > Pinopsida > Cupressales > Cupressaceae > Cryptomeria > Cryptomeria japonica. The sequence continues at coordinate 502,479,249 of NC_081414.1, forward strand.
ACATAAAATTTCTTATTGAAAACTAGTGAAACGTTGATGATCTTAGATAGGCTATGTTAAAAGTTGTTCATAAGATGAAGCATATCAAGAGGAACCTAAAGGAATTGAATACAAAATCCTTTGGAAAAATGTTTATACACGAGAAGGAGGCTAAGGAACAACTAAAGCTAGTTAAATTTGAAATAAACTTGGTTTGGGTTTTAGAGGAACTTTTCTCTAGAGAGAAAACATCCTTAGCTTCCTCATCATCAAAAAGGAGGAAATATTTTAGAAACTGATGAATCTATTTTATGACTCTTTTTATGGACTTTTATAGTTAAGTTTTTGTAAACTTTTATCCTAGAAACTTGATACTTTCCATTATTAAGACTATTTTATAAGAAATATACTATGTTTGTCTATGGATGATAAGATAATATATAAATTCATAATTATGTATTAATTGTGTTGGATTTATATGATTATGGGTATGTGTAGGATCATGGTGTGCCAAAACAGGCCCTTAAGTGGCAATGAAATTTCAAAAAATCAGAGTTATGCAACCTGACATGAAAATTTGAATAAGTTGTGAACATTATTTTTAAAATATGTAAGAAGAGAATCTATAGAAAATTGAATGTAGTTTCTAAGCTACTAGTTATTTTTTGGAAAAAAAAAATCCTATTTGATGAAAATTTTAAATTTCAATGCAGTGGTACTAAAATTTTGGGAAAAAGATAAGAAGTAGGTGTATGTCTGACCACCCTAATCACAATCAAAACATAATATTTTTTTATAAGATTTATAATATAAGTATTAGACTCATGTCCGGATGTGACACATATTTTTTTATAATTTTTTATAAATTAAATAATTATTTATGAATTTTTTACTATAGCTTTTCAGAAATTCAAAAACTCCTATGTTTGACCACCTTAACTTGGTCAAAACCTTATGAAGTTCATTTTTTTTTCCCTATAGTAGACGAAGCATAGGATGTGATGCATGTTTCGGATTCAAAAAATGTTATACTGTTTGAAAGTTACGAGTGTTTTTCAACGAGTCTATCAATCAAGACTTTTGTCAAAATTCAATTAGAAAATAAATAATAATTATTTATTAAAGTTGAAATAAGACAAACCTTATATTGTTGGAAATCTGATAACATCCTTAAAAAACCCTTTTCGTTTTATCATTTTTTGCTATAAAAAAAGTCGTCAGCCACCAGTGTAAAGTCTGGAAAATCAAGGAATACTGAAAAACACGTTTTTTCAGTTGAACTTCTAGGCTTGTCACTTCCAAGCCAAATCCCAAAGCAAACTGAATAACTAAATTTGCACATAATTAATCTATTGTTTATTAATATATAATATATTAATTTATAAATAAATTGGTATATGATATTAGGGAGAGGGAGAGGTGTGAGAGAGAGAGAGAGAGAGAGAGAGAGAGAGAGAGAGAGAGAGAGAGAGAGAGAGAGAGAGAGAGAGAGATAGAGAGAGAGATTAGGGGAGAGGGAGAGAGAGAGGGGGGAAATATATAGAGATTAGGGGAGAGAGAGAGGGGAGGGGGGAGAGAAAGAGGGAGGGGCAAAGGGTCATATTGTGTCCTATGACCCCTTAGGACACCATATAACCCCTTAGGTGTCAAATTTTTGTAAGCAATATCGGCACTGCTTTTTATATTATGATAATGGTTCATCTTGCCACCTTATGATAGACTATGACACCTTATGACACTATATGGTGTCATTAGAGGTCATATAGTGTCCTAAGGGTTCATATGATACCATATGACCCCTAAGGACAACATATGACCCCTTATGACACCATATTGGGTCGTTATGGGTCCTATGGTGTCTTAAGGGGTCATATTGTGTCCTAAGGGGCCATATTGTGTCATATGACCCCTTTAAGACACCATATGATCCCTTAGGACACAATATGACCCTTTATAACTCTATACGGTGTCGTTATGGGTCATATGACTCCTTATGATCCCTTATGACACCATATGGTGTCATTAGGGGTCATATGATGTCCCAAGGGGTCATGGGATACCATATGACCCCTAAGGACAACATATGATCCCTTATGACACCATATTGGGTCGTTATGGGTCCTATGGTGTCCTAAGGGGTCATATTGTGTCCTACGACCCCTTAGGACACCATATGACCCCTTATGACACCAAATTGTGTCATTATGGGTCATATTGTGTCCTAAGGGGTCATATTGTGTCATATGACCCCTTTAAGACACCATATGACCCCTTAGGACACAATATGAGCCTTTACGACTGTATACGGTGTCGTTATGGGTTATATGAGCCCTTATGACACCATATGGTGTTGCTATGGGTTGTATGGTCTCCTAAGGGGTCATGGGATACCATATGACCCCTAAGGACAACATATGACCCCTTATGACACCATATTGGGCCGTTATGGGTCATATGGTTGTTGGTATTATGGATGTGTTGCACGGGTTTTTTAATTGATGTCAACACTTATCAGCACTGAAGATCTTTGGTTATGTTCACTGGCATGTTCAATGACTTATGCACAATCACCGGTATCTGGTTAACCAACAGGTTATATTGTTCACCAGCACTAAGGATGATCTGTTATCATCTGGAGATTACTTGGTTATGTCGAAGACATTGTTTGGACACTTATTTTGGTGATTTGGTTATTGGTCTAATTGAGTTTGCATATTTGTTGTTATCGACAAATTGGTCTAGGTTATGGATCGACAAGCGTTATCTATTCCAGATTAGCATGACACATTATGGAGATGATTTGTTTACTTGGTTATTATTGTAAATGCATTGAGCCGACATGATGCATCGCATATTGATTCATTTGTAATTGATTTTATTATAATATTCTTAGTGAGCCGACCTACACATTTGGTCTTAGGTTTTGGTATATATGTAAGATCTCATTTGTGAGATTAATATAAGGAATAGGACAAGGAATGTAATAAGGTATTTTGGTATATGTGAATATAAGCAGAGCTATACACGTAGACATCATTTGAAGATTCAAGGAAGGTTTTGGAGAAGACAATCAAAGCTTAACCGGTACTGAATCTAGCATATGAAGATGCTATTTTGAGCAGTACATTATCATTGGATCTAGCCATCCAATTGTAGTCAGTGTGACTCCCATCTTGTGATTGATCAGTGAGCTCTAGGCAGTTGGCCTTTCTGCATGTGCAGACTCCATATTGTACACACATACTATCTGCAGTAGTATCATCTGATTGTGGGTAAGGTTTCCCACCGTGGTTTTTCCCCTTATAGGGTTTCCACATATAAATATATGTGTTATGTGTTGTGGATGTTATTTGTCTATCTGTTTCATGCAATAAACTTTACCGGTATTGTAATTAACTGTTAAACTGTCTACCGACATTATACATCAAGTTTGATTAAGTTAGATTTGGGTTGAAATTAATTGATAACTGATTCACCCCCCCCTCTCAGTTGCCTCCGGGTTCTAACAATGGTGTCCTAAGGGGTCATATTGTGTCCTACGACCCCTTAGGACTCTATATGACCCCTTACAACACCAAATTGTGTTGTTATGGGTCATATTGTCTTAAGGGGCCATATTATGTCATATGACCCCTTTAAGACACCATATGGCCCCTTAGGACACAATATGACCCTTTATGACTCTATACGGTGTCGTTATGGGTCATATGACCCCTTATGACCCCTTATGACACCATATGGTGTCGTTAGGGGTCGTATGGTGTCCTAAGAGGTCATGTGATACCATATGACCCCTAAGGACAACATATGACCCCTTATGACACCATATTGGGTTGTTATGGGTCCTATGGTGTCCTAAGGGGTCATATTGTGTCCTACGACCCCTTAGGGTACCATATGACCCCTTACAACACCAAATTATGTCGTTATGGGTCATATTGTGTTTTAAGGGGCCATATTATGTCATATGACCCCTTTAAGATACCATATGATCCCTTAGAACACAATATGACCCTTTACGACTCTATACAATATCGTTATGGGCCATATGACCCCTTATGACACCATATGGTGTTGTTAGGGGTCATATGGTGTCCTAAGGGGTCATGGGATACCATATGACCCCTTATGACAACATATTGGGTCATTATGGGTCTTATGGTGTCCTAAGGGGGTCATATGGTGTCCTAAGGGGTCTTTTGGTGTCCTAAGGGGTCATATTGTGTCCTACAACCCCTTAAGACACCATATGACCCCTTACGACACCAAATTGTGTTGTTATGGGTCATATTGTGTCCTAAGGGGTCATATTGTGTCATATGACCCCTTTAAGACACCATATGACCCCTTAGGACACAATATAACCCTTTACAACTCTATACGGTGTCGTTATGGGTCATATGACCCCCTATGACACCATATAGTGTCGTTAGGGGTTGTATGGTGTCCTAAGGGGTCATGGAATACCTTATCACCCCTAAGGACAACATATGACCCCTTATGACACCGTATTGGGTCGTTATGGGTCCTATGGTGTCCTAAGGGGTCATATTGTGTCCTACTACCCCATAGGACACCATATGACCCCTTATGACACCAAATCATGTTGTTATGGGTCATGTTATGTCCTAAGGGGTCATATTATGTCATATCACCCCTTTAAGACACCATATGACCCCTTAGGACACAATATGACCCTTTATGACTCTATACGATGTCGTTATGGGTCATATGACCTCTTGTGACCCCTTATGACACCGTATTGGGTCGTTATGGGTCCTATGGTGTCCTAAGGGGTCATATTGTGTCTTATGATCCCTTAGGACACCGTATGACCCCTTACGACACCAAATTGTGTTGTTATGGGTCATATTGTGTCCTAAGGGGTCATATTGTGTCATATGACCCCTTTAAGACACCATATGACCTCTTAGGACACAATATGACCCTTTACGACTCTATATGGTGTCGTTATGGGTCATATGACCACTTATGACCCCTTATGCAACCATATGGTGTCGTTAGGGGTTGTATGTGTCATAAGGGGTAATGTGATATCATATGACCCCTAAGGACAACATGTGACCCCTTATGAAACCATATTGGGTCGTTATGTGTCCTATGGTGTCCTAAGGGGTCATATTATGTCCTACGACCCCTTAGGACACCATATGACCCCTTAAGACACAAAATTATGTCTTTATGAGTCATATTGTGTCATATGACCCCTTTAAGACACCATATGACCCCTTAGGACACAATATGACCCTTTACGACTCTATACGGTGTCGTTATGGGTCATATGACCCCTTATGACCCCTTATGACACCATATGGTGTCGTTGGGAGTTGTATAGTGTCCTAAGGGGTCATGGGATACCATATGACCCCTTATGACACCATATTGGGTCTTTATGGGTCCTATGGTGTCCTAAGGGGTCATATTGTGTCCTACAACCTCTTAGGACACCATATGACCCCTTACGACACCAAATTGTGTCGTTATGGGTCATATTGTGTCCTAAGGGGTCATATTGTGTCATATGACCCCTTTAAGACACCATATTACCCCTTAGGACACAATATGACCCTTTACAACACTATACGGTGTCGTTATGGGTCATGTGATCCCTTATGACCCCTTATGACACCATATGGTGTCATTAGGGGTCATATGGTGTCCTAAGGGGTCATGGGATACCATATGACCCCTAAGGACAACATATGACCCCTTATGACACCATATTGGATCGTTATGGGTCTTATGGTGTCCTAAGGGGTCATATTGTGTCCTACGACCCCTTAGGACACCATATAACCCCTTACGACACCAAATTGTGTCGTTATGGATCATATTGTGTCCTAAGGGGTCATATTGTGTCATATGACCCCTTTAAGACATCGTATGACCCCTTAGGACACAATATGACCCATAATGACCCAATATAGTGTCATAAGGGGTCATTTGTTGTCCTTAGGGGTCATATGTTATCCCATGACCCCTTAGGACACCATATGACCCCTAACGACACCACATGATGTCATAAGGGGTCATAAGGGATCATATGACCCATAAGGACACCACATAGAGTCGTAAAGGGTCATATTGTGTCCTAAGGGGTCATATTGTGTCATATGACCCCCTAATCTCCCTCTCCCTCTCCCCTAACCTCTCTCTCTCTTCCTCTCAATCTCTCTCTCTCCCCCTCTCCCCTAATCTCTCTCTATATCCCCTAATCTCTCTCTCCCCCCCTCCCCTAATCTCTCTCTCTCTTAAATATGAGTACTGAAATCGGATATATGATTTCATCGGATATTCGGTTTCTGCCACTGCCATTAATGTGGAAATAGTAAAAAAAAGGCGGCAATGGGAATTATTTTTGGGACAACAAATTTATGCATTAAAATCAGATATCTGATATAATCCGATATCCGATTATATCGGATATCCAATTTTTGTAAATAAAAAAGAGCCTTGTGGGCCATTTTGTGGATTCCAACGGCCCACATTCTTCACATTATGTTTTCTGTCGACAATCACGGGTTTTTCAGATAGGTTGAGACAAATTTGTGCTTTTGAGAGATTCTTAAAGTCAAATCTTACATTGTCAATCATTTAGGAGAATCTTTATGGAGGTAAATGGGGAGTAGTAGTCGTCGGAAGTCTAAACGCAAAAGAAAGCTTCCAAATGACCAAATTGAAGTGTATAGAGAAAGAGATAGAGAAGGTCATAGGAGGAGAAGATAATGTATGTTAAAATATTGCTAATGTTACTTCAAGTGAAGAGGTAATTGAATTTGAAAATGTTAAACAAGTTATTGAAAATGAAAATGTAGATTTTGAAAGTGAAAATGTTGAAAATGTTGAAAGTGATAATAAAAATGCTCAATATGACGTGAGAATGGAAAGTGAAAATTTGGGAGTTGACAATGAAGGTATCCATAATTTTGGTGTAAATATGAAATTTTTTGACATTGGAGGTGAAAATGTAGAAAATTTTGACATAGGAGGTGAGCATGTAGAAAATTTTGACATTGGAGGTGAAAATATGGAAAACTTTGACATTGAAGGTAGAATTGCTCAACCAAGTGAACAATATGTAACACCTAATTTCTTAATAAATGAAGACCCTCTCATGGATGAAAGACAAATTCCAAATCCAAGACCTTCAAGAACCCCAAAATGGTTACTTGAATTTGATGATAACATTATTGCAAATCTTGAAGGCAAGAGGTCAACAAGAGCCATTCAATTGTGGGCTACAAAACTTTTCGATCAAAATTTTAGCAATAAGACATTGACTGAGAAATGCCAAATTTTTGTTCAATTGCTAAAGATGATAAAGATGAGACCATTGCTAAACAAATTGAAGATTCGTATGAACAAGAAGATGGAGAGAAATTCTATTATTGCCAAAAATCTATTTGATTCTCTCAATTCTATTGGAAAGAATACCAAGGAAAGAGATAAGAGAGCCGCTTGAAGAGTGATTACAACCTCCTTAGTAAGCCTTCAATTGAGGAAGGCTCGTCAAATGAGACAAACTTGAGTTGATTTCAACATAAACCGTAAAACTTTGGATAGAGAACTTGCACGAAGATAAAGACTTGACAGTCCACTTCAACATGATACATGGGCTTTTGGTGGGAGGCTTCCATCTGTTGATAGAAAGTTGACTGACAATGTGAAGGAGGAGATTCAACAATTTTGGCACTCTAATTATAGAGTATCACCCAATGTAAAGGACATTTTGAAATTAAGAATCGACAACCGAGACCGTACACCACATCCCAAACATTTCTTGGAATTAAGCCAAACAATGTTGTACAATTTTTTTTGTGAAGTACATCCAACTTTGCAAATATCACAAAGGGCCTTCGAATATTTGAAGCCATTTTATTGTGTACCTCTTAAGATTCATAATACTTGTTGTTGCAAGTACCATGTGGAGTTTTCAATGTACCATGAAATTTTATGCCATATTCGTTCTACAATGCATACTAATGAGATGTTGCAGGAGTGTGGTGCAATGCTATTTCTGAGATCATCAAGAGACTTGCAAGATCTATTTTTATGCCCTAGAGATGATGACTGCTATTTCTATAGAAATGAATTTTTGAATGAGAAGTGCTCACAATGTGGTGAGTTGTCAAAGTTTGTTTCATGTTTTCATGAGGGAAGGGAACATGAGTTTGGAAAGAATTATGTTGAGAAAAAAAGATATGAGACAGTGAAATATACTTTGAAGAGTGGAGGTGAAGTTTCTAGATGTGAATTAGTCTCAAGAGAAGTGAGTGTTGGTGATTTTATTTTGGATTTTAAAGAAAATATTTTCTACAAGTATGGAAGGCACACCCATAGGTCTCAATGGTTGGATCAACAGTTCAGGATGTGTAATAACTCTTTCCCGATTGGCACTATTGTATCGGTGGTTGATTTTGCAAAGAACTATACATTGGAACCACGAAATGAGGTACAGTCTCAGTACTACAATTCAATCCAGACTGCTAATTTTGTTCACATTACATATAGACATGCTCCTGATAGTACACAAGAGGATAGTAAGATAATCAGGGAGTATCATTTTTATATGAGTGATGATAGATCACACTCCTTCGAGTATGTGCAACATCATTTCAAGAATTTTTTGAGTTCTTGCATGAGAAAGATATTGCAATTGATCGACATATCATATGGTCAGATAACTGAACGAGTCAATTCAAGAATGCCCGTATGTTTTATTGGTTGAGTAGAATGCATGTAGAGAGGCATATACCTCATATTTGGTGTTTTTTTGAGGCAGGGCATGGGAAGGGGGAGCATGATGGAGCAAGTGCATGTTTGAAGAGAACTCTAGTTAAGGAGCAATTGAGGATTTTAGGTGCAAATTTCTCTGATGCACGTTCTATTGTTGATTGGTGTAGTTCAACATTGTCACATGGAGGTACTCTTGATTCAGCAGTGACCAAATTCTTTTGGTTGGTTGAGGAGGGTACAGTGGGATATAGATTGGATTGTCAAACAATTAAAGATTCTTCAAAGATGCATTCATTTCTCAGTTAAGATGCAAGTACATGGACCATTTGGACACAAGCATTGGCTTTTTTTTGTCAGAGTTGTGGTCGGTGTGATTGGGATCAGTTTGAGTCAAGTGAGTGGGTTGATACGTGGGTTCCCCAATATCGAACTCCTTTATCTCAAACAATATCCTAGTCAAACGATGACATGGAAATTTCAATTGAGTATGACCGTCTATCAGATCTTGTACAACCAGGACATGTTTTTTGCAGTTGTTGCACTGGAAGGGAATGAAGAGAGATCAAAATATTGGTTGAAATGATGTGTATAGGGAAAACAAAAGCTAACACAACCAGTGACAGATGATGATGGGTTCACATATCCTACAGGTTCAGTTGTTGTTGTGGGAACTTGGTTGTGAACATACATGATTAGAAAGAATGGCATACCTGCATTTGAAGACTATGAGAGAAACAAAATTATTCTCATGTATTCACACCTTATTATAGCTACAATTTTTGATGATATAATTATCACAAAACCTTTATGCTCATGCAGGTCTTTTTGATGATATGCAACACTATCACATTATGATTTTTGCATCAACATAATGGGTTCTCTTGATATAATTCTAAGGGACATATTTTATGGTATATAATCCCACATTTTCATTTATTATCATGCATTTCAGTTGAAGTGATTATCATAAAGCCTTTATGTTCATGCATGCATTTTATGTGCAGACTAACAATTCTTAAAAATACAGGTTCATGCTAGATCATTCGTCGTTGACTAGTTTACTCTTTGTGATGGTACATATTCCTTTGTGCATTAATGAGGATAAATTTTGTGCATAAACACTAAGTCCCTCACTTTTTCAATGTGATTAAATTTTGTAAACTTTCACACACTATGTCAAGTGAATGTATAGCCATTTAGAAATGACAATATATACCATTGTCTTCAACCATGCAGAGAAATGCAGTGAGAAGGGCTTTAATCAACATGCGTCTTTATTCAAAGTTATGCTTGTAGACTTTGCAGAGAAACTGGTAAGTTTCGTAATTATACAATCTTGTACATCTTAAAAATGTTTCAAATGATCTATTTATAATTTGACAAACTAATTTGTATTAAGTGTTATAATTTGTTTCTTGTAGCACATTCATTCCACATAAAAAGGTTGCTTATTTTGGTCTTCACTTATATGCAGACATTGTTGTACGCAAGATTTTCTCTTAGAACATGAGGATGTCTAATGCAGATGAAGTGGGATGTTGTATTTGTATATGGATGTGAGTTGATGTAACTTTTCTATGATGATATACGATGTCCATGAGAAAACTGGTTTAGTTATATTGATGATATACAATGTATCTGTACATGAGTACATTGGTGTAGTTGTATTGATAATGATGAAAAACCATGTTTGCATATTTGTTCATGGATGTCACATGCAAGTGTAATGGTAATTATGTGTATACAATACATGGAAATATTGATGATCATTATGTGTCTATAGTGTAATGCTTGTTTATCTATATTTTTTCATTGAATGAGACTGACAAATTTTTTGCCAGCTGAAAAAATGCTACCCTAATAAAATCCTAGGGAAAATTGAAAAACCAAGATAGGATTTTGTAGGGACCCCTCTCATGGCCCCGTAGGTTCAAACAAATCATTCACAGGTGCCACATATTTTGAGTTAGGGCCCGACAAAGTTTGATAATTTTTAGCACTTAAGGTGCTTAAGGGACGATGCTGATAGGGTATGACCCCGAGCGTTCGACCAAGTTGGGGGGGGGAGGAAATAGGAGCATGCATAGGGTACTAATGTTTAACTGGAAATGTCAGAACTGATGGTTCATGATCACGATGAGCAAAACGAGAAATTGGCCATGCGACAACATTCGATTGAATGAGATTGACAACTTTTTTGCCAACTGAAAAAATGCTGCCCTAATAAAACCGTAGGGAAAATTGAAAAATAAAGATAGGTTTTTATAGGGACCCCTTTTGTGGACCCATAGGTTCAAATAGATTGTTTGTAGGTGCCACGGATTCTGAGTTAGGGCCCCTCAAAGTTTGACAATTTTTAGCACTTAGGGTGCTCAAGGGATGACGTCGGTAGGGTATGACCTTGAGTGTTCGAATGAGTGGGGGGGGGGAAATAGGAGCATGCATAGGGTAATAATGCCTAACTGGACATGTTAGAACTGACAGTTCATGATCACGATGAGTAGCACGAGAAATTGGCGATGCGACAACATTCGATTGAATGAGACTGATGATTTTTTTGCCAACTGAAAAAATGTTGCCCTAATAAAACCCTGGGTAAACTTGAAAAACCGATATAGGATTTTGTAGGGACCCCTCTCATGGCCCCATAGGTTCAAAAAAATCATTCACAGGTGCCATGGATTCTGAGTTAGGGCCCGCCAAATTTTGATAATTTTTAGCACTTAGGGTGCTCAAGGGATGACACCAGTAGGGTATGACCTCGAGCGTTCGACCGAGTGGGGGTGGGGGGGGGGGAATAGAAGCATGCATAGGGTAATAATTCCTAACTGGACATGTCGGAACCGATGGCTCGTGATCACGATGAGGAGAACAATAAATTGGCCACGCGACAACATTTGATTGAATGAGATTGACGATTTTTTTTGCCAACTGAAAAAATGCTGCCCTAATAAAACCGTAGGAAAACTTGTAAAACCAAGATAGGATTTTGTAGGGACCCCTCTCATGGCCCCGTAGGTTTAAATAGATCATTCACAGGTACCACGGATTCTGAGTTAGGGCTCGTCAAAGTTTGACAATTTTTAGCAGTTAGGGTGCTCAAGGGACGACACCGATAGGGTATGACCCTGAGCGTTCGATCGAGTGGGGGGGGGGGGAAATAGGAGCATGCATAGGGTAATAATGAATTGTATTGTTCATTAAATGAATTGTATTGTATTGTTCATTAAATGAATTGTATTTTATTGTTCATTAAATGAATTGTATTCTTCATTAAATAGCCATTATTAATCATTGTTAATTATTGGATTGAAGATTAAATTTTTCCATGATAACACCATGCACACATAAGAAACAATTTATATGATCAAATATCAACTTCTGTATATATGAAAATGTCAAATGATTACAAGTGTATGCCCATACACAAATATGGCATAAACACCAACTCAAACAAAATGTATGTCTATATACTTGAATGTATGTCCATATATAAAATATACATGCCAACTAGACATGTAAGCATCGCAAAAATATCTATAACTTCCTAAGCTACTGATGGATCATCAAAATTGATCCTCTTCGCCGCACTTCTCGGCCTTGAAGGATCCTGCATAAGAAAAAAAAAACCACGATTAAGATTAGTTATATTATATAACTCACATTCGAAAAGTTAACATAAAATGAACTATTCTTGTTTACCTCATCTCCACGTTTTCTCCTCGGCTTTGGAGGACTCTTGATTTATGTCTTCGATAGAGGAGGTATGTTTTCAATATTTTCATACACAACCTACATATGTTCACAAACATGACATTGATACAAGTTAGCATATAATTGTCACTGATAATAACGAATTATATCTACTAAACACAAAATAAAATAAACACACATGTACTCGAGGCATCTCTTCTTCTTCATCTTCTTCTTCTTCATCATCTTCAGGTATAGTGGGTGTAGTCAACAAGGATGTGAAGCCAAGAATTTTATGTACATATACACAACAAGTATGTGAAACTATCAATCTATGTCTAGACGTGTATAATCATTATAGGTTATTTAAACTATTCATTCAATCATATTTGCATTTAATTACCTTTCCCTTGTCTCCAGCTACACTACCAGATCCCAAATCACACAACCCCACACTTGCGCTACTTATGCCCTACAAGAGTAAAATAAGATATACATGCAAGTTACTGCATAGTCTAATTAATACCAATATAAATGATGAGCATGTATGTACAATAAAATACAAACGACTAGGTACAATAATATATGTACTATAAAGCTACCAAGGCCAAATGAAATGTCCATCAAGGTGCCCTCTTGGATTTGTGTCAACTCCTCTGTCATCAACTGTTAAATAGACCATGTAAATAAAAATTAGTACTTAATATTATCTTGATTATAAATATTCATTTAAAATATAGAATGAACTGTGAAAATACAAATCTTACCACTACATTATCAATGTATGATGAAGGTGCCTCCTCACCTCTAGCATGCGAGGACTCTCCAAAATATCCTCTAGTCTCTATCATAACATATGGTGCATCGTGCGTCTCATGCACCTCATAATCTACAGTGTGCGCAAGAGGATCAATAGGCTGTCCAACTGGACCCAAGCATAGGTGCCCACACATGACACAACTATGGGGCACACAAATGTGTGGAGCCGAGGAGGACGTGTCAGTGCTACTGGATGCACCGCTACCATCAAAAGTAGGTTGAGCTACTGCCCCAGCCTGAGAAACCAAAAGGCTACTCAAAGAGTGAATAGTCGATATGGTCTGTGATGCCGCCTCACAGATGATATCTAGATGTTGCACTGGAGGTGGGGGATCAACAAGAGGAGGGGGGACATATGGGCCCTGGACTACTCTGACTGCCCCAGGTCTATTTTGGGGCATACCTAAACCCACACCCTGGAAAGGTTGGATGTCAAAGTAGTTCACATGTTTTCCTAAAACAAACTCAACATACAATTTTTTGATGAAGTAGAAGGGGACATCAAGATTGTTGTTGGGTGGTTTATCGAAAAAAATCCACCAACGATCCCAAAAGTGTTTCACAATACCATCATTTGTGCACCATTTAATAGAAATTTTTATTTTTTGGGGGTCTATGGGTTGACCAATGTGGGGATTCACAAACAATACAGCGATAACATCTTTGGATATCTCGAGATCCTTGATCTCCTTATAGGACAAGCCATCCACATATTGTTCCCTCATAGAATCTCGCCACAAAAGAGCGACATTGTGCTCCTCTGTGATGGTTTCTATACTCTTTATGATCGACATGAGGGGATCAAACATTGGGTTCAAGCGAGGGATCCTACGATAGACAACTGCAATCCCCCTCAATTGGTTCAAATTTTATGCAATTAAATCCTAAATTGAGGGGGGGTTTGGCAAAGGAGGGTTTTGTGTAGGAGGGTTTGGTTGTTGCAGTTGTGGTTGATCAATGTTTTCACTGTTATCTCCCATTTTTAACCTAATTGAATGTAAACAATTGAATTTAGTTAACAAATTAGAACAATTTTGTATTTGATTTAAAAAAACCTAGTTTTCATGAATAAAACATATTTTGAATGAAAAAACAAATAAACATTAAAAAAAATGGAAAAATTTGAATGAGAATGATGAAAAACAATAAAAATCCTACCATTTAATGGATTTTTTTGTAAATTTGGGTCACAAATAAGATATTGGGTCTAATCGGATATTGGATTTGAAAGAAATCGCGCAGCTCGTGGGTGAAAAATAACCCACGGGCTGTCACAATCCACTTATATTGTCTCAAAAAATCGGATATCCGATAAAATCCAATATCTGATTTTATCGAATATCAGACTTTTATAGTTAAATTATTTTAAAATAACATTATATTATATAATTTAATAATATATTATATAATATTATATTATTTCAATATAATATATTATTATATTATATAATATGTATTATATAATATATAATATAATATAATAATATATTATATAATATAATAATATATTATATATTATATATTATATAATACGTATTATATAATATATAATATTATATTATATTATATATTATAATATTATATTATATTATATATTATATAATATGTATTATATTATATAATATATAACACATATTATATAATACGTATTATATAATATATAATATTATATTATATTACATAATATATTATATAATATATAATATAATATAATATTATATTATATGTTATATAATAATAAATTATATATTACATATTATATAATATATATTTTTTTGTATTAAGTATCATAGAATCACAAAGCTCATTTTTTGCTCATTCGAGCATCCACGTTACAAACTTATTACAAATACCAGCTCCTTTCGAGCAAACTTATTACAAATACTAGCTCCTTTCGAGCACCAAACTAGAAACAACAATTGGAATACCAAGGGTCACAACTTAGAAATCCACTCTAAACAATGAGACAAATACAACCAATGGAAGACCAAGAGTCACAACTTAGAATTCTACACAAAGGTGTCCCTCATTGGAGTTGAACTTGGGTCTCCACATTGAGAACTCAATGCTTTGACCAACTAAGCTCAACCCCTTGGACTATAATATATTATTATATAATATATAATTTATTTTTTAATTTAAAATTACCTATAAAAATCGGATATCCGATATTCTCGGTTATTCGATATCCGATTTGCCTAGGTGTTTACCATGACAAGGTGTACTGACACCCAGACCAAGCAAAAAGTCAACATAGATTTTTGTGTTTTTAGGCGAGTGGAAAAGGCTTTTTTTTTCACATCGCCACTTTTTGGCCCCCCATGATCCTGCACTAACCCTTATCATTATGTATAATATTCTTGCGCACCAATTTTTTATGAAACATTTAGTTTGGTTTCCTAATGCGATTCCTGTAGTTGATGATAGTAGAACTAGAGGTAACTCCTATAGCCAAAGGAGAAGAATGCAGTTTGAACGTTCAACATTGATCAATTCATTCCATAACTACCAAAAGGATTCCAACCAGTTGTAGAACTCCTTAGTACATGAGACACCTTTCCATAATGACTATCATTAAGAATTTGTTATAATTTTTTATCAGGGATATTTATGTTCCATAGTGGTTGGTTGTATAGTCCTAATAGGACTCTATTGATAAACTTATAAGGCACTGAGAGGGGGGGTGAATTAGTGCAAGCAAAAACAATACGAATTTGATCACCAACTTAAACAACTTAAAACTTAACAAGCATAAGAGAAATATCACCACATAAGCTAATTCCCAATAAAATAAATTCCACATAACACAAGAGATTTATACTTGGTATCCCAAAAAGGAAAAACCACGATGGGAGTTAATACCCACAAGATTCACTATCTGCAGAATAGAAATATTGATCGGTTAAGGTCTTACAAACATGCCCTGTTAGGAGTAGACCCAGTTAGGAGTCACCCAGTTAAGTGATTCAAATGATGAGCCCTGTTAGGAGCTTTGACCTGTTAGGATCAACCTCACAAGAGGATTTAACACTCTAATATAGAGCTGCCCGGTTAAGGGATTTACAATGTAAGGCCTGTTAGGACCTACCCAGTTAGGGAATTTTACTGTCGTAACTATTAGGATAACAACAGGTCAAATGATCTTCATGTGACACCTCTGTGTCTGATAAGATCCACTTTAGATCCTCAAAACATCAATAACACATCAATACAAAGCTTCACTAATCATCGCACAATCACAATCTCAATATTCGCCTTTGATCTTATGTCTATCTCATAACTCATCACACTTTTTATAGACATCAACTAAGTCAGCTACAACCTTGGAACAATTTCCTAGGTTCAATGAATCTAGACAAAATAAATTTACACACCAAACTTATGTCGACCACCAACATAACAAATCAAAACTTGTGTCGTTTTACCGATTTAAGTGACTTTATCACTACTGGTTAAGTGTTCATCAGAATACCTACTCTGTACATCAAATCTCGCTTGTTTGGTTGAATCTGCCAATGCAGTCATGAACATAGCTCCAAATACCTATCACCATCACTCATGTAAAACCGCATCATTCAACTTTTCATAAATCACCTGTATCGGTTGCATGAATGCAACTTTGTCTTTGTTTACCGGTTAAGAACCTATTTGCCGGTTCATTGGTAAACTGTCAACTGTACTGGTTGGCTTACAAGACTTAGATGACAACAAAAATATTGTTGCCATCAATGACAATAAAAGACTTAGTCATCTAACAAGAATCTCAATCTCTTCATCACATTCACCAATCAATCATTTACTGGTTGCAATCACCAACAATCTTTACCGGTTCAGTCAAATGCCAACATCTATGCCTATTTATGCTTTCTTAGAATTAATAATCCTCTTCCTTATACTTAGAGTTATTTAAAACTAGTCTTAGTTAGATAGTAAGATTTAGTTTATGTATAAGTCAAGAAAATACCAAATGTGGTTAACAACTCTTTGGTTCAAGTTTCTCATTTTGCAGTAGTTTCATAACATGTTTTATGTATGATGAATTTTAATGAATGAACATATCCTGATCTATCAACTTAATTTTATCAATATTTGGAGAGTGTATTTACCCCAAGGTAGGTCCCACTTGAGGTAAACACCACTATGCATTTCATTTCTATAAATTAGTTAGTTATATTTTTCCATCAAAAGTTAGTTATTTTAATTCCATAGTTTATGTTTAGTTTTGTCAATAGCATAGATTTTTGGTCATGTATTTCTTAGTCCCTATAGCAGTACCATTTTGTGAATGAGCATAGCATAGATTTATTTGATTACTATTTAATTAGAATAGATTAATTTTTTTTCTATTTTAATTATTACCTAATATTGTTGCAAGTTAATTTCCTTTTGTAACTATGATTTACTTTAGATGAAGCACATCCTTTGAAATTAATGTAAGATAGTTGTTTTAAATACCAATAGATTAGATAGGCTCATAGTGCACATATAGTCCTAACCCATTTCACATTCATGTCCCTGGGTTGACAAGTTAAATGTATCTTATTATCTATTAGAAGTTTCTCAGTATAGGATGGTTCATCCTTGAGTTATAGATATTGATTTAGTTAGTTTGAATTATCAAGTGGATGTAAGGAAC
The DNA here is from genome assembly GCF_030272615.1 of Cryptomeria japonica. Taxonomy (NCBI): domain Eukaryota; kingdom Viridiplantae; phylum Streptophyta; class Pinopsida; order Cupressales; family Cupressaceae; genus Cryptomeria; species Cryptomeria japonica. The sequence continues at coordinate 502,497,133 of NC_081414.1, forward strand.
ACTATAGAAACAAATATCCATAAATCAATAGAAAATAGATGGGGATCATAATACCAAATTGTTTCATCAAATATCCTCAAGCATAGGAAAATTAATAGGATAGCCAAGTTAATATTAGATAGTGGGAATATCATTTATTCAAAAGAACAAATTCAACAAGAAGGTGTTATATTTTACAAGGAACTATTAAACCCCAATTCTTGCCCCAATCAAGAGAATGAATCTATCATTAATCAATTACTTAAAATCATCCCAAACTCTATTACTCCTCAATATTTTTCTATGATGGAAAGAGTTATTTCTCTTGATGAAGTTACAGAAGTTGTCTTTTAAATCTGACTCATTTAAAGCCTTGAGGTTGGATGGTTTTCATCCAATCTTCTTCCAAATCTATTGGGACATTGTGAGAAAAGACATAGTCAAACTAGTAAGCGAATTCTTCTACTTTGATAATATTTTTGTTGGTACAATAAAGGCATTTTACCTTGGTTATTTCTCACCTATGTCCTAATTACACGTAACTTAAGCTTACTTAAGGAACTGCATAGGAGTTGTTGGAGCAATCTACTTTAGGTGGACTTATCATGTTATTACTTTATCATATCCACTAATAGTGGTTCCACTTTTCCACCTTTAGTGGGCGATCTACCTTTTGTGGTGTTATCACACTATCACCCATCTTCTTTAGGTGGGATGATAGATTTTCATTTAGTTTATCATGTCATGAGATAAAAAAACTTGTCATTATCTCATTCATTCCTTTGTAATCACCTTGGCTATATAACCAAGCGGTCTCCTATGTGCATTTGTCCAATTCTTTGCATCATTTATGAGAATGTAGTTTGTTCTTGTCTCTACTATTCTCTCTTATTGTTGTGCTATTATTTAGGCCTCTAGATCTTGGGTGGATACCTTCATAGAAAATTATTATATGGTATCATAGCCATTAGGGTGAATTTTTATAGTCATTTTGAGAGAATTTTGGTGCATATTTGGGGTTTGATTTTCATGGATTTCTATTACAGGTCAAAATTGGAGCTTTTTGGGTCAAATATAAGGATTCAATTGGGTTTAGGAGGTTTGATAATGTTAGAATCACCTTTTTTAAATCCAAATTTGATTCTAGAGGCAAAATCTAGAGCCATTTAAAGTTTAGAAGTGGTTACCAAATTTGGGAGGTACCTACAATTTTGGAGTGCTTTGGGCCAAATCTGACCTTGTCATCATGCTCAAAAGGATATACAACCCCAAGATTGCCTATCAAATAATCCAATTTGGACAGTGGTTTTCGAGGCAAAAAAATTAGCAGGCGGGCCATACGACCCTACTTGCATAGGCAGTACAAATTTATTAAAAAAAAATATTTTGTAGATTTATTTTTAAAATTTTAAATCATAGTTTTTTTATTGTAAACTTGAAAAGTTTTATTGTTTAATAAAAACAACAAAAACAAGTTTTTTAAAAGCTTGCAATACCTATGTAGAGGTAGGTATGGGTGGGCCCCACTGCCCTCTCCACACTGCAATATCAAAGAATCACCAAACGAAACAAATTGATTCAACACCGCCCCTACAAATTGTGCCACATAGTGTCCACATGGAGCCCACTCGATAGTCTTTAGCCATGTGGGACCCTTTCATACATCCAATGCCAATGAACCCCAACTTCGAGCATACACATTACACAGTCTGCATGAGGATCCATAGACCCTGCTAACTATTTTACATGGCCATGTAGATAGACAACCATGTGGGAACATTCTAATAGCGTAATCTTGCCATAACATAGTCCACACGACATCGCACACATTAGACAATGTATTGCATGTAGACCCAATCTTTGACATGAAGGACAATCATATTGTACCACACAAATCGCAACAAGAGATAAATAAGAAACACATGTCACTATTCCATTACCTATAGTACATGTCACTTAGCATGTCATGTCATTCCACATCAGCAATCAATTTGGTCCATATGCAAATTGGTATCCAGTTAGCACATTCACCAAAACATCGTTGGCTCTCAACTCTTGCAACGCCTTGCACATGATAACTACAATTAATTTGTAATACACAATATATAAATTGGAAAAAAAGTCCCTATACAACAAATTTGGGGTTAATGTTTATGCCCACTCCCCTTATGGTTTGCATTTTCAGTTTGATAGGAAAACTTCAAATGGTGATATCTTATTTATATGACCTCCTTTTTTAGTACAATTTTTTTTCAATTTGGGCTATAATTTTGTGTTCTACGCTATGGTGTAGGTTATTTTCAATGATGATGTCTGGTTTTTATAGAAAATTGATTTTTTGATAGGTCTTACTATCCAATCCTCGATTTTGCAACTTACAAGGCTTCATTCAAGCTCATACAACCTCCTTTTTAGGTGTTTTTTTAAAAGTGCACAGTTTTTCATATACTTCACTTTGGTGTTATCTACAACATTGTAAATTGTATCCCTATACAATTTCATCCTCACCTAGCCCTCACCTTGGCGTTCCGGCCTTCAGTGCTTAATGTCTGCCTTGAAGATGCTCATACCATATTGGAATCTACATTTTCATCTCCTTACCTAGCCTTTGTCCCATTTTGAGTACTAATTGATAGGACTAGAGTGCCTTGGTCCTCCCAATCAAGACCCAAAATAAGACCTCACAATGGTCACTTGATGTGGGTGAAAAATCTGGTTGTGTGTCCACCTACTCTGTAAATTCAAACATTTAATACATGATTAGGTATACAAGGAATCCTACACCCCTCATTTGGTAACTAGAAATGAGAAATGAAATCATAAGTGAGCTCTCAATTACACTCTAGGAAAATCAATTCAAGTCTATATGAGAAAGCATTCAAGTATTCATCAAGAATTGAAGGAGAAGGTCAAGTCAAGATCAAGAATTCATGTGCATGCATCCATGCTCAACCTTCTATGAAGACATTCTACATTGCATCACAAAACTTTGCATGAGGATTCAATTAAACTTTATTAAGGTATCAAGTTCAAGCATTTTTTAGATCAGATCTAGCCTTTCACTCAAAAGGAATGTATTATATTTCAGTTCAATTCCATTTCAATTATCAATTCAATCCAAGTTTAATTCCTAAATTGGGGTTTGAACTAAGGAAAACCCCAATAAACCAAACCTATTTCCTTCTTTATTTGTGCAAGGAATTGTCTCAAGATCTATGAGCAAGGAATTTGGCAGTGTAGACGATGACAATCAAACTCAGATTTTGGAGATGTAAAAATAAAATGACCAGGACGATCGACTCCCCTCAACCTTGAGAATTTATGACGACCATGTGCATCATCTTGATCCAAAAATATCCAACATGTCTACCCCTAATATTTGGAGGATCAGGGCAACCTAATCCCCTTAGTCCCAACCATTCAACTCGAATCTTCTGTTATACGTTTTGATCCAATTTCCCTCCCCAGATCTAGGTTTACAACTTTGCAAGATATTAGGAACATTTTGTTGCTATGGTATTATGTCAATTTCTCATTGTTTGTCCTTGTTCTAGAATTGCAAGTCAACCCTAATTACAATTCAATTTCAAATCTAACAAGGGAAGAATTAACCTAATATGAATTTAGCCCTTTTAGGATTAGATCAATCAAGTTCAATTCCCTTCCCTTAATGTAAGGTGATCCCATGAAAATTAGTGGATTTATGTAGTAAGGTGTTGAAGCCCTTATTTTCACCACATCTTACATTATCAGTTTGTAGTGATTGTGAGTAGAAATTATACTTTTAGAATATAGTCATTTTTGGCCTATTTTGGCATATGTAATGCTTGGATCTCAATTTGGTCTTTTGTATTAGTGATTTCAGTATGCCATAACTTGATTGAGGTAGTTGTAAACAATAAAATCAAAAGTCCACTTTGCCTTGTTTTGCAAGTGGCCATTGTACACTCACTAAGTATAAAGTGCCAAATCATCATTTTTTTAATTCTTAATTTTTTTGGGGGGGGGATTCTCTTTGATTGAGTGAATTGGAGGGTGTATTGTGCTTGTTCTCCCCCCCCCCCCCCCCCCCTCTCTCTCTCTCCCCTTTGTGCTCTTTTTATTTTCAATTATGGGTTCTCCTAAATTTCTACTTTTAACTCCACATAATTATGCAACTTGGAAAGTTAATGCATGGAGTAAACTAATGGAAAAATATTTAAATAATTATGTTAATGGAACAATTTCAAAACCCTCAGATCCTAAAGTTGATCCTAATATAAAAATACTATTGCTTATTAGGAGTTCTATGGCTCTTGGAATGTTGATAGAGTATATATGTCCTAATCTTATCTTTTACATTGAAAAGTATAAGACAATCCAGGAATCTTGGGATAAACTTGGTCAATTGTATGGTCAGGTTGATGATAATAGAAGATACACACTTGAAAGTTATATCTTAAGTTTAAATCCTAAGGATTGTTGGCATTGCATGAAGATTGCATTGATGAAGTATAGTGTTGTCATTGATGTCAATAGTAATTGGTAATGAAGTTGTATTGCAACTGATAATAATGCAGCAAAGCAACTGGTAGTAAAGCAGTGAAGGAAAGCAGTATTGTTATTCAAGCAGAGTGATCAACCAGTAACCCTAACCAATTGATAAGCAGAACCCTAACCGATGGAGCTTGGAGAATCAGTTGTGATGATCTATGACCGAATGATGACCGGAGATGAAGATGCCACGTAAGCAGGATGTGCGTGATGAGTTTCAAAGTGGATTTGGCACGTGAAGATAACCATTTATATTGGGAATGAGAAAATGCATAGCATGGAGTAGAAAATGTGTGATGAGCTACAAGATCCAATGTGTGGTGATCTAGGAGCAGTTGATGTTGTCTAGAACAATATGTAGTTGATTGCTATGTAATCCAACAGTTATCATTGAACCGATATGTTTGTAATCTCTATGAGATTTGTAGGTTTTGTGTTGTGTTATCGACCTATTGTATTTGTATTTAAGGTTGATTAGTTGTTTGTAATTGTGTTGGAAATTTGGTTAAGTGTGGTAGTGTGATTGTTGCCAAACTAGAAGGAGTGTCTGCAGAATGTTGTGAAGGCATATATGAGCATAAAAGGATCTGATTAAGCAAGGTAGTGCTATTACCAAATCAACAAAGAACCTGTTGTTCTCTAACCATTACAACAGTTAAATCCCTTAACCGGGTAAACTTTAACAGGCTTGGTGTTGTTTAAATCCTCTAACCAGGTGATACATTAGCTTGGATTTGAAATCCTCTACCGAAGTTACTCCTAACAAGGTATTGCCTTTAACAGGGTGTTGTAGTCAATCCCTTAACCGGGTGGTCCCTAACCGGATCTGTTCTTAACAGGACATTATTGTATAAGCTTCTAAATACTTGTGGGTATTCATCCCCACCATAGTTTTTTGCATTTGGGTTTCCACATGAAAAATCATTGTGTCAAGTGGTGAATGATTTTGTGGATATGTTTTGATATGGTTGATATGATTAACTAGTAAAGCCACTTAGATATGTTTAGATGACTGGAAGTGATCTGAAATGAGCTATTTCTGATATTAATAAAGTGGTTTAATGTTTTGGTTAAATGGTATGTGAGTTTTAGATTTGTTGCATTGTATCATTGATGTTTTGGTCAATCGGTAAAGTTTTACAATGCAGTTGCAGTTTTTGATACAGTGACTAAACCAATTAGTTTAGCAAGTTGTTTCTAAGTTGGGATTAAGTTTGGTGAAAGTTTATTTTTTTTCCATCTACTGATTCACCCCCCCCTCTCAGTAGTTGACCAGATCCTTATTGTTTCATCATATTATCAATTGGTATCAAAGCATTTCAGGTCCTCTTGTGTTTAAGCCTAAAAGCTTGAGGAAAAGATCTAGGAGAACATGATGAAGAAAGAAGGTCTGAAGTTCAATAGGGAAAACTACAGAATCTGGAGTGATAGGATGATGATCTATATCAAGAGCTTTGGAAGTCAATATTGGGAACATCTTGTTACTAAATATAACTTGCCTAGTGGGATTTTGTCAGATGATCAAAACAAGGAGCAACAGGAGAACAATCAAGCATTGGAGGCCATTATCAGTTCCTTGTCCGATTCAGAGTATGTTGATATTCATCAATTGGAAATTTCTTATGAAGTATGGAAGAAACTAGAAGATATCTATAGAGATGATGAGCAGGTTAAGATTGCCAAAGAAGAGAGTCTGAGAGGTAAATTTGATGATATGTGGATGGCTGAAGGAGAAAACATTCAGCAGTATGGTCAGAGCATCAAGGAGATAGTCAGAGAGATCAAAAGTGTTGGAGGTACAGTGGAGGATACCACAGTGGTTAGCAAGGTGTTGAGAACCCTTCTACCGGTCTACTCTATCCAAGTTGCAGCCATTCAAGAACTCAAGTCTATTGATAAAATAAAGGTAACTCTTGACTCCATTATTGGTAAATTAATTGCATTTAAATTAAATGGTTTTGATGGAAGTGTTTAGAGATCGGAATCTGCATTTAAAGCCTCAGTTTCAACCCCATCGGTAAGGAAAAGCAGAGAAGTGAGTCACAGTCATGAGTCTAGATACAACAAAGAGGTAGATGATGAAGATAGTCTAATTGAGCTTGAAGCATTGTTGGCCAAGCGGTTACCCAGAGGTACCGGTAAGTACAAAGGTAAATTACCTTTGAAGTGTTTTGCATGTAACTAGATTGGACATATTGTTGCTAACTGTCCTAATGGAGATAATGAGTAAAAACGTGAGAAGTATAAAGGAAAAGATAAAAGAGATTGTCTCATTACAGTGGATGGAGGAATTACAGATGAAGAATTTGAAGAAGATGCAAATGAGGACATTGTCTTCGTTGCTATTAAAGAAGAGACATCAGATCAGAAGGCATTAGTCTCTCGCATGGATAGTTCTAATGACTGGATTATAGACAGTGGTTGTTCACACCACATGACTGGTGACCAGAGTAAGTTTCTTACTTTGAGAGAGTTTAATGGAGGTGTTGTGATATTTGGGAATGACTCACCCTGCATGGCAAAAGGAAAGGGATCCATCTCTTTGAATGGAAAAAGCAATGTAGATGATGTCTACTGGGTTGAAGGACTGAAACACAATCTTTTGAGTGTTTCTCAGCTCAATGACAAAGGCTACCCATTGAAATTCAAGAATGGAGTCTGCAAGATGTATGGAAGAAAAGGCAAACTGATTGCAACTGGCAAACAGACAAGAGGCAACTTGTTTCATTTAAGCTCTAAAGTCAATAATTGTTTAATTGCTAAAGTAGAAGATAGTTGGCTTTGGCATCGAAGATTCTGTCATGTAAATTTTGATAACATTTTAAAAGTCAGTGAGTCCAACTCAGTAAAAGGTTTGCCACAGTTGGACAAACCGGTGAATGCTTTGTGCAAGGAATGTCTTTAGGGAAGATGACATCCTCAACCTTCAAGAGCAAATCTTTCTTGACAAAACATTTGCTAGATTTGGTTCATATCGACCTATGTGGACCAATGAGGACTAGGAGTATTCAAGGTGATCGGTATTTCATAATTTTTACTGATGATTGCTTAAGGATGATGTGGATCACATTCTTGAAAGACAAGACAAAAGCATTTAGCAAGTTTAAGGCATTAAGAGCCTTAGTTGAAAATGAAAGTGGAAAGAAGATAAAGTGCTTAAGAACTGATCAAGGTGGTGAATTTACTTCAAAGGAATTCACTAGATACTGTGAAGACAATGGAATTAAGAGGCAACTTTCTGCACCTAGGACACCACAACAAAACGGTATTGTAGAAAGGAACAACTGGTCAGTTGTTGAAGTTGCTAGGACTATGCCAATTCAAGGAGGTGTAGCTAAGACATTCTGGGGAGAAGCTGTCAGCACAAATGTTTACACAATGAACCAGATACTAGTTAAAAGAGGTAAGGATAAAACTCCCTATGAGTACTGGTATGGTAGATCCCCTAATGTCAGTTACTTGAAGATTTTTGGTAGCAGATGTTTTATCAAAAGAGGTGATTATATTGGTAAGTTTGATGCCAAGAGTGATAAAGGCATATTTCTTGGTTACTTCGCGAAGAGCAAAGCTTACAAGTGTTAAAACAACCGAACCAAGAAGATCATTGAAAGTGTTAATGAGTTTCCTGAGAAATCAGGAGAAACCAGTGAGGAGAAGGAGGAAGAAGAACCTTACACACTATTTTTGGAACCGGAACCGGTGAAGCCATAAGTTGAAGAATTGAATAGAGTAGCCCCAGTTTAACCGGAATAGGGAGGTCCAATGGAAGAGGAAGAAAGTGAAGAAGAAGAAGAACCTAAAAAATCAAGAACATGTTATTCCAAGGTATGTTAGACTCAATCATAGCCACAATCAGATTATTGGAGACATGAATGCAGGTGTGCTAACTAGAACAAGGCTTAGAGAGAACTCTTGTATGATTTCCACCATTAAACCTAGAACTGTAAAATAAGCATTTGCAGATGAAGACTGGATCAAGGCAATAGAAGAAGAACTTGACCAAATAGAGAAGAACAATACTTGGTCATTGGTACCCTGACCGGAGAACAAGAATGTAATAGGTACAAAATGGGTATTCAAAAATAAACTGAATGAAGATGGAGTAGTGGTAAAAAATAAAGGCAGACTGGTATACAAATGATATGCACAAGAAGAAGGTGAAGACTATGGTGAGACATTTGCACCAGCTGCAAGATTGGAAGGAGTAAGGACTCTACTTGCATTTGCAGCATACAAAGGATTCAAAGTATATCCGATGGATGTGAAGTCAACATTTCTAAATGGAATATTGGAAGAGGAAGTTTACATTGAACATCCAGATGGTTATGCTTTAATTGTAGAAAAGAACATGGTGTGCAAATTACATAAGGCATAATATGGATTGAAGCAAGCACTTAGAGCATGGTATGAAAGATTGCACTCACTTGGTGAAGGAAGGTTTTCAGAGAACTAGTGAAGAGAGTAACATATATCTCAAGTCAGAAGGAGATAAGATACTGGTAAGTGAGGTATTTGTGGATGATATCATTTTTGGAGGAAATGATGATATGTGTCATGATTTTGCTAATGAGATGAAGAATGAGTTTGAGATGTCACTGGTAGGTGAGATAAAAAAATTCATAGGTCTACAAATCCAACAGATGAAGGATGGTATTTTCATCACATAGTTCAAGTATGTAAAAGAAGTATTGAAGACTTTTGGAATGGGATATTGTAAACTAGTTGGAACACCAATGGTTACAGGTTGTAAACTGTCTAAGGAAGATGCTTCTCCATCAGTGGATGAAAAGGAGTACAGGTCAATGATAGGTAAACTAAATTATCCTATCCACAGTAGACCGGACATTTCTCATGTAGTAGGATTGGTTGCCAGATTTTAGAACAGCCCAAAGGAGACACACATGGTAGCGACCAAATGAATTTTTAGGTATCTGAAAGGCACAATTGATTATGGTATCCATATGCAGGAGACTTTGATTTAAAAGTCTATACAGATGCAAACTGGGCAGACAATGTTGATGATAGGATTTGTACAACTGGAGGACATTCTTTCTTGGAGGAAGACTAGTGTCATGGAGCAGCAAGAAACAAAGTTGTATCTCACAATCTACAAAAGAAGCTAAATATGTTGCAACATATATGAATTGTACCCAAGCAATCTGGATGAAACACATTTTGGAAGGTTTCAAGTTGAAGATATCAGAACCGGTAAGGATTTTCCGTGATAACACCAATGCAATAAACATTTCTAAGAACTTGGTGTTGCATGCTAGGACAAAGCATATTGAGCTAAAGTATCATTTCTCGAGAGAGAAAATGCAAAGTAAAGATGTGTCACTGGAGCATGTATCTACCAAAGAACAACTAGCAAATATCTTTACTAAACCTCTACCTAAGGCTACATTTGAGTATCTTAGAGGTAAGTTAGGGGTTGTACCCCTACATGAGGTCAATTAAGAAGACGTGGAAGACATTATTCCCAGAGCTTATTGTAAATCTTGAAGATGGATTGGTGTAGAGTGGAGCTACTCCACAGGGGGAGCAACTTGTTGCAGATCAATGAAGCATGGAATGGTTAACCTTCACTTTGGCATTGCTGTCAAAGGGGGAGAAAAACTGTATATGATTGATAGCCAGTTACCAGCTAAAGACATGGAGATACAATTGAAGGAGAGTATATGGAAAAATGTAACCAGGATTCCTATACATGTTTATATGCTTTATTCTCAATCATCACAATCAAAGGGTATTGATATTTGTATTGCCATCAATGCCAAAGGGGGAGATTGTTGGTATTGCATGAAGATTGCATTGATGAAGTATAGTGTTGTCATTAATGTCAATAGTAACTGGTAATGAAGTTGTATTACAATCGATAATGATGCAAAAACGCAACCAATAGTAAGGCAGTGAAGGAAACCGATATTGTTATTCAAGCAGAGTGATCAATCGATAACCCTAACCAGTTGATAAGCAGAACCCTAACTGATGAAGCTTGGAGAATTGGTTGTGATGATCTATGACCGAATGATGATCGGAGATGAAGATGCCACATAAGCATGTTGCGCGCGATGAGTTTCAAAGTGGATTTGGCGCGTGAAGATAACCATTTATCTTGGGAATGAGAAAATGAATAACATGAAGTGGAAAACATGTGATGAGCTACAAGATCCAATGTGCGGTGATCTAGGAGCGGTTGATGTTGTCTATAACAATGTGTAGTTGACTGCTATGAAATCCAACGATTATGGTTGAACCGATATGTTTGTAACCTCTATGAGATTTGTAGGTTTTGTGTTGTGTTGCTGACCTATTGTCTTTGTATTTAAGGTCAATGAGTTGTTTGTAATTGTGTTGGCAATTTGGTTAAGTGTGGTAGTGTGATTTTTGCCGAATGAGAAGGAGTGTCTGCAGAATGTTGTGAAGGAAGATATGAGCATAAAAGGATTTGATTAAGCAAGGTAGTGCTATTACCAGATCAACAAAGAACCTGTTGTTCTCTAACCATTACAACAGTTAAATCCCTTAACCGGGTAAACTTTAACAGGCTTGGTGTTGTTTAAATCCTCTAACCAGGTGATCCATTAGCTTGGATTTGAAATCCTCTACTGAGGTTACTCCTAACAGGGTATTGCCTTTAACAAGGTATTGTAGTCAATCCCTTAATCGGGTGGTCCCTAACCGGATCTGTTCTTAACAGGACAATATTGTATAAGCTTCTAACAAGACTTGGCTCCTAACAGGTCAAACTTTAGAAGAGTTCAAAATACTTGTGGGTATTCATTCCCACCGTGGTTTTTCCAATTTGGGTTTCCACGTGAGAAATCATTGTTTCAAGTGGTGAATGATTTTGTGGATATGTTTTGATATGGTCGATATGATTAACTGGTAAAGCCACTTAGATATGTTTAGATGACCAGAAGTGATCTGAAATGAGCTATTTCTGATATTAGTAAAGTGGTTTAATGTTTTGGTTAAATGGTATGTCAGTTTCAGATTTGTTGCATTGTATCATTGATGTTTTGGTCAACCGGAAAAGTTTGATAGTGTAGTTGCATTTTTTGATACAACGACTAAACCTGTTAGTTTAGCAAGTTGTTTCTGAGTTGGGATTAAGTTTGATGAAAGCTTAGTTTGTTTTCTATCTACTGAGTCACCTCCCCCCTCTCATTAGTTGACCGGATCCTTATTGTTTCATCATATTATCAAGGATTTTGATACAATCCAAGACTATGTCACTAAAGAAAATTAGCTAAGAGCACAATCCAAGGATTGTGGCATTGAGAAGAAGGATGCACAATTGGTCTTCAACTTGTTGGGGAATATTCCTTCAAAGTATGTAGCTTTTGTTTCTAGTTTCCACACTCATTAGTTTACAATGGAGAGTGCCTATACTTCACAATCCTTTGAGTCATTCACTGAGATGTTGATGCTTGAATAAGAAAAGTTGAACATAATGGGTATTCTCAAGTCATTGAAGTCACATGCTATGGTGGCTAATCAAGGGAATCAAGGAAATCAAGGAAAAGGTTCCAAAATGAAGAAAAAGAAATCAAAGCCAAAGACATAAAAGGATATAGCACAATATTCCTCTCCTCATCAAAGAGATTATACATCCTCTCTCAAGGGGGGATTATCTAAGAAGGATAAGCGTACTTGTGCATATTGCAAGAAGTTAGGACATGAAGAACACCATTGTTACTGTATACACCTAAAAATGGTTTGAAGATAATTAATTAAATAAGCAATTATTTAATTAATCCTCCTTCCCAATTTAATTGAATTCATCAACAATTTGATTAAATTTCCCCTTTCATCTACTTATTAATAAATCTAAGGATTTATTTAATAGGTTCATTTCCATAATCCCCTTTGATTAATTAATTCAAATCAATTAATTCCCTCCATCCAAATTCATTTCTTCTAAATCCCTAATTAATTAAAACAAATCAAATTCATGAGTTGTTGAGATTAATTAGCCTTTTTCCCATTATTTGAAATTTTTAATTCAAATTCTCCTAACTTCTACCACTCCTAAACCTAACGCATTCCATCCTAACCACCATGTCCCCTTTCATCCAACCTCTTCTAGAAGCTTTGTGACACTTGTCACTAAGTGTTCCCTTTCATCTAACCTCTTCTAGAAGCCTCTTGACACTTGTCACCATAGAGATGACAGATGTTCCCTTTCATCCAACCCCTTTGCCAACCTCATCCAATTTAACCATTGATATCTTCAAATCAATCTCGACCATTGATTCATGCCACATCATCCCTAGCCTTGGGAAATCCTATAAATAGACCTCATTTTGGAGCACAAATGGTCCCAATTTCATATCATTTTTGCATCCCGATTGATTCATCTCATTTGCATTCAAGCATTGTTACTATAGGCATCTAGCTTCTAGTTTATTATTTCAAGCATTGTTATCATGTTCAAATCTTAGCTTAATTGCATCTTCATTCTAGTTTATTTTCTAGAATAATCATGAAATCATGTAGCTTAATCATGCTATCATTGCTAGATCATGCATCTTCATCATTTAAATCCTCCATTTAAGTGTAGTCAAGTCACTGGAATTTGCATAACTAGATCTGAGAGCAAAATTCATACTCGCATTTACTTGGAGGCAATAGATCGATTAGCTATGGTTTTATCTTTCGTTGATTAATTTTCTAACCATTGATTGTAATGATTTATTGAGTGTTTTGTGTTGCAGCTGTAGATATAACAGGTACACTTCACAGAGCATGATAGTTACAATAAGGATATTGATGAATTGAAGCATCTTCTTGAGAAGAAAAAAATCAATTTTCCTTCTAGAATGTCTACTTCAGCTTCTTCTTCCCAAGAAAAATAATTTGATAAGGGAAAGAGTCACACTTTTGGGACAAGCAAAGGACAAGTTATTTATGCTACTACAAGTCACGATTCAAAGAGATGACATCTATATTTAGGGGCTTCGCATCATATGACATCTTTGGAGTCTATGTTCTCTTCATTTGATCCTTGCAACATGCCACTGATTTTGATGGGAAATAATAAATATATGAATGTAATTGGGAAGGGATCTATTGATATTGTGGATGGCACCTTCAATAGTGTTTTATGCTTACCTCACTTGACAAACAAGCTTCTTTCCATCTATTGAATCACTCATGGTGCATCAAGGAAGACTATGGAGTTCGCTCTTGATTCAATTTTAATTAGAGATTTGGAGGAGAGTAAAGCTATCATTTCTAATAGGGTGGTGGATCATGCATCTTGGTTGTACTCCTTTACAGACTTTGTTCCTATTGATGACCTTGATTCTTCTGATGATGATCATACTTCTAGTGTTGATTTTGATATTGAGGATAACTATGGTTACTTGAACCTGGGTGTTCTCACATATGATCTAGTTCTTCAACCTTGCATTCCATCGCCTCATATGGATATCACATGTACTATTTCTTTTTATTATGCTTGTGTTGCTACGATTTTGGCTTCTTTTGATTCAATGCAGTAGGATAAACATTTTCCTCTAGATATAGTTCCTTGGGATGATTACTTGATGAATGTTGCATATGTATTTGAGGATTCCTACATTTCATATTTGGGAGACATAATTGATGATATTCGTCTTATCTTTGACGAAGATGATCCTTCTTTAGTTGTGAGCGAGCACTCTGACCCTCTTGTTCATTCCCTACATGATCATTCTTTCGAGTTTGATGTGCTTGTAGATACTTATGTAGAACATTTGGAGGAGGTCTCTTTATCTTTGGAGGAGACTCTTGAGTCTTTCCAGATCATGTTCTTCATTCATCTTCACTAGATTCTAGATGTACTATTATTTTTCAGTAGTGTGGCCTAGTGCACCTGATTTGGAAGGGTCAACTCTCAATATCAACATGGGGACACTTGAACAACTTTCAAAGACTCCATATATCTTGAGTTTTCTTCCTATATCTTCCTTTTAGGATTGGGGAGACTTCATACATACACCTTTGGTTTTGTTCTTCCTAAGGGGAGGACTGTTGTTTGACAGACATGGAGTAGCTTCTCTATCTAGTTTAGAGAATCTACCATTGGTGCACATTATACATTGAGGGGGGGATAATTGGTCTCTCTTCTTTTCTATTATTGGGGGGGACTTTTTCCTCACATGGGATTATGTCCTTCTCATTCCTTTTTGAGAGTTCTTTTGTTTCTTCATCTCTCTTTTGGGGCGAAGTTTTTTCTTACTAAATTTTCTCCTTTTCTCCATTTGTTTGAGATTGCATTGCATTTATTCATAAGTACCTAACATGGCCTAGTAGCCAAGACCCATCTTGCATTGTTGGATTTTATGTACATTCTCCCTAAGTTTCCCTTAAGGGGGGTGTTGGTTTAATTAATGTATTTTACCTATTAGAGAATTTTTACTATTAGTTGTTTTTTTTACAAATAGTTGTTTTTTTTCTTTTTTGCTTAAGTTTACTTAAGAGTGCTTGATTATAGTTGCTTTAGTTGTGCATCTAGTTTAGCTTGAGTTGATCTTTTTTAAGCTCCTCATTCTTGCACTTTAGTTCTCCTAAATTTATCTTAGGGCATCTTTGTGCTTTCTTTATAAGCACCTCATTGCACAATTATAATTAATTTTGTAATCTTATCTTTTCAGAAATATGACATATTTTTCGTTCTACTCTCATTTGTGGAAGGTGTTCTAGTTTGTTGTTTGATTTTGCAAGATTGTGTTGCAAAATTCAACATGGTATCATAGCTCAATCTTTACTTCAACATAGTACCAAAGTGAAAATTCAACAAATCCCTTCTCAAACTTTGAGGGTTTCTTTACTTAGAAGCATTGCGGGGTCACACATTTGCCTTCTTGTGTGGATTTGGAAGTGGGAAAATTTTAATTAGCTTTTGGAGCAAAGCGAGCATCATTTTTTTTGGAAATTTTTCATTTTTGAAAAGTTTCTATTTTTGGAAAATCTTCAAGCCTTCCAAGCCCTAATTGTCATGCAGTTGGTTTTTTGGCCATAACTTGGGCATACAAGCTTGAAATCACAAAAACTAGATATTGTCAAAAATCTGGTTCAGGCATTGATCTTCTTGTGTAGGTCATTCAATCATATTTTACACCAATTTTCCATACCAGGCCTTCAAAGTCAGCTCTATTTTTCATGCTTCTAGGGCCATAAATTGGTTAAATGGAGTCCATTTTTCAATTTACATATAGTGTCAAAAAGCTATTAGAGTCCTTCATCTAGATATGCTACTATCTTTTCTAGATTTTGCCCCAATTTTTTTTATTCAATATTTTGTGTTTTCACTTTATGGCTGATTGCTTGGTCATTTTGGCTCTTGGAAACTTTTTGTTTGCATTAGATGAGTTTGATCAAGTTTTTCTACATCTATTTCCATCACTTTGTCTTATTTGGGCATTTTGAGCATCGTTTTCATGCAATTCTTTATTTGTAGATGCACTGAGATAAAGTACCACTCTTGTGTATGGTTTTGGGGTTTTTTGCACATTCTGTTGTGCATTATTTTGTACATGCACTATATTATAAAGTTCTATAGGGGTTGTACTATGCCTTTTGTTTTTCCATCACACCTTTGTCCAATGAGTGTCCCTCCACGACAACATTAAATCCTAGAGATTCTTGTCCCATGCATGTGTGTATTGTTTGCATACCCTTTTTTAGTAGCTGGTACTTTCTCAAGCACATTTAGATTCTCCTTCATGCACTATTCGGTGATACACAATTTCAATGGACCTATCATCTCTCTCCCTTTAAAGCATTATGGGGTTTTCTACTAGTGATGCTAATGCTTCCTTAGTTTCACTTTGGAGTTAGGCACTCTTGCATTCTAGTTTTGTGAAGGCAACCTTCCATCTTTTGTTGATCAATGTTCTTTAGAATATTGGCTCCTATATTTTTTACTAGCAGTTTACTCTTCCATGGTTGAGTAGTGTTGTTGGGATCACTCATGAAGATTTATGTTCCATCTGTATCTTTGATTGATAGATGTTTTTCTTTTGTTTTCCATCTATTTGATCGAGTAGTGTCATTAGAGGCAATGTCGACTGAAAGGCTTCTGCATTCCACCAATAGATCAACTGCATGATAAAAATTATCTAGAGCAGATGGGTTCTGCTCATACTCAATTGTACTTCCAAGCAACACTGAAAAATGCTCCAATTTAGTCTCAACAATCTCCTTCACCTTCCAAAACATGTTCACAAGGTCTTCTTTCTGCCTTTGCAAGAATAAGAGTTCATCTTGAAGAAATTTGATTCTTTTCCTCTGCTCACCATCCTTATCATCCAGAAAATCAAAATATTTGCCTAAAGTTGTCAGCTCATCTTTGTTAGATGTGTGAATATTGTTGTCATTGAATGTCAAATTAGCTATCTGGTTTGGACTGGACAATTTATGCAGTTCTGTGTTATTTAGATAGTATATGTAGTTGGTATGTGTAGTTCTTTGTGTATGGACAAATGTTATGATGTAGTTAGATGGAGGTGATATGATGAGGTAATCTCTAGAAGATCTTCATTCCAAAATTTTGAGTTCTCTTTAGTCTCGGTATCAGTTATGAGTTTCGATATTAGTTGTTTTGGTCATGACAGTGGTATCTCTTTTATTTTTGTGTTTCAATATTCTTGGTATGCATGGAGTCTATATCTTTGGAAGATTGGAGATGTTATGCTTAATTTTATAATAATGGGTCAGTATATTTGTGTTTGGATGACCCTACCCCATTCCAGTAATATCAGTATATGCATTGGCAACTGTAGTATCAAAAAGGAAGAATATAGAGATCTTGTAGAGGCCGATGTGAGTGTCTTGTTCATGTTGGATAATGTGTTGGGATTGGCCGACACACTATTTCGTGTTTGTATCCTCTGGTATATATATACATATATGTAGTAGCGTGTGTGTGGTAGAGAGATTATGTGTGAAAAAGAGAATGAGAAAGTATATGAGGTGTGTGTGTAGAAGATAGCAGAGAAGCAGAGTGTGTAGTGTGAGTTGCAGATAACGAAGGCATATAGTGTTGCAGTGGTGCAGTAGTTCTTCACTGGACCTACTGCAAGACAATTATATAGAGATCTTTAGCGAGATCTAATGCAGGGTTTGTGAATTGTGATCTGAGCTTAATATTAGAATATATCTCATGCATTTGGAGATGCAATCCTTTTCAGTTCAACTTTTTCTGTTGTAGTGAGCATTCCAACAGTGAGCCTTTCTTTTGTATCTTTGCAGTGAATAGTTCGACACTGAGCCATTTTTTGTAATTTGGAAATGAGCCACTCGACAGTGAGCCACTCCTTTGTAAACACCATATAACTAGTTATATTCTCCTAAGAGTTAACACTCTCTGTGGTTTTTCCCATTTGGGTTTTCCATGTATAAAATCTTGTGTTTCTCTTGTGGTTGTGCTCTTCATGACTATTCTACTTTTGCAGTTTTATATCTGTTAAGTAAGATAGCTGAAGTTTGATATTTCTACAGAAATTTAAAGTATTGCTAAAATTTTCTTTTTATATATATCTGTGGGAATACTGATTCAGCCCCCCTCTCAGTATTCAGGTCCTTTCAACCCAGTCAACAATTTGTATCAGAGCTTTGGTCCCTTGCTTGAAAGCTTAACCACTTGAGGGAGATCCGTGTTGGTTGAATCATGGCACCTATATGCATGACCAAAGAATTTCAACTAGATGAATATTTGAAGACAACCCTTTAAGATTTGCAAAGTGTTGAATCAGAGAATCAAGAATTGAAAGAGAATATAAAGATAGAAAATGAATGTGTGCAAAAGCTGAGAGAGAAAATCCGAAAATTCAAACCGAAGCATAAGGAGGTTAACAATCAGTTGAAGCAGGCGAATGAGACTATTAAAGATCTGATGCAGAAGATTGAGGAGAAATACAAGAGAGAGAAATCCACGATAGAAACAATCAAGCATAAGTCTAAAGAATGTGAAAAGATAGAGCAAGAGGGGAAGAATCTGAATGCAAAAAATAAAATCCTTGACAGTAGTAAGCTCCTAGAAGATTTGATCAACATGTAGCAAGTTAACTTGGATAAGAATGGACTTGGATTTCAACCCGGTATGTGTTCAAATCAAAATGACAAAAAGGAAATCAAAGAAGTCAAATTTGAATTGGAGAAGAAGTTAGAAGATGAGAGAAAATCCCGGAATCAAAATTCTAATGCAAGAAGACCACTAGTTCAACAACCTAATGCAATAAGGTACCCATGTTTTAATGGCTATTGTTTTCAATGCAATAAATTTGGACACAAGTCAGTAAGCTATAGAAGAATTCAATGTTATATTTGCAAGAGGATTGGTCATAAAGAATTATTGTAGAAATCATGGTATGAGTCAGAATCATAATCCGGTTGAAGCGAACAAGAAGAGTTACAACTTTCATGGATACTGTGTTGACAATTGACACTCAATTGGTTGGTTTCAATATGTCGTCATTGATGGAAACATGAAAACATATTCCAGTTTCATATTTTAGTTTAGTAGTGTACCGACACCGACAAGTATCTTCATCGGTTAGAAGGAATTCTTTTGTTACTGACATTGCAAGCCGACATGGTTTATATTCAAGTTATTGGTATTGGAGGCCAACATCATTTGGGAGATCCAACATCGACAATTGTTTTTGATATATATGTGTTTATGTTATTGAGCGAAAATATATATTCATATTGTAATTATCTTTGTAAGCCAACATAAGGCATGATGGATTGTAAAGGGTATATAGGTTAGTTGATTAGATCATTTTTATAATAGGTGATGATATGTAGGATGTAGGTTATGGAATGTAATGGAGATGCAAAATATATGAGAGAGATCATGTATGCGAGGATATTTATGTAAGAGGGTATTCCGGTAAGGGTTTAGGGTTTCAGACCGGAACAGACAGAGCTTAACCAAAACTATATTCAGGCATAGAAGATGCTATCATTGTAGTTCAATCATTTCTCCAGATTGTAGTCTGTATTTGTATGTAGTCAGTGAGGCTCTTTTTGTGATTGAGAGGTGTGCTCTAGGTTGTAAGACTTCCTGCAAGTGCAGGCCCCTATATTTTGTAATATCTTTTCATATGGCTAGTCGATTGATATTGTGGGTCACAAATCCCACCGTGGTTTTTCCTCTTTGAGGTTTTCCACGTATAATTCTTTGTGTTATGGTATTCATTTGTGTGATTGGCTTATTGGTTGCTTTACTTCTTTCAATTCTATATGTACTGGTATACCAGATGGTGAATGCATGTTTTAATAAGGTTAAAATTCCGGTAGAACACTGATTCACCCCCTCTCAGTGTTCTTGGATTCCAACAATTGGTATCAAAGCCTTGTGTCTCAGAGGAAGTTTAACAGCTTGAGGAAGATCCGAAATCCGAAATCCATGGATATGAGTTTGGAGAAGCAACTTGAGGTAGCACTTGAAGATTATGATGCTGAAAGGATGAAGAACTTGAAGTTACAAGATGAATTGAATTCTGCTCGAGAATTCATTCTTGTCCTACAGGAGAGACTGCCATTTGTTCAAGCTAGGAGTAAGGAACTTTTACAGAATAAGGATAATGAAGAGAATGATGTACTTAATGAGAGATGTCAGAAGATGAGTCAGGAGAACACGGTTATGAGGAATGAAATGCAAGCTATAACTATGAGGATATCAAAGGAGATTAAAGATCGAAAGAAAAAGGAAGAAAATCTTGTTGTATCTCTCAAATTTTTTTTTGAAGAATGTGGTAGGTTGGTTCATAAAAATGATATGTTGAGAATTGATTTAGTACAATCCCAGAGAAATGAACAAGAACTTGAGAGACAAATGATAATTCTGAGAGATGATCTAGCTATTGCAAGTGAGTATAAAGAAAAATTCAAGGTTAGTTCAGCACAACTTGATGAATTATTGAAGAGACAAAGACAGAATGGAGATTCCAGTGGACTTGGATTTGAACAAGGACAAAGTTCCAAAACTGCTAATGAAGATCAAAACCAGAAGGCATTGGTAAGGCTGTTTAATACTTACAAATTTAATGGTAGATGCTTTGTTTGTAATAAATTTGGTCACATAGCTAGGCAATGTAGAAATAGAGCAAATCAGAACCCTGATTTTGCTCCCGGTCAATGTTCTAAATGCAATAAGTATGGTCATAAGACAAAAGATTGCAGAATGCATGTTAAATGTTATGCATGTGGAAAATTTGGACATATGGATAATCAGTGCAAGTCAAGCAATTACACTAGTTTTAGCAAAGCAATTCAAAAGAATAATGTTACATGTTATGCACGCAATGAGGTTGGACATATTGCTAAGTTTTGTAGAAGCAGAAATCCATCGATTGGTAATGATGGATCAAATGAGAAAGGGAAAGAGAAGGTAAATGAAATCTATCAAGATCATACCCAGAGATGGGTCAGGAAGTCAGAAGAACAATCAGCAGATGGAAATGCACCAGTTACTCAACCGACAGAGGAGGTTGCTCCTGCACCGGCAGGAAGCTCATCCGATAATTGAAGCAGATGTCTTAGGGGTAGGAAAAATTCATGAAGACGCTGCTTATGCCCCGGGAAGAGGTTCTGGAAGATGTTCCAGACATTGGAGATGCTTATCCGGCATGGAGATGTTTGATCGAGATCTGATATCTTCCACTGGAAGTCATTCATATTAATGATGGATTAGGGTTTCTTGGAGGTTAAAAGGTTGAATTCACTTCATTTTTTATCACTTTTCATTCAGAGCGATTCAGAGGAAGTCTAAGGTGATTCAGTGTGATCGATATCTTCTTGAGCAATTTCACCAGCGATCAGAAGAGTTCTTTAGGGTTTTTCACCAACAGCTATTCACAGGTATTTATCTTTCATCATGGAAGCGGGATCATCATTTGTACCTATGTTTATTGCAAATACTAATTTTGTTGAGGTCAAGGACCATCCTAGGCTGATCTTCAAGCGATATCCGCATATTGCTACTTTGGATGATTTGGTTGGCACTTTTTCCTATGTCCCGGAAGGATTCGTGTATGTTGAAAATGTCAGATCTTACATTCACTGTCATATTGAGGATTTTGGAACAAGTGATATTAAGAGCATGTACATGAGCGAGTTAATGGGAGATTTTGGAAAGATTAAGCCCAAGTACCAGCATATTGAGGATCTAGGGTTTACCGACATTCTGGATATTCCAAAATTTGAAGATGAGATTGTTAGATTTGTTTTTAGCAGAGTGCATGGAGAATTTATCTGGTTGGACAGACCATATCAGATCTCGAAGGAGGCCATCAAGGCCATCACTAGTTTACCATAGGTTGGACAACATCCAGAGAAGAAGGTTTCTAATGATCAGGTCAACAAGATCACCGACACAACATCAGATAGGGGATCAATGAGGGTTAGTACTATCACCGACAGATATCAGATTCGGAAGCATGATTATTGGTTACAAGGTAACTCAATCAAACCGACTGAATTCTGTTTCTAGCTCCTACATTTATGCAGCTCATAAAATGATGAGGGAAAATGAGAAGTTAGATCTCTGTGGTTGGATGTTGGATGAATTGTTGATTAACCTAGGAAAGAACAAAGGAGAGAAGAAGGGAACATTCCGGTATGGAAACCTAATTGTCTGTTTAATGTTGTTTTTCATTAATGAAACTCCCAGTAAGAGACAATGGGCATTTGATATCCAAGTAGGGAGGCAACTAAAACAATCTATTGCAACATTGGGTAGTCAGCGGGATGACAAAGTGTGGGGTTACTTTAAAGCATTTCAAAAGGCTATGAATTCTAGGGAGAGAGTTCCAAAGCACATTGTTGAGAAGTACTCAACTGAGATATGCTTCATGGTTAAGAAAGATGAAACTTTGATGGAGGTTGTCAAGCCCCAAAATATTTGGATTGAGGAAATGGGTTATGAAGTTGATGCACATATTCTAGATGCTTATGCACAGTTGCTAATTGATGCACCTACTGACGAAACTGTAAAAACCTTTGGTACTGCTAAGCAAAAGAAGTAAGAGGTTGAAACTGAGTTAAACCAAAAGAAGAGGGAGAAGCAGCAAGGCAAGGCAAGCAAGTTTGTGGAACATGTTTCTCAGGACATCAAAGCATTAATTGATGATGTTCCGGAGAAAGGGAGAAAAAGGAGAGAGCCATAAATATTCGTTGAGCCAATTGCAATAGAATCTAGATCTGATGATGCCACACCCTTAACATTCAAGAGGGTATTAAGGAAGAAAAATGAAGAGACAAAGGTGGAAGCTAAGATGCAACCGGATAGGAAAGTTACAATCAGGGTACCGACATAGAAACGAGCTCCTAAAGAAACGCCTTTTGCCCCATCTAGTAATCGAATAAGAAAGAAGAAGGATGACACCGATCTTGCACTTGTATCTGGTAATGTAACTACTATTCCACCCAAGACTTGTACAAAATTAGTAGATGAAATAACTAAAGATGGTATGTTGAAGAATGTACAATTTTATGATGAGCATTTGGATGATGATGAACAGAGAGAAGTTGAGGAATCAGTTTTGTTATATTTGGACATTTATAAGAAAGCCTTGTTAGAAATTGAAAACCAAATACCGACATAGTTATATGACATATTAGATGCTAGAAGATTATCAGCAATGGAGGAGGACAATCATATAAAGATTCAGGATTTGTTATCTATTTGTGTTTCTATTACTCTAGAGGAGATGGACAAGACACTTGAGGTTGCAGATAGAAAGATATTTCACAACAAACACAAAATAGTAAGTCTTATGTTAGGTAGGGTTAATGACATAGTCAAGGAGACCCACAAGGCATGGGTCCAATTCTTTGCAGCAAACTATGGTTTTTATACTTCACCGGAACCTAAGATAGATACTACAGATATCTTGGTTGAAGGGAAAGGTAAAGGTATTAGGGGTACTTCACCCTCAATTTTGAAAAATTAAGATATTAGATATAGAGTCCCCGATAGAAACTAATGTATAGGAAAATGTTGAGATATCGACAGAATCAGAGAGTGTAAAGGTTGCAAGTGTACAGGTTACTAATATTGAGGACAACAGTCCTTCAGAGGGGAACTGATAGTAATTGATACTGCACCAAGTGGTGAAGCCACCGGTGCAAGTGAGGAAGCTATAAAATTTAAACCATCAAAGGAGAAGAAAGGGGAATCCGACAAGGAACCGATAGTGAGCCCATCATTGTTGTCAATTTACACCTTGTAGGTTGAACATAAAAGCATTACAAAGATGAGTTCTACTGAACTCATGATGATGGTTGCACAAAAAATGACGAAGGAAGGATCTATGGACAAAGGGGTTATTGATTAGTCTATCACTGTTTTGCATAGACTTGTCCTGGAGTGCAAATTCAACAAAGAAACAAGCTCATCCAGTAAGCTTAAGATAATAATAGAGCACATTTCAAAGGATTTTCAATCTCTACAACAGATATCAAATCGACAGGCATTGGAGAGGTTTACACAGGCAAAGAGAGAAACATTTTATCAAATGATTGAGTCAGAGAGGAAAGAGATTAATGATAAGTTGAAGTTGATTGATAATGCATTAAGGCAATGTACTAATATTTATAGAGTATGTTGTAACATAGGTTTACTTACTGCTGAGACAGATAAAAGGATTAAGGATATTCAGGGGGAGATTGTAGGTATAGTCAATTCTTTTGATGGATCAAATTCCTTAACTACATCTATAGATGGTCAGATTTTGGTTTTGGAAGCCCAAGTTTTATCTCTTGAGAGGGAAAAAGATAAAATCATAAGGAGAGCTAGAAGTCTTAGAAGATTGGTAAGTCCCCGGTTGGATTCATTAAGTGTACATAAGAAAGAATGTATAGATATGGATGGTAAGCCCACACCGACATAGCTAAATGAGAAAGAGTCATATGCCCATATGCCAAATGAACTTGTATCTATTTCTGACACTTTCAAATTAGGTTGGGATACTTATCTAGAGATTTTGGAGAAGACCTATTAAAAAAAATTTAAATATATTCAGCTCCGATAAGGTATTTTGGGACATTCTTTGTATAGTCTTTTCATTCTTCCTCCCGCTTTTTGATATTTTTTGGTATTTTTGGCATTGATGTCAAAGGGGGAGGTATAGGTAAAAAATATTTAGGAGGTATGGAGTATTTTGTATTGATTATGATCATAGATGTATATTCAGCTCAAGGGGAGAAGGCTCAAGATGAAACCAACAGATGGAAACCATGATCATTTTTCACATGAGTGTTGCTATCAATGCCAAAGGGGGAGATTGTTGGCAATTGACACTCAATTGGTTGGTTTCAATATGTTTTCATTGATGGAAACATGGCAACATGTTCCGGCTTCTTATTTTGGTTTAGTAGTGTACTGACACTGACATCGACACCGACAGGATTCACCAGTTGGAAGGAATTCTTTGGTTACCGACATTGTAGGCCAACATGGTTTATATTCAGGTTATCAGTATTGGAGGCCAACATCATTTGGGAGATCCGACATCGACAATTGTTTTTGATATATATGTGTTTATGTTATTGAGCCGACATGTATATTCATATTGTAATTATCTTTGTAAGCCGACATAAGGCATGATGGATTGTAAAGGGTATATAGGTCAGTTGATTAGATCATTTTTGTAATAGGTGATGATATGTAGGATGTAGGTTATGACATGCAATGGAGATGTGAAATATATGAGAGAGATCATGTATGTGAGGATATTTATGTAAGAGGGTATTCTAGTAAGGGTTTAGGGTTTTAGATTGGAACAGATAGAGCTTAATCAAAACTGTATTCAGGCATAGAAGATGCTATCATTGCAGTTCAATCATTTCTCTGGATTGTAGTATGGATTTGTATGTAGTCAGTGAGGCTCCTTTTGTGATTGAGCAATGTGATCTAGACTGTAAGCCTTCCTTTAAGTGCAGGCCCCTATATTTTGTAATATCTTTTCATATGGCTAGTGGATTAATATTGTGGGTCACAAATCCCATCGTGGTTTTTCCTCTTTGAGGTTTCCAGGTATAATTATATATCTTATGATATTCATTTGTGTGATTGGCTTATTGGTTGCTTTAATTCTTTCAATTCTATATGTACCGGTATACCAGTTGGTGAATGCATGTTTTAATAAGGTTAAAATTGATCATTATGGTACAACACTGATTCACCCCCCTCTCAGTGTTCTTGGATTCCAACATATTGTAATACTTGCAATAACTATGGACATAAGGCTAATCAATGCAGAAATAGATCACATCCAGTAAGATAAAAAATGAAGGATATCAGTTTCTTCAAATGCAAAGAGTCCAGACATTATGCTAATCAAAGTAGAAATGAAAATGTAGAGAAATATGATGGTAAAAGTGTAATGAAGAATGGTGAATCAAAGAAGAAAGAAAGTTTGGTCTGGAGAAAGAAGAGTGAGAACAAAGGAAGTAAGCCTGAAGTACCAGAATCCGGTGCAAGCACCTCTTCCTTTGGTAACTAAGTAGAGTGCTTTGGGTAAGGGGGAGTTCCTTTTGAAAGAAAAATATTATGTCCTCCCCATCTGAGTGGATCATGTCGTTGATCCGGAATGACTGTGCTTTAATTTCTTTAAAGGTTATCCGGTAATCAAAGGAATTTGCTAACATCATCGATAAGATATTTCTTGGCAGAAAAACCCTAACGGAAGTGTTTTTGGCAAGATAAGTATTAGCTTTTTGAATTCATTCTTTCATTATCAGTTTAATAATATCGGGATCAATAGAGGAGTAGCAAAATAAGAGAGCGGTGCGAGTAATCATGGAAGAAAAAATGATTGTCGGAGAATCTAGTAGCAAAGAATTTTAAGTTTTAGATAAGGTGTTCCTAGATGAATTTAACCCAAAGAAAATCATAGAGCTTGAAGCTAGTTTGAGTGATGTTGATTTGCAAAGAGTCAAAGGATTGGAAAGAAAAGGTCTGAATCTTTGGACAAAATTTCCTTGGTTTGATAATGTCGAGGTTATCAGGATGATCCTTAGCCATGTATAGGATGACAACACCATGTTAGATAAACCCTACCCCATCTCAAAGGAGGTTATCTGTATGATCACCGATTTGTGCAACAATGGAGAAGTTCTGGCAAAGAAGTTAATCTCGAACAGAGAAGTGAAAACCCTAACCAGTGTGAAGGGTGATCAACGAGCATTGATCATTAACACTATCATCAACCTTGTGGTGAGGTATGTAGCCTACGATATTTCTTCTAAAATCTATTTCAAGAATAGTGAAGGTGCCACCTTGGCAATTGCAGTATATATGGCATGTGTATTCTTGCGATGGAAAAAAAATCATTCGACTTGTGTGAATTATTGAGAGCATTGTTGTTAGAGAATGTTAAGATGACAAAAGAAAGGAATTATCCTTTCCGGTTTGGTTCATTGCTTGTGAGTTTGGTTATTTATTGCTTGGGATTCCTTTTGACAAAAGATGATATTATATGGGAGTCTGGTCTTCTGATTGAAAGATAGATATTTGAACAGTCTGAATAATAAAGAGGAAGTCTGTGATGCCTATTTAAAATCCTTTCTAGACATGTGGAGTGTTGGCCCGATATCTTTTATTTCTGGTTCTGGAGGTTCTTCCTCCAGAAAGAAGAAAAGAACAGCCTATTCTTATGAGTATTTCAAAGTCAAAGAAAAGAAAAGTAGAGGATATTTTAGTGATTGAAGATCCAGAGTCTCCTGTAGTTGGAGGATATTCGGCAGTTGCAGAGCAGGAAGCTAGAGAATTAGATGATGGATCTAATTTGCTCAAATTAGTGGACAAAAAGGAGGGAATCAAGACAATTGGTGTGATGTAGTTGACTTCAGTTGAGTCAGATAGAGTTGAAAGCATTTTTTTGAATCATTTGATCCGAAATAACATGAGCATTGAGAATATCAGTAATTTACTTCTGGAATCCCTAAATGAGGTTCTAAAGGAGAAGTTCTCTAAGCAGTTTTTTAAGGGTAGAATATCTGAATAAAAAGGTTTGGATATGCATAATATGCTAAATGAATGTGCTAACGTGCAAAAAATCTTATCAGCATGTATTTAGGAATTGAGGAACTGTATCCGCAGTGCTAGCATAGTTTACAGGTATTGTATCTCTTGGCTGATAGTTGCAGTGAAACACAAAAGCAAAATTGATGCTATTGAAGATGAGTTGACAACTTTAGGCAAATATTTTGATTTTCTGGATGATAAGAATGGTGAGCAGAGGAAAAGAATCAAAGAAGAAAGAAAGTTTGGTCTGGAGAAAGAAGAGTGAGAACAAAGGAAGTGAGCCTGAAGTACTAGAATCCGGTGCAGGCACCACTTCCTTTGGTAACTAAGTAGAGTGCTTTGGGTAAGGGGGAGTTCCTTTTGAAAGAAAAATATTTTGCCCTCCCCGTCTGAGTGGATCGTGTTGTTGATCCAGCATGACTGTGCTTTAAGTTCTTTAAAGGTTATCCGTTAATCAAAGGAATTTGCTGACATCATCGATAAGATATTTCTTGGCAGAAAAACCCTAAGGGAAGTGTTTTTGGCAAGATAAGTATTAGCTTTTTGAATTCATTCTTTCATTATCAGTTTAAGAATATCGGGAACAGTAGAGGAGTAGCAAAATAAGAGAGCGATGCAAGCAATCATGGAAGAAAAAATGATCGTCGGAGAATCTAGTAGCAAAGAATTTTAAGTTTTGGATAAGGTGTTCCTAGATGAATTTAACCCAAAGAAAATCAGAGAGCTTGAAGTTGGTTTGAGTGATGTTGATTTGCAAAGATTCAAAGGATTGGAAAGAAAAGGTTTGAATCTTTGGACAAAATTTCCTTGGTTTGATAATGTCGAGGTTATCAGGATGATCCTTAGCCATGTATAGGATGACAACATTGTGTTAGATAAAACCCTACCCCATCTCAAAGGAGGTTATTTGTATGATCACTGGTTTGTGTGACAATGGAGAAGTTCTGGCAAAGAAGTTAATCTTGAACAGAGAAGTGAAAACCCTAACCGACGTGAAGGGTGATCAACGAGCATTGATCATTAACACTATCATCAACCTTGTGGTGAGGTATGTAGCCTATGATATTTCTTCTAAAATCTATTTCAGGAATAGGGAAGGTGCCATCTTGGCAATTGCAGTATATATGGCATGTGTATTCTTGCGATGGAAAAAAAATCATTCGACTTGTGTGAATTGTTGAGAGCATTGTTGTTAGAGAATGTTAAGATGACAAAAGAAAGGAATTATCCTTTCCGGTTTGGTTCATTGCTTGTGAGTTTGGTTATGTATTGCTTGGGATTCCTTTTGACAAAAGACAATATTATATGGGAGTCTGGTGTTTTGATTGAAAGACGGATATTTAGATATTTGAATAGTCTGAATAATAAAGAGGAAGCCTATGATGCCTATTTAAAATCCTTTATGGACATGTGGAGTGTTGGCCCAATATCTTCTTTTTTTGGTTCTGGAGGTTCTTCCTCCAGAAAGAAGAAAAGAGCAGCCTATTCTTATCAGTATTTCAAAGTCAAAGAAAAGAAAAGTAGAGGATATTGTAGTGATTGAAGATCCAGAGTCTCCCGTAGTTGGAGGATATTCGGCAGTTGTAGAGCAGGAAGCTAGAGAATCAGATGATGAATCTAATTTGCTCAAATTAGTGGACAAAAGGGATGGAATCAAGAAAATTGGTGTGATGTAGCTGACTTCAGTTGAGTTGGATAGAATTGAAAGCATTTTGTTGAATCATTTGATCCAGAATAACATGAGCATTGAGAATATCAGTAATTTACTTCTGGAATCCCTAAATGAGGTTCTAAAGGAGAAGTTCTCTAAGCAATTTTTTAAGGGTAGAATATCTGAATAAAAAGGTTTGGATATGCATAATATGCTAAATGAATGTGCTAATGCACAAAAGATCTTATCAACATGTATTTAGGAATTGAGGAACTGTATCCGCAGTGCTAGCAGAGTTTATAGGTATTGTATCTCTTGGCTGATAGTTGCAGTGAAACACAAAAGCAAAATTGATGCTATTGAAGATGAGTTGACAACTTTAGGCAAATCTTTTGATTTTCTGGATGATAAGGATGGTGAGCAGAGGAAAAGAATCAAAGAAGAAAGAAATTTTGGTTTGGAGAAACAAGAGTGAGAACAAAGTAAGTGAGTCTGAAGTACCAGAATCCGGTGCAGGCACCTCTTCCTTTGGTAACTAAGTAGAGTGCTTTGGGTAAGGGGGAGTTCCTTTTGAAAGAAAAATATTTTGTCTAACCCGTCTAAGTGGATCATGTTGTTGATCCAACATGACTGTGCTTTAAGTTCTTTAAAGGTTATCCGGTAATCAAAGGAATTTGCTGACATCATTGATAAGATATTTCTTGGCAGAAAAACCCTACGAGAAGTGTTTTTGGCAAGATAAGTCTTAGCTTTTTGGATTCATTCTTTCATTATCAGTTTAAGAATATCGGGAACAGTAGAGGAGTAGCAAAATAAGAGAGCGGTGCGAGCAATCATGGAAGAAAAAATGATCATCAGAGAATCTAGTAGCAAAGAATTTTAAGTTTTGGATAAGGTGTTCCTAGATGAATTTAACCCAAAGAAAATCAGAGAGCTTGAAGCTGGTTTGAGTGATGTTGATTTGCAAAGATTCAAAGGATTGGAAAGAAAAGGTTTGAATCTTTGGACAAAATTTCCTTGGTTTGATAATGTCGAGGTTATCAGGATGATCCTTAGCCATGTATAGGATGACAACATTATGTTAGATAAAACCCTACCCCATCTTGAAGGAGGTTATCTGTATGATCATTGGTTTGTGTGACAATGGAGAAGTTCTGGAAAAGAAGTTAATCTTGAACAGAGAAGTGAAAACCCTAACCGACGTGAAGGGTGATCAACGAGCATTGATCATTAACACTATCATCAACCTTGTGGTGAGGTATGTAGCCTACAATATTTCTTCTAAAATCTATTTCAGGAATAGGGAAGGTGCCACCTTGGCAATTGCAGTATATATGGCATGTGTATTCTTGTCATGGAAAAAAAATCATTCGACTTGTGTGAATTGTTGAGAGCATTGTTGTTAGAGAATGTTAAGATGACAAAAGAAAGGAATTATCCTTTCCAGTTTGGTTCATTGCTTGTGATTTTGGTTATGTATTGCTTCGGATTCCCTTTGACAAAAGACAATATTATATGGGAGTTTGGTGTTCTGATTGAAAGATGGATATTTAGATATTTGAACAGTCTGAATAATAAAGAGGAAGCTTGTGATGCCTATTTAAAATCCTTTATGGACACGTGGAGTGTTGGCCCAATATCTTTTTTTTTTGGTTCTGGAGGTTCATCCTCTAGAAAGAAGAAAAGAACAGCCTATTCTTATCAGTATTTCAAAGTCAAAGAAAAGAAAAGTAGAGGATATTGTAGTGATTGAAGATCCAGAGTCTCATGTAGTTGGAGGAGATTCGACAGTTGTAGAGCAGGAAGCTAGAGAATTAGATGTGAATCTAATTTGCTCAAATTAGTGGACAAAAGGGATGGAATCAAGAAAATTGGTGTGATGTAGCTGACTTCAGTTGAGTTGGATAGAATTGAAAGCATTTTGTTGAATCATTTGATCCAGAATAACATGAGCATTGAGAATATCAGTAATTTACTTCTGGAATCCCTAAATGAGGTTCTAAAGGGGAAGTTCTCTAAGCATTTTTTAAAGGGTAGAATATCTGACTGAAAAGGTTTGGATATGCATAATATGCTAAATGAATGTGCTAATGCGCAAAAGATCTTATCAACATGTATTTAGGAATTGAGGAACTGTATCCGCAGTGCTAGCAGAGTTTACAGGTATTGTATCTCTTGGCTGATAGTTGCAGTGAAACACAAAAGCAAAATTGATGCTATTGAAGATGAGTTGACAACTTTAGGAAAATCTTTTGATTTTCTGGATGATAAGGATGGTGAGCAGAGGAAAAGAATCAAAGAAGAAAGAAAGTTTGGTCTGGAGAAAGAAGAGTGATAACAAGGGAAGTGAGCCTGAAGTACCAGAATCCGGTACATACACCTCTTCCTTTGGTAACTAAGTAGAGTGCTTTGGGTAAGGGGGAGTTCCTTTTGAAAGAAAAATATTTTGTCCTCCCCATCTAAGTGGATCATGTTGTTGATCCAGCATGACTGTGCTTTAAGTTCTTTAAAGGTTATCCGGTAATCAAAGGAATTTGCTGACATCATTGATAAGATATTTCTTGGCAGAAAAACCCTACGGGAAGTGTTTTTGGCAAGATAAGTATTAGCTTTTTGAATTCATTCTTTCATTATCAGTTTAAGAATATCGGGAATAGTAGAGGAGTAGCAAAATAAGAGAGCGGTGCGAGCAATCATGGAAGAAAAAATGATCGTCGGAGAATCTAGTAGCAAAGAATTTTAAGTTTTGGATAAGGTGTTCCTAGATGAATTTAACCCAAAGAAAATCAGAGAGCTTAAAGCTAGTTTGAGTAATGTTGATTTGCAAAAATTCAAAGGATTGGAAAGAAAAGGTCTGAATCTTTGGACAAAATTTCCTTGGTTTGATAATGTCGAGGTTATCAGGATGATCCTTAGCCATGTATAGGATGACAACACCATGTTAGATAAACCCTACCCCATCTCAAAGGAGGTTACCTGTATGATCACTGGTTTGTGTGACAATGGAGAAGTTCTGGCAAAGAAGTTAATCTTGAACAGAGAAGTGAAAACCCTAACCGGCGTGAAGGGTGATCAACGAGCATTGATCATTAACACTATCATCAACCTTGTGGTGAGGTATGTAGCCTACGATATTTCTTCTAAAATCTATTTCAGGAATAGGGAAGGTGCCACCTTGGCAATTGCAGTATATATGGCATGTGTATTCTTGCGATGGAAAAAAAATCATTCAACTATGTGAATTGTTGAGAGCATTGTTGTTAGAGAATGTTAAGATGACAAAAGAAAGGAATTATCCTTTCCGGTTTGGTTCATTGCTTGTGAGTTTGGTTATGTATTGCTTTGGATTCCTTTTGACAAAAGACAATATTATATGGGAGTCCGGTGTTCTGATTGAAAGACGGATATTTAAATATTTGAACAGTCTGAATAATAAAGAGGAAGCCTATGATGCCTATTTAAAATCCTTTATGGACACGTGGAGTGTTGGCCCTATATCTTTTTTTTTTGGTTCTGGAGGTTCTTCCTCCAAAAAGAAGAAAAGAACAGCCTATTCTTATTAGTATTTCAAAGTCAAAGAAAAGAAAAGTAGAGGATATTGTAGTGATTGAAGATCCAGAGTCTCTTGTAGTTGGAAGAGATTCGACAGTTGTAGAGCAGGAAGCTAGAGAATCAGATGATGAATCTAATTTCCTCAAATTAGTGGACAAAAGTGATGGAATCAAGAAAATTGGTGTGATGTAGCTGACTTCAGTTGAGTTGGATAGAATTGAAAGCATTTTGTTGAATCATTTGATCCAGAATAACATGAGCATTGAGAATATTAGTAATTTACTTCTGGAATACTTAAATGAGGTTCTAAAGGAGAAGTTCTCTAAGCAGTTTTTTAAGGGTAGAATATCTGAATAAAAAGGTTTGGATATGCATAATATGCTAAATGAATGTGCTAATTCGCAAAAGATCTTATCAGCAATTATTTAGTAATTGAGGAACTGTATCCGCAGTGCTAGCAGAGTCTACAGGTATTGTATCTCTTGGCTAATAGTTGCAGTGAAGCACAAAAGCAAAATTGATGCTATTGAAGATGAGTTGACAACTTTAGGCAAATCTTTTGATTTTCTGGATGATAAGTGTTGTCCTCATTTTTTTTTCCAAAAATGAAGGACCACTACATGAAATTTTTGCGAAAAAATGAAAAAATTTACTCTATGGCATGCTTCCCAAGGTAGAATTTTGACTAATCCTTGGACTGGCTTAATCCTCAGTCCATCGTCAAACTGTGTTTTGAATTTCATCAAATTCTGGGTTTGTTTGCTATGTCTTTCCTTCAATTTTGGGTTTTAAAATCCCGATTGCAGGTGGAGAATTTTCTTCAAACTGCAAGTTTTAATGTTATTCATTGTTTTGGTCTTTGTAGGGGAATTTTTGGCTTATTATATGTGCACTTTTATTTAAAAGATATTACTTGTAATTTGTTTTAAATTTCTCTTTTATTTTTGTTATTTTTAATTGTTTTTTGGTCTTGTTTAGTTAAAATAGGGATTTTTTGGCTCAATTACAAGTAAACTTGCAGTTTGGTCTAAAAACGCCTATTTTAATGGTTTTTACATGTAATAGGGATTTTAAATCCCCATTACATATATGCAAGACTTTCTAACTTGTTGTAGGGATTTTATTTCCCTTTTACAAGTAATTAAAACTTGCATTTGTCTCCAAAAAACCCAATTTTATGCATAAAGTGCATTTTTGACATTAATAAAACTTGCTATTTGGTTCAAAAAACCCGAATTTGCCTTATAAGTGAAAAAGTCAAAAATAAAACTTGCTATTTGGTTCAAAAAACTTGAATTTTCCTTATAAGTGAAAAAGTCAAAAATAAAACTTGCTATTTGGCTCAAAAAACTCGATTTTGGCCTAGTGAGTGAAAAAGTGAATTTTAGAACTTGTCATTTGTTCTAAAAAACCCGATTTTCATTCCCTTATGCATTTCGAACTTGTTCTTCTCTCCAAAAAACCCAATTTTCAATTGGAAGTGAATTTGTTGAATTTTTCAATCAATTTTTGTGGAGATCTTCAAGGAAGGAGAGGCGTTTTGGTTTCTACCCTATTCTTGTGGATTTGGAACCACTTGTCACTCCATTTGGGGATTGTATTGACCGGTTTTTCGCCCTAAATCAGCAATCACATTTTTCTTTAATGCCACATTTTGGTTAATCAAACCTCCAACAAGTTGCAATCTCCTAAATCGATTTGACCTCTCTCACCTAGGCGTGGAGTTTGGGAGGAGTTTTGAGCTATTTAATGATGCCATTGAAGATGCTTTTGGTGGCCACGTTTTTCTCCACGTGTTTCCTTTGGCTACATTTTGCAAGGATTTAACACCATTTCTTCTTCTGCTCCTTAGGCGTTTTGCTATAACTCTCTTAGGTATGCTCTCTCGTTGGCATTTTGGCCCTTCAAATTTGGGATTGCTGCCACGTTTTTCAGTTTGGACCATTTTTGCAAAAACGTGATAAGGGTTTGGCATTATAGATTGCTTCTATTTATTGGTTTTTCTTCTTCTTTCCAAAGATTGTTGCATATTTGGAGAATCTTTTTCAATTTCAAGAAAGGTATGTTTTCTTTCCTTTCTTTCCTTCATTTTGTTTTTTTCTTGCTTTCTTAGTTTTCTTTCTTAGTTGCATTTTTTGGAAATAAGTGTTGTTCTTCCCCCAAAAATCGGTTTTTGTGAGAGAAATATTCCCCTTGGTATGCAATTTTCGAATTGCATTGTTCTTCCCAAAATTCCCTCTTTACTTGTATTCAGGATTTTTAATCTCGACTACAAGTTCGCTGGAAATTCTTATTCTTGCCCTACGATTAAGGAATTTAATCATTTTTGGTTAAAATTCTAAGTTGAAAAGTGTGAAATACCTCTCCCTTTCAAATTTGGGTTTTAAAAACCAGATTACATGTTGAAGAGTTCTTCCCATTTTCATGAAAATGACTTTCTCAGATTTTCCAATTTCTATCCATTCATATTTACCAAATCCGTACTTTCCATCTCTGTCATTTTCCGCAAGTCAAAATCTCATTTTCCATCCATTTCTCCATTTGCAATTTTACAAGTGTACTTGCATTCGGGTTTTAAAACCCCGATTGCATGTATGTTCATTCCAACTTGTATACTTGCGAAAATTTCCCCAAGATCCGAAATTGGTCAAAGTCAAGATTTTCTCATGTATTTCCCATCTTCCTCTTGTAAAATCGTGAAATTCAAGAAACGAAGTTTTTCCCATTTGGAGAAGGAAGAATGATATTTGTAGCTGACTATGATGTTGCCTTAACTCTTTTAAGTCTTCATCACAATATTCCAGGTTCACAATCAATGTCAGATTTGTCGGCATCTCCAACTCCAAAGAAGATGAAATACAAATATGACAAATATTAGACCGAGGTTGCACCTTCCTAGGTTTCTTCTCCTTTGGATTGCATCAGAGACACGGAAATAGGGCACATTGATATGTCATAATTCATCAAAAGGGTAGAAGATCCACAGGATAATAACTTACAGCGGTTGTTAGACAACCATATTCGCCATGCATCATCTTTTCCGGTGGCTGCCCTACAACCTGAATTTGTTCTTGCCTGCGCCCATCATTTTGACAAAGAGTCAAGAGTCATAAAAAATGATGATGGCGAAGCTATAATTCATCTCGATGCAGATACAATCGAGAAAGTCTTCAGAATACCTCCTGCACTTGTTTATATGGAAATCTCCAAAGAAAGTGCAGCGGAGTATTATGTGAAGAGGGCAAAAATTGCAAGCGACACATCAATAGATGGATCCAAGAGCCATGAGCCTCCTTCTCAAGGTGGGCAAAGTTGTACTGCTACGATTTCAAATGGGAGATTGGAGACACCATAACCCTCCTTAGCAGGATGATGGGCCTTGAGCATTCCAATGTCTTTGAGCCATGGATGTACCAGTTTATCATGTTCATACGGCAATCTCATCACATTTCATGGGGAGAAGTCATCAGCGATGCCTTGTGCGAACAACTTGCAGCAGTTCCTACCACCATGACCTTCTTCATGAATTCATATTTGGTATACTTAGCAGCATCACTTAGACACTTTCCAGGTCTTTCTACCAAGGGTGATCGCTCACTTATACCAATTTGGGAATATTATGACCAGTTGCCATTGAGACCCAGTGGACTACATTTCAAAAGAGTCCAAGATGCATTCTTCGAATATTTCATGTGTCAGTTTGACAAAAATCTCAGGAACAAGAGAGTATCAGATGAGGCATGGGATAAGGTGTACAAGTATGGATGTTTGTTTCTGTAGTTTCCCACCTTCACCTATATGAGGATCGGATGCTATGATGGTCAGTCATATATGCTTCCCAGATACGCAACTAATAAGATCATTCTTATGGAGTTGGGAAGACAAATCATGGCTGTTCACACTTTTTAGTCTGCTAGGCACAAGGTTGGAATGGGGATCTCTACCACAAACCCATTGAAAATTGGTCGGTATTCCCTTGTCACATCTATGAAGGCTAAGGCCATGGAGACTAAATTGCAAGAAAATAAGCTCAAAAGGTTTAAACCTAGAGCCGATTTTGATTATAGGGGTATGAAGGAGAAGATCAAGAAATATTTTGTGCATGTACATCGCATTGAAGACATCTGGGTAGATCTTCGCACGGAAGCCGAAGTTCTGAAGATGGATTACTGCAGGCTCACTGTTGAGCAAATTGTTGATTTGAACTTGGTGGATATCCCACAAGGGATGATTGATGATGGGCACATACTTGATCCTGAATACATTTGATGGAGGGTTGAGGAAGCTCCACTTCCTTTGATCCAATGGTTGCACAAAGAGTGCATATCCATCCTTGATAGATTTCAGCCTATCTTGGCTAACACCAACGCATGGTTGAAAAGTAATGCAGTTAGACTTATTAAAATCAAGGTTGGTAAAGAAGATGATTCTATGGGGCCTCTTGGATGGAAGTCTGAGATTCAGGTTGACAACAAGGAGGGTGCTTCATCTTCGGGCACAAGGATCAAGTTGCGAGTCAGTCGTGCAGTAGTGCTTCCTCCTGAGGAGACGATAGTTTGTGGGAAGGAAAAATCATGATTCCATGTTCAAGTAATTGATTTGGATAACCCAGATGAGGGGCAACAATCTGATGATGCTCCCAAATCTCCAGTTTCAGATTCGCCTCATGAGATCATTCCACCAGTTTCCACTGAGACGCCTCTTTCTCCTCCTGAATTGCTTGTGGATGAATCTCCTCAGAATGCAATTCCCATTTCAACATACGAGCCATCTCTTGATCATCAACAAGAGAGTGTGTTGAAAGTTCCTGATAATATTCCTACTTGCATCCATTTATCATATATTGATACTTCCACTTCTGGTTTTGAAGAATTCATGAGGCAATCTTCATGCCCATTGGTAATTGAGCAAACCGTGGTCGTCATCCAAACAGATATTCCTCCCAGGATGACCATGGTGATTCAAACATAAACTGCTTCTCCTTTGCCTACAGTTGCTACTGGAAATGAGTTGGTAACTTTGCCTCCATGGCTTAGTTCTTTTACCCCAAAAAGGAAGAAGCAAAAAATCTCACCTAATGCCTTTGATTATCAGCAACTCAAACAGTCCAGTTCCAAAGTTGCTAAGAAGGCCAAGACTATCTCCAGAGTAACTGTTGACGGTAACAAGATGAAGGTAGCTAAAGTTGTTGAACCTATTGCAGATAAGCCACTTGAAGAAATGTCAGTGGCCGATTATAAGGTTACAAGGATAGAGTTGGGAAAACAGACACATTAGGTCATTAAACATGATGCTCAATTTTATGTTGCTTCATTGGCACAAAGGTGTGATGATCTTCTAGCAAAGAAATACGAGCTAGAAGAGGAAAACCGACAGCTTATGGTAGCCATTCATAAAATCACAAAACCTGTTGCTAAAGGGAGTAACTCCATAGGTTCTTCTGGTTACCAAGAGTCAATTCGTGGAGTGGAAAGGGCTGCTCAGAAGGTACAAGCACTGGATTCCTGGGTTGATCAGCTTCATGATCTATGTGCACAAGTAATGAAAGACATTTTTCAGATGATGTCTAAGTTAGAGACCATTAAGGAGAAACTGGATCAGACTTCTAATACTTTCAAAAAGAATCTGGAAAGTGTTGAAGAAAGTTTGACAATCCGGCGTACCATTCCCCAACAACAGCTGAGTGTTCTACAGGAGCATGTCATCATCTCTTCCAGGATCATGTACTTGGAATTTGAAGAACTCCTGGAAAACAAGGCCCTTGTTCTTAAATCCCTCATTGAGGAGATTGGTGATGCAAAGAGATTTCGAGGCGAAGTTTACTGAGATATTGTCTCACATTGTGAAAGGGCCTCTTGTAACATATTAAGTCAGGATGAAGAGTTGATTCCAGAAGAAGAAGTTCTTGCTGATTTACAAATGAGGATTCATAATGAATGGAGGAGCGAACAATTCTCGGCCGCTTCAATTCAGACATTGATGAAACGCCAAGTCTTTCTGCATGAAATCCAGTCTATCCTGAATAAAAACAATTCTGCACTCCTCCAGTGTCATGACACTATTGTGAAGACTATGGTTGTTGCCAAGAACACCCATGAACAAAATCTCGAGGAACTACAAACGAGCATCCAGAAATTTCAAGGATTTGTGTCTTCACAAAATGCAACTTAAGTGTTTTTCAATACTTAGTTGAATTTAGTTGTAATTTAGTTTTGACAAGTTACAAGTCTTGGTGGTTGAGAGAATCTCTCAAGTTAGTTATGATCCTCCCACCTTTTTCTCAAGGCTCCTCTTCTATAAATACTTGAGGGGTCTTTTGTAATCTTTATCTTTTGGGAAAGCAAGCGAAAACTCTGCCAAATTTACAGCAAGAAGTCTTTGAGCTTATGTATGTGAATTGAAGGTTTTGAAGAATAAAAAAGAAGGATCACTCAAGTTTTGATTCTTTGAGCTACATGTTTGAGTTTGAATCTTTTTATTTCTTCTATGCAAATTATTTCTAAAGGAGCTTAGTCCAATCTAATTTGAAGTCTTTGAGCTGCAAGTAGAGAAGATTAATTAAAATAGGAAAATCTCTAGAAGTAGCAGCAAGTCTTTGAGCTTGCATCTATTTTTGAGGAAAAATTACTGTTTGATAAGAAATAGCAGCAAGTCTTTGAGCTTGCATTAGTTCTTGTCTTTGTGTTGAAATAATAGATTATTCCAGTCTTTGAGCTGTTATCTTTTATTCGTTGTAAATTTTAGTATAGCAAAGGGTAGATAGGACTTCCAATAGTCAAGTCTTTGAGCTTGATATTGTTGTCTTGTCCCGAAGGATGTGACGGGAGTCTTTGAGCTTTCAGGAAACTTCATTTCCTTTCTCTCATTTCACTTAAAAGTGGTTACTGTTGTTCATATTCAATCACTATTCTTTTCTGTGAAGAGAAAAGGATATTGTCTTTCTTGAAAAAAGAAGAAAGATTGTTGTCCCATCCTATTTTATTTCCAAAGTTGTAGTTAGATAGGGGGAGCCTTCCCTTAATTAGGAGAGTTTTTACTCATGTGTTGTGGTTAAAACCACAATTTTGTATATTTCCCTAAGTGTACAAAATTTTCAACCAACAATAAGGATGGTGAGCATAGGAAAAAAATCAAAGAAGAAAGAAAGTTTGGTCTCGAGAAAGAAGAGTGAGAACAAAGGAAGTGAGCCTGAAGTACCAGAATCTAGTGCAAGCACCTCTTCCTTTGGTAACTAAGTAGAGTGCTTTGGGTAAGGGGGAGTTCCTTTTGAAAGAAAAATATTTTGTCCTCTCCGTCTGAGTGGATCATGTCATTGATCCATCATGACTGTGCTTTAAGTTCTTTAAAGGTTATCCGGTAATCAAAGGAATTTACTGACATCATCGATAAGATGTTTCTTGGCAGAAAAACACTAAGGGAAGTGTTTTTGGCAAGATAAGTATTAGCTTTTTGAAATCATTATTTCATTATCAATTTAAGAATATCGGGAACAG
Source organism: Cryptomeria japonica (assembly GCF_030272615.1). Classification (NCBI taxonomy): domain Eukaryota; kingdom Viridiplantae; phylum Streptophyta; class Pinopsida; order Cupressales; family Cupressaceae; genus Cryptomeria; species Cryptomeria japonica. The sequence goes on from NC_081414.1 coordinate 502,537,367, forward strand.
TAGAGGAGTAGCAAAATAAGAGAGCGGTGTGAGCAATCATGGAAGAAAAAATGATCGTCGGAGAATCTAGTAGCAAAGAATTTTAAGTTTTGGATAAGGTGTTCCTAGATGAATTTAACCCAAAGAAAATTAGAGAGGTTGAAGCTGGTTTGAGTGATGTTGATTTGCAAAGAGTTAAAGGATTGGAAAGCAAAGGTCTTAATCTTTGGACAAAATTTCCTTGGTTTGATAATGTCGAGGTTATTAGGATGATCCTTAGCCATGTATAGGATGACAACATTATGTTAGATAAACCCTACCCCATCTCGAAGGAGGTTATCTGTATGATCACCGGTTTGTGCGACAATGGAGAAGTTCTGGCAAAGAAGTTAATCTTGAACAGAGAAGTGAAAACCCTAACCAGCATGAAGGGTGATCAACGAGCATTGATCATTAACACTATCATCAACCTTGTGGTGAGGTATGTAGCCTACGATATTTCTTCTAAAATCTATTTCAGGAATAGGGAAGGTGCCACCTTGGCAATTGCAGTATATATGGCATGTGTATTCTTGCGATGGAAAAAAAATCATTCGACTTATGTGAATTGTTGATAGCATTGTTGTTAGAGAATGTTAAGATGACAAAAGAAAGGAATTATCCTTTCCGGTCTGGTTCATTGCTTGTGAGTTTGGTTATGTATTGCTTGGGATTCCTTTTGACAAAAGACAATATTATATGGGAGTCTGGTGTTCTGATTGAAAGACAAATATTTAGATATTTGAACAGTCTAAATAATAAAGAGGAAGTATGTGATGCCTATTTAAAATCTTTTCTGGACACATGGAGTGTTGGCCCAATATCTTTTATTTCTGGTTCTGGAGGTTCTTCCTCCAGAAAGAAGAAAAGAACAACCTATTCTTATCAGTATTTCAAAGTCAAAGAAAAGAAAAGTAGAGGATATTGTAGTAATTGAAGATCCAGAGTCTCCTGTAGTTGGAGGAGATTCGGCAGTTGCAGAGCAGGAAGCTAGAGAATCAGATGATGAATCTAATTTGCTCAAATTAGTGGACAAAAAGGATGGAATCAAGAAAATTGGTGTGATGTAGCTGACTTCAGTTGGGTCGGATATAATTGAAAGCATTTTGTTGAATAATTTAATCTGGAATAACATTAGCATTGAGAATATCAGTAATTTACTTCTGGAATCCCTAAATGAGGTTCTAAAGGAGAAGTTCTCTAAGCAGTTTTTTAAGGGTAGAATATTTGAATAAAAAGGTTTGGATATGCATAATATGCTAAATGAATGTGCTAATGCACAAAAGATCTTATCAACATGTATTTAGGAATTGAGGAACTGTATCCCCAGTGCTAGCAGAGTCTAGAGGTATTGTATCTTTTGGTTGATAGTTGCAGTGAAGCACAAAAGCAAAATTGATGCTATTGAAGATGAGTTGACAACTTTAGGCAAATCTTTTGATTTTCTGGATGATAAGGATGGTGAGTAGAGGAAAAGAATCAAATTTTTTCAAGCTGAACTCTTATTCTTTCACTTTTTGGCATTGCTTGGAAGTGTAGTTGAGTATGAGAAGAACCTATCCACTCCAGATAATTCTTCTCATCCAATTGATCTGTTGGTGGAAAATAGAATCCTTTCAGTCATCATTAAACTGGTCATAAATTCTTTGGAAGTTCTTCTGGATCTGAAGGAGAAATGCAAGCTTATCTTTTCAAAGAAGAGCAACTGAAGGTTCTTGTGTGGTATTCAATTTCTGATATTTTTGTAGTTATATATATATTATGTCTTTTTCTTCCTTGATGTCAAAAGGGGGAGAAAGGAATATGGTTTCTTGGACTTGAGGAGTTGCATAAGAAAGGGGGAGTTGTGTCATACACATATATGTTTTTTCCATCAATGATAAAGGGGGAGATTGTTAGACTTGTGTGAATATTGTTGTCATTGATGTCAAACTAGCTATCCGGTTTGGACTGGACACTATATGTAGTTTTGTATTATCTGGATTGGTCTAGATACTATATACAGTCAGTATGTGCAGTTCTTTGTTATGGACATATGTTATGATGCAGTTAGATGGAGGTGATATGATGAGGTAATCTCTAGAAGATCTTCGTTCTAGAATTTTGAGTTCTCATTAGTCCCAATATCAGTTATGAGCTCTGGTAATGATAATAGTATCTCTTCGAGTTTCGTGTTGCGGCATTCTTAGTACGCGTGGAGTCTATATCTTTGGAAGATTGGAGATGCTATGCTTAATTTTCTTTGGAAGATTGGAGATGCTATGCTTACTTTTTTAATAATGGATTAGTATCTTTGGGTCCAGATGACCCTGCCCCATTCTGGTAATATTGGTAGATGCATTGGCAAATGTAGTATGAAAAAAGAAGCATGTAGAGATCTCGCAGAGACCAATGTAAGTGTCTTGTTTATTTTGGATAATGTGTTGGGCTTGGTTGATACACTATCTCGTGTTTGTATCCTCTGGTATATGTATATATATATATATATATATATATATATATATATATATATATATATATATATATATATATATATATATATATATATATATATATATATATATATATATATATATATATATATATATATATATATATATATATATATATATTAGCGTGTGTGGTAGAGAGAGTATGTGTGAAAAAACATTGAGAAATATATGAGGTGCGTATGTGGAAAATATCAAAGAAGCAGAGTCTGTAGTATGAGTTGCAGCCAATGAAGGTAGATAGTGTTGCATTAGTTCTTCACCAGACTTGCTATAGGACAATTGTATAGAGATCTAAGCTTAATCTTGGAACTGATCTCATGCATTTGGAGATGCAATCCTTTTCAATTCAACTTTTTCTATTGTAGTGAGCATTCCGGCAGTGATCCATTCTTTTGTATCTTTGCAGTGAGCAGTCCAACAGTGAGTCATTTTTGTAATCTGGCAGTGAGCCACCTGATAGTGAGCCACTCCTTTGTAAACACCATATAACTAGTTATATTATCCTAAGAGTTAACACTCTCTGTGGTTTTTCCGCATATAAAATTTGGTGTTTCTCTTGTGGTTGTGTTCTTCATGATTATTCTACTTTTGTAGTTTTATATCTGTTAAGTAAGATAGATGAAGTTTGATATTTCTGCGAAAGATTAAAGTATTGCTAAAAGTTTCTTTTTACATATATCTATGAGAATACTGATTCACCCCCCTCCTCCGCCCCCCCCCTGCGTCAGTATTCTGGTCCTTTCAACCTAGTCAACAGTTTTGCCTTTGTTTTCCATCTATTTGATCGAGTAGTGTCATTAGGGGAACTCATGTAATTCTTGTCTTCTTGATCCTGCTCATCATCTTGGTTTGAGAGGGGGTTCTTCACTCAACACTATAGCAACTTTTATTCAACAGTTGTCTACAACTTCTTTGTGCTTTGAGGATGTTCTTCATGTTCCTATTCTTTTGGAACATTGATTTGGAGGCTTCTTAGTCCTTCCTTTTTAGCAGTTCATATTCTTTTCATGCATTGCAACTCTCGCTTTTGGCGAGGGATTTTTTCCCACATGGTTTTCCCTTTTTCTCTTCTTAAAGAGACTTCATTGATTTGTACATGGGTACCTAATTAGGCCTTTTGTTGTTGAGACCCATTTTTGCATTCATGCATTTGGAGATTTTTTTACTCACCCTAAGTTTTGCTTAAGGTGGAGGGTGTGTGTTAGAGCATTTTTAGCTATTAGTTTGTTTTTTACAACTAGTTATACTTTTTTTCCCTTTTGCTTACATTCACTTAGGAGTGCTTACTTCTAGTTGCTTTAGTTGTGCATCTAGTTTAGCTAGAGTTGAGATTTTTTTATCTCCTCATGCTTGCACTTTAGTTCTCTTAAATTTAGCTTAGGGCATATTTGTGATTTCTTTAATAGCACCTCGTTGTACAATTGTAATTACTTTTTTAATCTTTTCTTTTAAGGAATATGACATATTCTTGCTACCCTCATTTGTGGAAGGTTTTCTAGTTTGTTGTTTGATCTTGCAGGCTTGTGTTGCAAACTTTTATGTTGCAAAATTCAACATTACCTTGGTTATTTATCACCTAGGTTCCAATTACACGTCACTTAAGCTTACTTAGGTAACTACACAAGATTTGTTGGAGAATTTTCACTCTAGGTGGACTTATCATATTATTACTTTAACATATCCACTTATAGTGGTTCCACTTTTCCACCTTTAGTGGGTGACCCACCTTTTGTGGTGTTATCACCTGTCTACTTTAGGTGCGATGATAGCTTTTCATTTAGGTTATCATGTCATGAGATAAATATACTTGTCATTATCTCATTCTCTCTTTTGTACTCACCTTGGCTATATAATCAAAGGGTATCCTATGTACATATGCCTAATTCTTTGCATCATTGATGAGAATAGAATTTGTTCTTGTCTCTATTGTTCTCTCTTATTATTGTGCTATTATTTAGGCCTCTAGATCTTGGGTGGCTACCTTCATGGATGATTTAAACAATTTTAAAAGAAACAAGTAATAATTTTATAATCCTCACCCCAAAATGGGTTGGTGCAATACAATTTATAAGATATTCTCCAAGCTACTAGTCCAATGTATCCAACCTTTCTTAGAAAAAATCATTAATCATAATCGAAAGGGCTTTGTTCTTGGAAAATATATCATAGACCCTATTATTTTGGTCCATGAAACTCTCTATTCTACAAATAAAAGCAATAAGTGGGGGGTGGGGGTATGATCTTAAATATTTTTTAAATGTAAAGTTTATCATAAAGTGTAACAAACATTCCTATCTAGTGTCTTATATAAGTTTGGCTTTAGGATTTTTTTAGAAGGGTAGAGAAATGATTTTCAATCCTTGCCTTTTATATTCTCATTAGTGGAAGTTTGCATGGCCAATTTAAAACTATCAAGGGTATAAGGTAAGGATACCCTCTCTTCCCCTATCTTTTTATTATTTTTCTAAAAGAAAGTGTTAGATGAGGTAGTCTCAAAAAATTCAAACGTACTTCCCACCTCCTGCCTATTTCCCACCAAAAATTTGTGGATGACACTTTGTTTTTTGGAAAAGAGTATATAGGTGAAGCTACCAAATGAAGAATTATTCTCAACAAATATGCTTAATTTTTTGATAGAAAATCAACCTACGTAAGGCTGGCCTATTTTTCCTCAATGTTCCTATTTGGATGAAAAATAGAATTTGATAGAGTCCTCATTTGTAATATTTAGAAGCTTCCTAAATCTTACTTGGATATGCCCCTAACTCAAGGAAAAACTCAAAACTCTACTTGGGTTAATTTAATTGAAAGTATTCGATGAATTTATCTACATGGAAAGGTATTATTCTAAGTAATACAAGAAAATTATGTCATTAAAGACAATATGAAAATAAATTCTATCTACTTTTTCTCCCTCTTTAACATCTCGAGTGTTATGGCCAGTAATACTAAAAAAATCCAACATGGTTTCTCTGGTCAAGTGTTGAACAAAAATAAAGGTTCTCTTGTTGCTTGAGATGATGTTTTTTCCCCTAATATCAGTGAGGTCTTGACATAAGGAAGACTGAGATGATGAATAAGACCCTCCTACTCAAAGTGAGATGGAAATTATTGATGCTTAGTTTTGAATGGTCTTCTATAATGAAGGTGGAATATCTAAATGCTAGAGGACTCCTTTTGGTTCAATCACAATAATTTTCAAATGGTTTGAACATATGGAATAATATGGTTGAGACTAAAGACACTTTATCTATGGGTTTGAAATGAGAGGTTGGTAGTGATGGATAATTCAAATGTTGGGAAGGATCATGGATTATATTTTTCATCTAGAGTCTCCTTCTATATGTTTTGATATGCAAATTGATATGAAAATAATATTGGGAATATTTTTGAAGGAATATTGGAACCTTGATTCTCACCCCTAAAGGAGGATTATTGCTAGCTGGAGTGACCCCCCTCTTACTATAGGTACCTCTAAATTGCTTCACATTATTTCAAATCATAGATTCTACAGATATTTGCTATGGGATAATTTTTTTATGCCATTTATTAAGACAGGGATTAATCTATTAAATCTAGATATAGTTTGATGTCCAATTCATCTTGCCCCTTTAAACTATATGAATACTTGGAAGCATAGAAATATTCCCAAAATTAACTTTTTTTGATGGACTATCTACCACAAAAAAGTGTTAACAATAAATAATTTTCAAAAAGGAACATTCTAGATGGTGAACAAATGCTTCTTGTGTAAAAAAGATGAAGAAAATATAGATCATCTCTTTATTAATTGTATTTATGCGTATAAAACTCAATGAAATATACTTAACAATTTCTTTATCACTTGGGTTTGATAGGACACTGCTAGAAGGATTACAGATAGCTAGAATCACCTCTTCTTTGATCCCCCTGTTTGATGAATTATGGTGGCATGCCTTCTTTCACATTGGTTGGGGGATTTGGAAAGAACACAACAACATGATATTTAGAAACCAACATAAATCATTGGAGGATCTGATTGATTCTATATTTCACAAAACTAGTGAAAATGTCAAATTGATAGATATCCGAAAGCCCAAATGTAATCCCTCGGATCTAGAAATGAAAATAGCTAAAAGATGAAGATTTAAAAATAAAATAAACTAATGTTGATCTCTCCAAGGTGGCCTCCCATCAGATCACTATATAGTCCCCTTTGACTATGGCTGGTTCAAACCCAATTTGATGGCTCTTCTAGGGGGAGATCAAGCTAGGTAAGTGGAGATGGTATATTGATAAACAAAAGGGGTATTAATTTTGCGTACATCGTGAACTTGGAAGTCCAGCTCGGTGATTTTTCCAAGGTATCAATTATCTTCCATGGTATTCTTATTTACATTAGCAAAGGTCTTAGAAATCTTATTATTTAGGGGGACTCTAAAATTTTAATCATCATGCTAAGTCCCAAAGCTAAACCAAGCTAGACCTATGAAGATATCATAAGGGATACTATATCTAACATTAGAAGATTGGTGTATCTAAAATCCAACACATGTTTGAAGAAGGGTATTCGATGATGGATCTCCTCACTAAATTTATCTCCCAAGTTGATTCTATAAATATTTGGAATGATATTTCCACCCTCCTAGATCATATTAGAAATCATGTAAAAAATAAGGCACAAGTTAATGATTCTTCTATTGTTACTTAATATACAAAAACTTCCCATTGATACAAATGCATTAATTTTAGTATAGAATCACCCATAATGAAATTTTAAGACATAAGATTATAACTCCCACTCAAATTTTCTTAACAGGAAGAAGAAGAATGGCTTCTAGTTGTGCAATGATAAGGATAGCTATGGTTTTTAGTAATTTCCACTTTTGCCCCTTTTTGCCTTCATTATTTCGTCACCCACCTTTATACCATCATGGGAGGAAAGGTCTATTACGAAAAAATCCTAAAGACTATGAAAGTATTATAAATGATAAGGAGGTTTGGTCCATCCATTAGAAAGGAAATCTAGCTCTCTACATCGAAGCAATGAATGGTTATGACTCCCTCATCTTCGAAGAGTTTTCTATCTTATGGAATGCCAAAATTGTTTATGTGAGAGGCATTTCCTTCCAAGTATCCATGGATTTGATAGCTTCAACTATTGGTTTGTCTTTGGAGGGGGGCCACATTCCTAAGAAGGTGAAAAGGCACTACTAAGAAGATATGAACAAATTCCTAAAAAGAGGCAAGAAAGTTAGTAGATTGCAAAAAGGGTTTAACAAAGATGATTTTCTTGGTGTATGGAAGAAATTTCTAGAGGTACTGATGAGGTATATCGCTCTCAAAGGTTGCTACAAAAGGTTCCATGCTTACATGTGTTGGACATTGTTGCTGCTAGGATATGTTGTTGTCATTGATGTCAACATATTCCTACTCTGGTGACTGCAGATTGGTTTATTAGGTTCATGGTTTGGTGTATGGAGTATTCTTAAGTATCATTATATTCTTCTGTACTAGTGTTGTTGATCCGACAAGCTTAATTGATCATATCATATGATCCGGTTTTGCAGTTTGTTTATCTGATCAGTGCTTTGTAGAGTTCAGTATTTCCTTTAGTATATTCTGGTGAGATCAGCTCTTGATCTGAGATTTTGGGATATTGTTTGGGATGGTCTTGTGTATCTTCATTATAGATGGTTCGTGATTTGGGGCTCTACAAGTTATCTTTTCTTCGTGACAGTTGTTCTGATTGAATGAAAAATAGGTTTTACAGACCCGAAACCATTACAACATAGTTAAAATAAAAAGCTGAGAAAATAGAGTCCTCATACAAAGTGACTGGTCCAAAAAACCAGCGAATAGAAAAAACAGCTAAACAACAAAAAACAGCTAAGAACCCAAGGAGACACTACATAGTAATTTTCTTCAGCAGATCCTCTGCCTTAGTCACCAGCTCATCATAGGTCGCCCCAACTGCTTTTAGCTCCTCCAGGTCCTTATTCACTTTCTTTTCCTTCCTCTTTCCATGGGTGCAAGTTCTGGGACCTTGGGCTTCCCCGGTTCCTTCTGCATCCAGGTCAATTTCCTGGGTTTCCTTTTCATCATCGAGCTTGCTGATGAGGGTATGGGTGTTGTTGGCTGAGATTTTCAGAATGTTGAGACTCTGCTCCGCAATGTTCTTGAGGCACTCCTCTATCTTGTCCACTTTGGCAACTATATCCGAGAGCCTTTTTTCGTTAGTTTCCTCCAGGGTTTTTCTATCTTGTATCTCATTTTCAATTTTCTCAAATCGAGGATTAAAGGCATCTCTGATGTCTTCCGCTTTGGCAATTGTGTTCTTCAAATCTTCAATATAATTGGCCATAGTGTTCCCCTCTCCAATGTTAATGGTCTCCAAGATCATGACTCTGTTGCAGAGTTTTTTGTATTCATCCACAGTATTCTTATTCCCGTCAATAAGCCATTCAATGGTTTTCATAAAACCCTTCAAGGCCTCGGGGTGAGCACCAAGAGAAGGAGAAACTTTACTAGGGGTTATATGTTCATCTTTAGCAATATAGAGGGCAGAAATATTGTCAGCGGCCCTGAGGGTCTCCTCCATAGTCTCCATCTCCAGCCTTTGTTCAGCTTCCAGGGTTCTTGTTTGCTTGTCCTCTTCTGGTTCCTTGCCTGTGTCCTCCGAATCTTTGCCAATCTCCTCTGTTTTCTTTTGCTTCTTCCTGGGTTGGGCTTGGACTTTACTTTTTTCCTTCAGCACTCCCTTAGGGTTCTTCTTCTCCTCAGGGAAATCAGAGTCCTCTTCTTCCAAAGAAATACTAATCAAGGGTTTTCTTTGGGGTTTTTTACTCTTAGAAGAAGAGGGTCTTGATTTCCTCTTCTTTCTCCTCTCATACTCTGAGTCGTCAGAGCTTTCCTCATTTTCAGTCGAGGAATCATTATCTGAATCCCCCTCCTCCGACAAATCAGAATCAGACATTTCTTCTTCTGAATCCACAGAGAGCTGCATTCGATTAATTTTACTGGCCTTTAGATGATCATAAATGAGGACCATAAGTCCCTGGTGCATTGCAGTGTCATCCCGAGGATTTTCTTTATATGCTTTTAGGGATGCATCCATAGAACAGAGCAAGAAATAAGGGAAATTCACCTTATCGTTATGCCTAAAATGATTTAAGAGGACAAAGTGATATCCATATACTTTCGTAAACCTGCCATCTAGAGTTATATACCTCATTAAAACAAAGAGAATTTCCTACCAGGGCTTTGCAAAAGCCCTAGGCGGGTAATAGGTTTTGCTCAACTTTACCAGTCTTTTCTTCTCTTTCTCTGTGAGCGGGTACCTTTCAATGGCTTCCCTGCTAACCTTCCTGTCTCTGTAGAAATTGCAGCCCTTTTTGCAGCCCTCCCTTTTGAGTCCTGTAGCTTTAGCTATTAACTCTTCGTCAATTTCCACCAGTTGGTCGCCCATTTTAAGCTTGCCCTTCTTCCAATTTTTTTTGCAGAAGAAGCTGGTTATCTTTCCATCACGGCCATGGAGTCTCTCAAGGAAGCTCGAAAGACCACCCTTCTGCAAAATTTCCCACACCTCTTCTTTCTGTTTCCACTCCTTGCAACTTCCTGGCTCATATCTTCTCCTATTTCCGCCCATGGTGTCGTTTCTCACAGTCAAGTTTAGGTTATAGAGCTGGTGAAACAGAAAGATTTTCGAAGCTAAAACAAAAGCCCAGAAAGCGTGCGTAGCATTATTGATTTGACAAGTTATAATGCACGTTCTGCTAACTTTGATGTTATAATGAGTAATTCCCTCATTATCGAAGTAACTCGAAGAGCTTACTTCAGTACATATAATAATTGCCTTGTCAATCAAGATTCTTTGGGGTACTTCGATATCTTTCATTTATTATGATTTGTCTTACATCTCCGGGAAGACCGCTCTCACTTGTCCACGTGGTTATTGTATCATTCTTCACCGCCACGTTTGCAGCCCAATTAGCAGAACAGTTGGCCTCCCGATATATATGGGATATGTGGCATTTTTTGAAGGTTCTGATGATGTCAATGGCAGAAAAAATTATATTGTGGATCGACCAAGAGGGCTGAGAGGTCCCATTGAGACACTTAATAATATTGTTGGAATCCCCTTCGATCCAAAGATGGGTACAGTTCCATTTTTTGGCTAGAATAATGCCTTGAAGGGCTGCCATAGCTTCCACCTTATGATTGGTTTGAATGCCAATAGGGACAGCAACCATACCTTTGCAAATGCCTCTGTTGTCTCTGAGAATAGCTCCACAGCCTGAAGGACCTGGATTTCCTTTGGTTGCTCCATGAAAATTGATTTTAAGCCAACCATGGGGAGGGGTTTGCCATTTAACTTCAAGCCTTTTATTGTGGCTGATATTATGACCATCAGTGATCTTCATATTCCAGGCTCTTAAGATATTTGACTCCAAAGAGTTGTTTGAGTAACAAGAGACCTCCATAGTTACCATATTTTCCTGAATAGCCCTTTGAATTTTCTGAAAAACAATGTCTTGATTTAAGGACACATCCCTAAAAATTCGATTGTTTCTTTCCTTCCAAAGACCCCACAAAATGTGAGGCAGAGAGAGCTACCACATACACCTCAGAAAAGAGTTGGTCCAATGAATTTGCTAGGAAGAGAACAAATCTCTGATGTTACTAGGAAACACCCAAGCAAGACTAAAGCTTTTGAGGAAGCTTTCCCAAACAGAGGTTGAGAAAGAACAATGGAGGGCAAGATGGTCCACTGACTCTTCCTCTTGAAAGCACAGCACACACCTATTTGGAAGAGAAAAACCTTTGCATTTAAGGTTGTCAACAGTAAGGATCTTATTCTGGAGAATAGTCCAGAAGAACATATTGATTTTAGGAGTTAGCCCTTTTAACCAAGCTTTAGACCAGAAAGGATTCATAGGAGGGGAGGGGGAGAGGATACAATACATCGAAGATACAGTAAAGGTACCTTTGGGGTTATATCTCTAGATCAGGGAATCCTCTTCCTTATTTAGCCAGATAGCAGACAGTTGGGTTTTGAGCTTGGAGAGACTAGGATGAATACTATCAATGTTCTGCCAGTTGTTCCCATCCCAGTAATCTGCCACTAAGGTACCAAAAGAGTCAATACAAGAGGGGGCATGGGAAGCCCACTCATAGAAATCCATTAGGGGTTTGTCAAAAAGCCAGGGATCCTCCCAGAATCTCACTTTTCTACCATTTCCAAGTTTCCATGTCACACCTTTAGCAAACACCTCTTTACATTTAGAAACATGGTTCCAGATATGAGATCCATTTATACTAAGATCCGAATTAAGAAAAGAAGATAGAGAAGAGGACAGAAGAGAATACTTACTTCTCCAAATTTTGCACCATTCAGAATCAGAGTTAAACCATCTCCAAACTTGTTTTGACAAGAGAGCTTCATTTAAAGTGTGAATCCTCCTAAGCCCCAGACCACCTTTGCTTTTTGGCTTTCAGACCTGATCCCATGCCACCAAGGACATTCTTTGCTTTTCCTCCACCCCAGACCATAGGAATCTTCTTTGAATTTTCTCAATAGCTTCAACATACTTGACTGGAATTCTGAATAAGCTAAGAGCATAAATGGGGATACTTTGAAGAGTAGCCTTAAGAAGAAGGAGCTTACCAGCTTGAATTAAGAGAGCCCCTTTCCAAACTGCAAGTTTTTTGTGAAATTTATCAACCAGCGAACTCCAATAGGATTCAGGAGGGGCAATCCCCATGGGGAGACCAAGGTAGGTAGCAGGAAGGTCGGCAATCTTACACTCCATAATTCTGCTGATCCTTTGTTGTCTTCTCTCTGGAGTGTTAATGAAAAAGACATCACTTTTGGCCCAATTAATAAGCTGCCCCATTGCGGAAGCATATTTACACAAGGTATTCTTCAGAACTTTAGCTTCTGAGATGCTTGAATCCCCTATAATTATTGTATCATCAACAAACTGCTGGTGTGAACAAATAAGGTCAGCAGAAGAAGGTTGGAGACCCTTAAAGGATCCTATCTGCACCAAATTTTCCATGGTCCGTCCAAAGCATTCTACCATAATAATGAATACGATGGGGGAGATAGGATCTCCTTGCCTAAGACCTCTCGAAGCTTGGAAAAAGGTTGAAGGAGAACCATTGACAAGAACAGCAAAGGACGCAGTAGTGGTAAGTTGGGATAAAAGATCCACAATTCTTGGGGCAAACCCAAAAGCAATAAGGACTTTCTGTAGAAGAGACCAGTCCACCCTATCATAGGCTTTGGAGAGATCTAGCTTAAGAATGAGACCCTACTTCTTCGCTTTAACAAGAGAGTGAATATTCTCATGAACAGTATAATGGAATCGAGAATTTGTCTTCCAGGAACAAACCCATTCTGTTGGTGTTTAATAAAAGCTGGGAGAATAGACAAGAGTCTAGAGGTCAGGACCTTAGATATGATCTTGTAAAAGGAATTGCAGAGGCTAATAGGTATGAACTTGTCCAGAAAATCAGCAGCTTGAATCGTGACAGTTGTTGTTGGTTGAGTGTTCTTGAGTTTCAGATGTTGATCGATGAAGATTTGATAAGTGGTGTTGGTGCAGTTGTTGATGATGATTCTAACGTGCTTGTTGTTGTTTCCTAGTTATGTCCTATTTGTTCTGATGATCTGCATTGATCACTTTGCAAGTTTTTGGTGATTTTGTTGAACCGGTGATGTTTTTCGTGTTATGCGGTTTTCCTGGTGATGTAGTGTGTTGTGGTTGATCTTGGCGTGATCTTCGGTGGTGTTGCGTGTTTGGAGATTTGAATTAGGTCCATTCTATCTCATGTATATCATTATATTGGTCCGGTGGTTGATTTTTGTATCGTGTGATGTAATTTTGTAATTGTGAGTCGAGGCTTTAGCCAACCTTGTTATCAAGGTTGATGAATTGTATAAATAGGTGATATAGTCATGTAAATTAGGTGTCGTGATTGTGTCTACATTATCAAAGAGTGGTGTATGTGTGATCAAGTGATTCATCCTTCGACATTGTGATTGAGCAGAGATTGGTATTGCAGAGAAGACAATTGAGCTTAACCGAAACTGTCATCAAGCATTTGGAGATGCTATTCTTTCAATTCATTTCTTTCGGATTGTAGTCTGAATCTTGTTGTAAGTCAGTGAGACTTCCCTAAGGGTTGTAGCCTTTTAGGTCATTATCTTTTGAGCAGTGAGCTCTAGACAATGTGTCTGAATGCATGTGCATTCCCCATTGTATTATTTTCACATACTACTATTGAGTATCATCTTATTGTGGGTAGGTTCCCACCATGGTTTTTCCCTTAACCGGGTTTTCAATGTCAAAATATTGGTGTTGTGTGTTGTGTTATCAATTTGCTTATCTTTGTTATTACCGCAATTTATCAGATTTATTTTTATGATTAAGTTTGTGAATCCAGTGAAAACTAATTCACCCCCCCCATCTCAGTTTTCCTCCATTGTTGCTACTAACAACATGTTTCCTATGTTGAATCATTTTATACAAATATTACGATGAATTTTTCATTTTGGTTTCATTCCTCTTCGATTGATTTTGTTCAAAAGGTCCTTGTTAATAGTAAAGCCATTCTATTGCACTAGGGTCTCACAAAATTCCTTTACTATTACAATTTTTCCCTCACTTAGGTCCTAATTATTTTTTCATGTGTTTATAACCCCTCCTTAGTCAGGTCAGAGGAGGGTCCTACCATTAAAAAACCAAAATATGTCCTACCTAACCTTGTTGAGTTGTGTGAAACCCCTCAGGATAACTCTGCCTGTGATCCTTAATTGGACCCCTCTCTAGTTTCACCCGAGCCCAAAAGCCTCTTTTATGAATTTCCTTATTGGTATTTGCATCTCCTCTTTTAAGGATGAAAAATTGACATATCTCTCCTAGTCATGGCTATGTATCTCATTCCCCCTAGTCAAATACAATCCACTCCCTCATACAACCCTCTGCCTAAGGAATATTTCATCAAAGACAATCTAGATAGTTGAGTTCCACTAAAAAAAACCTTCAAATGTACAATCATTTGGGTCCTATTCAAAATAACTCGACTTGCAAGTCTTGTGATGAACTAGGAGAGAAATATGAATAACCCATGTAATGAATATATATATTCAAAATGACATTCTCAAAAGGAAATTACCACAATGGCATGTTTCCAAGAGAAATATACATAATCTAAAATTCCTTTATCTGGGTTAATCCCTAGAGTGGCACGAGGAGTCTATTAAGGAATATGTTTGAGATTTTATTAAAATACTGGTAATGAAGTTTGATAAGTGGGAACAACTTGATAATGAGGTGGAGGAGCTTAAGATGGTGGTTGGGAAGTTTAAGATGTGGAGAATCATGGAGAAGTAGGTGGATTCACTCAAAGTGAACAAGGAAAATATCATAAGGAATATGAAGGAATGATTGCTTATTGCAAAGAATTGATGGAAAAAAATGCTAATACCCTTTAGGTCTTTTAGATTGAGCTCGAGAAAAAGAAAAAAATACAAGGTAGAGGAGTCAACTGTTTAAGCTATCTCTTTGGGCATTGTTATTAGATTAGGTAATACAAAGAAGGTAGCAAAAGGTAATGCTATTTCTTAGTAGGGTGTCCAGGCTTCTATCACTAATGAAGATAAAAGTGGTATTTGTAAAGAGGTTTCATTTGAGGAGAGGTTAAATTTCCTCAATTAGGAATTGTAGATTGCTTGTTGATCCCTATCCTTTTTCTTTTGATCATCTATTGGTTCTAGTATTCACTACTAGGTTTTCTCCTATTTTTGTTTTATTCTATGCTTTGCTTTAGTTTCACTCTTGGTTAGAGTCATTTCATTAACCTCTATGGTTGTTTTGTGATAGGTTCAAGTCTTTTTTCATGTTTAACTTAATAAAAACAATTGAAATAACTTTGAAATACATTCATGTACAATCCTTGGTCTCCAATGCCTTGATAAAGAATATTTTATCATGCTTTGTCTTTGTTTAATACTTGTTCTTTTATGTGCTCTTTAAACTTTTTTAATTTTTTGCATATTTTCTTTGTTGCTTTTTCCCTTCATCCATTATTTGCTACCATTTTTCTTTATCCATTTTTGCTATCTCTTACTTTTTCCAACCATTATCCCTTGTGTTTCATCATTCTTGTTGTGTATTTGATCCACATTACACTATTAAAAGTGGGATAGTGAGCTATTTAGTTGATTGACAACAATGGATGTTATAATTTAAATGAAGTTTGTGTTCTTCTATAGTTTTTAGTAAACACTGAACAAGGCCCAAATAATGCAATATGAACCATTAAGGCAAAAAGGGATGACTCAAAGTAACTAATCCTTGATAATCTTAGAAAGGCTACAAATAAGTGTGGAAATGATGAATAGTGTATTATCTCGAATAATAGGTTTATGGTTCCCAATGAAAACCATCTACACATTTGAGTTAGGAAGTGCATACAAAATTCATGACAATGATTAATAGAAAAAGTGAAAGGATGTGATTTTCTCATTGGTGTCCTATTTGTAGTGAACCAGGTTAGTGAATGTGATGATTGAGCCAATATTCACTAAAAAATGATAAGAATCAATTAATAAGTGGATAAAATGATAGGATAGAATGATTAGCAACGGATAAAAACCAACCTAGCACCGTGTATTTCAAATAAAAATGAAAAAAAATTATGAAAATAGATTTATCTCTGTGTAGTGGGATGATGGAGGATGAGAGCATTCATGTTTGAGATGGTGGTCACCTTGGTTCTTGTTACATTTATCTTGATGGAGCACATGGAGCACTTTAATTCCTTGATGGTATATGTGGCTATGGGGATTGTTGCATTGCTCATGTTTGAGGTTATTTGTTACCCCTTATCCCATGTATACAAGTGGGAGAATGTTAGGAATTATGTATTTTACACCTTGTATAATGTTTATAATGTTTAATATAATTATTATGGGTGTGGTCCACCTAGGGGTTCCTAGAAGTAGATGCATCACAAGGAGTTAACATTCTTGAGGCCACTTTATGTGTTGTAACAGTGGAAAATATATTTAATGTGTGGTCACACATTAGGAAAATGTATTTAATTCAATATTGGGGAACACTAATAGCATGAAAACTTAGTGTCGAATATTAAACAAAGGGTCAATGGTTTTATAATTTGATAGTTTTAGTAACATGGTTTTATATAATACCACTTGGTGGTTTTGTGTGAGCTTGTGTCTATGAAAGAAAACACAAGGGTAGTTGTCTAAGGTTTCCTTGTTGGGGTATTGAGTCTTCTTCTGAAGAGTGCATATGTGAAGCATGCATGGGTTGTGTGGATTCATGCTTGGACACATGGAGGATGCATTGGAGAGGCTTGATGTTTCTAAGGTATTTATGGAGGCTTTGAATATGTATTGTAATCGTCATTGTTAAGTAATACATTAAGCACAGATACTTTTGCCGCCTATGTTTTACCCTCTTAATGGTTTTACTAAGGTATATCATGTATTATCTTATTACTTGCCTATTAGATCTATGCATAATGGTTATTCTGTAAGCTTGTATGCATGTTTTTTTCTCATGGGTTATGTAGGAAATGGATTAAGAACTCAATATTGACACATTATTTCCTAACAAGTAGTACAAGAGAAGCAATCACATGTGGCAGTCGATTAATCAATTGAAAACTAATGAAGCATGGGCAACTAAATAACTAAGATAATGGAAACCCCTTGCATATCTTGAGTGCTTGTAAAGGCTAAGAATGATTACTTGGGATGCCCCTTGCATATCTTGAGCACTCATAAAGGATACATATGTTGACTTGGGAAGACATGCAAACTCATGGAGCATGAGACATGTATGATCGAGTATCCTTATCAATACAAGAGGGTATTAGCTTCCACATGTAGTCGTCCCTTAAGCTCCATGATGACACTCACTAACTAGCTCTCCTACATCTAGTCCTAGTGTAGTTGTGTAGCACGTAAAAGATGATTTGTTCCTTTCCTATTGGTGTTGACTTTATTGATGCATACTTGGATGCCATGTATTCTGTATTCTTGGATGTTGTGAGAACTTTGTGATTCAATGCTATGTATTCTTTGTGCTTGGATGTGCTTATGCCTTCTCCCCATGTTTCTTGTGTATGTGAGTGTTTGGGGCTTATGACTATCTCCTAGGATGGGGGAGTGGATCTTTTGATTCCATGTGGTTGGGTGACATGTATACCACCATTGGGGTTCAGAGATTAAGGACCAAGTTATCTCACTGGACTTTCTCTCTTGTATTTGCTTATGTATTTTTAGTTGATTCATTGAAATGCAATGTTGATTGTTAAGGGCATTTAAGAATAATGAACCTTGGACATCTCATAATGGCATGGATTGCAATTGTAATGTAATATGGATGGTAGTGAAATTGATATCATATTTAAATGACTTCACATTTGAGTTGTGCATGGTTGTGTCATTGATACGTTTGTATGCTTTATGGTGCAAAGGTAAAATGAACATAGGCATTTTTAAAATTTGGGTGTAAAATGAATGTAGGGACTTGTAATTTGGGCTTAAAATGAACTTGCCCTTAGCAGTAGTTAGATCCTATCTTGAGCTTCATATAGCTACTTTTGTTTGTAAAATGTTTCTAAGGGTTTCAAGCTTCGTTGATCAGGCTTTAATCTTTGGTTTTCATTGAGTTTGTGAAAAGGTTAAGGCTTAACATCAAACCCTGATAATCGGTGGCCTCTTTTTAAGCTCCAAATTTCTCTAAGGTCAGTAGGCCTTAGATGTTTTCTTTTCACCTTAATGCCTAATCATTCCTTGTGGTAAGAGGAAAGGTTTATTTCCAACCACCAACCCCTAATATGTGACCAAAAGGCCTTGTTTATCATAAGCTATTGGACATCGGGCATCAAGCTCATGCCCTTTCAACTTTGACCAGACTGGTAAAAATGGTAAGCAATAACCTAACATCTGATCCTTGATAAATCTCCTTTCGACCTTCAGAGTTCCTAGGTTCATCGGGCTTTGGAATTTGGGCTTTTGCCTTACCATTTACATTCTTGCTAGGTAATGGGTAAGCTAGAACCGGATCTAGTCTAGTGGTCTTTGGACCTTGAGCTTTCTCTTTTCTAAGTTCCTCTATTTCAAAAAACAAGTAACGCAAAATGCTTAAACCCCAACCACTGAAGATCAACGGGGTTGAGAGGGAATAAGGCTTCCCGATTAGGTAACCTCTTGTATAGGTTGTTCTTTATGTTGAGGGTTCTCTTTGATCATGTCCTGGATCTTATAGTGTCCTCATCCTACCCCTTTTCTCAAAAATTGGCAATTTCTCTGTCTAGTCGAGCAGTGTTGGTTTCTAAGTATGTTGTAAGTGTTTTAAAGTGTAATTTATAATGCATTAGGGGTTGATGATTCCCTCATCCTATCATTACGCGGTCTTGTGAGAGAATGTGATCATGGGTTTATCCCTGATTGGCTTTAGGTGATGTTCCCTCTCTTTCATAGGTTCATCATGGTAGTTTTATCCCATGACCATTCAATCTTTTGTCGGTGCCACCTTATGCATACAATGGTGAGGTTGTTCTAGTTGTCAATACCATTGTGTCATAATGTTCCTTATCTCACTTGTGTGCATGTTCTAGCGCAAGTGCAACATGTTGTTGTCATGTCTTTGGTGTTGTTCTTATTAAAAAAAGGGTTGTTCCACCAGGTTTTGCCTTAGCCCTTTGAATGAGGCACTACAAAAGTAAAAGAGGTTGGAGTATTATCACCTCAAGCTAGAATGAGAGATGAAATCTAGAAAAAACCATGAGCAAGATTACCTCAACATATGTAGTTAATCCAAGGGAAATTTGGCTAGATATCAAGTGGTTCAAAAACCTTTGGTGAATACTAATAAGTGCTTTATATTAATTTAGGTATAAGGTTCAATGACAAAAAAAATAAGAGATTGATGTATGTGAGCCAAAGAATTCAAACATTCTTGAGATTTATTGATTGATTGATACATTAAAAAATGGAGTTGGGAGGGAAGATAGAATGGTCCAAGGTTTCAAGTAGATGTTTGGATTTGAGTGAGAACTATTACAAAAGACCTAATGGTAACTGTACAATAGTCTATCATGAGACACTAGCATGTTGTAGAGATGTATACACAATACAAAAATGTTTAGTTAGCTACAACTTCTAAAAGTTCCAAACACTACGAAAACGCAAGGTTAATGCAACAAAAGAATAGTTTTGCACAAAAAGGACCATGAGAAGACACAAACACAAGGACAAAAATGACACTATGGATGGGAATGGCTAAGTCAATGGCTAAACGAACCTAAAACATGTTAGGGAATATGGACACCAAAGCAACTCCAAAATTTAATGTGAAAATTGCAAGGTTATGCAATTATCTATGTTACAAAGTGAACGATCATATACAAGTTAAAAATGGAGGATGTAAGAATAGAGTGATAAGAAATTGTGGATTTTGGAAATGAGATGGTAATAAGGGAGAAATATCTACAAATGATGGTAATTTATAAATTCCAAAAGTTATAGCTAAGTGTAGTCAAACTTCATGATTGGATGACTCAAAATTGGAAGCCTTTGATAAAAACCAGAGGCATTTTTTGTTTGTGTGCTAATTGGTGGTTCTTAATGGTCTATAGAAACCAGTTGGACAAAGATGTCTTACTTAATAGTGGGTCATGATTTTGGGATAAGGTATTTTTGGGGGCAAAACCATGGTTTGTAGAATTAAACCCACTCATTGAAGACTTTTGTATCTCCATGATGGGGGTTAAGTTGGTAAACCCTAATCTTCAAGATCAAACTTGCAAGTGCTTTTCCTCCATTGAAAATGATGTGGGCAAATTTATTTCTACACCATCTCTTAATCAAATGCTCAAACATTTCACCTTTGCTAGAATTCTTGTTGGGATGAATCTTGTTCATGCCCAAATGAAAATTAGCTTTCAAATTGCTTTTTGTCAAGTTAGTTGTCAATTAATCTTGAAGTTTGCATTGAGCTCAAGTCAATTGTTGCTTGCCTAATCAAATTGCAGGAGTTATCTTCTCTTTGGTCCTTTCAAGTAATACATTTTTAAGAAAAAATGTGATCACATCAAAGCAACAACTAATAAAAAATAATGGAGCAAGACAAGGACATAGTCAAGAAAAATGGAATTTTTAATCATATAAACAAAGGTAGTTATGAAGCCAAAAATGGACTGATGTAGCATACGAATGAGACCTATTTCTTCATACCAATGGATTTATCCTCCTAACTCTTATCTCAAACATACCAAATCTCCACCACTGCCAAACAAATTCTAAAATGCCATGATGCACACTTTTCATGGGCAAGACCATTAAATTACATGTAAGAAGTGAAAAACTACCAAGGAAATTAGGCCCAAGGAGAAGAGTTTAAATGAAAAGAATGATGCTGAAAATAAGTTCCAAAGATAATAGAAAATCATGCTTCAAATGTGGTAGTAGCATCATGAAGATGCAACAAGGGAAAAAAAGATTAAGTTATGAAGTTGAGGTGTTATTTCAATAATGGAAATGTCACTCTAGAGTTCTACTCCAAGACCCCATTATATGACAATCATTAAAAAACTCTACCCAAAATGTAAGAGGAAGTGCTCTAAGTTAGGGCAGTCAAATGAGCTAATAATACCAAATTAATATTGTGCTAAAATATAATAGAGTATTATAAAAGTGCACTAGTTAAAGGAGCATATCAAGATAGTTTAAATAGTGGCAATCACCTTAGGAGTCCATGCCTAGATAAAAGAGGCCATAAAACAATTAAAAGAGGCACACATTTTATGTGGCATTAATCCACATTAAAATCTAGGAGAGAGGATTTTAAGTCAACAAAAGCACATATCCACATTAAAATCTACTCGGCTATTAACAAATACAACAAAGACCTTAGAAATGTGTGCCCAACTCATGACACAAGAATATGATAAATAGTGTGCATCATATAGTCTAAAGTCAAATTTAAAGAAAAAAGCTACAAGTTAAAGCACAAGTGTAAGTCAACCATTCCTCATACAAACTCACTAAACAATTTTATCTATGTTGTTTACAAAACCTACCATGGTTTTATGATTTTGTATGTTTATGAAAAAAATTATACTACAAATAAAGCATCCTACAAATGTAGCAATTGAGAAGATAGATTATAACATCTCTTACAAATTTTCTATACATACATCACTTAAAGTTATAAGGATCGCACAAAGATTGATTTTCTTGAACAAGTTGTGTCTTATGGTTTTTAGTATAGTAAGATGGATGACCTGTCTCATATATGATTTTCAATCTTAATCACATTTCTTAAGGTTTGGCCATAGCAATGAAAAACATTTACTACCATCTAAGTATTTCAACTATCAGAGTGTTTACAATTTCATTCAAACAAATAGATAGGATTACAATACCAAAGGATTGTCATATTAACATGTGACGTTGAATGATTCATTATAGTTAGGGTGTCAATAATTTTCCAATGGCTCTAAAAGGTTTATCATATTTAAAAGGTTCAAAAGGGTTAAAAAAATTTAGGTCAAAAGTTATTTTAGATTTTCAAAAAGTTACTCATGATTTTTTTTCAATGTCAACCACATTTGGCTACTATCATCATTAGCAATGACTATTTTTGAATGATAACTTTGAGCCTATTTTAAGCCATTATATATAAATTATTGTTTTAGTATTAGTTTCCTTTAAAATTGTTCTTTTCTACTTTCTCAAAAATAAGGATATGATTTCTTTAAAACAACACTTTTTAAGAATTTTTAATTAATATACTTAAATTCAAAGTAGCTACCCTTTGTGAGTTTATTGTAAAGTGATATAAACACATAAATTGTCAAGGTAGTTGAAGTCAAGAACTCTATACAAATATTGTCAATGAATTAAACTTAATTTTTTATCGCATATTTATAATTTCATAAAGCAAATTGAAGAAGATGACATTTATTCAATCTTCTAAATTGTCTCTAAATACAATTTGTTTGCTTGCTTTATCAAATTGTTTAATGCTCAATTTATTTCATTTTTCTTGTTAATGTTAATTTGTTAGTTTTTTCTTTACACAACACATGCACACACACACATACGCACACACATAGAAATATCACTATAGAGCTTGATTGTAAAAAATTCAACCCATGCATTTCAAGAAAAACATAATCTATTAATGACTAGCATTCATGAAAAATCCATTGAAATCTTTCACATTGTGCATGCTTGTAATTGTTTTCAATTCCAGGTTTGGCTATAGGAATCTTCCCTAAATAATTTGGAGAATAGTTAAATCCTATATACCTTATTTGTTTGAGTTGTCCTAAAATTTACAAATTAAAATGCAAATAATTTATCCAAAAAATCCCTTGAGGAAATAAGTTTAATAATTGGGGACAAGACATAGAAGTAACAAATAGACTATGAAGGAAATGCTTTCACATATAGGTTGTGTTATGCAATTGGCCACTTGGTTGCTAAGTGCTTAAGTCTTTTCACTCAACTCCCTTATTAGAGACCAACTAGTTGGTGAAGGGGCAAGATCGATATTTCTAAATTGTCTTTGATACAATTTAGTTGTTTGCTCTATCAAATCATTTAATGTTCAACTTGTTTTATTTTTCTTATTAATGCTAATTTGTGTGTGCATGTGACGTTTGTGAAATCTTGCAATAGAGCTTCATTGTAAATGAGGCAAAAACATAATCAATTAGTGTTTTACATTTATACAAAACCCCATATTGAAATCTTTTACATCATGTAAGCTTGTGATCATTGTCTATAGTTTTATTCTACATTTGATTAGGTCTTAGAAAGCTTACATATATAATTTGAAATATGGTTAAACCATACATACTATTTTGGTTTGAGTTATCTTAAAATGACATTAAAATGCTAATAGATCTAGCAAAAATCCCTTGAGGTATAAGTTTAATAGTCGAGGACAAGATCTGAAAACGACAAATAGACTATGAGTGCAATGCTTTCACATGTAGGCTAAAATAATCAAGGTGGTTGTAGGATGACCTTTCACTCCTTTATTAAAATGGTTTACTTTGGAAAGAAGTTTAAAATGTTAATATTTGAAATATTAGATCATTTTAAAATTGATAAAAAAAAATACTTTGATTCGAATTGGTGAATGTATGATTACTCAATTCCTAACCTTTTATTATTTTTTTGACTCTTAAATACCTAACCTAGATTATTTAACAGAATATATTCAAAACTTATTTAAATTTCAATATTATATTTAAAAAAATCGCTAGACCATCAAAATTGCTATACCATTCAAGAAAAACATATTTAACATTTAGAAAGCCGAATAATAATAATAATAATGATAATGATAATGATGATGATGATGATGATGATGAAGAAGAAGAAGAAGAATGCAATAATAATAATAATAATGATGATGATGTATGCCATTTTTTTATTTTTTTTCATGTTTGATGGATAACAATAATGATGTTTATAACATAAATATAAAACTATTGTTTAGCCCTTCTTGAAGTCGAATAGAGCCAAATATAAGAATAAGAATGACAGTGCCTCAAATGAGGCATTCGTATATTAGGAGCACGTATGTCTATTTGCAAGTTGTAATAAGAAATTTTAAGCTTAGTTACCACTTCTTTTACCATGAATAAAAGTATGATGCGGTTACATTTAAATTGATGAAAGAATGACAAAAATAAGTGCACATATACATCTATAGACACCACATACAACAGCCATTTCTAGCCTCCAATTGGCCAATTAAGGGATATGATCAATTGGCTAAGCATTTAGATTTTAAGCTAAGCAATTGGCCAACTAAAGGATATGATCAATCTTCTTTTGCATAGAAAATATCATCATATGTATATCATCTAGATTATTTCCTTTCAATAAGCGAGGATTGCTGGCATTGACCTTCAAAACGAAGTACCTTATGAAAAGGAAAAAATCTCTGCAAGAGACACATGAACAAGACATTTTGCTAGTACAAGTTGCAATGGCACTCCCCCAAAAACATAAGCGAAGGGCTACTTGCATAAAAGGTCTCCATTTAGCAGAGGCCTGGTTGATCTGCACATCAAAACCTTGTTAGGAAAATAAAGTCAAATGATGAAAGGGGCATATGTAAGAAGTTAAACATGAAGAAAATTCTACACGTTTACCTCAATGTCCTGCAGACAAACTTGGACGCGGTCTCACAACATTTAGTGCACCTCTTGCTGTAGCCTGTTGACCATCCCAATATATTAATGGAAAAAATTACTTTGATTGTACTGATAGAATTTGCCTCGAAACCTCCAGGAAAATAGGAAACACTTCCTATGTAAATAAAATTATTATAACATGGGCACTCTAACAAGATGACATTACCTCAAAGAAAGAGTTGTAATTTAAACGGAGCAAGAATTGTCTCAAGAAGGGTGCTCGCTGGCTTCCAGCAAGCTTGCTGCTCCGGAGGATTGTATATAATGAATTTGATTTCTTGTTGAATTCCTGCTTTGTGCAGAAAAAATTCTTCAAATACAACTAGCTCAAAATATATTTAAAATCAATATTTATCTAAAAAAACTCAACTTAGAATGGCCCGATTCATTTTACTTTTCATTAAATGCTCTTCTAAATTTGCGCCTAAGAAAAATCAAATTATTATCTTAATTGGAGTTTGTGCAAGCTGTGGATGAGAATCAGAAATTCAAATAACTCTTCATCTTAGCGGTTTTTCTTATCAGTTCAAGACACTGTTATGATATACATTTAGTAGTCATAAGCATTGACATGCATCAATTCGAATCTACCTCAACTCCATCTTGAGCATATAAATTATCATTAAATAATGAAACCCAACTTAATAGACATTCGATGCTTCATGTGTAGAGACTTAAATTTATCCGTAAATGATCACATTTAATTTGACCTTATCCTTATTTAATTAAATAAATAATAATTAATTAATTCTTATCTTACCTCTGTACTTCACCTTTAATTAAATTTATTTACATTGGTTTAATAAAGTTTAACTTTATCTCCAAATCATCCAATTAAATCAATTAATCAATATCTACTTAATTGATTTAGGCTAATTAATCTTTATTACATTTTTGTCAATATTTAATTCCACAATATTTCTAAAGCCACCAAATTTTAACCATATCAATTGATCCATTTACATGGATTAAAATCTAAATTGATCATCATCTAACATGTGTACATATTCCCCTTAATGCTCACACGTGTGAGCATGCTTACTCAGCCCTCCTTACACGTGTGAGCATGCAAGCTTATAAGCTTGAAGCACTTTCAAGCATCCACCTCATCTTTGTCTTATTAATCTAGATCCACTACCTTGCTCAGATGTGTGGCATGTTTCTCAAACGTGTAGCTGTTAAAACTTGAACCAGAATATAGAAAATCTGAGAACAGAAAATAGAGAAAGAAACACAAATGAACAAGCCCTCTTATCCTGGAAAACCCTCCACCCGAGGGTGAAAAACCCAGCCCACTCAAAATTAACTTTATTATATCTCGGAAAAGAATACAATTGACGATAGTCTCAGAATACTATCAATCGTAATAATGTGAGTTCGATTCTCTATGAATCAACCAAAAAATGAACTCAGCTGATACAACCAAAAACTTCTTATATCTGAAACTCAGTATTCAGAAAGAAATACACACTATTTCTGATCTGACAGACATGATCATAAGGAAGAAGAAGCCGATCAAGAAAG
Source organism: Cryptomeria japonica (assembly GCF_030272615.1). Taxonomy (NCBI): domain Eukaryota; kingdom Viridiplantae; phylum Streptophyta; class Pinopsida; order Cupressales; family Cupressaceae; genus Cryptomeria; species Cryptomeria japonica. The sequence continues at coordinate 502,563,643 of NC_081414.1, forward strand.
TTGCAGGAGAGGAAGACGTGACAAGGAAGAATGACAAATATAACATATCGGAGTATCAATGAAGAGTCACACGAAGGAAGAGGTAGAGGCATGGACAGTTACTTCTGCATGGACAGCCTCTTCACCTTCACCGACAGCCTCATCACCTCCACCAACAGCCAACAAGGCAAGGAAGGAGCGGAAGCTAAGGAGCCGATGCTAGACAAGATAAGTAAGGAATCGATTATCTCTATCGAAGCTATATCTTCAACACTCCCTCTTACCGAGAGAGAGAGATCTTCATTATATCAACATATAACAAGTACAAATACCTACAACTCAGAAAATGTCAACAAAAAACATCACAATTTTTATTCAATAAGGTTGTTATCTCAATATAACAATATTCATCATAGCTACTCCTAGAGGATGAGTAAAACCAAAAAATAAAAAAACATAAAGTCATACACGACTTCCACCATAGCTACTCCCAGAGGGTGGAACAAAGGATTTCACCTCGAACTTCTCTCGCAGAGAAGAATTCAATAACAAGGGATTTCACTTCCAACTTTTCTCGCAGAGAAGAACTCATTAGCCAAAGGATTTCACCTCGAACTTCTCTCACAGAGAAGAACTCATTAAACAAGGGATTTCACCTCGAACTTCTCTCACAGAGAAGAACTCATTAAACACAGGCAATGTATCACTGAAACTGAGACTCTCTCTCAGCAAGTGCATCATTCTCCATCATACCAAACTTTTCTCGGAAGTAACAGAACTTCTCTCGGAATTGGCTTGGTGAGAATGTCTGCAGTTTGCTCCTCTGTAGAAATGTACTTGAGTTCAACTGCTTTTCGCTGAACCATGTCTCTCAAGTAATGATATTTAATTTCCACATGTTTGCTTCTATCATGAAATACTGGATTAACTGAAAGTTTCACATAGCTTTGATTATCACACATAATCACAATAGGTTCCAAAGGCTGTCCAAACAAGCCTGCAAGTAATTTCCGAAGCCACGCAGCTTCTCTTGCAGCCACACACGCTGCAACATATTCTACTTCAGCTATACTTTGTGCAACACAAGATTGTTTCCTGCAGCATCAAGAAATCATAGCTGAACCTAGACTAAAACAGCAACCTGAAGTGCTTTTTTTGTCATGGACACAACCTGCCCAATCTAAATCAGAAAACCCCTGCAAGTTCAGCTCTACACACGAAGAAAATTTTAAGCCAAATCCAATTGTACCACGTACATATCTCAATATATGTTTGGCTGCCACAAGGTGAATATGTCTTGGTTCACACATGAATTGACTCAAGGTATTAACTGCATAGCATATATCAGGCCTTGTGTTAACCAAGTACATTAAGGAGCCAATTAATTGTCTATACATAGTAGGCTCAACTAAATCTGAAGTAGCTGCATCCTCATGAAATTTCTTCAAATTTACTTCCATAGGAGTCACCATAGACTTACACTCTAACATGTCAAATCTTTTCAAAATATCAACTGCATATTTACCTTGACTCAATATGATTTCATTTGGTCTTTGCCATACCTCAAGTCCAAGGAAATTATGTAACAAACCAAGATCCTTCATTTCAAATTCTGAAGCTAAATCCTTCTTACATTTGACAATGAGATCATCATTACCACTGAGGAATAAATCATCAACATATAGTACTAAAATCAGCACCTTATCATCACATACCTTGAAGTATAAGTTTGGATCAGCATCATTCTTTAGAAAACCCAAGCTCAAAAGATAATGGTCTATCCTTTCATACCAAGCACGAGGAGCTTGTTTAAGACCATATAAGGCCTTTTTCAGCCTGCATACATGAGAGTTTCTATTGTGAATAATAAAGCCCTCTAGTTGCTCAATGTAAACCTCCTTTTCAATTTTACCATTCAAGAAGGTTGTTTTCACATCCATTTGATGAAGTTTCCAACCCTTAACAGCTGCAACGGCTATGATAGTCCTGATAGAAGTGTAACTTGCTACAGGTGCAAACGTTTCTTCGAAGTCTATACCTTCCTTTTGGGAAAAACCTCTAGCTACAAATCTGGCCTTGTACTTTTCTATACTCCCATCAGCTGAATGTTTGATTTTAACAACCACTTAGAAGAAACCACTAATTTGTTTTTAGGCCTTGGAACAATGTCCCATACATCATTTTTCATAATAGATTGATATTCCTCTATCATGGCATCCTTCCACACTTGCTGATTAAACCCTCTTCAACATCCGAAGGCTCGAATGCTAAGATATGACTCATCAAAGATACATAACCAACAAACTTGTGAGGTCTTTTGCTTTCTCTGAAAGTACCACGAGGGGCTGCATATTTTTCAGCGTCTTCCTATAGGAGTTGAGAAAATACAACACCACAGGAGCCCAAATAATCTCTGCAAGCTGAAAAACTTGTTACAAGGAGAAGCAATGAAGCAAATCACAGAAGGAAAGAATACACAGGAAAAATATGCTCCAAAAGATGAGAGCTCAATAATCTCCAAAATGTATTGTCAATAATAATCCTTTTTCATACAATGAAAAGAAAGAACTCAACCTTTAATAGGTCAAGAAACCCTAAAAGGGAAAACCTAGGTTTGCACATAATAATTAATTAAAATAATTAATTATATGCACCTAAAGTTAGCTTAAGTGTAAAAGAGATAAAGGGAACTTAAATAATTAACCAAATAATGTTTAATTAATCAAGTAAATACCCGAATACTCTAACAACCCCCCTTAAGCTAGACTTAGGGAGAAGCTAAAACCTAGAACTGCTAATGAAAGCAATAAAGATGGGTCCCGGCAACAAGGCCTGATTAGTTACCCAAATACAATGAAATCTCTATGAACTGGAGAAATAGAGAAAACCACATAGGAACACAACTCTACTCCAAAAAGAGATGGAAAAGAACACCACTGAAGCATGAAGAACCTGCAAACTCTGTCGAAGAATAACTGCTGATCTGAAGAACCTCCACTGAAATTGAACATGACCAGGTAGAGAAGACTGTAATCTGCATGAGTGCCCTCAAATGACACTACTCGAATCAGATGGCAAACAAGGCAAACACTGAAATCGAAGATACAGATGACATGAGAAACCAAAGCCTGAAGAGCTGATCAATCGAACCACGGAAGCAGTAGATCCAACAGGATAAACCTCCCCATAATGAGGAAGTGGGAAAGGAACAGGAACACTGAAAAGGACAGCCAAAAAAAACTGCATGACGAAGAACCAAGAACATCAAAGGTGCTGAGACACATCATCATGAGGCGAATGTCGTGGAAGGAACACTCACTGGACAAAGGAAGATGACAAACAATAGGCAAACATCAACCCCCTCATGGCACTTGATCAATAGTGCATGTACAACAAGACACAAGATATGCAAGATTCAAAGTAAACAATGCATGATGGCACTTTATCTCAGTGTGTTTGCATAAATACAAGCTACAATGATAAGAAGACTGGAAATAGAAATGTGAACCAAAATAGAGACATCCTACTCAGAGAAGAGATCCCAGGACCTGAAACAACCACGATATCCACCAAAGTGCTGAAAAGCAAAAAACTGAATAAAATATGCATGGAGCAGAATCTGGAAATAAAACTCAGATGGCTGGAAAGTACACAGCACATGCTTTCCGAAAATATAAAGTTTTTGAAAAACGGAGGTCGGATGCTCATTCTATGGCTCCCAGAGTGCAAAAACTAGACCTCACTTTGACTGTAAAAAAACACAGTCAAACAGCAAAATTGGAAAAAATTACCAACACCATGAAGTCGGCCTCGGAACCAGCTTTCCGACGCCTATTCGTTTTCGAAAAAACGACTCCGTATGCCCAAGATAGGGCCAAAAAACCAAACCCCCCCCTGAAAAAGCCAAAAAAGGGGGTCTGGTGGCCAGTGAGTGGTCCGATGGCCAGTGGGTGGCGCTCCGGTGGCGGCCTGGTGGCTCCCCGGTGGCTGGGCAGCCAAGTCCTGGCAACGCCCGAGCCTGGCGGCGGTTTCCGACAGGCAGTGGAGCCAGCTGAGCGGTCGGGCGGCAGAGGAGGCCGGGGAGGGCCGGCGGCAGGGGGCTAGGCAGCGAGGGCCGCAGGCGGCGGTCGCGGGGCTGACGGGGGCCGGGAGGCGGCAGCCGAGGAGCGGGGGGCCGCAAGCGACGGCCGTGGGGCCGGCAGGGGTCGAGAGGCGACAGCCGGGGAGCGGGGGGCCGCAGGCGGCGACCGTGGGGCCGGCGGGGGCCGAGAGGCGGCAGCCGGGGAGCGGGAGGCGGCAGGGTTGCCGGAGGTGGCCAGGCTGGAAGGAGGCCAGAAAACGGCGCTGGCAAGGGGGCCGGGGGCTCTGATACCATATAGGAGTTGAGAAAATACAACACCACAGGAGCCCAAATAATCTCTACAAGCTAAAAAACCTGTTACAAGGAGAAGCAATGAAGCAAATCACAGAAGGAAAGAATACACAGGAAAAATATGCTCCAAAAGATGAGAGCTCAATAATCTCCAAAATGTATTGTCAATAATAATCCTTCTTCATACAATGAAAAGAAAGAACTCAACCTTTAATAGGTCAAGAAACCCTAAAAGGGAAAACCTAGGTTTGCACATAATAATTAGTTAATTATATGCACCTAAAGTTAGCTTAAGTGTAAAAGAGATAAAGGGAACTTAAATAATTAAACAAATAATGTTTAATTAATCAAGTAAATACCCGAATACTCTAACACTTCCATAGTATGTCTAGCCCACAAAGGTCTTTTCTTGTTAGCTGAACTAATATTGGTACCTGTTGATGTAACTATAGAGTCAACTAGATCAATTGGATCAGCTGATTCAACATGATCTTCTAAATCTGTAAACTCCCTTTGAATGTCTGAAGTTGGATTCGGATCAGCTGTATCTAAATCTTGAGGGTGCTCAAAATCTTCTTTATCAGCTTCTATGCTAGATTCTTTGAATTTCATGCAAGCTACATCTTCATCAAAAGAAATATCCTTGCTGATCTCAATCTGTTTTTGTCCAGGAATGTAGATTCTATATGCTTTTGAAGAATCACTATAACCAACAAAGATGCCTTTCTTGCCTTTAGGTTCTAATTTAGATCTTTTCTCTTTAGGAACATGAATAAACAGGGCATCCAAAAATTCTGAAATAACTTACATTTGGTTTAACACCTGTAAAGGCTTCTTCTGGAGTCAAGTTGTTTAGAATTTGATGAGGACTATGATTCTGAATGTGAACTGTTGTCCTGCAAGCCTCGGCCCAAAGAAATGTTTGAAGACTTTGGTCATGAATCATAGAATTTGTTGCTTCAACAATTGTCCTATTCTTCCTTTCAGCCACACCATTTTGTTGAGGATTGTAAGGGACACAAAACTCCCTCTTAATCCCAGCTTCAACACAAAAGTTATGAAAAACACCAGAAACATATTCTCCTCCATTATCAGATCCAAGAATTTTTATTTTCTTGCTAGATAGATTTTCAACTAGAGCTTTGAACTCTTTCAATTTGGACAGCACTTCATCAGACTCTTTAGACTTAAGAAAGTAAATCCAGCACTTACGAGAAAAATCATCAATAAAGGTGACATAATACCAAAAGCCAATAAGAGAAGCAATTGACACAGGTCCACATAAATCAGAAAGAATTAATTCTAGAGCATTCTTTGCCCTACTTTCACTACTATGAAAAGTGCTCTTAATGTTCTTACCTAGAGCACACCCCTTTGCAAACACCTTCATGGTTTTGATTCAGCTTAGGAAGACCAATGCCAACCTTCTCCATTGAAGACAAAGTTTTGAAATTTAAATGACCAAATCTTTTATGCCACAACTCACTTGAACTTGAAGAATCATGAGCTAAGACTTGAATGGGATGAGCTGAAAGCTTGTAAAGACTATCATGACGAACACCAATAACATGAGTTGATTGAATACTAGAGTTCTTCTTCCATGCTAGTACTTTTCCATCAGAAAAAGCAACATGATACCCTTTGTCTTTAATGCAGAAATAGAAATCAGATTCCTCTTAATACCAGGAACAAATAGGACATCACTTAAATGAAGAGGAATACCAGAGTCCACCTGAAAAGAAGTATAACCAGCACCCTTCACAGAATAGCAAGCATCATCACCAATGATAAGTTGAAGATGAGAGTCTTTTTCTTTTAAGTTTGAAAGGTGCTCACAAAAACTAGTGATGTGACGAGATGCTCCACTATCTATCAACCATGTATCACAGTTAGTAGGAACATTACTAGAAAGTGCAGAAATAAATAAGAATCCTTCAGAATTTTCACTTGACTCACTTTGAGGAGAAGGATTCTCAACATTTGCAGCAGTTGCTTGAGTCTTAGATTTTGAAACACAATCACAGGCAAAGTGACCAAATTTGTCACACCTAAAACACTAAATTCTAGAAAGATCCTTCCACTTTTTCTTGGCAACAGGGGCTGACTCATCATTCTTGTCTCTGAATCTTTTGAAGTTACCTTTCTTTCCTTTCCCCTTAGATGCATGGGCAGCAAGCACATAATCACTTCATGATGAGATTTGCGACCATAACCTCTTGCTTCTTGTCTGCATTCTTCTTGAATGCAATCTGCCCTCATCCTATCAAATTTAGGAAGATCATCTCTTCCACTAATGCCTTGAATGAAGGATTCCCAGGAGATGGGAAGTCCATTCATAGCTAACATAACCAAGTCTTTATCAACAAAAGTATCTCCAATTGCACTAAGCTGATCTTTTAACTCAGAAATCTTCATGAAATAAGAAGTAACAGATTCTCCTCTAGACAATTTCACATGCAGCAGTTGACGCCCAAGGGCTAAAGCTCTGCTGGTATTGTTGAATTCATAAAGATCCTTTAGAGTCTGAAACATTTCCTTAGCTGAATCCAACTTAGAGATGATAGGCACCAGATGATCCTTAACAGAATTAATCAGAATTTTCTTAGCCATGGTCTTGTTCTTTCTCCATTGAACTTTCTCTGCATCAGCAAAAGGTTCTTCTACATCTTTCGAGACATAGTCAAGGAGATCATTTTCTTCTAGAGTGATCAGAATTCTAAATTTCCAAGAAGAGAAATTTCACGAACCATCTAGTCTATCTTCTACTTTCAATCCGTTCACCATAATGAATTACTCAGGCAAACAACTGAAAAAAATAAAGAACTTAAAAATTCTGGTTCTGGATCGATCTTCTAGACCCTCTCTGATACCATGTTAAAACTTGAACCAAAATATAGAAAATAGAGAAAGAAACACAAATGAACAAGCCCTCTTATCCTAGGAAAACCCTCCACCTGAGGGTGAAAAACCCAGCCCACTCAAAATTAACTTTATTATATCTCAGAAAAGAATACAATTGATGATAGTCTCAGAATACTATCAATCATAATAATGCGAGTTCGATTCTCTATGAATCAGCCAAAAAATGAACTCAGCTGATACAACCAAAAACTTCCAATATCTGAAACTCAGTATTCAGAAAGAAATACACACTATTTCTAATCTGACAGACACGATCATAAGGAAGAAGAAGCCGATCAAGAAAGCTGCAGGAGAGGAAGATGTGACAAGGAAGAATGACAAATATAACATATCGGAGTATCAATGAAGAGTCACACGAAGGAAGAGGTAGAGGCATGGACAGTTACTTCTGCACGGACAACCTCTTCACCTTCACCGACAGCCTCATCACCTCCACCGACAGCCACATCAACTTCACCGACAATAAGCAAGGCAAGGAAGGAGCGGAAGCTAAGGAGCCGATGCTAGACAAGATAAATAAGGAACCGATAATCTCTATCGAAGCTATATCTTCAATAGTAGCCACCCTACCTATTATACATGTCGTTCTCACATGTGAACACACCTACTTTTACACCTCATGGGACACTTGTCCCATGATTACAACTTCAATCAATGCCTCCATTTACCTCAAATCCTAGCCCTCCATTAACAATGCATCGTAGCTCTTGAATTCTCATATAAAATCTATTAATGAGTGTCTTCCTTTTTCATTTAATCATCTATCCATATCCTAGCTACATAATCATTTTTTTCTAATATATCCATTCTTCACTCTAGCCTTATACTATCCATTTGATCATCTACTTTCACAATATCATCATGCCATTTTCTTAATCAATCATCCTAATACTACTATAATGTTGCTAGTCTACTAAGTAACTACATTCGACCAATTAATCCATCACAAAGAGCAAATCAAGTGGAACTATTGGGTGTACTTTACTTTCAACTCAATTAGAGGAGCAAAGAAGAAACAAGGCAAAAGGTTTCATTATTCAATTTAGAATCTTTGTGTTGACAAAAAAGCAATTAACTCAAAAGTGTCTTCTATTTGTCTACTACACCTTAGAAGAAACTTCATTTTATTTTCAAGCCAAAGAAGAAGGAAAAAAAAGAGTTTTGAGCCAAAATTGGATTACATTAAAGGAAAACCAGCAAGAAGATCGAGCAAAAATCAGTGGTTGACTCACATTTGGGCAGGTTTGTAGCTACTTTTGGTGCATCGAGAAGAAATTGCATTGAATTGGGAAAAACTCAACATTGATTTCAAGCAAGATTTTAGGGGTAAGTTTGTATTTTGAAGGTTTCTTTTGTATTTTTAATAAAAAATCCTTTTTTTTACATTTCTTTTCTTTTTCTTCTATTTTGTTTTAGGGGACCAAACACCAACCACTAGGCATTTTTGTAAAAAAAAAATATTAGTTTTATAGTTGCAAACCCTAGATTTTTTTAAATTAATTATAGACCATAATTGTTAATTTTTTTACTTATATGTTATTGCAGCACTCTTTAGATTTATAAATTGTCTTTATCACAATGCCGGAAGCCCCAATTAGAAAGGAGCCTTGTTGGAAACATGCTATCTTTGAGCAAAAGAAAGGAGAGATAATTTGTTTCCATTACAAACAAATTATGCTTGTGGAAGGCATTAACAGGTCAAAATACCATATTGCACATATACCAAGCCGAGATACTAAACCATGCCCACATGTGCCTACTAATGTTATGCATGAAGTGCCAATTCAATTAGAAGCCTTAAAGTGACAAAAAGAACATAAAAAAGAGGCAAAGAGAGGAGATGACATCCATTGGTGGAACTTGAGAGTCTTCTTCCATTCCTTCACTTGTCCATCTTTGGGTAGTGGTAGTGCTAGTGGTAACAACAATGATAGTGTCAACATTGAGCCTAGAGTTTGTGCATCAAGGTTAGATTCAATTGCCACGCACCACTCCAAGTTCCCAACCGTCACTTGAGAGCATGTGCTGGAACAAAGATAAACATGATGCAACTAAAAATGTAATTGAAAACTTGTGGTTCTATTGCACCATTCCATTCCATGTAGCTAGGTAATTTTTTTTTTTGTTTGTTTTAAAATGAAATATATATAGCTTAATTCTTTGTCTCTTGAATTTTCATACTTAGAGGTATGTTGAATTCAAATTCAAACTCTTGACTTTAAAATACTTATTTTATTTAATTTATTTGTGTTAGGTCTACTTATTGGCAAAACATGGTGGATACCATTATTGTTTGCAGCACAAGGTTCAAAGCCTCTAATGATTCGGAGATAAAAGGCCCCATTTTGTCTTAAAAAGTGGTTTTAGTGAAAGCGAAAAGCAATGAGAAATATGATGGAAGAAGGGCTGCACCATCACGATCGATGGTTGGAAAGATGAAAGAAATAAAACATTGCTAAATTTTCTTGTTTCTTCCTCAAGTGATTGTACTTCATGAAATGCATTGATTTAGTGATTAATATTTTTAATTTATACTTCAACGAATTATTGATTTTGTTTCTTTCTTAGGTGGCACAATGTTCATAAAATCTATTGATGTTTCAGGGAACACAAAAAATGTTGAATTCCCTTGTACAACTTTGGAGAGAATATTGGCTATGGATGAGGAGAAGATTGTGAAAGTAGTTATAGATAACACAAAAAATCATGTTGCTGCAGGTAGACTACTCATACACCCATTATTATTTTGGACTCCTTGTACTGCTCATTGCCTTGACCTCATACTTGAGGATCTTCGCAAGATTCCATGGATCAAAGATTGTAAGGAGATAGCCAAAAATATTTGTAAATTCATATATAATCATACATGTGTCCTCAACCTAATGAGGCAATTCATAAAGAAAGAGTTGATTCATCCAAGAATAACCCAGTTTTCAACTAATTTTATCACATTGTAATCCTTGTTTGAGACAAAGGAAACTTTGAGGCACATGCTTGTTAGTGAGCAATGGACTTCCTCATCATATGCTAAGACCAACATAGTGGTTGATGTGGCTAATTGGATTTTTGATTAGCAAAGCTTCTAGATACCGACCAAAAAGATACTAAAGGTAAATTTAATTCTACATTACATTTTTATTCCTATTTTTAATATATTTTCTTTTTTGGTTCACACTCATATTAATGTTTTACAATAATTGCAGTTCACAGATCCTTTAGTGGTTCTCCTATGAGTTATTGATGGGGAGAAGCCAATGAGTTACAGATATGAAGGCATGGATAGAGCCAAGGATGCTATTAGATCCATTAATGAGGGAGTTGAGGATAGCTATCACCCCATTTTGGAAATCATTGATAGACGATGGCACCTCAAACTTCACAAGCCCCTACATGTAGTTGCTTATTTCTTCAATTAGGCATTCCAATTCTACTTTGATTTCAAGATGGTTGACAAGGTTTTGAGTGGGCTCTACTTAGTCATAAAGTGGATGATGCCTGATTCTAGTGTTGGAGCAAAAGTAGTCACCAAGATTGAGATCTTTAGAGTTGCACAAGGAGATCTCTTTGCATGAGATATATTGAAGGCAACTCAATTGACATTCAATTGAAATTGCAACAGGTAAAAATCTATTAAGGGCATAATTTAAGTTTAAAAATTAAAACTTTTTTTTTACATTATTATTAAATATTGAAAGTTAAAGTTAGACAATGAGATCGATTTTTTTTATTTTCTCACTTCAGATGCATGGTGCCAAAAGTACCAAATTTTAAAGGATTGCAGTTTGAGTATTGAGCCAACCATGTAGTGCTTCAAGTTGTGAGTGCAATTGATGTATGTTTGAGTGCATATACTCCAAGAAGTGCAATAGACCGTCAATGCAAAGGTTGAATGATGTAGTTTATGTTCATTACAACCTTCGCCTTCACCACAAACAGATTTTGGGTAGTGACTTATCATCCAACACACTAGAGGAGGTTGATCCACAATCAAATTGGATCACTAAGGTTGAGGATCATATCTTAAGTGGTAAGAACCTTGATTGGGTTGACTAGGTGAATAGAGAGGCAGAGGTAGTAGCCAGGTCGAGGATAGAGCACAAGAAGACACCTTGAATGTTGGTGTGAGAATCAGTGAGATACAGGTAGATGTCATGGCTACATCATCATCCAAGACCTATCTTAGATACCCACACATGAGGGCTAAGTGATGCACATTGTAGGCTCCTTTGTGCCATAGACTTCTTTTTTTTATGTTTGTTTTGAACTTTTGATGCCATGGATTCTATGAGGTTTGTATACGCTTGACAATATTTATACATCTAAATGTGTCATTTGCTTTAGCCTAAGTTGTCTGCTTTGGTATGGTATCGGGTATATGTACCAGGTTCTAGCATGCTGGTTCTTTTATATTAAGCTATATGCTTTCGAAACTCTTTTTAGACAGTTATTATGGTATAATTGTAATCTGTTTTTTGTTGTGCTGGTTCTCTGTACTTTCATTAGCCACCTGATCTTGTTTGTTATTGGGTTAGTAAAATGCTTTTGTTGGGTGAGTGCCCTGTTTTCAATCCTTGTTTGTCAAATCAAGAAACAAAATATGTACAAATTTAAGTGCCATGAAATCCTGAGCATTCATTTATTTTGTTCAGAACACCATCATAAGAAAATTTTCTGCCTTCTTAAAGATCAGCTTTAGATAACTCAAACTACATTTTAAAGAAGCCTGATCAGTTTCCTCTTTTCTGAGAGGATTGGCAAGCAACTATAAGCTGAAGTAAGACAATGCTGCATGATTGAGGAAATTAAAATAAACTAACCTCAGTGATCTGCTCCAATTCTGCTGTGTTTGGATTGCCTTCATATTGTTCAATTAATCGACAAAGCTGCAAACATAACTTTATGATGCTGTCCAAAATTCTTGATACCGATCCAATATCCAGAAATGATTGAGAAATCAAAGCTGATAAGTACCTGCAAGAGCAGAAATACATAGCTATGGTGTATCCTTTTGACATAACACTGAATGTAGATTGCAAATTCACATACCAGGGTTCTTAAAGACAAAAAAATAGGTCACTGACATACAAACTTGTGCTTTAGTGAAAATATAAAACTATATGGAAAGGTAAGAAGCAAATTAGAAATAGAATCCATAAGAAATCAAATGCAACAAACATCTCATGTAATACCTACTATAAGATTCACCAGTGCACTGAAATCTCTTATTACAACAGAACTTTTAAGGAGAAAATCAATGACATCGTCTCCAGTATCTCATAATGGTGATTTCCCTACAAATTTGATTCGAAGATATCAAGCATGCAAAAGAATAATTGGATGTGGAGGAATGCATTTAGGTATGGAAAATAAGTGTAGAGCTCAGAAACTCTTGATATGGTTCAAAATATTATCATGTGACATAATTAATATGCTGGAAGAATCAAGCAGTAAATATGACAATGGCCAAATCCCTCACACATTTGTCAATTGCCAAACATGTCACCAATGCTCAGTGACGGGATTACACATTTCTCTATGGCTGAATATATCACTGTGAGAGGAGGACACAAAAAAAGCATTTCCAGATTTCACAAGCAGGAGCCTTCAAAGCCACAAGAGACAGTGACTGTCTCAGAGTAGCTATTTTTAGCTACCAATATTTTTTTATTTCAAAGTTTTAGAAGCAGAAACCTGTAACTCCACATAAGGCATTGGATGTCTCAAAGTAGCTATTTATAGAGAGTTATTATTGCTAGAATTATTTTCAGAGAAAATGTATTATAGATGAATTAGTATTTAGATATTGCTTAGTTTGCAAGCAATTCTGTCGAACAAAAACTTCAATTGATTCATTTTTGTATTTTTTCAATAAATTTTATAGCCATGCAAATACTGAAAAATAATTAATTGCATGAGCATGCAAACTCTTGTTTATACTTGTAAATAAGTGCTTTATGTACTCAGATTTTCCAAGAATAATTTTATGTTTCGCTGCTGAAATTATTGTTCAAGCTCTCTTTGTGTGCATATGATAAGACTGTTATGATAAATACAATTTTGTAATGTTTTTGTCTTGTTTGAAAGATTGGTAATGAAATATCAAGCTTTGTATAATGATCATGATTAATTTGACTACTTCTAGTTTTATATGCAATTCTCAGGTATGAGTAATAAAATTATGCCTCAGCCAGAAAGTACATGTGCTCATGTTGTGATAGGTCAGGTTACTATTAGTGGACATAAAAGATAAAAATATATGTTCCAACTATAAAGCACACAGATACATTGAGAGGGAGGTAGGGGGAGGGGAGGTGAATCAATATTTGCCAATTCCAAATTAATTCAACATTAATAATCACTAATAACTTCTCCAAGCATCATAGAAATAGCTAAGCATCAATCAAGCACACATTACCACAAGAAACACCAGATTTACATGGAAACCTCACTGCTCTCCAGGACTTGCGCAAGGACAAAAACTGAGAGTAGCATTGGCAACAAATACTGCAATGGTACAAGGAGAGAAATCGTAGGGAGGAAGAAGAGAGGGATACGAGCAGATGCCATACCCCTGGCAATTAATGCCCCTATGACCAAACAAGGAAAGAAAATGTATTGCAAACACTCGTGAGGAGAGAGAGGGATCAATGAGAGGATCTCTTTGGATCAAGGAACAAGTGACAGACGACAACAATTATGGAGAATAGTTGAGGAGTCCTAGAGTCCAGCAAGGAGTAAGAGCAGAAATGTCAACAAAAGCCGTAGTCGGGAGAAGTAGAGACCACCTACGTGGAGTGTGTGGGAATAAGTTGCCAAGAACCTACCAATCCCGAATGAAGTAAATGAGGATCTTGCCTGCAAGGAAAATAATCAATCCATATACTTAGTGTTGGATGAAGGGACCAACTCCACAGAAAGTAACCTGTCCATACAGTCGGTATGTGACGAAGAAGACAATGAAGGCAGGGACCTGCAGAGCGAGGTTGCCAAAAAATTTGAACACAATTTGCACCGCATTGAGAGTGTATCCATAAGAGAGGGACCGAGAATAGGGGGCTTGAGCCAAAGACCTCGAGGAGGAGGGAGTCCAAGAATGAAGAAGGTAGCCAAGGTGTCGAGAATGCAAACGGTGGACGTGTAGGGGGCTTGCGCATGACCAAGAGTGCAAGTGAAGCACTGGAACGTTGAGAGCCAAGCAGTTCAATCTGGTCTTGGGCACACGGTATACACCGTTTGAGGATGATGGTGACCCCCCCAACGAGTCCAATTGTGGACAAGCAGAAATTTCCCAAGTTCACTGGTAACGGATTGGAGGATCCTGTAGACATTGCAAGACATGTGAAACCATATGGCTGGCAAGTGGTTAGGATAACAAAGACTACTAGTTGAGGTCATTCCCTACAACATTAAGGGGAGTGGCAATAGATTGGTTTTCAAAGTTGGAAGCGACACACTCGAGTTTGTGAGATAGCTTGAAGATGGCATTCCAAGAGGAATTCAAACTCTTGCGTGATGACAATGAATTTGTGGCAGAAATCTACAATACCAAACAAAGAAAACATGAGAATGTGAGAGCTTACAATTGTAGGCTCATGGAGTTGTTGGGTAAAATGGAGAACTCGCCAGAAGAAACGGTGATTCATCGAGGGGTTGATCCCCTCGCTGAGGACGAAAATGAAGGCGGTACCTTCATTGTCGTACGCCAATACCAACAATCGAGCAATGGACATCGAAAGTGAAAACAAAACATCTCGAGGAAAGAACAAAGCAAGTGGCGATGAAAATATGGAAGATAATGGCAATGACAGCGAGTCCAAAACCATACAAGCCCTCAAATGGGATATGCTATGAATGATGAAAGAATTAAAAGTGGAGAAGGAAGGGATGAAGGAGAATAAAGAAATGTGGTGCACCGATTGTAAAGTAGAAGTTCACAAAAAGAACACTTGTTCAAAGAAATTGTTTTGCGACATCTGTCAAGTACTAGGACATTCCATCAAGGAATGCCCATACAATCTGAAGACAAGAAGCACACAAGTGCTCCTCGCCTAAGGGGAACAAGCAACCCCTCCGACCACATCACCAAAACCACCCGCCAATTCCAGTGCCTCACTTAGTGGCTACTGTAACAACAGGCGAGGGAACAACCGCTACAATAATAGTAGCACAAGGAGCAGAATACAATACGATGCGAAGGGGAGACCCATGATACAGCATCGAAAATGCAATGAGTGGCGTCACTTTGCTTGGGAGTGCCAAAGCAGTCAAAACAATACGAGCCTATTGTGCAAGTGGTGTGGACTCGTAAATCATGAAGACGTTGACTACCTGAAATAGAAAGGGGTCAACATGCCGGTTGTGGAAGAGTCGGATGAGGAAGTGTTGGCGACCACCAAGTTCCAAACAAAGAAAGCAATATATCAACACCCCCGTACAAAAAAGGAAAGACTTCGGCCAGCCAAAGCCGACGTGGAGCAGGCAATGGCGGACGAAAGAAGAGTTTCTAATGAAACTACCATTGCCGGTACTCCACTACAGTCAGAGTCTAAGACAAACATGGTAAGACAGGTGTTGCAAACCATAATACCCGTACAGGTAATTGACCCTCTACATACCATGCCACAATAAAAAATGGCCATCACCAATATAGTCGATGACAACACAGTCAGCTAGGAACAAGACAAGGCACAAAAGGAACAGATAATGAAGTCACCTAGCAACCTGGCCACTGATCCCATGTTGCTAAGGGTGAGTATTGGAAGGAAGTCAACCATTGTCAAGATGGAGATAATGGGAAGGAAGCTCACAAACACCATCGTTGATGGAGGCTTGGGTGTCAATGTGTTGCCGAATGAAACATGGAAATGTCTGGGGAAGCCAACACTTCGGTCGCCAACCTTCCATCTAGTAGGTGCCAACTAGCATGCCACCAAGCCACTCAAGACGTTAATGGCACAAAAAGTGACAATTGACACACAATATTTCTTCTTGGACTTTGTAGTTATTTTGTTGGAAAAGAAGGCATAAGATGCTCTCCTCAGAAGAGGTTGGTTGATCACTGCCAAGGCCAATCACAACTAGAAGTGGAACACACTCTCCATTTAGAGCGAAGGAAGTACATCATTGACCTGAGGAATTAGGCAGTGAGCGAAGAACTGACATCCTCTAACTCGGAGTCCAAGAGTGGAGATTTCAAGATGGATGAAGGATGGACGACGATGGAACCCAAAGACAAAGGGGTACATGAACTGGAAGACCACTCAGAGGATGAGACAAGTTCTCTAAACAAGTTGTTTCAGTGGCAGATGGAGGACAACGGAGCCTTTTACCCTAAGTGTAACATGTTGCAAATCTCAAAGATTGAGGAAGTTGATAAGGGTACAGAGTGTGCCACATTTCCCCCAGAGTACAAAGAATATAAGGAGGGAGTGGTACGAGTAGACGACATGCCAACCCACCACTTTGAACGAGACAAAATCATAAAGTAGGAAAAACAGAAGTGAAGAAGATGAACTTTGGTGATGAAGACAATCCAAAGATAATATTGGTCGGTGACAACTGGAACCCTATACTGAAGGTGGCTACATTCAAAATCTTTATGGAGTACAAGGACACCTTCGCATGGATGTAAAAGGATCTAAACAGGATACCTCTGGAGTTGTGCGTACATAGAATCCCCCTCGTACCGATTGCACAACCCATACGGAAGAGGCAGTACCAGATGAATAAGATCTACGCCGCCAAAGTGCAAGAAGAATTTGAAAAAATGTTGGAGGCAAGTATAATCTTCATAGTGGAAATGTGTGAGTGGGTCCCTCCAATCATCATATCCCTCACCAATCGTCATATTGCTCAAGAAGGAAGTGAACCATATAAGGATCTGGGTGGACTTCAGGTGTCTTAATGTGGTAACGACAAAGGACCCCTTCCCGATTTCATTCACCAACACCATACTAAAAGATGTTGTAGGCCATGAGATATACTCCTTCATGGATGGATTCTCCGTGCACAATCAAATAAGCATTATTGAGGAAGACAAACTCAAGACTACCTTCATGGTGGAAGATGGGGTGTATGCGTACAATAGGATGTCATTCGGCTTGTACAATGCCCTCACCAGCTTCCAACAGATAATATTGCACATCTTTGATAAAATGTCAATGGGTAACTTCAAGGGCTTTCTTGGACAATTAGTCGATATACAGTGGGCAAGAGACCCACCTCATCGCACTTTGGGAATGTATGGAAAGGTGTCGAAGGGCACGATTGGCTTTAAATCCAAAAACGTGCAGATTTATGGTGCCACAAGGTAAATTGCTTGGCCACATTGTGTGCAAGGGGGGATTGAAGACACACCCTGACAAGATAGGGGTCATCATATAGATGGAGTCCCCAGAGAACATAATAGGAGTCAAATCCTTTATGGGTCACGTTGGTTATTATCAAAGGTTTATAAAGAACTTCGCACAAATCTCGTATCCGTTGGACATACTGACACGAAAGGGTGAACCATTCATGTGGGGCGATGAACAAGAGAAGTCATTCAATGACCTTATGTCCAGACTAGTTAATGCACCAATTCTTGCGTACCCAAATTGGGACAAGGAATTTCATGTACACATGGATGCCTCCAATCAAACAATCACGACAACACTAGCACATGTGGGCATACAAGGATTGGACCATCCATTTTTCTTTGCGACCCGCCTACTTCACAAGTATGAAAGGAATTAGAGTACGATAGAGGGAGGCATTTGGTATGGTGTACTCCGTACAGATTTTCTGCCACTACCAACTGGCGACACCCTTCACGTTTTACATGGACCATAAGACACTCATGTACCGTGTAAACAAGCCCATCATCCAAAGGGAGGATGAGCAGGTGGTTGCTCCTATAGCAAGAATTCACCTTTACCATCATTGTGCGGCCAAGGAAGATTCATGTCGTCGTTGATCAGTTGTCGTGGATTAAGTCGGGAGAGTCGCTTGACAGGGTGAATGAGGACTATCCCGACACTCATCTATTCTAGATTGCTGCATTACAGCCATTGTGTGAGAATATTGAGGAGTTCTTGTCCTTTTCCACCTTCCTGAGGGACATGCCACCAAGTGAAAGAAGGAAACAAGCCCTTAAGAGTAAGACCTTCCAACTCATTAACGGGCTACTGTACAAGATGGGTCTAGACCAAGTACTACGAAGGTGTGTGATGCAAGAGGAGATCCTAGGAGTGTTGAACAAATCACACGAAGTGCTGGCAGGAGGCCACATAGATGCCACCGCATGTAAAGTATTACTGGCGGGACTATGGTGGCCAACACTGCACGCTGACGCCTGTGAGGGGGTAGTGGGGTGCAACACATGCCAAAGAGCTAGCAAGCCACTAAAGTGGGACTTCATGCCACTATTCCCCTTGTAGCGCCAAGAGTTGTTCGAAAGGTGGGGTCTTGACTTTGTTGGACCACTGAATGTGAGCCACATGCATCGATGTAAGTACATTTTAGTGGCAACGAAGTACCTCACGAAATGGGTAGAGGCGAGAGCTCTTCCAGACAATATTGCCATCAGTACGGTGCAATTCATTTATGAACAGATTGTGATAGTTTGAAATCCCCATCTAGATTACAAGTGATCAAGGAGTGCATTTTGTGAACCACGTCATTCAAGCCATGATGACAAAATTCAAAATATTTCAGAACCTCTCCAACCCCTACTACCCTCGAGCCAATGGTCAAGTCGATTCAACAAATAAAGTCCTTATCTCTATCATAGATAAGTCGTGCAATGTGGAGGAAGACTGGGAAGAAAGACTCCCAGTAGTGTTGTGGGTGTAACGCACCATGTACAAGGGGACGATGGGACACAATCCATTCCAACTCATGTACGGGCAGGAGGCGGTGGCTCCAGCGGAATACATAGTGCCCAGTCTATGAATTGTTGTGGACAACTGTCTTAGAGACATCGAGAGCCTAAAGGGTTGTCTTTTGAATCTCACCAAGTTGGATGAGTGATGGGTGATGCCACAGTGGGCGATAGAGGTTGTCCAACACCGGCGAAAAATCTGGCACGATAAACATCTTCGACGAATGAACTTCTGGCCAGGGATGTTAGACCTGAAATACAATGGTCGTAGTGAACTCAAACTGGGGAAGTTTAGAGTTCGTTGGTTGGGACCCTATAAAGTGAGGGAAGTTGGTCAAAATGGGGCCATTAAATTGGCAACACTTAATGATAAACCCATTCAAGACCCAATGAACAGCTCAAAACTCAAGATTTACCAAGAGAGAAAAGGATCTATCATTGGGCTCAACATGTTAGGATATGCCACTTAGGGAGATTATAGGATCGGAAGGGAGGAGATGTTGGTGGAAAACCTAGTAATCAAGGAGCAACCGTATAGATCAAAATTAGGCTTGGGCCGAACTTGTAACATCATTGGAGGAAAGGTTGGTAAGAAAGCACATGGAAAGCATTGTCATACCACACATACATAAACACCTGACAAACGCTTTTGGCACACCTGCATTATGGCTATGACTCAATGGATATTGGAAGTGGAAGCCACACTATGAGGGTATACGCCAAGGGTACTTGGCTTATGAGATAGATGAAGAAGCAAAGAAGAAATGAAAGGAGGAAAAAGCCACAAAGGAAGGGAAACCAGAAGAGGACTGAGAGGAAGAAATAGACTTGGCGGAGAATAGAGAGACAATTGGGCCATGCCTAAAGGTGGAAATCAAGGTAAAGGATTGATTTGTCATAGAAATGCACTTTGGTGATGCAATACCTGCATCCAACTTGCTATGTCGAGTGATGCCTAATCCAGTCAGGCCACCACAATTTAATGGAAGCAAGGTGAATTATTACCAGTAGTACGAAGGACAATACATTGACGAAAGCTACAAAGGTATTGGGCCAGCACCCTTGTTGGATAAAATTTTTGATTTAGATTATGTGGGTACCTATTGTGAGCAAGAGTGCTATAAGCGTTTGTCGTTCACCTATTGGTGGCGACATGGCTTTGAGATCAAAATGAGACCCTGGGATGGACCTAGGGGGATGAAGCAAAAAGCATATGAGGACGACGACATAAAGACCATAAGGTAGAAGGTGGAAGAAGTGAAAAGCAAAGTTGGCAAGGTTAAATTACTATGGAGCAAGAAGGATAAAAAAATTAAAGAGAAAAAGAACAAAGGAGGTAAAAAGCAAAGTCGCAAGAGAGGTAAGGAGTTGCGAGAACTTGAAAAAATTAAAAAAATAAAAGGTATGATTTTTTTGTAAAGGATTGAAGGTGAAAATTTTGAAAATGAAAATAAATAGAAGAAGCCAATTTTTCTAAAAAAATTTAAAAAATATGGTGCAAATACAAAGGAGCCTCCAAGAGAGGCACCATGTGTAGCACAAAAGTTACCCTTTCGTATGAAGAAAGGATCGTACCGTACGAAGGAAAGAGAGTGCAAGGACGGTGGTGGCCATATAATGACAGAGGTGGTGGGTTGTACGTAGGAAGTGTGATAGCATAGGGCAAGAGTTGTCTGTATGAGGACAGGTATCGTTCATACGCCAAGGAGATCATTCTAGAAGAATCTGCCAGGTCGTACAATAAGTTGGAAGTTCGTACAAGAGTATTGTCCCTAATTCACACATGAAAATCAGCTTTGGGAATCCGAGCCAATCAGGTGGCAACCAAGACAATTACAATAACTACCAACACAGACAAGTTTATAAAGGCCAGACCTCCCATTTAGCCTTAGTTATGATAACTGCCATCAAATTTGGGAATCTTGTAAGATCCATCTTGTGCCATCCAGGATTTGCCTCAAGCGGTTAAACCTATCTAGAGGAACTTGGCCTCGATACCAATTGATAAATACACCTTAGGATTGAGAGGGAGGATGCGGGGGGGGAATGAATCAATCCAGACCTAATATTTAAACTTTATTACTTAATCCACAAACTCTTTAACCTTATTAGTATCAATGAAAGATATAACAAAGAAACGCTATGCAAAAGAGAACACCAGATCAAATAGGGAAAAACCATGGTGAGAGTCAACTCACAATATATGAAATGATTATAATTTTAGGCTCACTACCAAGGAAGTGCACTACTCCCTAAAGGACTTGTAGGCTAGAGCACACTGCCCTAGGGAAGATACAATGCTTGCAGTCTAAAGATCACTTCTCTAGAGAAAGGTACAATGAATTTATGAATTAGGAACAAATAGGACTTCAGCAATACTACCTTTGGCAATCTCCAAAAATGAAGTTGTCCTTGAATCTACCAACTCCACAACAATCGCCACACACTGACTCTATCACAACTGACTTCTGATATAATCATGTAGGCACAACACACACATACATCTACACTCACACACTCACGCACACCTTCAACATCAATTTGATCTTCTATATATACTGTCTTCTTCATTGCAAATATCAATTAGGTCAGCCAGAACAAAGCACAAGCATAGGTCCTATCAAGTCGGCCACCAAAACGTAATTGTGGTGAAAGTGGTTCAATCCAGGAGATAGAGAGGACCTAAAACATCTTAACACTTCTTTTTAAGCAGGTAGGAACAATTCACACACTATCAATCATCCTTCAAAGGTCAGCAACAAGGTGACATGTAGATACATCAAACAACACACCACATGTCAGCCCAAAACATATCTTTCAAATGAACAAATCCAATGTGAATCCCCACATGCCAAGGTAGGACCCAAAATCAATGCAACACAAACTTCTAAGCAAGTGGAGATATCCAAGGATTCACTGCATGCCAAGGAACAACACCAGTCCCCGAACCAAAGCAATTACCCTAAAAAACAAGTTCCAATAATAATGCACAATCAAACAATCCATCTGACATCACGCAGAGCAACTACGACGTTCCATGAATATCTAGCAACATTCTTAAATCCTTCCTTCTCTTCTCTACTTCAAGATCATACTAGGACAACATAAGTGGTACTAAACTCTCCATTTTGAAAAGCCAGTCAAACACAGAACACAATATCATTCCTTGCAGACAACAACACCATCTGATGATTGAACTAAGACACAACATAGACGTAAAGCCACAACATTAGAAACGTCAATGCAGAGCATTTATTAAACCACTTCTAATAGAGAACCAGATTGTCAACCAACAACAATTACTGACCATATCCACTACAACACCAAGGACCTGAAAAGATAGAAAAGCAATGTCTTCAAAGCATAAACATTATATCCAAGTCCGCAAGACCATATCTGTAGATGCGGAGGAATGAGGAGCATTCCTCTAGGCACACATTAATACATACTTATACCAACTTGCTCCATTAGGTTTCAAAGGACCAAACTGTCCTAGAAACATCTCCTTCTCATTCAATGCATCTTCATTATAATGTCATGCATCTAATCCTCATCTTAATATCTCAATCCATTTGAACATCAACATACCCTTGCTTACATCAGTATTACCAACACTCTCAATACAACCAACTCAGTGCAGGCATCATATACCAAGGAGGTGGACATCTAGAAACCATCTCCAACCAATATCCAACTATTCCTCTCATCAATCTCTTCGTACCAAATGAGCAAATCATGACAAGAACATACAAAGAATAGCCATGACAAATAGCCAATGCAGTCTCAACATTACATCCTCAAAAAACTATTCAAGCAGTCATATAGTTACTCATGTCAGTTACATCACTACTACCAACAAACACTGCAACTCATGTCAATTGCATCACTATTGCCAACAAACACTGCAACTCATGTCGATTACATCACTACTACCAACAAACATTGCAACAATACTCAATCAATCATATCATCAATGACCACAACAATCCAGGACAACATACAATGTTAGACATCTAGTTGACATCAATGACAACACATATTGGCAACACCCAACTCCTTAGTCAGTTTCTTTGTATGATGATCCATGATACCAATCCTAAGCTACCAAATCCATGACACCAATGGAGCTGTCATAGCAAACAGCCGCAGAAAGATTGATGCGAGAGGCTAAATCTGAAGAAGCCTTATTCAAAGATTGATAGGAAGAAGCATAGCACCCCAAGGCAAGCCCTAGAGAAGATTTCATGGGGTGTGTGGAGTGTTGACGGCCAAGAGTACTCCAAGAAGGGTTAGGGCTTGGGAGAGATGTTTTCGTATTGCAAAATCCATGAATTGAACCGCTAGAACACAAGCCTACATACACGTAGGAAGAACCTTGAGAGGGAGCGCCATCGGGAGAAGATATTCACTAGTGAAGGAATTCAAGAGAAGCATAGAGCTCATTTTTTCAGCATTAATTTTTTTTTGGATAGAATATGAGGATACTTATTACATATATATTTTATTATATAATTTTGAAAAATATTATTATTTTAATCCCTTTTTTTAAAAGTATTAGTTAGTCTAATACTCCCTTCTGAAAACATTTAATTAAAAAGGGAATATTACCGTTAGTTTAGTTATAATGATCTTACATGTAGACAAGTTTCAAATATAAATCCCCACTATTTGAAGATGTGTCTCCACAAAAAATTGTTTTGTGGCTAGTGACATATTATTTATTGTGTTAAATACATTTAAAAAGGTTTTGTCATACAAATGCAAACTACAAACCATTCCTTTTTTTGGCAAAATATGAAAAGCAAAGCTTTGTTATTTGAATATATTAAATATTCCACTCCTTGTAAGATTTAAATAGAACTAACATTGCACTATTCCAGTATTAATTAGAATGGCTTTGAAGCAAAATTCTCCAAATTTAAAAAGAAAATTCCTCATTTTGTGTTTCTATTTATTTTTTATTTGCTTTTTTTAAGTTTAGGTTGTTGGGGGTGTCTACCTATCCCTTGGTATTTCAAATTTATTCTTGTTGCAAGGACATTTTCAAAAATTTTTAGGGCAAGGAATGGCAAGGGATGTTTTCCTTCCCAGAAGTCTGTTTGTTGTTGAAACTCTTCTCCAAAACTCAAATCTAATTTGCTGTTGTAAAAATGAATGATTGAGAACAATGCTGCCTCCTTATGTTGCTTTATTGACTCTCAACCCTAATCAAACCTTTTAGGGTTTCAACTTTATTAAATTAAAGTTTATTTTATAAACTTATCTCTCCCTCATGAAATTCGAACCCCTTATAACTCCCTTTATTAATAATAATAATAAGTTGTTTTAAAAACAATTTAACTCAAGCCTTGCTAGGCGTCATGGCCCATGGTGGGCCACATTTTAGTTACTTTATTAAAATAATATAAAGTAACTTTATTATATATTTATTTCATTAATTTATATAGGACATTAGAGTCATAGTTTAAATATTCCATTTTATTCTTAAAATCATCATCTGGACTCCAAACTAAAAACTGAGTGCTGCCACCAGTCCAAGGATGATGTTTGAATATAGTAGGGTCATTGGCAGTCCCCTCCTAAAAATAGGACCCCTTCCTAAAATTTAGGAAACTATCTCAAGCCATCTGGAATGAATCAAAATGCCTCTCGAACCATCTCCCAGCCTCCTAAAAATAGGGATCCTACTAAAAAATAGGAGACTGCATCTACATATCTGAAAATGCTCGTAAAGCCCCCTACAAGGCTCCACTAACCCCAGTTGGGTCCCCTAATCACTCTACTGACATACAAGAACCCTAATAGTAGGCCAACCTCTTGTGTAGTATGAATTGCCTAAGGAAGGAACATTACAGTCCTCCCTTCCCGGGATTGCTTGCCCTCAAGGAGACATCAAACACCTTGCTGCTCCACTTTGATTAAAAAGCCCAAACACCACAAACCGTGAAGCAACATATTGGAATCCATGTGAAATATTGTACCAAGTAAATCAATACCCAGATCCCAAATGAAAATATAGAACCTACTATAGGAGATGTAGAAGAAGTATCTTAACCAATCACCATAAAGTAATCATCCATGTATGTAGAACATCAAGACAATGTGAAAATGAACTCCCACATGCCAAGAAACCAACACAAATGACCACCAAACCCTGCTGTCATAACTTGGACCAACAACATACGTGATGTCATCTAACCCAAGCAAATCATAATTATCCATCTCATACCTTATGTCCACTAATCTGTGAAGTGTCAAATAAAATGAAGTAACCCACCAACAAATATATCGCTGCCATATCATAAGATATTGGTGACATAACCAAAGATGAGCTACGAATGCCATTAACGCTCATCAAAGACAACTCTTGAGTGGCTGACCCACTACGACCGTCATTAAAAGAACCTTCATCATAATCGTGAAAATGATCAACAACTGAACTTTCTGAATCATAGCTCTTCTCCTATTCACACACAACAACATGATCTTCTTGTTTGGTTACCTCAAGAGGTTCTTTCTTTGCCTGCTCAACTTGTATACATTCTTCCCTTGGAAGAAATAAGGATCTAAAGTAGGTTTCCCTCTTCTGTCTTGTTTGCTCCATGCAATTGCAGCAATCTTTGACTTCTTGCAAGTGCTGTTTTGCTTGGGCAGCAAGTGCCTTGGCCGTCATTTTCTCTTTGTCTTCACGTATTGCACATGCCCTGTGACTTTTCCACGTCACCCATGTTAAGGTACAAAAAATCAGATCTTATGTGGTTCATATCCACATCAATGGAAGATAATATGTTTCTGTCACCATTATGGGTGAATGAAGACTCCATCCTATACACTGAAACTACCATAGGCCCGCCATCTAAATGCGCCTTCAACACAACCTTCTTACCATCAGCTATAAATTCCAACTCCATCCTCCTAAAATCCTGCATATACCTGCCAAGAGATTGTAACCACTGGATGCCCAACAATACATCAATCTCACCGAGACCTACAACATAGAAATCATCAGTCAAGGTGTAATCTCCCATTTGCATGTTAAGTTGTAGAACTCTCCTGGTGCACCTCATAAAAAATCTATCTGCTACTGTCACGCTGAAACTAGGAAAATCCTCTACCTGCAATCCACACCTAGCAACCAAACCCTCATCAATAAAATTGTGCATGGCACAACTATCAACAAGGCAAGTCACAAGTTGTCCCTTAATCACTCCCTTCAGGCGAATAGGATGATATCTAGGGACTCTTGAGAGAGAGAGACAATGATTACATTGGATGTGGCCAATGCATCTTTCGCTCCAAGCTCCACCTACGGAGTCTCCTACTCAAGCTCACCATCGTTGCCCTCGGAATTTGTATCCTAAATATGCTCATCATCCACATCTGAATAAACCTCAATGAGATGCGCCTTTCCTTTTCCAAGGCATCGATGTCTAGGCTACCAAGGCTCCTTACACGAGAAGCATAGCTTCTTCCTCCTCAACTCATTAAGTGTCTCCTAATCAATCTTGGGAGGGGGTGGTGCACTTTAGTGTTGTGTAGAAGACCTCTAAAGAGGCTTGGAGCCTTCGAAAAACTTCTTATTCTACTGATAAGAAGTAGGTGGTGGTGAAGTATCGAGGTCTAAGGTAGTCTGAAAAGCCTCCTGTAAAGTCCTAGGCTTAAGAGCCTTAAACAAGTCCCGTAACCTGTCATGTAAACCCTCAATGAATAACATCAACACAAGTCTATCAGGCATCTCTGGAACCATAACAGCAACGCATTCAAACTCATTAATGTAAGTTTCAACATGTCCAGTCTGTCATAGCAATGCTAAATCCTTGTAGTACAACTCAACATCCTTACGGTCAAATCTGGCAATCAACTGCTCAATAAACTCCCTGTAAGAATGAATGAGTCATTGGTTTTGGGTAGCCAAATCACGGTGCCACCAGTCATAAGGCACACCATCCAAATCTAGTATTGCAAAGAATAGCCTCGTGCTTAGGCACCGGCTTAAGCGAAAGGTAGATGTCAAGTTTGTGCACCCAGGCTCGTGCACTGATCTTCCCACTACCATCAAAGGAAGATAAAGTGAGCTTACTAGTAGCTCGCTTGAGGTCACCACTTTGCTATTGTCTAGGCCATCTATCACCCCTGGCCTTCAAATTGTCTTTGCGCTCCAAACAATACTGATGTAGAGGAAAAGCATCCCTAACATACTGTGGAAGGCATGCCCACTCATCACTAGCCGCCATGACAACATCCTGGAACTCAAAGCCCTCCTATGGGTCTACTGGTGGTGGCTCATCTCTAGGAGGAAAATGAGGTTACATGGGCCTGTTTGTTGTCCATGTTGATTTTAACACTTTCAGATTAATGTAAACTCAGAAAATCAGAATTTAATTACTAACTAAATTGATTAAACGGATAGGTTATAGTTTCCAGATTTAAGCATAGCCAAGAAAAGAGCAAAATAAGTACAAGACACAATTACCCTGGGAAAACCTCCTAGGAGGAAAAACCCAGCTAGAAAAGATCCTCAGATCTGATTATGGATTGAATGCATATGAAGGTTAAAACACTTATCTCAAGTACTTGAAGGTGATTGCACTTAGGACTGATAATGTCTTCCACAAGACTGCACTTTCATAAACATCAAATTGTCACATCTGCCCCCTTTAACAGCAATCAGGTTCAAACCCTAGATCTGCAATATTTGCATATGAAGTCTGCTCTTTTATGGACTGCAGCCTTAGCACTCAGTTCGCTCTCCACATTGATGAATTTCGCACCTTAACTAGCAGATGAAGTTCGCTTTAATGGCAGAGGTAATTCGCTGTAATGGCAGATACAATGTTGCTCCTTTAAGTTCGCATTAGGCAAGCACATATATTTCGCATGGAAAAACTGAATGAATGATTAATGATGTAAAGTTTGTGTTTATTTATATGTGGAGCAATAGTCTTAATCATGTCGGCTTGCCTTTATAAATTAAAGTCCTTTAATTTATTAACCGAAATGCATAAGGATAGGTTTGGCCCTATGTTGGCGTGTTAGCTTGTATGTATGTAGCGTGGGGTCTTCTTTAGATGCCGTGGGGTATAGGGTCCAGCCCTACACGTTGAGAAGGGGCTGGCCCCCTTGGGCGGATTCCAATGTTGCCCAAGGCAATTGGAACCCGCCATTCCCTAATTATAATCAACAGTCCATGTATGAGTCCTGTCATGCCTAGGAGAACCAAGAGCATTGTCTATCGATGAAGAAGCTCTACTACTCCCATGGCTACCTACAACTGAAACGGACCTATCAACCCTGTCATGTCTACCATGCCTATCCCTAGGCCGGTCCATATCCAATCTATCAAGAGTTCCACTTATCCACTCTAATGCTCATGCAATCTGAGGCTGTGTATTAGTGAGAGTTCTAAATAACTCTTGATCAGGGTCTTCTTGCTGAATCTATCTCTCCCTCTGCTAAGGACTCCTATTACCATCCTACATATCACCCATATCTGCACCAACTGGAGTATTCGTATCAAAATCTAATTCCACTTGTGCTCTCCTACAAGAATAATATATGTATGGTCCATTCCTTCCAAAAAACATAGGAATAATCACAACACTCTCAGGCTGGAAGGATCATAGCTCTGATACCACTGAAAGATCCCCAACAAAATGTTACCTAATTTTTCTGATTTTTGAAGTTTGTTGATTGAAGGTTTTGGGATAGTTCTCAAGTGTCTTTGTTTGAGTTTTAGATGCTAGTGATTGAACAAGGTTTTAACAAGAAACATATGCCAAATCAATAGTGCCTTTGAATCTGATTGGTAAAAATATAATGATCTGATATAAATTTTTGAGTTCTAAATTTTCTAAGATGGCAACATACAAATTCAGATTAACAATTAGGAAACACCAATTTGCAAGATGTAATCATACCCAAAGCCACTCTAGTCCTTTGGTAGAATTTTATTGATGGAACCACAAAGAATTACAAGAAAATCTGTGCCAAACTGTTCCAAAATGTCTGATTCTGAAAGTTGTGCCCAAAACGCTTATTGGAAAGCCAAACCCTAACTCCTAGTGGTCCGACTGCTGCTCCAACTATGGCATTTTCTTTAGAAATTGCTGATCTGCTAGTAAATGATTGGTTCTAATCTGATTTTATGATCTGATCTGATCTGCCCTGAGAACCTAACGTCCAGCTAGGGTTTGATGGCAATAACACAAAGGAGGTGGCAGCTAGCTGAAGTTGCTGATAAATGCTATTAATTGGTGCGCAAGCAACCTAGATCTACAATCTGATTCCTTTAATCTGCCCTTCGAAATCAAATTGATAACATTCAGAATTAATAGTAGAAAGGAAAGAGACAGCCTGGTGCATTTTTGAGTCAAGCGACGAATCTTGTTGATCACCCAACAGTGCGCCACGTGGTAGGAGATCCTCAGCATGTTCAGGAGGTCGCAACTGATGGTGCAGCATCCCACTTGCATTTGGCGTGTATAAATCAGCGTCATATTCAGCAGCGAGCTGTACCGGCTGAAAATCAGACCTGAACTTGAACTCAAGAACATGGGGTGCTTGGCCTATCGGTGCATCTCCATGTTGCATAAACCATGCCACCTTGTGCATTTCTGTCAGCATATCCTCAAATACTAAGGCCTCCTAGATAGCTTGATCTTCAAAAACTTCCCCAATTTGTTCCTGGAATACAATCTCCATCTGTGCAGCTTCCTCAAACTGTTCTACAGTCATTAGCTATTCTACAGGGCTCACTTGACCATCCTCTTTACCATTTTCTTCCTAAGGTATAAGGCATGCAAGGCAATCCATTGCCATACTCTGATCGGTGGATTCATCCGAGCCAGCCTCTTGCAATTCATTCCTTTCATCCTCAAATATTGTGGTGTTGCAGTGGTCTTGCATTCTCCTATACTCATCAGCAGCGAGGTACACACTCCACCCTTTGTGATGCATTCATCCGATGACCCTAGTACTTCATACTGATATCTAACTTGATTAACAACCTCCAGACATAGCGAACAAGTGAATTCGGAATGAGGAGCATTATGGATCCTACACCACCAAAGTGACAACACACTTTCCGAAACATATCTCCTCATTGAGACCAAATTGGTTCTCAATCAAACCCCTAAATCAAGTAAATTTTTCATTGCATTGCGGGTGATTGGAACTATCTGGCTCTATGAATAATTCTAGCTTGGGGATATCCCAAAAAAAGATCTTTCCTTACGCCGCTAGCTCCACTCTTGACAAAAAAGCCAAACAGTTCAGCTCATCATGTCCAGTTGTGCTATGGATTTTGCAATGTCCCACAGAACCAAATTCAAACAAGCACCCGGGATACAACTGTGTAATCAATCTCTCATGAAGTTGGAAAATGTCAACCTAGGGACCATTTCTATGAAGTGGTTGCTCCCACATTTTGACTCTAAAATTTATGTTTTTCAGATTTTCTACATTTTGGGTATTTTATGGTTTTTCTATTTTTTGGATTTTTAAATATAGAAGAGATCAAACATATCTCAAATATAGTCTTAAAAAGGGCATACTAGACTCAGCTTGCAACAAATTCATAGCGCGGCTATCCTTCCAGCGCCAATTCTATTGATGGCGAAAATCTGCACTTTCTATCAATGTAGAATAAAATACTGAATGTATCCTATCCTCTCTTCAATAAGGAAGACCTCTAATGCTATTCGGATTGATCATAGGAGATAACCTCAATGTTCAACTATCAGGTCTAGACTTGCTTAAGATAACTCGGTGTTGATGTGTTTTGTTGGTGATCACGAGCAGACTTATGCATCTGACAAGCAGGTCTGCATCCGATATAGCAATCTCGCAATGTCTCACTTCTCAAATTGAGTGAAATAAATAGCAAAGGGACAGGATTTAGAGATCCTAAGGACAATGACAGTAACGGTTGGAATTGTAGGTACATAGATTTGGAATAAAACTAGTTCAAGCTTAGCCAGAGATAAACTCACAACTCTACAGGAATAGTGCAAGCTTCGAGGGAAATAAAAGGATTTTCAGACTATGAATATTCATTTAGATACCGAATTTTGCAACAATCTAAAACAAACATTCACAGTTGAACTAAGAGCAACAGTAGACGCGGACTAACCATGCACAGGGACTTACAATCAATAAGCCTCCAACGGTATGAACTTGAAATCAAATCAAATACCCTCACACTTCACCATTAAGATCACTGAACTTCAGCTAGCTTGATGAAAAGAAACCATGCAAAAATATTAGGGCAAATAGCAAAACACCATGCTTCAATGCTTTATTCATTTGTCCTAACTGCTATTACAACAATTCTTGTCCAACAATCCCTACTCTATTCTACTTCTACTTCTAACTACTGCTAATTCTAACCTGCTAGCATCTAAAATTCTAACTATCTAACCTTTCTCCTTCTAACCTCTACAATGAGAGAGGCTCTGGCCTTTTATAGATTTTACATTTTGAATCAATGGTCAAGATTCCATTCATCCAATGGCTCAGATCTGTCTTCTAGAAAACTTGACAACTTTTTGGTTAATAATCTCAACAACCATCAACCACTTTTTCAGCTACTTTCAACTATTTTCAAATAAGCTCACTAGAAGACAAAAAATCACAGAGCTCAAGGCATAAAAAGTTAAATTTGGTAGTTGGGAAATAACTAACTTGTGGCCCCTTTTTGAATTGCATTATATAGGGCCAAAAGTAGTCATTTTACAATAAAGCAATTGTTATTACAATAAATAGAAATTATGTCATTCCCAGCTGTTCATTTTCTGTTTCTGCATGCTCCTGTAGCATGTTGTGCCTGCCCCTGTCACTGTTTTCCAGAGTTTTGGAAATGGTACCAATTGGCCCTATAGCACACCACTCTGTAACTCTTTCTTCAATCTTACACCCTGACTTTCAACTTGTTGCCATGCTGATGGTGGTAGTGGCCTTTTCTCATCCAACCCCATCTTACTTTGTCTTCGGCTCTACTCATTGACATCTTCAAGTTGCTGACATGGAATTCATCCTCCTTTATCATGATGATCCTTCTAGCATATTTAGGCAATGCCATGGACCCTTGGCTTCCCCAAATGATCCCTTCCTCTATTGCTGCTTTGGATTGTAGTGTTGCAAAGCCTCCAATTGTCCTAGGTGTCTCCCACATGACCTCCGTTGAGTCCTCCATCCTACATGAACAAGCAGGTCAAAGATCAACGATCATTTCCTCTAGTCATTCATTCACTATTCATTGAAGATTTGTCCTTTACAATGCTTGCTATCACTCACTCTTTCACTCATTCCCCGAAGGAACTCAAATTGATTACCCCCTTTGTGATTCAACATTTGAACATTACTTTGCAGTCGCATCTATGAGGATCTTTTGGCTTTGAGGAAGTGCTTCGGGAAGAGCCAAGGATCAAGCTTGGCATAAGGAAATCCCATTGGAACATCACCGAATTTTGGCACGAAATGAGAAAGTTTCGCTTTTTCGTCAGCCTTGGAAGAATCATTGGAATAAGGCATATTCCCACCTTTATGAAAACACCGAAGTTTGGAAAGCTTGGATGAATTCAGCCTAAACTTCGGCCTAAACCTCACCTTTGGAATGCCAAAAGTTCTGCAAACACCGACTTCTCTCATCTTTTGGTGAACTCCGGCCTTTTCAAGGGGATTGGGAAAAGGAATAATCTGACTTTCTAGTTACTAAAGCTAAACTTGAAGAGGTTTAGGATGAATTTCGGCATTTTCTTAGGCATTTGGGAGCACTTTTAGGGACAAGTTTATTCCCTATGTCAGTGAAAATACCGAACTTTGGTCTGAAGTTCAGGTTTCAAGGAACATTAAACTTGCTTGTTATCACTCTCCTTGGCCTCTAGCCCTCTAGGCACATAGGTTTGATGTTGTACATCATCTCTCTTTGCATGCAACCTTGCTATCAATGTTTATGACTGCAAAAATCTGATCCTACAAGCAAACTTGAGACAAACGTCGGTGGTAGGGAGGCCAAAAGGATTAAGGCCTATTCCTTATGGTTTCCCTTGCATCAAGTTGGGTTCTTGAATGACCTTATTTTCTTTCTTACTCTATGGCCTAAATCTTTCATGTTTCAGTTTCACCCTATCCCCATGCTTGGACTTGATTGTCTAACACATTTGCATATTCCTAAACCCTCTCTCTCTCAGAAGGACAGAAATGCCAGCAAGGCAAAGAGGAAAGGGGTCCCTGTCAGAGACGGGGAGTGTGTGCACATCACAGCACTTTGCAGGAAACCAATAAACAAAACAATGTTTGAGGATAAACCTCTCCTCAAATAAGGAGGGAAAGCTCCTTAAGATCTAAACAAACTTGAAACCAAGACAAACTCACCATAGACTAAAACTATAGACAACATATACAAGTATATACACGATACAAGATTCATGAAGGGGGATTTGCATAAATGAAAAGTATTAGGTCCCTGTGTTTTTGCCTCAGACGAATACGCTGGACCTTTCAAAACTTGTGCCTTGCAAATAATATTTTTAGATAGTAAATGATGAAAAAACCAATTTAAACATGCCCAATTGACACTGTTAGGCTGGCCAAAACAGACATCAGGAATTCAAAACAAGACTGTGATAGGAGTACAACACAATTTTAAGGAATTAATAGCTAAAGTGCTTTAAACGTCACAACTTAGGTAGACAAATTTCATTAATACATAGCTTGACTCGGTACAATCAGCTTTAAATATACTTGATGGCATTACAAACACGTTCAAAATAAGTCAGCTTGTACAACAATTTCTGCATCATAAGCATAGCATCAACTACCATTATTAATATCTTGTGCCCAAGGTGCCTATTTATAAGTTACAATGAATTAATCCTATGAATTTGAGAATAATAAATAAATGCACCCAAAAGAAATGGTTTAATGTAAAATCCCCAAACATTTTTTCTACTGTTTTTTGGAATTTTTTCTGAATGAGCATTTATTCAAACAGTTTGCACACATATGTGAATAAAAGGTATCCGGTTTAATAAGTTCCTTTATTACAGAATATTCAAGTCCTCACTCAGCATTCCTTCATTAACAATGATATTTCTTAGAATTATAATTAACATAATCAATTGAAACACAGAATTTTCTGTTATAATAATTTTATTAGAGACTTTATAAGATGAGCAGGTTTACAATACATATTAGAACTTCTAACCTTTCTAAGCAGCAATACATGTATTTTGGAATGTGTAAGATGTTGTTAATCCAGTAGATTGGTGACTCTGAGTTACCACGTCTATGCATTAAGCATCCATCCAGATTTCAAACCTAACTTAGAGAATGCTCCCAACAATATGTAAATGCTTCAGATAGTTACAAGTCGGCCTGTTAAAACAATGTGACAACAGCGCACAAAATATAGCAGATCATCAATACCAGCATTGAAGTCTTGAGATGTCTAGAAATCCACATCTAAGCATAACTATGTCACCAAGCTCCCACGTTCCTATAGCAGCAGTCCACAACTCCAAATGCCATCAATCGCCCAACAATGAACCTATTCAACTCCCAGATTGCAATGATTTCAAAGAAGGAAAGGGGACGACTAGCTTAACAAATAGAAAAGCCTCCACATGCCTCAAATAAATGCACGCTTTGTCTGCTAAGTCTCATGCCTCTGCATTTGGTGAGTCGACTCCAGATTGCAGTCAAAAGCAAGTATTAAATATGAAATGGTCATGCCACAATCAAATCAAATCTCTAAGCTTCGTGCGGGACTTAGACAACATGTAAACTGCACCAACACCTCCCATAATTTCCACCAATTGGACGTCTTATATAGAGCAATATCTTAGTTGATTCGGCAAAGAAAACTCACACCTAACATAAGCTCTTTCTCAATTTACTCACACCTTTTCAGTGAATGCTTCTTTTTTTGTTAATTTCTCACTCCCCCCTCCATGTCACCTTCAATTGAACACAGCTGAGTGACTTAATTTATTTGCTATTTATTTTCTTTTCTTTTCCCTTTCTTAAACTCATGCCTGCTTTAAAGGGCACCAACCCTCCTAAAAAAGCCCTTTCAAATTAACTGAAACTGAAAAACCTCCTTTCTACATAACCTGCAATCTTTTATGCGCAAGCTAAAAGAAACTCTGACTGAATGTTACTACATTAACCACAGAGGATCTTTCACCAATGTGGTCAATCTTCTCTGAGAGGGTTTCCATCCTCAAGAAGGCTGAGATGAACCAGGTTCAATCTCACAAACCATCAAGGGTTTCACCAGAGAGAAATGACATAATCTACATAATGTAAATGAGCCCCTGAATTGCCTTTGATATCTTTTCCTGCCAAACTTTATGGAAAGAACAATTTTATATTCACCTTTTTAATTAAAACTCCATTTTAACTCCAAAAGACCATTTTACCAAAATAGTAATCATTTTGATGTGCAAGGTCCTTGTTTTATGCATCCATAATTTAAAACATTTCATCCTCTTTCCAACAAGTTATAACACTAAGGCACTTTTAAAATAATATAAATAATACTAAGCAACCTTAATAAAATAATTAAATTTAAGCAATTTGCAGAAACTGCTAGAAAGCATCGAAATCAAAATATGACTGCACTAGAGTGATGCCGATGATAAAAAATGAGAATTGGGGCTGACTGGGTGACTTACTATAAATAGATGCTCTATCCAAGAATCTTGGAGAACACAATAGAAGCTGGAATTCACTACAGAATGTGGCTCAGTGTCCCCAAAATTAGCCAAGCTCACAGGCAACATCAAATAACCCCTATGACATGGTTGGCACTCACCAGAAGGTGAAAGCTAATCGCAAAGCTAGAGAACCCAAAAATGGGGACATTACATTTGAAGCAACCATTCTAAATGCTGTGAAGAAAGTGGAAAGAAAGAAACTTTAAAGAAAACCTATTCTAAAACAACTAATAAAATACAGACTGATAAAGATAGCCCCTAATCCACTACTTGGAAATATAACACTAGAAATAGCCACTAGGAAAAACAAAAATTTGCACATGAACAACCTCCATGATTTTGAAACACTTTTTGTGCTAAAACTAGTGAATCCTACAAGCAATTAAAAATCCCTTGCTTGATGATATCTAAATACTTGAATACTTGAATCAGATATATATTTCAGTTTTGAAAACACTTGGATCTAAAGATGAAACTACAAAATAACAAAAAGATGGAAACCCTATCACAAAACTTGGTAAAACCACCCATAGACACACAAGAAGTTATCCTTAAAAGATGCAATGATACTTTGAAAATGACAAGTAATTGCCCTGAAACCCTACGAGTTTTTCCTTGAATTTGCATCCCAAATCAAGACCCTATTACTGCAAAATTGTGTTCAAAATCTAATGAGAATCAATGGGTAACAATCATGAATCTAGAACATTCACAAAATCCTGGGAATTCATATGGTGTGCTTACAATGCTAGGAGTACTATATGACTTTTCTTCCTTCTAAATAATGATCTGATCTGTACAAAAATATTGATATACGTTCTGCAATGAAGACATGAGAAGTGTGACAATCGCCTTCTCTTTTGCTTGGAAATGAAGACACAGGAAGTGTAAAAGTTGCCTTCTCTTTGGCATGAAAATTTGCTGATACAACGAAAAAACATGTTTTGCTATCTATAGTTAAAAAAAACCTGCATATTGCAAAACCCTTTCCACTTCTAATGCATTATTTCATCCCATCCTTGCTAAGGTGCCCAAAGTAAAAATGTTTGCTACTTTAAAGACCCAGATGCTGCCATGAAAACACTACTTTTTAACATACAAGAAAGCCCAATACTCAAGTCTGCCACTGGAAACAACACAAATGCACTTGTCTCCCTTACACTGACTTTAAAACATAGAGGCATGCTTTAAAACACTTCAAACATGTCTTACAAGTGCTGAGAAAAGATATCAGATGGTTGAACCAGACATAAAGTGTGCCAAAGTCACTTGGGAAGAGTTTTTGTTTGACTTAACTATGTTTAGATGATGGGAAGAAGTTTGTATCAGCTAAGCCAAGCATGGCAGACTACCACCATATTAGCAACTTTTGGCAGAGATGTGCTATGGCAAAACCATAGCACCTTATGTGAGGCAGAACATTGTTTGCTTACTGCCACTTCTGCAAATCTGGGTGGATGTTGTAAGCACTTAAACATCTTTTCCTTTTGGCATAGATTCTATTCAGCTAAGCCTGAAGTGGAAATTTGTCATCACTCTGCCAACTTCGACAGAATTATGGTTGGAGCTTCACAATAAAGTCACCACTTTTCCTTCACTTTTTTCAATAGATGGTGGAAAATTTTGATGGTTGGACCATTGGAAAAAGGCATCATCCTTTAAGTTGGGCACAGTTTTCATTCACATTTGCCACTTCTTATCTTGACAGAGATTTCCCATGGTTAGGCTACTTAAAAAGTGTGCCTGTCATGTCCCCATCCTTGACCCAATAATCAGATTAACAATTATACATAATACTAATAGCTACTGTATATTTATAAATATCATAGCATAGAGACAAGCCTCTAAGTGAAACATAGAAGAAAAAGGTAAACTCAATAATTATTTAGGAGGAAGGTCCCCAACTATATTTGCTATGCAATGGGGCAAACACATAGTGGCAGACCAAATCTGACACATGTCAGATTTGTCTGCCTTTGCAACAACTAAATAAGATTAAAGACAGTAATTAGAGTCTGAGATATTGCTTAAAGGAAACAATTACGGTGATAGTGATCATTGGTAGTGATCACAATTGGAAGCAATGCCTTATGTAACAGAGATTAATTGAAAATAAAGACGTAAGTATATTAAGACAGCAAAGCATACTGAATGAAGGGACGTATTAAGGGAGGCAACGAATAGAATGAATTAATGCAGTAATTATAATAATTATTATCACTGGTGTACAGACGACACGAATAAGATACTAAAGGCAACGATTATAATCACAAGCAACCACTACTAAGGCAGATCGAATAAGATAACATATGCGCTTATCATAAGATAGAGATTGGTTAAGGGTAATCAATAACTAAATTAGTAATGAAGTGGTGTGTTAACATAAGACATCTCTTGGCAGCAAAACTTATCAGTCCCACGTAGATACAAGAGACATTCATAATCATCCCAAGAGACATGGGGAAGTGGCAGAAAAAAGATCACGGCACTGGGTAGAAACTGGTTGCATATTAACACGACTTAGACCAGAGAAAGCACATCCGGTGTTGCAAGTATATATCTCCAGATCGGAACAGCAACTAATCACTCAGGGTGATATCAGCGTATTTATAATTATATATATATATATACTGACATACCAGATATAACAAAGACATAAGTGGACATCAACATCACACTTATCAATCCCTCTACATCAATTTGGGGGAAAGAGGAAGGTTTGTCAGTCTTACCACAGATTTGTTGTATACTCATATCAGAATATCAGAAAGGGGCTCATATTTCTGTATATATATATTGCAGATCCAGATAATATAACTTCACAAACTATTAGGGGTTACATCATAAATTGCATCATAATAATCATTGTTGCAAGTGTCTACTTTCATGCCACAGATAGCAACATATCACTGTAAGTGATATAATCATATACCTCTGCAGATTCATAAGAGCATATAAGGAACAGCAGACCATCACATCGTTCTAAGCGATATCTGGAATCATTATTGCACACATTTAAGGGCCAAAATTAGACAGCAAGAATAACATCATTGCAAGTGTATCAGACAGAGCTTTACATCAAGTGAACTCAGGCAGACAATAAAGGTCTTCTTTGCATATGCATCAATTTTTCATATCGGAGACAGCAAGTTAATCTTATCATTATTATATTGAGTAGACCAAATCTTCTTGCATATGTTTTAAGCCATCAAGATAAGTTCCATCTTCCAATATTATCCTTAGCATTATGATTTAAATATTATAGTAAAATGTTTTTAGAGTCTATCAAATTATATTTATAAATATATCACAATTCTCACTTCAAGTTAGAATTGTTGTTTCAGGACTAAATCAAAGTAAATCCCAATCGGGGACATTACAGTGCCAAAGTCTGTATGGGTGGAATTCAAGTTCACTTTAGCCAGTCTTCAAGACCCAGGGGAAACTTTCATAAGTGTTAGTCATCTTTAGTCAATGCTGAGCAGAACTTGTTATGGCCTAAGCCAGTATTTAGAGTTTGAGTAGAATTACCATGTGGTTAAGCCAACATGAATGTGCATCCAACACTTTGAACCGGCCCTGTCACATTCATTTAGATCTCTGGTGGAAAATTGTGTTGTCTTAGCCCTTTGTTTGCTAGGTGGAACTTTTATTGGCATTGCCAAGGTAGAACTCTGATAGTACTTAGCCAACTTCTTGCTGCTCCACTCTCGTTTCTGCTGTTCATGCTTTTTTATTAATCTGGAAGTATGCCATTAAAAAATTCTGGTTGTAAATTTTAATCATTATTTCATTTGCAAACAGCTGCAGCCTCAATCAACCTGTGACAATCAATAGTTGAAAACAAGACCATGACACAACAAATTTAAAACTGACTGGATAAACCATAACTTGAATAGGGTTTACACATATTGACACACAATCACGGCAACAAATGGGAAAAGGTAAGTACAAATATTGAGTTTTATATGGGTGCAATAGGTTGTAGTTCACTGCCACAAAATCTTTGTATAACTAAACCATGCTAGGTCATAGAGTTCACTAGTTGCAAGTGAGAATGCTCTATTGGTGTTCGGAAGGCCCTTATGCAGGGAGCACCCTTGTACAACTGATATGAAAGTGGATTCTCCATGAAGAGTTTCTCCGAGGCATACAATTTGTGTTAATCCCTTTTCATGTGATGTTTCTTCACTTGTTAATGTTATTTTCTTGCAAGTTTGCTAGCAATCCATAGCACAATTAGATAAGATCTAGCTGTGCATAAGGATAATCAGCTATTTCCAAGCATAGGTCTTGTGTCTCTCAACACTTAGTCGTTAGAATTAATCCAGCATAAACACTCTTGCTTGCACTACAATTTTGCGAATTGTTTAAGCATCCACCTGAATGGTAGCATATTTTGGAGTATTGAGTTAAAAGATGTGCTTAATGTAAGCATATAGGTGGAAATATTAACATTTGAAAAGGATTTATGGTGTTTAGGAATCAGCCATAGTTATTATACTTACATCTTAGTTTGAAGACTTTATATTTGTTGTTCAAATAAGTATATAACTTGAGGCCAAAAGGTTTTGTAAGGAAGTCCATATTAATCAGGTTTTCAATTGAATACCTATGAAGCTTATGGAGCACTCTGAAAACCTGATTTTAGTATCAATTAAGCTAAAGAGAAGGAATAAAATATCCAAATGTCACTGTCAACCAATAAGCAACCACCTAAGCCTTTTCAAAAGCATGTGAATAAGAAAAATTGTACGATGATTATTGAACAATAAGATAGTCTAATAAAGACCTAAGATATGGAAAAAACAAACTAATAAAGATCTGCTTTTCTCTATTGTTAATAGTTTTTCCTTCGAATTTACTAGTGCCATCTTTACTGTCAGATAGTTTAGACCATAGTGCCAGGTTTGCTTTATAACAGCTGTCAGAGTTTGTTTAAGGAAATTGCAAGCATAAAAGAGGGAAAAAGCATGCGCACTCTTGGTGATATTTTGTAAGTTCAGTAAAATCCTTGGAAGTTTCAACACGTTCTTGCAAAAGATTCCACTGAGATTCAATTACATCAACCTGCCATCATCAAACTGGTTAATTTCATCAGGTCAATGTTCCTTCGCTGCGGAGTGGTAGATTCACTTTCTTTGGAATAAAAAAGACATATTTCATATATAAATGAATATGATATGCAGGTAAACTGACACATAAAAATAATTGATTAATCTATGGTTCATATACTGAAAATCGAAAAATAATAAGAGGTTGCATATATTATGATTGGTTCAATTATAACATATACATCAGGTATATTTAAGAAATAGTAGAATATGAGATGACAAATGAAACAGAAATATTTAAGTACAGTATATACTAGGAATGTACAGGAATTGTACTCAGTAATTTGATTGCCTCGAAAATAACTTTAAACTGATTACATAATTAAGCTGTACGGACATCAACCATTAGTATACCATACTTGAACAGTGCTTGCAATGATTGTCTGAAAGCTAAATATGTTGTAATGTCCCCTACCTGATTAACATAATTAATCTATTTCAATATACTCTAATTGATTGAGAGACTAATCATGAAGCCAATCATTGGTATTCTTCAAGTTATTAGTTTTTAACAACTGCTTATTTATTTTCCTCATTAGATGATTAATTTCATTATTCATAATTCTCAATATAGATATCAGATCCTGCTACTACTTCAGTTTTAAGGGAGAAGGGTTTATGTATGTTACCAAAGCGCTTAGAGACCAAACACAATAGGTTCCCTCAAAGTTTACAGATCCAAGCACTTACCTATCTTGGGTCTATACCCTCAAGGCTTATGGGTCGCTGATCCCCACCCTATCTTGGGACTTAACCTATTGCTTGGATTTAGACTGCCCCTCTTTGGAACATCTCATTCCCATCTTCTTAAATACTGACAGTAATAACTTGATTCAAACTATAAGTATATTAACTTCTCATGTATTATGAATATATATGAAATTAAGTATGATTGTCATACATATTGCAGTCTATATTAATATTTGTGAGATTTTGCCAAGATCTAGAGGCAATGGAAAGCACAAAATAGAGAGACAAAATATAGGACAAGAATAAACTGTATTCTCATCAATAGATAAAAAAGATTGTTACATACAATGTAAATGAGCCTGCTTATATAGGCAAGGCAATATGGATATGTGAGCACACAAACATGACATGTGGCTCAATAAGAAACAAGGGTAGGTAGGAAATAGGTGTGGTAGGTAGGAGAAACAATAAAATATTCCACATAAGGTGGATCACCCACCAAAGGTGGAATGTAACAACAAGACCACAAAAGGTGGAAATTCTCCTACACGCACTATCCCAATGTGGCACAAATACCCAAGTGTCTCATACCCAAACTACTATGAAATGCTTTATCCTAAGTAAACTTAAGTAAGGTGTAATAATATCCAAGATGAATAATTATTTACACCAACACCCCCCCTTAAGTGCAACTTAGGGGAATGCGCTTAAGCCTACAATACAACTAAGCAATGCAAGATGGGTCCCAGCTACGAGGCCATGTTAGGTACCCATGTACAAATGCAAATGCATGCAAAACAATGCAATGAAATCTCTCACAAAACGGGGAAAGAGAGAAAAACCCAATGGGAAAAAACCCTCCCTCAAAAGAGAGATGAAAACTATACAAGAGAACTCTCATAGAAGTATGTGAGGAACAAAACCCCATGTGAGGAACAAGTCCCCCCCATATGAGAGAAGAGGAGAAGCTAGGAAGCCCCCCCTCAATGTAGAATCTACACCAATGATAGAAGCTCGAGAATGAATGAAGAAACTGCTCCAAGAACGTCGAACAACATTCCTCCCCTTAAGAAGAAACAAAACCAAAGGTGGATCCATGAAGTCTCCCCAATCATGAAGGGAAGATGTAGGAAAAAAACTCATGATGAAAGGAATCTTTGAAAACTGGTCAAGTGTCTCCATGTCGATGCTGAAAGATACCCCCTCCAAAGGTGGTAAACTGCTCCACACTGCTGAAAAAGGTACTCCAAGATCTAGTGAAGATGAATGTAGAACAAGTCCCAAAGACTCACATGTCTCCTCAAAGGATAAAGAGACCTCCTCCAACTGTTGTACATAAGAATCCACAATCATGTCAACATCGAAAGAATGATCATGTAGAGAATGAACAAGAGGGTCAGAGTGTTCCCTCGCAACAATCGAAGAAGGATCATCTTCATCAAAGAGAAGATGAATATCATCAGTGATGTCTCCCAAATCTGCAATGTAGGATTCCACAAACAAACCTGCAATGTCTGTCAAGTACTCATCCCAATGAACTGAAGCTGGAAGACATGAAAAATCCTGCTGCACTGAATCACATGAAGGCAAAACTGTCGCACTATCTACATCATCAGGTGCAATAGGTGATGCGATATCAATAGGAGGAGATGAAACACAAGGCTCAAGAACGGGGTCACATGTGAGAATCCCCAAGTTCAAGTACCCAAAGTTCTCAAAATTTGAATCATCACAAGAAGTGTGATCATCATGTGTAGAATCATCATGTGTGAAATCATCATCAACAAAATCTAAAAAGGAGTATAACCGAGATGCATGATCAACCACCCCAGTCGCAATGATAGGTCTAGTCTCCAAGTCTCTAATGAAAACTAACTCAGGTGTGAACTCCACAATTCTCTTAGTTGCCCCATGTGTGATTTGATAGATGGAAAGGAGATTGCTTGTCAAATGGGGTACACACAACACATCATTGAAGGAGTTATCCCCAATGGCAATAGATCCTTTCCCAATCACATCCATGTATGTATGACTGCGCATCAAAATCTGCGACATGGTGCAAGGCTCAAATGAAGAGAACATAGACTGTGAAGATGCCATATGATGAGAAGCCCCTGAATCTAGAAGCCATCTCCCTGAATCATGACTTGTAGTAGCACAAAGAGCTTTTGCTTTTCTTGTCCCAAAAGAGTGAGTCTTCCCACTTGTAGAAGCCATGAATGCTTGCCCTTTTCCTTTTGATTGTGAGGAAGTAGAAGTTGACGAATCATCCTTCTTGTAGACATTAGGCAAATCAATGTTATGCTTTTTGAGGATATGTGTGAGCTCATCAATCTTCTTAGAATGGCAACGACGTTCCTCATGACCAAACTTTTTACAATAGGCACAAGTAGGTCTCTCCCTTTTTGGTGAATTGTCCCTCTTGGAAGAGGATGAATCTCCTTGTTGTGGAGAAGATGATGCTTTTTCCTTAGGCTTTGATTGTCATTTCTTCTTGTTTGAGTTGTCATTTCCTTGATTTCGTTTGTTCCCTTGATTTGCCACTAATGCTTCAGACTTAGAAGCCTTAAGAATGCCCATGCTTATCAACTTAGTTTGTTTCATCATCAACATTTCAGCGAAAGCATCAAATGTAGGCATTGTGTAGCTTGAACCCGTTGTCATCCTATGGGTTTGGAAACTAGAAACAAATGCTGCATATTCTTGTGGAAGCTTGCCCATCAAATTGAAGATCAATTGAGTATCCTTCTTATCAATGCCACAATCCTTGAGTTGTGCCCTCAACTCTTCTGCCTTAGTGACATAATCTTGTATAGTATCAAAGTTCTTGGGATCTAACATGGTGAGGTCACTATCAATTTGATATCCCCTAATCTCATCAACTTGACCATACAAGTCTTGAAACTTTTGCCAAGCATCCTTGATTAGAGTACATTTCTCAATATAAAAAATGAGATCCTTTGATACATAATTTCTTAAGGTACCAATTGCCATGATATTTTTAGTGAGCCAATCCAAGTGACCAACAGGATCAGCCCTAGGATCAACGAGAGCAACAATAGTTCCATCAATA
Organism: Cryptomeria japonica; assembly: GCF_030272615.1. Lineage (NCBI taxonomy): Eukaryota > Viridiplantae > Streptophyta > Pinopsida > Cupressales > Cupressaceae > Cryptomeria > Cryptomeria japonica. The sequence continues at coordinate 502,608,371 of NC_081414.1, forward strand.
TAATGAGTTAGTCCTTTTTCCATAAGTTTACTCCATGCATCAATTTTCCAAGTAGCATAATTATGAGTGAAGAGAGGAAACTTAGGAGAACCCATAGCAACAAAAAGGGAAAAAACACAAGATAGAGAGAGGCACAATCACACAACACACCCCCCCAAATTACTCAATCAAGAAACCCCCCCCCCCCCCGCAAAATCATGATTTGGCACTTTATATTTAGTGCGTGTACAATGGGCCACTTGCAAAACAAGGCAAGGTGGACTTCTGATTTTGTTTTACAACTTCTCAAAATGAGATATAAGATACTTCAACAAATACTGCTAGTGATCTAAACTGAGATCCAAGCAAAATACAAGTACCAAACAAGCCAAAAAAATGACCAAATACTGAAAGTACAATTTCTTCTCAAAATCACTGCAAACAAATGGCAGATTATGATAGTAGACAAAAAATTATGCACTTTCAAAAAAAACGGCACCTGAAAAGGAGTCCATATGAGCCCAAACGAAGCCTCCAAAGTTGTAAAAATCGAGATTTCACGATTTCAAAAAAACCTATATCCGAAAATCAGAAAACTCCTGCACCACTGTACAGATCACGAAAATCTACCCCAAAACAAAACAAATTGCTCGAAAAAAGGAGTCTGGATGAGTGAGATATCATTATTTGAAAATTGCCTGCAAAATTATAATTTCTGGAAACTTTCCGTCGCAACTTCAAACTTCAAACGCCTCTAGATTTGGCCTCCGAAGTCCGATTTGGACGAAACAAAAAGCAAAACTGACTTTCTTGGACCTCCTCAATCCAATGGTAAACCTCATATTTGACCCATCAAGCTTCAATAATAACCTGCAATAGAAAGCTCCAAAATACACAACCTCAAATAGCATCAAATTTCTCTTAATTGGCAAACCAATGACACTCTAATGGCTCTGATACCATGTGAAATTTTGCCAAGATCTAGAGGCAATGGAAAGCACAAAATAGAGAGACAAAATATAGGACAAGAATAAATTGTATTCTCATCAATAGATAAAAAAGATTGTTACATACAATGTAGATGAGCCTGCTTATATAGGCAAGGCAATATGGATATGTGAGCACACAAACATGACATGTGGCTCAATAAGAAACAAGGGTAGCTAGGAAATAGGTGTGGTAGGTAGGAGAAACAATAAAATATTCCACATGAGGTGGATCACCCACCAAAGGTGGAATGTAACAACAAGACCACAAAAGGTGGAAATTCTCCTACACACGCTATCCCAATGTGGCACAAACACCCAAGTGTCTCATACCCAAACTACTATGAAATGCATTATCCTAAGTAAACTACACCAACAATATTACTACTAAAAAATGCATAACAACATTATCAGGCTTCATATATTAAGCATACATATTCAACACGCCCCCATGCATACCACCAAGCACAAAGATGCTATTGACTGTAACTTAATAACAGTTCTGATCTAATCCAATCCATGGTGATGTTGTTGGATGCTTTGATTCCTTTCCTTTATATCTCTCAATGTGAGGGAGAGGTCACACCTCTTCATCATGTATGCCCTTTGGCAAGAGACACACCCTTTCACCATTAGCTCCCTTTGAAAGAGTGCAACTCTTCATTATTTCTGCATTTTGAAAGGGACACAACCTTTCATAATCAGATCTGCACTTCTTATTTAAATCAGATCTGCACTTCTGATTTTCAAATTGTCCCCTCTTCAAATGAGTTGTCTTCTCCCTTTTATATCTCACATTTGAGGGAGTCACAACTTATCATTTCATGCCTTTTGACCATTCATTAACTTAATTAAATTTAATTAATTATATTTCATTATATTCTTTTCTATTTTAATTTTTTTTTTTTTTAATTCGTTTGTTTTTTAATTTTATTATTATTATTCTCATTATTAATATTATTATTAAATTATATTTCAAAGTAGGGACATTACAGTCCGCCCCTCCCAAATTGGCTTGTCCTCAAGCAATGCTGATTTTAATTTTCTCAAACTAAGTCATCTACCAATATGAATAAAAAACATGGAGCATACACATGAAAAACACGAAGCATGCACATGGATATTTGCAAACACAAAGCATACACGTGAATACATGTATTGTCAGATATCTTCTTATTGTCTAGAATGATTCATTGATTCATCTTTACCCTGCAAGATGGCAAGATCATAGCTCTGATACCATTTGTAATGTCCCCTACCTGATTAATATAATTAATCTACTTCAATATACTCTAATTGATTGAGAGACTAATCATGAAGCCAATCATTGATATTCTTCAAGTTATTAGTTATTAACAAGTGCTTATTTAATTTCCTCATTAGATGATTAATTTCATTATTCATAATTCTTAATATAGATATCCGATCCTGCTACTACTTGAGTTTTCAGGGAGAGGGGTTAATGTATGTTACCAAAGCGCTTAGAGACCAAATACAATAGGTTCCCTCAAATTTTAGAGATCCAAGCCCTTACCTATCTTGGGTCTATACCCTCAAGGCTTATGGGTCGCTAATCCCCACCCTATCTTGGGACTTAACCTATCGCTTGGATTTAGACTGCCCCTCTTTGGAACATCTCATTCCCATCTTCTTAAATACTGGCAGTAATAACTTGATACAAACTATAAGTATACTAACTTCTCATGTATTATGAATATATATGAAATTAAGTATGACTGTCATACATATTGCAGTCTATATTAATATTACTACTAAATTCTGCATAACAACATTATCAAGCTTCATATATTAAGCATACATATTCAACACACCCCATGCATACCACCAAGCACAAAGATGCTATTGACTGTAACTTAATAACAGTTCTGATCTGATCCAATCCATGGTGATGTTGTTGGATGCTTTGATTCATTTCCTTTATATCTCTCAATGTGAGGGAGAGGTCACACCTCTTCATCATGTATGCCCTTTGGCAAGAGACACCCTTTCACCATTAGCTCCCTTTGAAAGAGTGCAACTCTTCATTATTTCTGCCTTTTGAAAGGGCAACAACCTCTCATAATCAGATCTGCACTTCTTATTTAAATCAGATCTGCACTTCTGATTTTCAAATTGTCCCCTCTTCAAATGAGTTCTCTTCTCCCTTTTATATCTCACATTTGAGGAAGTCGCAACTTATCATTTCATGCCTTTTGACCATTCATTAACTTAATTAAATTTAATTAATTATATTTCATTAAATTCTTTTCTATTTTTATTTTTCTTTATTTTTTTTATTCATTTGTTTTTTAATTTTATTATTATTATTATCATTATTAATATTATTATTATTAAATTATATTTCAAAGTAGGGACATTACATATATTCCATCACAAGCACCATAAAATACAAGAGACCAACCACTTTGAGATTATGGAGTTGGAATACTAAAATGTACCTTTTCTTAATGCTTTCATAAGTAATAATGAGAATTTGGTATTTTGCATTGTTGCATCTCTTATGGCTAGGGTTTGAACTATATGAATTACATGCATGCACATATGCATTTCCAAAAATACATATGAACTATAATGTGTACACAATCACACATCACTCTTCTAAAATGTTATTCATCTAAGTTGGATCATGGTAACAAGTAAACTTCAAAGCAATAAAAGCACATTGAAGAATAGTAAAGAGTGATCTTTTGGAGTTCTTGATGTAGAAGATGAATGGAACAACAACAAAAAGTGATCAAGAATGTCGAATGTACAAGTATTCATAGCAAGGTTGGCCATTAAGCATCGTAGAGGTGCTAGGAAAAAGCCACAAAACGATTGGCTTATTAAACCTTTCAAGATGATAGTCAAAATGAGAATACATAACTTCACCTTTCAGAAGTTTTCCAATATTGGATTTCTCCTATGAGTATCCTTGTGTCTAATTCTCTTTTCATGTGGGTTTCATTCGATTGCTTTCTTATTCTATTCCACATAATTACTTCAGCAACTCAAGCACTTAAGAAAGCATCTAGTTTACCTGGTCAGCTCATCAAAAGCATAGTACTTGATCATAACAACGGATAGAATTCAAATTCAATTCTCATATGAGATAGATAAATTTCATGCTCTTTGTGGAACTAGTGTTCTTACAGAATTTATGATTCCCATGTTAGTAGCAGCATAGAAGGGGTATAAAACATATGTGAGCCATGTAAGTGAGCCTGTGCACTACTGTACAATGAATTTATGACATAGATGGTATCCATAGAGCTGTACGAAATATAAACATGCAGCCTTGGGTTCTTGTTTCAAAAGCATAGAACTTAGGAACAATACATAAAGAAACTAAATCCATGTTGGTATATTGTGATTTAGAATATCCAATCCAACTACAGAATAGATAGAATCAAAATCAGTTTTCCTAATTGCTTGTAACATTTTGCTAACATGTTTCAGTTGTATGCACTTGCCTCCATGTTTAAAAATTGAAAAGGGTGGGCTTTTATGGTTACACATCTCAACCATGAGAAAATCTCTAGAGAAAGAAGATTCAAGTACTTGAAGACTTGAAATAGAGAATTCAAACAGAGAATAGAGAGTGTAGAAATATGACACAACACTTTGAGAGACACAAAAGTCATAAGTAAGATTGGCAAACCATGAGATCTTTTCATGGGTACCATTGAAGAGGTGCAACAAGAGATGCATGTAGGAAAAGAAGATAAAGAAATTCCAAGATGATGGTGAAGGTGTAAAGAGGATGGAAAAATTCTACCATGCCAAAAAGACTACCCTCTATGATATGGAACCAACCAATGTAGCAACCAAAGGTCTATAGAACAACGTGTGATTGAATGAACTATGCAAGAAAAACCTACAACATGACTATGTTTCTTGAAATCTGACAAATATTAATAGGCATAAACATGCCTAAATTGCAAGATTTAGAAAGTACTAAAACTATCATATTGGTTGACTGAAAAACCAAGGTGAGAACCAAATTGAAAACAATTAACTAGTCAACTCAGGCTAACAAGCTGACCATTAAGTATCTACCTTGCTACTTTTTACATATGATCTAAATAAAAGACTATAGAAATAAAAATATACAATATAAATTTATCTTAGTTCTTAACATCCTATACCATACCCTATAAACCCTCACCATTCCTCCCAACAGTAGAAGCATCAGACTGAACTTGTTTGTAAAAAGGTATCAAAAAGCTGAAACTTGGCAAGTCAAGAGTCTTCATGTCAAAACACGGCCAACGTCCAATAGAAGCTGAAAATTAGGAAAAACATATGTTGAAAGGTTGAGGGAATGCTTGGACTTGAACATTCACCCATGGTGTGTTTGAGGAGATTCATGTTGAAAAAAATGATAGATGCCCAACTATGCTTGAAGATCAGTCGAAAAGCATTCTCAAACACCTATTGGAGGATAGTATATGGTCCATAGCAAAGAGTATTAACTTCACTGGGTGCCTTATCCTTGAAAAGACATTTGTCCAAGTACAAGCATACTTTGTCCCCAACTTGGAAACGATGAGGAACATTATAATGTTCTAAACTTAAGTCTTCTAAAGAATCTAAACCATTTTAGACTAAAAATACTAAGAAATGTAGGGTAGAGTGATCCTTATCTTGCTCTTTGCAAGGCAATAATAGGGGTGACTCATAGCAATTCAAAGGCTAAAAACCAAGGTAGACCTCAAAAAGAGAATAAGCTATAGAGGAATATATCGCTCAATTATAGGCACAATCAATATGGGTTAGGCCTAGATACCAGTTGGTTGGAGAAGTGTGGTGATAAATTCAAAAACTTTGCACAACAGTGCAATCAACAAATTTTATCTAACCATTTGACTACAAATGAAAGTGGAAAATGTAAAGAACTCTCCAAAAAATTTCCACGAGGAATGCCAAAAATGACCTATATGAGAATCAAGGTTTGAAACAAAGTCAATAGATAGACTAAAAGATTGGCAAATATAGTCAAAGAACAATTGGGCTAAGTCATTTCAAAAATTAATCATGAGCCAAGGAATAAACTTAGCCATTTACTAAAACAATCAAGAACCAAAAAAATTAGTCATGGATGCAAATAATCATAAAAAAGTCACTAATTAGGTAGAAGGAAACAATCTAACAAGGACAAGTTGGAGTGGGCAATGGAACTAATCCAAAAATGGATCAAAAAATGAGTTATGTCACACTACAACTCTATAGTTAAGAAGGCCACAACTTGAGTGATAACTTTGATAGAGGAAGTAGGTGTTTTAAGGCAAAAAATAGAGGTGTTTGGAGCTTCTAGTGAAACTATCAGTCCCAACAAGGACCAATTATGTAGCTACTAATTACACGGAGTGGTTGTTTTGCAACTATCAATGCGGTTTCAAAATCGCCACTCTTTAGATAGTTTCATCCCATGACAAGGAAAAAGCCCATGGTGTTTAAAATTCTCCATTTTTTCTCTTTCTTGCATGTTTTCAACTTCTATTCAGGTTTGCACAAGAATACCCAACTAGCGTAAATGGAAAAGAAGCATCCCAAGAGATGTATAGATAACAGAAGATTAAACAATATAGTAATATACGCATGTTTAGCTATAAGTAGGTTATAATAGTAAAAAGAGTAAATCATATGAGTTAATGATTGATTCCTATGAGCAGAAAAATGATTGCTTTGTCTTGTTGCATGCCCGAAAAGTCTGAGATTGTACTTGTTTTGGAAATGGTGAATGAGGAGGCCATTATATCTCACTCTCGCTAAAGCTGTCTCCCAAAAATCATTTGTCAAGGTAATCCTTGTGTCTTCCATTCTTTTGTTGATTTCTTTTGATCACTTATGTTCGGTTGCTTATTTAAATGCTACAGTATTTGAGTCCTTCAAATCTGTAACTGACAGGCTATGGGATGGAAGCAATAGTCTGCAAAAAGTCATCATTATACCCGATTAATCGGGAATCGTTGCTGGCGCCAATTTTTTCACCAAAAAATTGGGAATCAATCGGACAACAATTTTTACCAATTTTCAATGAAAATTTCACATTTTAATCACAAAAAAACATGCATTTAATCGGGCAAAAATCGCGCAAAGCCTGCAAAAGACTAAACTGTAGCGAAAACCGTAAAATGTCTGCAAAAGTCGTCAAATTTTTTATTTATTACATCGCGCGGCAGCAGGTTATTCATTCAGCTCGTTGCAAAGGAGAAAGAAGTTGAAGTCGAAGTGAATACGAAGTGTGCTTTGGTCATGCAACAGAGACTTCACCAACGACTTCACCAGTGACTTCAAATTCTACAAATTAATTGAAGGTATTTATACCCTGTTCGAGCTGATTGTAGGCTCCTTAATCTTATTTACTGTTCCTTCTTTTGAAAAGAGACTATGTATACTGTGTATGAAATTCTTTTGAAATTCTTGCATACTGTGTATGATGGACGTGTATGTTTGTGTGTGTCTATGTATGTTTATCTTTGTATATTTGTCTCTGTGTATTTGTCTCTATATGTTTATGTCTTTGTATGTGTATGTGCATATGTATGTCTCTGTACATAAACATGGAGAGACATACACAAAGACAAACATACAAAGACAAAAACAGAGACACAGAGAGACAAACATACAGAGACATACACAAAGAGAAGACCATGTCCTGCACATTGCCTCTGTCTCTTAGGTATTTAATGGCAATCTTTGGCTCCAAAAAGTTAGCAAGATGCCATCTCTAAGGGGGGTCATGTTTCTTGAACAAATATAATCTCTTCATGAAACCATGGCCCCCTCTAGTCCTACTGTGATCTTCCAACTACTGTCCCAGTTTGGGTAAGGATTCTTCTCATTCCCAACGTATTCTTAGGGGATGCCTCATTTAGATGAATCTGAAATACAATAGGAGAATATGTTGCTGCATCTTGTGGCACAGACAGGAGTATAAAATTATGTAGGGATCTATGTGAATTTTTAATAACAGTGAACACTGAACAATGTAATAAAAAATTTAATAAATAGTGAACAATGTAAAAAAGAATATTAATAGATTGGTGTATTTTTAATAATAATGAACAATGTGGATTTTTTCAATAATAGTGAACAATGTAATTTTTTTAAATAAATTGGTGCATTTTACATTTCTATATAAAGAACAATCAATTAAAAAAATTGAGATCAAATTAAAAGAACAAATTATATAAAAAAATGTGTATATATCATGGAAATCAGTATATGTTCTACAAATTCGGTGCAAATGTGTGTTTTTGAAGAATATTTTTTAAAAAATGTATTTTCAAATGTTCAATAAAGTTGCCGAGTATTTCCTCGAGTTATTTAAAATTTTGAGCTTGCCAAGTCATTGCCGAGTCCAATTTTTTCAACTATGGAAGCAATGATAAACTGCAAAAGGTGCTAGATGTGAGAAAAAACCAACGATAGAGGGCTGGCAGTGGGGCTTCAGGCGCTATGCCCCCGAAAAAAAATTAAGATAATTTTTTGATGTGTCTAGGCATTTTTTTTATTGATACAGCCGAGTATTTACCAGACTCACCAAGTTTTGAGATTTCAGCCAAAACTCTGCAAGTAAAACTCTCTAGTTTTTGCCTAAATAACTCACAATTTTTTTAAAAACTCATGGTTCTACATACTCTACAGTCAACCATTTGCCCTATTACAGACCTTCAACTAATCTGATTTCTATTTCCACTTGATATCATTCAGTTTGTGGATGATTTAGCAGCAGTTTGGACTGCCTTATCAGCTGTTGTTTCAATTTTAGGTGTCTTCCCTTCTTTTTTGGGTTGTTGTGTCAACATATAGTGGTGTTTGCGGCGTGTTTCAGTTTGTAACAGACATCATTTAACAGTATTTTCAGAAATCGAACGTGTAATCCGATTTACATCAGCTCCAAACATCATCTCTTGAGGCAAGCTTTAGTTGGTTATGTCTTTAGCTATTGTGGGAGTGATATTCTATGCTAAACTTGCATTTTTCAAGCTAATTTGTGTTGTTACAGCAAACTGTTCTTATAATCACAAGATTTTATATCAGCTTGCTTCAACAATGTATTTCATAATCATGTTAATTTGTAATGTATTCATATCTATATTGTAGTCCCTAAACGGTATTATCACAATAGGATCATTATCTTGTATGCATTTCATATTGTAAGATTGGACAGTATACCACCGACAAGGGCAAGTCCAAGCAATCCTATGGCCATAATCTTCAAGTAAAGAGGATGCTCAGCAAGAGCACTAGGATCATTACCCTTGAGTGGAGATAAAAGAATGTTAGTACAGCTACTCCTTCTAGTTCAAGCTCTATGAAGGTTCAGACAACTTTGGACAGTTAAGAGATAGATTTGTAGGCTCTTGGTTAGAGTGAAGCAAGGATTGGTGGCAATCATATCTTCTGTTACAATGGTCATCCCTCGTTTCTAAGTCTACCTAACTTTTGGAGTCCAAAAGCCTTAATATCGAGGTGCGATAAAAAAATGACTAATGGTGCACTGAAAATCTATTACAAAGATGGTCGCATCTTGAGGAACACTTTTGATAAAGGGGACAAGTGCTTTTAGGCAAAAAACTGTGTTTTTGGTTTTTGTGTGAAACCACCAATTCTGACAGGGGACACTTATGCAATGATTAAAAATTGCATCCCTCTCTGCCTATAGATTTTCCTATTGGCAAACTAGCTCAAAGGATGAATGCCATCTGATAGTGGATGCCATATGATGTAAAAAGAAACCTTATAAAACAGATAAAGTCACATAAAATGGAAAGTCAAGATCTCAGAAACTGGTAGTTGAGGTAGAACAACATAAGAAGAGACAAGAAAGTGAGAATTGGAGAAAATACTAAGAAAAGAAGACTAAAGTTTACAATATAACATAGAAAATTAGAAAAAGAACCATTAAGAAGTTCTTTTCTATTTTCAAAATTTGTAGTGTTTTAAACCATAAAGAGATAGTTTAGCAAATTAAGAAAAGAAACTCACCTGTATGTAGAACTGCAAATTAGTAATCAAGTAAGTCATATGTTGTCGAACACGCCACATTGGCATGCGCTGTTGTCGACGTTGCTGGGAAACCAATCTGTTTGTACGATCTTTACGTTCAAGAGCAGAATCTGCATGGTCTTGTTGCATTGCTTCTGCCCATGATTTCTCCAGTTCCAATTGAATCCGCTTTAGCCGTATCAAATACTGAAAGACTTTACAATACCTGGATCAAAGTTTCGTGTTTATCTAAACCACACAAGTGTTTTCCAACATTGATTACTACCATCATTAAACAAAACCAAACTGCAGTATCAAATAAGGTTTCTCACAATAATAGTCTGGCCTACTAGATAAACAAACAGTTAAGCATCAATATAGGCAAAGAAATCCCAACTTGGCAAGTACTTCTCGAGTAAAAAGCAGCTGCAGTGGCCAATCAACACTATATTCCAGTGCAATACCATCCCAACCATCTAATGATGCACCTGCTGTGGAATTTCCATAGATATTAGATAAGCTAATAGAATTTCCATCACCACTAGCTCTCAGTTTTGATATATCTCCCTTGGAGGTTGATGTTACACTTTCTAATAATGGCATCCTACAAAAGGTCACAAAGTTCCAAACAATCCCCATCAGATTGCATACGGCAAATGAAACACTAGCAAACTATACATATAAATATTTCTCTCATGTCAATTCATAAACAAACTTGTACAAGCAGGAAAATTTTCTTGTGATTACTAACCAAACTAGATTAACACTGAATCATTTCTATACCTCAATGACACCCTTGAAAAGTATCTATCATCATCTCCAATAGTTTTAACTGCAGCCTGTGTGAGATTTGTGTCAGAACATTTAAAAGAGGCAAATGAACGGACATGGTATTACAAATTTGAAATACTTACAAAAAATCTTAGTCAATGTCTGCAACTGGCTATCATAAAATAACATTCAAAGATATCCAAAAAAATGCAAAAGAAATATGATAAACTGGGTTAATAGCAACTATGGTACAACTAAAAATAAATGAGTAGAATTGAGATTCTCTACTAAAGAAAATAAATTGTAGCCTCAACTTCTCTATTTACGCGGAACTATTTAAAAAATATGATGCAGACATCCTCAATCAAAAAACTAAAAAATCTTTATTTAATACTTTAGATGTGGTATTTTTGTTTCTTAGATGCGTATTAAAGAAATAAACTCCAATTTGGTAAAGCTATACAAAAAATTATGTTGCGTCAAATTTTCAGCTAAACCCTTGTCTTTTTGGCAAGCATGAGTCATGTTTCACTCTTTTGTCTTGTTTGTCTATGTGATTTTTGCCTTTTCTTACTTATGTCTTTGCAGAATTGACAAGCAGAGCTATCAATCATTTTTGTCAAAGTGTAAAACAAAGTTCAATCAGTGAAGAAGAGATGAAAATTACTAATGTATAAAAAACAGCAGGCCCATGTACGAGCACATGCCATACAAGCAAGAGGTCAAGTTTCGGTGATAAGTTTCATGATAGAACTATGGAGCATGCCTTTGGGCAACAACAGATTTTACTTTTTCTTCAAAAGCTTTCAGATGATGATCAAAGAATGATATGCTGCACAAAGAAAAAGTTTCAGTCAAAATTGCATCTCACATTGATTTGTGTGCTTCCTATAATGGAGCCACTAAATTTACAAGTACAAAACTTCATCCAACATATACAAGCACGTGCCTGAATACAAAACATGTTGAGCTTTTTAAAATTGAAAGAGCAATAGGAAGGTGCACATCAGGAACAGAAGAAACAAGTTTTGGTGTTAAGTTAAAAAGTTTCAAACCATACATTTTAGTGGATGCCTTTCCAAAGGATTATATAGGGTTGTTTTATGTTAGTCCTTTTTTCACAAATGATGTTTACAAGAGCCTTATGGGAAAATATAGCCAATCAGGAAATACAGAAGAAGGAATGAAGTTAAAGAGGACTATGGTAGACAATTTGAGTTGCAAATGCCAAAAAAAATCTCCTTCAGCTCATTAAGTAAAGGTCATCTATTTAGCATGGATTCGTTACCATGATAAATCCAATTTCAAATCACAGCTTCAGCATCAATAGAAAATCCATCCAGTTTCCAGAAGAATTATATTTTTTAGGAAGTTGCTATTTTTAGAAACTGATAAATTTAGCAGCAATTATTTTTTGTGGAATGATGAGAGGCACTCGATAATCCAGATATCTATTCTTGGAGAGTTGTTTTTCAGAAGGCTGCTTTTACAGGAAATTGTTTTTTTTCAAATAATGAGGGTACATGACAAGGTCAAATGTTGGTCAAAAGCAGGTTTAGGCTCCAACATGAGAAAATGGAATCAGAAAGTAGAGTGGTAGTAAATAGAAATAAAATTTATCAAAGACAAAGTATTTTGTCAGAAAGTGTTTGAAAATACTTCCCAAAAACAAATCCTGAAAAGTGAAAGAAATTAAAAAGCTGCCCATATTTATGTGAGACAGACTTTTGGAATGACATAACCATTCACAAATTTCGCTAAGCAGATGCGCAACAAAGAAAATACCACCAATCATCAGAAATTGTTTAAGTTGTCAAGTTACTATGTGGTGAAATTTTCAAAGGGATTTGCCAGACCATTTTCCCTGCCAAAAGAGATTTTAGGATGGTATGACAATGTCAAAAACCCAACAAACAAAATTGGCAATTTAGGTGATGGAGGTTTTCCCATGGTTTGCCATATCAATTTTCCCACCAAACATGGCAAGTGCCCAAATCTCTCCATCTTGATTAAAGCAAAGATTTTCTCTTGGCATGCCAACATCAAATCCTACTAAATAGAATAAAAAGGCAAGTTGGGCACCCAATGATAGATTGTTGAGGCTCATTTGTGACAAGAATTAGGGTTTGAAGACACCAAATTTCACAGGTGATGAAGGATGATAGGGTTTCCAGATTCAAGTAATCAAGATTGAGAGTGGTTGTAATATCCCCACTTTAAAATATAATTTAATAATAAATAATAATAATAAAATTAAAATACAAAAGAATAAAACTAAAAAACTAAATTAAAATATAAAAAAATATAATTAAATATAATTACAATTTGATTAACGTTAATGAATGGTCAACAAGGATGAAATGATAAGTTGTGACTCCCCCAAATATGAGGTATAAAAGGGAGAAGAGAACTCATTTGAAGGGGGGGATAATTTGGGAATGAGAAGTGCAGATCTGATTTAAATAAGAAATGCAGATCTGGTTGTGAGAGGTTGTGTCCGTTTCAAAGGGCAGAAATAATGAAGAGTTGCACTCTTTCAAGGGTGATGGTGAAAAGGTGTGTCTCTTGCCAAAGGGCATACATGATGAAGAGGTGTGAACTCTCCCTCACATTGAGAGATGTAAAGGAAAGGAATCAAAGAATCCAGGGACATCACCACCGATCAGATCAGATCAGAACTGTTGTTAAGTTACAGGCAGTAACATCCTTGTTCTTGGTGGTACGCATAGGGATGTGCTTAATAATTAATATGTATGCTTAATATATGAAGCCTGATAATATTCTTATGCACTATTTAATAGTAATATTAATAGAGACTGCAAAATGTATGACAGTCATACTTAATTTCATATACATTCAGAGTACAATGAGATATCAATATATTCACAGTCTAAGTACTTAATCAATTCTAATTCTTCCCCCCATAAGGAGAGGCGTGGTGTTGTTAGGGAGAAGCAGAGTAAATCCATCCCAAATCAAGTGAGCCCCAAGGGTGAATGGACTGCTGTTCCTGAAATCTGGGCTCCATTACGGAGGTGGTGTCATTGCACCCTAGACAAGTAAATCCCCATCCAGGGCTGGAAATTATAAGGTAGTAAAGACTTGGGCTTGGACATGGACAATATCAGTTGTACTATGAGCAAACATACTTACTTAGTTTGTGTAATTAGTGTAAAGGCAAAGATAATGAGTAGTGATGTATGTTATTCCTTGGGAATCAACAACCTCCTAGTAGGGGACATTACAGTGGTCATTAGGGTCCTAAATTTCTTCTAAGTAAGCTGCATAAAAATCACTAAGAGTGATCATTCATATATAAACTGGTTATTTTTAGGCATGTCTATTGTCCTCATTACAATAAGATAACCTTCTAGAAGGTTTATCATAGGATGTGATATATTTAATCAAGATTCATTTAAGATTTTAGGTTTAGACGATTTATTTTAAAATAATTCTGTAGTTAACGTTCGCTTTGTGTTCAAGAAAACTATTTTAGCATAGGAAGCTTAGTATTTATTTATTTATTGCATGCAAAACCTTGTAAACAATTATAAGTGTTTATGCACTTAGAATTTAGATAATGGTACTTGTTGCTAAGCTTACTGCTCAAACTTTCTGTATGATCTTTTGTATATGTTGATTAGATAAATCAAATACTTATAATAAAAATTGCAAGTTTTGTTTTGCAGATTTCAGTTTGTGGTTGTTGTGGCTTTGCATGTAATCCCCTCCATTCAATTTGCTGAATTTTGTGTGTTTAATCTAGTTTCATTGTGGTGTAATCATACGTTATGGTCTTTGCTTTTAGCTAGATAGTGTGAGAATTTGTTAGCGACTGTAGGTGTTTAGCTTTCAAGAAAGAGACATAACAATCTCTCATCTTAGGTAGAAGTGCCAATAAGCCTTGTGCCCTTGTCTAAGAACCAAAAAACAGGCATATTTTTTAAGTTTGTTTGTATTTCATATTGAACACTAAAAATTGTCTAGAGTTCTACGGATTAATTTTGTTGCAAGGAGCTTCCCTTCCTAGATCAAATGTAATGGATATCCCTGATTTTTTTTGAAAGGTTTGCCAACAAGCAATAAAATGACAAATGGAAAGTCATACCTTGCTGATAGGAAAATCTGATTTAACTCTTTCAATGCATTATCATTTGCTCTTGCTTTTCATTAAAATCATTTGCATTTTCACATGCATATCATCATACAATGCTAATGCATCTAGCAATTAGTTTTAACACTGAAAACATATGAAATAGTAAACAATATTAAATCAGTACCAGACTTGCAACTACATGATCAGATTAAAAAAGTTAAGACAGTCCACCCATATCATCATTCTTGACCATGCCATGGCACACCAAGTCATGAAGAGTTCAAGATGTCTCAAAGGGCAAACAAATACTCCCTTGAAATGCATCAAACCAGAAACATAACTTCATAGATATAATGTAGTAGAGTCTAAATGCTGACAGTCACCAACAGCTATAAAATCAGGCATAAAATCATCAGATTGCAGCCTCCAGATGAGGTGCTAAGGTTCAATATGCAGCTCCAACACAAGAGAATCTCTCAAAGTATGCTCAGACCCTTATGCCAACCTTACCCAGGACTGAAATTCGACTCAGAACTTCTGAAAAACCAAAATGAGGCAGTGGATTAACAGGGGCGATTGGCACTAAAATACAAATCTTTGTTTTTTGGCCTCCGAAACATCAATAAACACCTACTATCTTTCAGAACTGGACGCCACTATTGGAGACTTATTCCACCTCCAACCACCTCAAAAACCCTGGTTTCAGTCCTCACACGTACCAACGAAAAACTGAACAGCAACCATAAAGGGTATGGCTCCTCTAAAAATTAGTCTCTGCTGCAGTTACCACATGCAATGTCCCTAATCTGATCACCCAATGATGAGAAACAGTTTGAAGCAATACCCAGAATCATATGAATGACCCTCTAATCATAGCGTGGGAAAATGAGCCTTTTTACTTGCACAGGGAGGTGAATGGCCAAACCACAAACTCCTGCAAGTCCACCTGTTAAACAATACCCACAATGCCAAAAACCCCAACAACAACAATCTTCAAAAACTTCTATCAATTCACCTTAAAAATCTTCATTTCCTCTGAACCCTAAATCCAAACTTCATTAATAACCTCTGTGTTTCCTAAGTGAAAACACTAGACCAGCTAGGGTGGATTGTCCCTTGTTGTCCCCTAAAAAATGGCCCAAGAACACCCGTATTGGAAACACATCCCCCCATCCCAGAAACTTGGGAAGCAAAGCTTTTTCTCTCTTGCATACCCCTCGTAAAGATTAAAGGGAGGGATTAAAATTAATCTTTCCTTGGTCATTAGAGCTCTAACTAATAGGCCCTACACCTACAAGATAAATTGATTTATTCATTTATTTTATTTTTCCCGGATAATTCTTATATTACTCTTTTTTCATGTATGGAATTTTCTTACATTTAAGGATGTTTTGTCATTAATGAGGTGGCTAGGATTACTCTTATTTTGTATTTATTAAGCCAAATTATCTTTCACCTTATTTTCTATTTAACTTTCCTTGCAATGCAACTCCTTTCTATCACTATATTCCTTACAAGTAATATTGAAGCGTAACTCCTTTCTAAGGATTTATTATATTGCTTGCAAGGAATATTGGAGTGTAACTCCTTATTATTGTACAAATGTGTGCACACCTCTTGTCATGAGGAATAGTACATGGTGGCAAATATAGAGCCTTGGAGTAACATGTGCATATCTTCTTTTCATATCCTATAAAATAGAGGTTCTTCGTCCCTTTTTTATGGCAATATTTAGTTATCATGTTATCTCAAAACTCTCATGTTTTTGGTATGGGAGATGTAAGCAATGTAAAATATTGAGTTGCCATCTTCATTGATACACATGGGATTTTCTTCAGTCAAATGGTTTCTCGACCTTAAAAATACTCACCCTTGTGGTATGATTTTATATTAATTTATTCATTTAAATTTTATTTTATTTTATTTGCATATGAAATTATATCCAGTCGTTGATTTTGGTGATCCAAGGATCCAATTTACTTCATGGCAAAGAGGGGGCTTCAGTTACAGGTCTCAAAACTAGTCATTGATGGCATCAAAACCTGAATGTGTTTCCATATTTGGATTCCTCTCGAAACGTTGTGCAAGTTCAAAACAAGCATGCCATTTTGAGTTTGTATAGAAAACTTATCACTTCCAAAAGGTTCAGGAGCAAAAAACTGCCAACAAGGGTGATTTCACAAGTATTAGTAGCAGTTATGGAACAATTAGAATGATTTTGAAAGACTTGGGGTTGTGTTGACGTGTATTTTGTACACCATCATACACAGAATAAAATACCAATAGGCATCTTATCCTCTCTTGAGAAAATAGTCTCTAACTGCTGAAGATTCGCGTAAAGGATCAGTTAGGTAGACTCCAAGGTTCTTTTATGTAGGGTCTCTACGTGTGGACAAGCTCCAGTGGTATGATGTGATTTGCTGGGATCACAAGGGGACTTACATGTGATGATTGAACTTCCGATCTGCTTTGCTGGACACAGGCTCTGACTAACTTAGATTAAAAAAATGGAAAAAGGATAAGGGCGAAGAGAGGATCTAATCCTAATACTAAGAATGTAGGAGCAATGATTGATTTTTGACGAAACTCTAACTAGGTCTTGTTTTGACATCAATGGAACATCTACACAAGACTAGTGCGATCTTCTATGGGAAATGACGACGAAAGAATAAAGCAATAATAATTAAATCGCCATACCTCAAATCGAGAGCTAACTCTAGAATGCAAAAAGGAAAAGATCGCCTAGGCAAAATTGATGGTAAAAATAGATCTTCAATGTGGTCTCCTCAAAAAATCAACTTCGCCACCCTTGGATTGAACGTGATCTTCAAGTCTTTAGCAAATTCGCCTTTGATGTGATCTTCAAACTCGCTCAAATGGGTCTTCAAGTTCGCACCACCTTAGATAATTAAGCGCCACCTTTGGTTTGAAATCGCACTTCTTTCCTTCTCCTCAAGATCGCATGTGAAAGGATAAAATGATGATGTGAAAATGATAATTCCACTCCCCTTATATAGCGCTTGCAATCGATTTATCCCTTAGGCCGACTTGGAGATAAAAAACACTTTTTAAAAATGATTTTAAATGATTTGCAATAAAATAAGAAGGCCGACCTCCTTAAATGAGCGCTTGAAATCGATTTTAACATTGGAATTGATTTGTTTTCGCCTCGTGAAGTGTTAAAATGTGAAAATCGATTTCAAGCGCTCATTTAAGGAGGTCGGCCTTCTTATTTTATTGCAAATCATTTAAAATCATTTTTAAAAAGTGTTTTTTATCTCCAAGTCGGCCTAAGGGATAAATCGATTGCAAGCGCTATATAAGGGGAGTGGAATTATCATTTTCACATCATCATTTTATCCTTTCACATGCGATCTTGAGGAGAAGGAAAGAAGTGCGATTTCAAACCAAAGGTGGCGCTTAATTATCTAAGGTGGTGCGAACTTGAAGACCCATTTGAGCGAGTTTGAAGATCACATCAAAGGCAAATTTGCTAAAGACTTGAAGATCACGTTCAATCCAAGGGTGGCGAAGTTGATTTTTTGAGGAGACCACATTGAAGATCTATTTTTACCATCAATTTTGCCTAGGCGATCTTTTCCTTTTTGCATTCTAGAGTTAGCTCTCGATTTGAGGTATGGCGATTTAATTATTATTGCTTTATTCTTTCGTCGTCATTTCCTTAATTTTGAATTTTGGAATTTTGTTTTGCCTTAGCTCAGTCTTTTTTAGGAAATGATTAATAAAGGACTTATCATTAAGTTTCCTAAAATTTGCTCTCTAATTTATGTTATGTATTGCAAAATCATGGTACTAATTCTGAAATGTTGTGTAGGCATCAAATGGAGATCTCTTCAAGGAAAATCAAGCCGGATCAAGGACGGTCTTCGCCGGGACGGTCTTAGCCAGGACATGGGCGACCTCTTTCAATCCAGCATTCCAAGGCGAGGTACATCATCTTCTTGCACATCAAGGACGCAAGGAGTTAGAACAAGGGCTCGTTGAAGAAGCAAAATAGATCCAGATGAATTAATTAAAGCAAGTTTCTCAACAACATCAAGATGAATATCTACCAAGTTACAATTGTCAGATGGGGTGGCGTCCTAGTCATCATTTCTCCAATCAGTGAGGTCCACCTCAGCATGTCCAGATTCAATGTACTTAACTCATGGAAGGTGGCACAAACTCCGATGTACCTACCCTGGCTATCCATTGGCCGATTTTTCTAGAAGGGACATGTGTCCAAGCAATACAATTTTATCATTGGTCAAGCATTAAATGTTATGTAATGGTTGTAACAAACCCTAATTAGGGTTTTCATTGTAAAATCTTGGCCATTGATCTTGAATTGATCTAAGCCATCAAATTGTATTGTGGGCACTATATAAGCCCAGGCATTTCATTTGTAAAAGTTAATTAGCAATTGTTAGAGATAGTTTGTAAATAGTTAGAATAGTTAGAGAATAGTTGGAAGCAATTAGAGTAGAATAGGAGGACAAGGCAAGAAATTGTTGCCATTGATTGTAAACAAATTCCATTTTCATTGAAGTAATGGTGAAATATGTCGTTTTCTTGCAATTTGCATGGTTTCTTGTGGAGTCTTCAATCTTAGATGGTAGATGATTAGATGAATGGAGGAAATGTGATTGATTGATGGTGGAATTCGTATATCCATACTACTAGCAGTTTGTTGATTGCAGACTTGCCTTGCGTAGTCAACTGGAATCGTTCAGCCTAAGCTCAATTTCAATTTGTCGCCTCTTCATTGATATGCATCAACTTGGATGGTATCTATGCCTGCGGTGATGATTTGAACATCATAAAGCTTCCCATAGAAGATCGCACTAGTCTTGTGTAGATGTTCCATTGATGTCAAAACAAGACCAAGTTAGAGTTTCGTCAAAAATCAATCATTGCTCCTACATTCTTAGTATTAGGATTAGATCCTCTCTTCGCCCTTATCCTTTTTCCATTTTTTTAATCTAAGTTAGTCAGAGCCTGTGTCCAGCAAAGCAGATCGGAAGTTCAATCATCACATGTAAGTCCCCTTGTGATCCCAGCAAATCACATCATACCACTGGAGCTTGTCCACACGTAGAGACCCTACATAAAAGAACCTTGGAGTCTACCTAACTGATCCTTTACGCGAATCTTCAGCAGTTAGAGACTATTTTCTCAAGAGAGGATAAGATGCCTATTGGTATTTTATTCTGTGTATGATGGTGTACAAAATACACGTCAACAGGTTGGTTTTGAAATCACCTATCTTCTGAAATAAGTGATTATGACCATACTCAAAAAGAGTCTTGTGACATTCCAATTTTTTTTGTCTCTTTAATTTCTTTGTTCCTTTTGACTTTCAGTGGTTTTTTATGGCCCTGGAACTCTATGTATATGCATTGTGAGTTTGAATTGATCATCAAGGAGATCCTAGAAGAGGAATTCAGAGCCATTGTAGTTAGAATTCTCCTTGTATTTCTCACGGTTTAAAACTCTTGGAAAGAAAAAAGACAAGTGGGTCATTTGGGAGACTTGCAATTGGTATATTGGGATCATTTAAATTCTATGTTACCCCGAGTTTATAGGACGGGGGAACAGGGGAACGGGGAAATGGGTTTCCGGGATGGATTTTTTTTCCCAGAGTAGGGGACGGCAGGGGATGGCAGTGGGGACAGCTAGATAAAAAAATGGGAAAATTTTAAATATATAGGGAAATTTTAAATATCCATATAAAAAACGGATAAAGCATGCTTATATACATTATAAAACCTTAACATTACCGTTTGTGTTAAATAATTTAAATTGAGAGTTTGCATGAGAGTGGAAGTCAAACAAATAATCAAAATTCAATCGTTAATTTTATGGGACAACCAGAGTACAGGTTTCCGAAAGTTTCCAAGTTTCCAGGACGTCCCCGTTTCTGAGACGGGTCAAATTATGCTGGAAACCCGGGTAACATAGTTTAAATTGTGTTGAGAGCTCTTGTGATAGCCCAATAGTTGTATATTAGTTGTATTTTCCATGAGTACTTAAGTGTGTGTGTCCACTCACATATTTGCTGGAGTTCTACAAGAAATGTATATCTCCAAGATATCTTGGCCTCTTGATAGTATTTTAACGTTCTTGTGGTTGTGCCTTCATCTATTCGATCTTGTTCCAAGTATAGTAATCAATTTTTGCTCTCAATTTCTACCTCTTAACAATATTCATTGTTTATAGTCTAGCCAAGCAATATCCTAATAGTTTATAGAGCAAGTTACTTCCTTGTGGAATTTGTTGTTGTTGGAATTGTAGGTACAAAACACAAAGCAAGTGGAGAAGCCTGCTGCCCTATTGAGAAACAAATGTTTCCCAAAAGAAACCATAAGCATCGATAGAGGTGCATCTAACCTTGGTCAAGAAACAAAATTTCTCAACCCACAAACATATGGCTAAATTGGCGGTATACTTTGATTTCATTCTCTTATATTGGAACAAAAGGTTTCCTATGCTAAAGTCAAGTCTAGCAAGTGATACTTTAGATTGGTCTAACGTCTCTTGATTTCCATAGGTATTGGAAAAATTGCTGTTATTAAATCTTGGGATAAGTTTTGGGAATTGTTGTGGAAACATTTTAAACCAAGTTATCAAGAAAGAAGAAAGAAGTTGGAGATAGAAGAAGCAAATCACGTGCTCAAAAGCCTGAATACCAACAAGGCATGTATGAAGACAAAACCTGCTAGGCGGGTTGATCATTGTGGGAAAACATTTAGTGAAAAAACCTTTTGCTTGAAGCTGCATCCTGACAGAAACTTCACAAGAGTGGTAAGACGACAAGAAATCTTCTTATCCTTAAGACTCACAAGAATGGCAAAAATAATGACAGATCTTCTTATCTCTCTGCTAAGGACAAAGTTTGTTCAAGAGACAGATTGCATATCAAGTTTGGATCCTACTATTTAATGTAGGAGCATCCATGGTGGGTAGGAGATTCAAATTTGAATTTGGCCTATTCTTCCTCAAATTTGGAATATTCCTTTTTGGGGATGGGAAATAGGAGTTACAACTTGTGACAACTCAAATTCACTACTAAAAGATATTTGCTTGTTATTCTTCTAGATTTGACCGTGTATATTTTGATGCAGCATCAATATATACACGGTCGAATCCAGAAGAATAACAAGCATATCATTATGGACTGTTGAAATTTCATGAATTCAATTAAAAGATATTTGTTCAAATGGGCGCATAAGAATGAGTTACTGGACAATTTTTATTTTGGGGTCCTGTTGACTGGAGTTGACGGCGAAGTGACCAATATTCTTAGTAGGTTTCGAGGTGGAGTTGATAAAGAATCCAAAAGTTCTGAAGGCAATTTCTAAGTTGGGAAGATGTCTTTCCCTTATATGCGCATGACTTTGGGAAGGTTACCAAATATGACTTTTGGTATTTATGGTGGTTAAAAGGAAAGTTTCAACATTCATTTGAGAATTCCTGTAATGTCCCGTGATTTGTTTACTTATGAGATAGTGACAATTATCTAACTGTGAAGGATTTTTGACTTTGATGATTTTGACTAAATGCTGATGTTAATTTGCAAATAATATAAATTATATAATATACTGGTATTTATGCTATTTCTGATATACAATTATCAGTATGCACAAGTATTGGGTAATTAGAATATATAGATTACTTGCTATCTTAGATGTAGATATGTATAAATAAGCAAAGGAATCTTCAATGTTTAAGTATATATAGATGATAATCTGCAATATTTCAATACTGCTGTGTCTGATTTAATACTTTGAATGTATGCAAAGAAGTATGTTTCTCTCGCAGATGAAGAGTGATCCTTGCTTCCCTGATACGCTGATATGATCATGCAATGATCCTTCTTTGGAAATAGCTTATAAAGCTATTAAGCTTCTGTCTGATCTACCAATATGAATATGCAGATCGTATATATTAGTATCACTCTACAGTGATACGTTGCATTTCCAGATATAAAGTTATGTGCTTGCAACTAGGAAGGTGATGTCTCTAATATAGATATTGTTCTTTAAGCAACCAATTATGGGCCTTCGGCCTTGCTCACTTCAAGCTCTTCCAAACTGGAATAAGAAAACAAGATAAAAATATATTCGACGTCCTTCTTGGAGAAAAAAATGATTGTGAATATATATCCACACAATCAGTCGGTTGTGTCTCTTTGGAGAATAGAGACATGTCCTTTGTTATCGCACCCTTTTGTTATTGACTTGAACCGATTCTTAAATAATCTTAATCGGATTAATAGGGCATAATGAGTGGTAATCGGTGATCAATAATTTATGTTTAATGGAAGAACCCGATGGCAACATTGTCATTGGATTTTTCCCTTGCATAATGATTATCAATTTCACTGTTGCTGTTTATCTTTCTTCAACTGCTATTAATACTGTGCATATCCCGTATCAAACTAATCACTAATCAGTAACCTGTATCATATTTTATTGATTCATATATTGTCCTATATTGGCTTCACCATATATAGCTGTTATTCAATGATGTTACTAGGAAACTGTCTTATTTATAAGACTTCACAGTTTCCTTGTTTCTTAATCTCTTGCTAATATCTAACTACTTAAAGATTGTCATCAAAACTACTACCCTTGATCACACAACTGCTTGTTGTTTTCTAGGCCAATGTTGGGGACATTACAATTCCCATTTTCAGATTTTTGGGAAGTTTGAGGGGAAGAAGAAATTTGTCATTGAAGAAATTTCAAGTTTGAAGATGGAGAACAAGAAGAAGAAGAAATCGCAGGTTGGAGGTTAAGAAGCTAGTTTGCAGCTGAATGCATACTTGAAGGAAATTGTTTTTCCTAAGTATTTCTTATTTATTATGTGCTGATTTATATCAGTTTTGTATCAGATTTTGGAGTGATAATGAAACCTACAAGGCTGCCATACTTCGTATATTTCAGATTTTAAGGCAAATCATTAATGATTTATGTGTGGTTTTGGTTGCTATTTTTCCTTTCTTCATCACTATTTCCAAGGTGGGTGGGTTCCTTCTCATAACCACCCTGGGGTGGGTGGAAGGCTATAGTTTTGGATGAATTGGGCAAGAAATTGCTTCTATTCATAGCAGACCTATAATAGGGCCCCGGAGGTCAAGGTGCTTTTTCAGATAACTGGTATCCTTCAGTAGGTTGTTTGTTTTGAGTATGGAGAAAGAGAGCAATTGGATTTGTTGTACATCAAAATTCAACTTAAGGGTGTTAAAGTTGATACACTTTTTTATTCTTCTTCACAATTCAACCTTATTTACCAAGATTTGGTTGCAAAATTTGACATACAAACTTATCAACACCCCAAGCCTTATGCTTTGAGTTGGATCAAAAATGGTACTCACTTGTTAGTTAGTAAGCAATGTAGATGAAGTTTACCATTACTCAACAATTTCTTCATAATGCGGTTTGTAATGTTGTGCCAACAAATGTGTGTCGAGGTGTGTTTGGCAGCCCCTACATATTTGACAAATATGTTGTATACATTCTAAAGGCTAACAGATCACCAATGTGAAGGAGGGCAGAGTTTCATATCGATTGCTTCCAAGGGAAGAAAGAAGCATTAAGAACCTAAATATTGGAGCAAGGAGAATGTTGAGTGGTTCAACATAGGTTATTCCACTAGTGGGGAAAAAAAGTAGTGTTGATAGAGTTTCTAGATGGGAACCATGTTATCCATAAAAGGAAACATCCCTCTCCTTTTGAGTCTCCATAGTTATTGGGAATTGTTATCACAAAAGCTTGCACCCTTGCTGAGCTATCAACTCAGCAACCTTGTGAAACATGGAAACATCCTCGAGGTGTGGGACCTTGTGCAAGGAGGTTGAATCTCTGGAGAAGGCCGGCTTCGTTCTCTATCAAGGTGCAGGTGTCGAACCAACTCAACACTTCAAAACTAACTCCTAAATCTATTCTCACAATCTGCAGAGGAAAAGGGAAGAGAGAAATTGCTTGAAACAAAGGGAGGTGATGCACCAAGAAGAGATTGTTCCTCTCCCTACCCAAATGACACAAGGAATTAACTGAAACACCCTGGAAATGCACAAACTTCAATTGCATAAGTGGCCCAAAAGCATGTATGGAGGTTAGGATTTGCTAAGTGTCAAGAGGGGAGAAGGATTCCCACAAGTCACACTCAGAAAACAAGTTGACACAGCAAATATGGAGAGAAAAGCCACAAGACATGCACCTATGATGAAGGTAAGAAAACATACACAACATACATAAGTTGAAAGAAGGCAAGAATGGTGATCTTCCATTAATTCAAGGCCAAAAGCCAATCTTACAGTTGCAGAAATGCAAAAGATTACAAGTCTTTGAGAAAAGAGAAGAGCATGAGAAAGCTCAAGGCAGCAGGGAGAGAACCCCTTACAATGAGGCTTAACAGCCTTATATAGAAAAATGGGTTACAATGGTGATCATGACCCCTGCATGTCAGTCTGGAAGTGCATGCACTTGACTTGTACATGCAAGCAACCTAGCCATACCTCCAAAGGCAATTTTGAGGAAGATAGATTGACTGACCTTCCAAAGTCAGGCATGACATAAGTCACCCAGCATGGCCCCGTACCTCCCTTGATGGAAATCCTGTCAAAAACATTAAATGCACCCCTGTGGCTCCACAAAAAAAAGTGCATAAGTCACCAAAAATGTTGGAGCATTTAAAGCCTTGAGTGTCGATCACGCCATCCGGAAGTGTCGCCTGTTGCAAGGAAGCCCAGAGACTTCGGAAGCTCGGACTCCCGAAGTGAGGAAGACAAAGGAAGAACCTCAGAACCTCGGGGTTCCAGAGTTCCGGAGGAACTAGAGAGAGAAAGCAAAAGGGGAAGGAACTTCGGAACCTCAGGGTTCCAGAGTTCCGGGGAGAAGGAAGAAGGGGGAGGAGGGAACGTCGGAACCTCGGGGTTCTGGGGTTCCGGGAAAGGCAAGGAAGGGAACTTCGGAACCTCGAGGTTCCGGAGTTCCGGGAAAGAGAGGAAAAGGAATAGGAGAGAGAAGGGGAACTTCGGAACCTCGAGGTTCCGGAGTTCCGGGCAAAGGAGAAGCTTAGGAGAAGAGGCGAAGGAAAGGAAGGCTAGGAACTTCGGAACCTCAGGGTTCCGGAGTTTCAGAGAGGGAAAGGGAAAAGGGACAAGGTACTTCGGAACCTCAAGGTTCCGGAGTTCCAGAGAAAAAGAGAGAAAGGCTAAGGGGAGGAGACGGACTTCGGAACCTCGAGGTTCCGGAGTTCTGGAGCAGGAAAGAAAGCGGCTAAGGCAAAGAACTTCGGAACCTCGGGGTTCCGAAGTTCCGGAGCAAGAAGAAGGAAGAAGACAAGGGCAAAGAACTTCGGAACCTCGAGGTTCCGAAGTTCCGAAGCAGGAAGAAGGAAGAAGACAAGGGCAAAGAACTTCGAAACGTCAGGTTTCCGGAGTTCCGAGAAAAGGAGAAAGAGAGAGCCAAAGGAGGAACTTCCTCCGGACAAGGCAACACTTCACACCTTATGATTCCTCTCTCCTTGATCAACTAGGGCAGCGCTGGTCCATGGAACATGTCTCTGATCGATTCTCACTGATGGACCAAGGGTGTCATAAAATGACAACAGGAATTTAAGAAGAATATCTCCCTAACTAGGGAGGTGTGATCCAAAGCGGACCCTACTTTACTACATGGCAAGGTAGAGACTTATGTTGCAGGTCTGATAACTAGTCTTAAGGACATCAAAACCTAAATAAGTTTGCCTATTTGAATTCCTTTTGTAAATTTGTGCAAGTCACAAATTATCTAGAGTCAGCATGCAATCTGGAAGGTCAGAGAGTGAAGACTGCCAACATGAGCAGTTTCAAAAGTGCCAATGATGGTTTTGCAGCTGCCGATGAGGTTTTGAAAGCCTTGGGGGCAGTTTTGCAACTTATGGGGCATTTTTTTAACCAGCTCTCCACTGAAACTGCGATTTCAACTGTATGCAGAAAAATACCATGTGACATTCCAATTTTTTTAATCATTTTTTTCCATTTCTTTATTCCTTTCAACTTTTAGGGGTTTCCTAAGGCATTGTAACCTTATATATAAGCATTGAATGAATAAATGAATGTTTCTAATAACATCCACCATGCAAAGTCCAAAACACTGTGTCTACTAAACCTCCTTATTGTAAGCTCGAATTGAACACCAAGCCTATAAGTGATATTGAATGCTATTGTAGTGAGAATTGTTCTTGTATTTCTCACTGTTCATGATTTTTGCAACTAACACAAGCAGAAGAGCCTTAAGAGACGAAATTGTGTCTATTGAGATCATTATAGTTATTTTGAGAACTCGTGATAACCTAAGGGCTTGAAATTAGCTGCATTTTCCATTGGAGTAATCAAGTGGCTGTGTACTCACATATTTGCAGTGGAAGGGTATTTCTCCCAGGTATCTTCGTCTATTGATGGTAGTTTATCTCCCATGGTTCTGCCTTGTACTAGTTAATCTTGTTGCAAGTATTTCAGTTGATTTTTTCTCTCAAATTGTAACTCTAACAGTATTCATTGTTAAATTGTAACTCTAACAGTATTCATTGTTAATAAATGTACCTAACGAATATGCTTCTAGTTTATGGATCGTTTTTCATAATATGTTTCTAATAGAGATAATGAAAATCGAAGGACACATCCACACCACTCTCTTGAAAATCAAGGGACCTTATGCTTTGCCTTCTTTTGAGAAGGTTCCCACATCTCTAGTACAGAAATTCTGAGGATTTTGACATTACTCTCTTGAAAATCAAGAGACCCTATCCTATGCCTTCTTTTGAGAAGGTTCCTACATCTCCAATACAGAAATTATATCCCATTGGCTATGTTTAGCCTCATGGACATTAAAAATTTTCTTCTTCTTCTTCGTCTTCTTCTTCTATGATAGATTATTGTTATAACTCAATGATAAGCATCGTATATCAGCCAAATAGCCTCCAACACTAGCCTCTTCACACTTACAAGACCATGCCAACAAAATGACATACACCAACTTTCTATTCATCTAATGTTAGGACTTTTAAAGATGTACAGCCACAATTAGGAATGTTTAATGCACAGTTTGAAGACTCAGACTCCGACTTGACCAAGCAACCCAAAATTTTGACTCAGACTCAAGACTCAGCGCAAACTCAAACCTCACCATAGACTCAGCCGAAAAAAAACATCATAATTACACCCAAAAAAAAGATTAATGAATTTAGAGAAAATAAAAGCATAATTTGACTATCAGTTTGTCATAATTAAAACATTACACCTCATATAAGTCACAAACTCTCAAAATTCAAAATTTCATAGTTTCAAAGTCAAACAATACACTATAACACAACAAAATTATAAATAAAAGTATAGTTATATTACATATGATGATATGTCAAATTGAAAAAATAAAAAATAAACTACAATCTGCATCATCTTTCCCCTCCTATTGTAAATTTTTCAGGCCTTCAACTACAAGCTTAGACAGTATCAAAATGATGATAGATTGTTTCTTCAAAAGTGTCTTTATTTTCCTCCATTGAACCCAATTTTCCTGCTTCTATTTGATGATTTGATCAACTTTGAATGCTTGAAAATATCTATTCTCAAATCACCTTCTTTCTATCTTGATGCTTCACTAGGTGAAACAGGAGAATCAGAGCAAAAAATGACCAAAAATAAAATTTGAAATGCCAATTATAAAAACACAGCTTTTATGTCCAAGCACTAGACAGAATAGTTTGAGCTCAAGACTCAAGAGTCTGAGCCTGAGGCTCGAAGAGTCCTGGAGCAAGAATCAGCCAAATACTCTCCAAGACTCAACTATACTTAGTATGACAGTCTGGTCAACTTGGCTCAGCCAGCTCGAGCACTCGAGTTTGTAGAGTACTTGGAGAGTTGACAAACTATGCTTTGATGCTAAGTTACCGGTTCTTCCCCTTTTGGCCTGGGTCCGGGTCCTGGTTCTTGCCCGGTCCTGGTTCTCCCCGAGTTCTCCCTGGGTTCCTCCAGGGTCCTTCCCAGGTAGCCTGGTCGGGTTCCCTGTGGGTCCTGCGACGCAGGACCCACAGGGAACCCGGCCACCTGGGAAGGACCGCAGAACCCACAGGGAACCCGGCCATCTAGGAAGGACCCTGGAGGAACCCAGGGAGAACCCAAGAGGACCCGGGTGGACCCAGGAGGACCCGTGTGAACCCAAGCCCGTGGGTTCCCAAAAACGGGGCCCACGGGTCAAAAAAACAATAAAAAACAATTAAAAAGAACTTTTTAAAATAGTTTTTTAATAATAAAACTCTAATTCGTCCCTTTATGACTTTTTAAAAAAGACTTGAAACTAGAATATTATCTTTTTTGCAAATTATGAATATGATATTAGACTTTAGTTATTGGTTTACTGATTACATTTGTGATATATGAATATTTATTGGCATTGGCAATTATGGATTTATGATTTATCATTTATGTATGGAAAGTCACATTGTATATTTTATTTTTGTATGGATTGTATATATTGAACATATATATAATTAAAATATATATATGTGTGTACGGACGAACCCGTACCCAAGATTTCTTCTTTTTTTTTGGCGAATCCGTACCCGAATCCGAACCCGAACCAGTAACTTAGGTTTGATGTAGTATCCAAATATCTTCTACTCATTTGAAAAAAACAATAATTAGGCAATGTAAGTCAACTTTAGGGACATCTTACAGGATAATTTTGCAGTTATAATGATGACCCTAAAATCAATTTTCATGAAGATTTCTAAAGTCATGCCATGAATTTTGTGATTTGCATATTTAATTTTATTTATTGGAGAATGATTGAAAGATTTTAATGATGTCTAGGAAACTAAACAGCCTATGGGACCAAGAAAAATATCCTTATCTTCATGCTCTTTTCCATGTTGGACTCTATATACTATAATAGTTTACCAAAACAAAAGAGATTTTGTTAGAATATTTAATCTTTACTTGGCTTAGGTTTATTTGTATTTAGTTTGGGATATTCCTTTGGAATCCCTACATGTAATTTGTCCTCTAGTACATGTGTGAGAACAAGTCATTTCTTTTATTTTCCTTTATTAAGGAATATTAGATTTCCTCCTTGATAGGATGTGGACACATGGCACACACATTTTATGAATGGTGGCATTCATAGATTTGGGAGTTACTTTGTAACTCCTCTGCTCATCTCTATTTAAGAAATGTCTCCTCTTTCATTTCTTCTTAATGACATTATTCTAAAGAGCTTATCTCTCTCTCTCTCTCTCTCTCTCTCTCTCTCTCTCTCTCTCTCTCACATTTTAGGCATTGCCTCATTCATAATAACACAATGGGTTTTTCTTTGCTTTTCCTCTTTCAAAAGTTCATGTGCCTCCTTCTTCACATTTGGGTGATTGTTCCAAGGTTTCTGCATTTCTCTTGGTAACATTTACTTCATCAATAAACTTACTTGGATTTTGTTTTTTCTTTCCTTGCTCTTGTATTTCCTTTCAGATTTCAAGCAGCACATTTTTTTACTACACCAGACACTTGGGTAATATAGAATTGTTTCTTTCTTGCTATTGTGTACAATGAACCACCATACCTCTTTCTAGTATCTTAAAGATGTCTAAAGTTGTGTTTGCACACACAGAGAGACACCTTCCCCTTTGATGACATGGATGGTTATTGTTGATGCCCAATTCAGTGTCGTTAAATAGGGTTAGCTGCAACATCCAACATACAACATGCACTTTATTATACCCTTGTACAATTGTTGTATAACAATGGTAACCCCTTATTGGTGCATAAAATCTCAAGATGCCATCATGAACTAGTATAATACCAAGAGTCTTAACTCCAATATTCACTACTAACTACAAGATAAATTTCAGAGTGAGTATAACCTACCCATCAAAATATATACAACATTAATCATGTTATTAAATTTAAACCCACTTCAACATGATTGATTATTTTATTCAAAACATAGTAGCTTTCAATAAATAAATATTCCATGATCAACAAATAACTTGTTTTACCCATGAAAACATTTCCTTTACTAGGAACATACCAGACTAAAATTGTTCTGCACTTTCCAAGGATGTGGTGTGATATTTGTTACACATAAAGGTATAACAAGATAAGCCCATCACAAGTAGAAGAATCTAAGCTTTGATCAGCCATAACCATTGACAAATTCAGACGAAACACACAAAAATATTAACTGAAAATGTTTTCCAAAGAAAAAATCCAGCATCAAAGATCATGATCATGAAACAATGAAGATTACCTGTTGGAAAGGAACTTTAAGGTCTGTCTCAGCACTTCCTGGACGAGGCGGCAAACGCATCAAAGAACGACTCTCCTCAAGAAAACACTGCAACATAATAAACTCCTTATATTTAGTTCCAATGAAACTTGAAAAATAGGACAACAGAGAACATGCACTACTTGATCCATTTCTTTACTGAAGAAATCAAAATGTCACACAAAATTTCTCAAGCTATTTTTACATATAGTGTGAATAGATATAGAAAAATAAACTCAGCAATATGCAACATGCTTCAGAATTGACCTTAGAATACCTGTCGCTCAATTTTACATTTACTGTAAGAAGGATTCATTATAAAATGAAAGAAAGAGTAAAAAGATATCAATGTACAAAATTCAACTTGGATGGTTTGATGCTTCACAAACCACTAAAAATAAGCAAAATTACAATAACAAATTCAAATTGCCTATCATATAAATAGAAGTCACTTGTGCAATTTGCATGTTTCATTAAAATCAAAGCTTCTAATACAAAATGACCAACTACCATCAGTTTCCCATATCATTTCTGTTGACTACACCTCTTGTTATCAGAAATCAAACATACACAATAACTCAGACATGTATAAGGAAATTAGAGAAATACAAATTGTATGTGGATCTTCATTTTCAATGGGAAATGGAAGAAGATTAGACGGGTGAAGGTTAGTGACTTAAATACCATTAAGTTCCTCAAATATATTATTGCATAATGACATTTCATTAACTTAATATTTAAAACTTAAATAGTTTTATAAATTAATACACCTGCATAAAAAAAAAAATTGATACATCATACAACAATCTGCATGTCTCAAAATTTGATAAATATATAAGGTCCAAAAGGTTTAGTCATTATATCAGCAGTTTGTTGTAAACACAATATTTGTAGCATAGTAGGTGCACCTGGGTCCAACTACAACTCACATTATATCCTTTACAATCATACTGAGTCAAAACTTATACAAACTGCTGCCTTCTACTCTGCCTCAATAGAAAACAAGACAACTGGATGTTGCAGTTCTCTTAATCATGAAACAACTCTTGAATTTGTGACAAATGCATAGTCAATAGTAGATCTCCTCATGTCAATAGAACTCTGTCGACCCCTACTCTAACATGCCGAAATCAAGTGTGCCTTTGACATATCATATAACTCATTTTGTAATGTCTCCATTATCACGCAATGTTGTTCTAGGATCGTTTGGCCAGTTTCCAAGTTTTCTTGTAAGCCTCTAGGTGTGCTAGGGAGAAGTCCAAACTTCTTCGAGAGCTCAAGTTCGATTGTTTTGGGCATATGATGATAGCATTGAGCTCAGTTGGTTATTTGGTTTCTCATGAAACTTTTTTAAGTGTTTTCGGACTCTTTGTGTATTCTCCAAACCTCTTGGAGAGCATGTCTATTTTTAGTAAGTGTCTAAGTTGGCACTAGTCTTCATCCCACTGCAGCAATTACATCTTGGCATGTTCATATTTGGTTTCCAATGCCTTGTGTTTTCTGCAACTTAGATGGGAGTATTTAAATATATACTTAAGTTTTAAAGTTAATGTTATATTATTTCACTTAAGTGTTATATTTTATAAAGTCATATATAGGAGAAAAGCCTTGAGAAAAAGGTGGGAGGATCCTAAGTAACTTGTAAAGTGATTTTAAAAGCCCTATTACAAGTTATTTGTAAAAAGTAACTTGTAATGAGTCACGAAAAACCCGATTTGCTTCAAGTAAAGAATTACAAGTCATTTTTAAACTTGTAATGAGTCTTTCCAAACCTGAAATCAGTTTTGCAGCTGATTTTTACTTGCTCTTGCTCATATGAACCCCGATTGGAGAGATTTTTGGCATGAAGAACACTTGGCAAATCTGCAACTTCAATGAATCCTTGTTTCTTGCCCTATTCACACCACGTTTTGGCATATTTTAGTTGGCTTTCTCCTCTTCTTTTATGGCCATGTGTGTAAAGGAGGCATTTTGGTCTGCGTTTTCATCTTCTCTTCATGTTTTAAGGAAGAGCTGAGTCTTTGTTGCTAAGTTACAGGGGCAGATTTGCTAAGACATGGTACAGATTTTTGTTACTGTTTATTATGCATTTCTTTCTTATAGCCCAAACGGTTAGGGTTTGCTGAAAACATTTTCTATCCATAAGTAAAAGCAAGTAAAATGATTTTCCAAAGAAGCTTTTGTATCTTCCCTCCATGGTCGGATCTCCACAAGGCAGCTGCAAGCTTCTTTTATTCTAAATGTCAAAGTTATTCATCTCTATTATTTTACTCCCATTGTGGATGATTTGAAAAGTTTTTCCCATTTGCATTACAAGTTAAATTTTCCTCTCCCAATCATGGCCTATCAGAGATGTCTATGTGCATTCCCAATAAGACAAGCTTCTGTTCTTCCCTTCAAGTAAATTTGCATTTTACTTGTAATCGGGATTTTGAAACCCGATTACAAGTAGTGATATTTGACAAGTCTATGCTTTTCCCATCAAGAAAATGCTTGCTTTCGGGTTTGTATGGCCTTTCACCATGTCAAAGTTAGCCTCATGTGAATACTTGCACTTGCAGTCGGCCTTCCAAAACCCGAAATTGGTCCAAAATGCAGTCAAAAACACTTGAAAATGAGTCTCTAGGGTCCAATTACAAGTGCAAACTTGTATTTTCCCATTACACATATGAAGTTGCATGTTTGTTCTCCACAATTGCAGGTCAATGCTCTTGTTTTTCCACACATGTAATGCAGCCCTCAAAACCCGAAATTCACTTGTGAGCCCATTTTTGCATCAATTTATCCCTTCCCTTGTCAGTCTTGTTTGCACAAACGATCTATCAAACCAACAAATTAAGGCATGGGCCTTATTTTGCAAGCAAATTCCAAGATTGGAGGATGATACAAAGAAACAACAACAACATGACAGAGCCACACAAGGAGATGGATAAGTGATATGAATGATTGAGAGCATAGAATGCTTTCAAGATAGAGATAGGCTTCTTACTTCAGCCTTGCAAAGAACTTCCCTCCTGAAAAGCCAGTACTACCCCAAGTAAGAAGATAAGATTGAAGTTCGTTGGCCAAGGACACAAAGATTATTAAGGATGCAAATTCCCGTTCCGGTTTGAGATGTCTTCACCAATCTTGAATACTTCAAGTTTTAGTATCCTGAAGCAGCATGAAGATCATCACAGACAAAGGATGATGTAGTTAGAGTCGTGTCTTCGGACGCATAGAATAGTTTCAATTATGCATTTGTAATTTTCTTTTGACATGTTACATGTACAAACAAATTTTGTAATTGCAAGTGTCACTTTTACTTGCATTTTTAAAATGTAATTACATATAAGGCAACTACAAGTTGAGTTTAATAGAATTTCTCAAGCTGGTTAGGATCCTCCCACCTTTTTCTCAAGGCTTCTCTCCTATATATGCTTGAGAGGATCTATTGTAATCTTTATCTTTTGGCAATGCAACAAAATTTTGCCAGTTTGTATGTGCACTCTAAGACTTTGAGCTTAAATGTAAATCAAATTGATTTCAATAGAAGAGGCAAGTTGTGTTGAGACCTTGTGCCAATTCAAGTTGTTATGTGATGACATTTTCTAGAGTTGATTGTGATTTTTGTTCTATTGTTCAAGAGGGATTCAAGTTGAATCTTGCAGACTTTGAGCTACTTATTGTGTTTGGAGTTTTAGATTGGTTTTAAGATTTGATATTGCAGACTTTGAGCTGCTTGTCACGTTTGAATGTATTGTAGGACGCTCAAGCAAAAGGGGTAACTTGTAGACTTTGTGATGCTTTTATTTTCTATATTTGTGCATAAGAGGTGCATGATGCAGTTAGACTTTGAGCTGCTACATATTGTGCCTAGTTACCAGAAAATCATCTAAAAAGGTTGATAGGAGAGTAGATAGTTGAAGACTTTGGGCTTTCTTTTTGTTTTCCCGTCTCAGAGAAGCAACGGAGGACTTTGTGCCTTTATGGAAACTTTGCTTCTTTATTTAGTTTACTTCATTAATCATTTGTGCTTTCAGCTGTGATTCTTTTCTGAAAGAAGAAAAAAGAATAAGTGTCTTTTTCTGAAAAAAGAGAACAAGATAGAGTTTCACCCAGATTTAGAATAGATTTCGAGTTAGATTTTATTTCTGAATTGTTAAAGTAGAAAGCAAAGGGGGAGCCTTCCCTAAATTAGGAGAGTTTTCTAATCACACTGTGGTTGAAACCACAATTTTGCACATCCCCCAGGTGTACAAAAGTTTCAACCAACAAATATCAAGGAGTGCCGAGGGACTCGAAGGTTCTGAGTAGGTGGGAAAATTTAGGGGATATTGATTTTGGGCACATCGACATCCAACAGTTCAAGGATAGGATGTATGGCCTGAATCCAACCTGGAGAACCCAAAGAATGGTGCAAAGTGGGATAGCGCAGGCTGCTGGTTTTCCACAAGCTATCCAGAACTATGAACTGATCATAGAGTGCGCTAGGCACTATAAACAAGCAAAAAGAGTGGTGTTTGTTAATGAAATGGTGATAGCAGATTTCACTACTAAAGCCCTTATAGAAGTCTTTGGCATTCCTATTCATGAGGATGCAATAGTCGTGCAAATGGATGAAGCCCAAGCCATATATGACCAAACCCAATTAAATACAAAAATAAAATGAATGACAATTAGTTCAGCGAGAAGAGGCCCCACATCTCCAAGATCCTTAAGAATGTTAATTTTATCAGATTTGAGAATGCTAAGGGTTATTTTATTTATCAAAGTACTTCGTTTATCATATATTGATTTGATCTCTTTTGAATATAAGCAAGTAAGAAACAGCAATCAGAATTTATGATTTGTATTTCAATGAATATGTAACAGCAATGTTCGTTTTTTGTGCAGGCCGGCTGGTTCAATATTTTCGATTTCTATATTGTCCCTTAACCGCAGCTATACACCATATATACAATGGTGTGGAGGCATGCCTACGTAGAGGCATGCCTCTACGTGGAGAGACATGTCTCCACGAACCCGTGAGGGTTAGACCGATACACATTAAAAACAATACGCTAAGATGCAAGATGGTATAATTAACCAATTCGACTTTAAGTCAACTAATGTTTGTCAAGCGATTAGATGTAACAAGTCGATTATATCAACTATTGGTTTTAATAAACATATTTAGTAATCAGCTTTTTCTTTATTACAAAAATGTATGTATATATTATATATACATATATATCAATAATGTAAATCACAAACATTATTGTATATATAGATATATATATATTATAGATACATATATACATTTGTAATATATATTAATATATGAGTATTAAATCCAATCATCAATTACAAATACTTCGGTGACAATACATATAAGCTAATTTAACAAAACTTGCAAGGATAAGGCAACTATCAAATGCTTAAGGCCAATTGGCCACTTAAGCATTTGATTTCGACGATCAGAATTATCTGACCGAAGCTACACAACATTAACAAAGAAGACCTACAGGAGTGAGTTCAACGAAGAGTATTGGGATATGGTCACCCTCCTCAGCCACATCATGGGATTGCCTCACTCCAACATGTTTGAGGAGTGGATATTTTACTATACCGAGGAGGTTTTTAGGGGTAAGATCCGATTAGACTAGGCCTAGATGATCAACGACAATATCCATGAGCAACTAGTGCAACTATCAGAAAAGAGGATGTTCACAATGTCCTCTTATGTGCTATATGTGCTGGCCCGACATTCCAGACTTTTGGGACTGATTCACCTAGGCGAGATCGGAAGCAGGGAAAAATAGATGAAGGTGCACGAGTGCTACCCCCAGCTTCATTTCCACAACATAGGCCAAAGGGAGAGAAACAATGCAGCATATGCAGTGTCCCAATATGAGCGGGTGAATGATGCTTTTAGCATGCGAATGGTCAGAATAATGCAAGGACTGTAGCAAAGGTTGTCCAAACAAGCAATTGCGTTGGTGAAGAAATATGGGGCATGGTTCATAAAGTTTCCTAGATTCTCTTGAGAATTTTTGGATTGAAGGCTCGCCATACAGACTCCCTAAATACCCCACAAATAAACTGGTACTCCTAGAGGTGGCCAGACAAGCAAATGCAACAAGGAGAATCCTCAAGGAAAAGGTCATAGGAGTGTTGTTTCCAATAACGATTGGGGATAGCGATGTATATTTGAAACTCCTGCACAGTCAAAACAATCGGCAAAGGAGTTGGCATCATATGGCTTACAAGAGCACCCTAGTAGGAAAAACTTCGATCCTACAGGGCTAGGACAAAAGGCCTACGGCAAGCACTAC
This sequence comes from Cryptomeria japonica, assembly GCF_030272615.1. Taxonomy (NCBI): domain Eukaryota; kingdom Viridiplantae; phylum Streptophyta; class Pinopsida; order Cupressales; family Cupressaceae; genus Cryptomeria; species Cryptomeria japonica. The sequence continues at coordinate 502,645,803 of NC_081414.1, forward strand.
AGGCATAAGATGAACATAGAAGATAACTGGGCCAGCTACAGTGATGATTTCGAGGTCCGAAGAAGGGAATGTGCTAGACTAAGCCTGTACCAAATCAATACCTTTGAATATGCCCGAGTTCTCAACCAAATAGATGATGACGAGGATTGCTTACAGCACCATGCCTATAACTCCGTCAAGGATTGCTCGTCGGCCTTGATTAACTAGTCTCAGGATCCTATCACTAGTTTAGAGGTGATAATGGGGGAACCTAAGAGATTCATTGACACTTGGATACAACGGCGTATCGAAGAGCTAACTCGTGAAGGTGTGAAATTCACCTATGATCTGATGGGAGGCCTCGAGTCTCAATCCTCAAAGAGCGACGAGGAGGCACCTGCTGCAATTCAAGAAGAAGAAGAAAACAAAGAAAGTGAAGGAGAGTCTCAAAAGAAAAGAAAGAAGAAAAAGGCTATTAAAGAGCCAAAGGTATCCAAGAAGTCCCGAAGGAAGAAGACTTTGTCACCTGAGGCCCCCACCCATAAGAAATTGAAGATAAGGAGGCCATCTATTGGAGTCACCTCATAGGAAGACTCTACTATTGTAGGAGATGCAACTGACATAGAATGCCAACCAACTCCTCCTACGTTGCAAACAAAATCAACTTTCATCAAATCAATCAACCTAGAAAGGTCTAATCTCTGGCACCAATAAATCCAAATTATTGATTTAGAAGATTCGGCAAATCAGATTGAGGAAGGAGAAATCCCGCCTGCAAGATCGGAGGACAAAGAAGAGGATACAGACAGAGGTGGAGAACAGCAAGCCTTTAAGATACATCAGCAGCTACTGAGTGGAGTGGGGAAAGATCGACCAGAGAAAAAGAGCATGATACTAACGAGAACCGACCTTTGTCTATAGGTGGGCAAGAGAGGGTGAATATTGGATCAATTGCGGCTTCTAGAGAGCAGGGAAAATAAATTGTGGTTACTTTCAACCAGTCTGCACCTCTTGTATGGTTGCAGACCCGGATAGAAAAGAAAATAGAAGTGAGGCCACCCTTAAGTCTTGAGGAATTATTTTCTCGAGTAGGACAACCTCAAGTCAAGGAGAAGTCAAGAACCTACTCGAAGATAACCAGGGATGCTCAACAAAACCGAGTTGTGCATGTTGTCGTTCCAACATCAAACAAATCAACTGAGGATGTAACCCCTAATGATTATCACATTTTATCAGTAGAAATGGGAAGGGCAACCAAAGAACAAGAAGTTGAGGAATTTTGCGACTCTTTCGAGGTTATATTGAGGCAATTGAAGAAAGAGACGAAGGAAAAGGAAATGTATAAAGCCCGGGCAGAACAGGTTGAAAAGTACGTTGATCACTTGCTCAGACCATTGCAGCAAGCAGAAGAGTCGTATGTCCCTCCCGTGGCATTGGCACAAAAGACAACTGTTGAGTTTGAAAAGTAAGAACCACTGCTAGAGCAACACGGGTATGGTTCAAAGATATAATCGAGAAAGAAAACCAAGTGCTCAAGGAAATAATTTCCTTGCAGTGTGAGATGGACCAGGACTTGCAATCAATGAAGGCCATCAAAATAAGCCTGGAGGAATTAAAAAAAGTGGTTAATAATCCAATTCCTCTTGTGAATGCCTTGTTGTGGACTTTCCCGGAGATCCCCACGGGCAAGCAGATTATATAAAACACATGAATTCAACACCATCAAAGATTGGCATCGGGCCCTGAGATTGAAGAGTGACATACTAAACATCATTGATGGAGGATGGGAGACTTGTGAGGATGTCATGGCATTCATTGAAGATAGTTGCTCCTTGCTTCTAGAGAAGTTGATTGGTGATAAGAACCCTCAAATGGATATTGATAGTTTAAGAATCCTTTGGAAAAGCCAGCTGAAGAATGATGGGACCCCATATACCAAAGATGACATGGTGACTGCTAGCAAGTTGTGTGTTGTGATGCGCTCATACGAAGCCAACAAAGCTGATTGGAAGCAGCAATTGAAAAGGGTGGACAATCATTGCGTGGATACCAATTATCGAATGGACAACACACCCATTCCTTCCAAATAGGAAATAAGGTCTATCATGGTGAAGTTCCAAGAGAATGTTCGGGCAGAGCGGGCAACAAGCAGGGATATTTGGAAAGAGTACTTAGATAGTGAAAAAGATTTCTTTATGTAAACAAGAAATATCTATTTTGGGCTGAAATAAAAGATAAAACACAGTGCCCAAAGTTAGTTATTTCCTCAACAAGAAAAAGTACCTTTTCCTATCTTGAGCTCCGCGCAATTTGCTTTTTGAAGGGACTTAACGGTTGGTAGTTATAAAATTAGTTGGGATGTGAAATACATCCTTTACTAGGTATGGGGGAGCATGTTTTATGGATGACTCTGGACCATTTGCTGGATTAAATCTTGGCCATTCATCTAGTTTCTGAAAAATCTATAAAAGGGAGACTTCCCTCTCCATTTTTTGTAAGAAGATTATGAATTGTTGCTAAAACTCTGCCAAATTTAATACAGAACTGTTGAAGAATAGTTTGTGTATGAATTTCCTGCGAGCGCATGGTTCTCCTTCTTCCCATTATTTATTTCTATTTATGAATTTTTAGTATGTAATGGTTTCTTTGAGTTAGTATTTGATAGTGTTTTTCGTTCATACCATTGAGAGTTAACTGAGTGCTAATTTTTGTGTATGATTAGAGTGAACATACATAAATCTTAGTTCGATTGCTAAATGTTAAGTTGAAATGCTATTGTTAGCACTTTAAAAATCTGTGTTAACCCTTTGAAGATTGCACCAGCCTTTGCTTAGTTGTGTTAAAAACTGGCAAAGCAAGGCTTGGTTTTTGAAAGCTCCATCTATTAACTCAAAATCTGTTCTAGTTAGGATAAATTAATCCCTCTACCGTTCTCTTTTGCTATTTATTTCAAAATCCGTTACCAAATATCTAGGACAGCATCATGAATACTGAATATCTGATGAATGTAAGGCTTGTTAAGTCTTAAAGTTGCTTGTAGAGCCCATTTTAAAAGCTTATCCTCACAACAAGCATAAGTCCCCTTGTGTTTACCGGTGAAACACATCAACGCTGAGTTATCCATGGGCCAGTCAAGACCTGACAAAATGAGCCTTAAGGTTATCTCTCGTGATCAGTCCCGATAGCACTACGGATTTCCTTATCCAAGAGAGAATAGGATACACTCAACATTCTATTCTGTGTTCACCAAAAGCAGCAGTAGAGCAGTTTTTCACCATCAACAACTCCAATTTTCCTTTCTGGGTTGTTTGATAGTGCTGAGTATATTTCCAGCTGTCCGCCTTGTTTGGAGGTGGTCGTGGCTGCATAGAAATGAATTATGGAGAGTTTAAAGTGACAGTTTTGGACCTGCAACAGTGATGTTTCAGACCTGCTATCACTCAGATAAACATATCAGACCTGTAACTGCCATTTTCTTGCCTTTTTAGGGTGTTAGAATAATGCTCGGTGTGTTTGATGTCATCTAGCAACCTTGGGAGGTGCTCTAGGTGAGTTGAAAGGTGTTGGAAGGACATTTTAATTGCTGATTTGCCTTGCAACTTCAGGACAGCGGATCTGTAGCATCATTTTCTGTCATTGTTAGACCTGGAAGTTGCCATTTCACACCTTTTTGGAAGTGATAGGGAGTGCTGGGAGTGTGTGTTGTTGATTGGAATCTCGGAAAGGTGATCTATGTCAACTTTGAGGGTGTTTGAAGGCTTATTCACTGCTGTTTTGGACTGAAACTGCTGGATTGAAGACCTGCAACTGTTGACTTAGTCATATCAGAATGCTTTAGCATCATTCCAAGGTGTTCAGACTTGTACCAGCTCATCTCCAACCTCCTTTGAGGCATTTTTCTTGTGGGCATTTCCATATCTTGGTCATCATAGTACTGACAACCCTTTGGAGGATCATTTATATCAGAACTCATAATAGTAGCATATCTTTGTTTGGTATGTAACGTGGATGTTTCATTTGGACAAAAATTAAAAAAGAAGGGAGGGTAGTTATTACTCAACCTCCCAAAATGGCTTGCAAAACTCCCAATGTAGATGCTTGAACCTCTCATGTAACAAAAAACGAGAACCTTGACCACTAGAAATCAAAAGGAAACCATAGGTCCTTCCATTCCCATACCATGTCTGACTATCCCCCGTTCATCAATTTCAACATTACAGTTTACTGATGCAGATCAGTGTTCGCAGGGCCAGATCAATATCACTGGGGCAGATCAGACATTCAAGACATTTTGCTCTATGCTCAGGGCCAAACCTGCAAATATTAAAGGAAGGATGTGTTGCTAAATTGGGCACAAAATTGTCTTCTTCCCCAGGATGCATTGCATTACCCTGAGACTTCAACAACCCTATAGACATCTTCTCAATACATCAAATCGACAGAATGCCTTTCTCATGTGGACTTATGTCTTTATTGGATTCTTTGACTATCGGATAGGAACAAACCTCTCAGTCATAAACAAAATCCAATTTTCGGATAGCTCCCCTAACTGCAACCACTTGCAAATAATTACATTTATCACACTTATTTCAGAATTAATTAAAGTATTAAACACTAGTGCAATTTCTTTCATCTTCAATTATACAGCCATAAGGTGTACGCATGTATATGCTCGTGTCCTACATTAATAAACAACTGACTGTTTGCAGTTAGAATACAATCTATAGCACTTGCCTGAAAGAAATCTCCTTTTGCCAAGAGGAAGTAGTCTTTGAGTGCTTTCAAGTGACCATTTAGGTCAGCATGTACAACAACAAGCTACAAACAACCAGAAGAAGAAACCAAAATATTTAAAATCCCAATCAATATTTAAGGATAATCATTATCCAAACTGACTATTTGAAACTTTTCACATTTCTGTTTTGTCGAACCTGCCAAAGATGTGCAGCTGCAATAGTTCGAATAGAATCAACAGCATATTCAAATGAGCGCTTGTGGAATTCAGGCAAATCCTGCATATGCATCAGCGAATAAAAAGTTAAGCAAAAAAACATTGTTGCATGTACGAATTAAAACAAAATGGAAAATTCACATCTGACACTATGAAATGACCACAAAGGTGATATTTCACAAGCAAATATATTTTAAAAAGCAGTTCACAGAAGAGTGAAATTATCTCATAACTTTCACTATATGAACTGCTCACTCGAATCAAGCATATACTATTAATTTCTACATCCAGTATCATATTGAAATTTTGATATAACCCTCAATCCTTTTAACTGAATGGTGTCATCTTGTGACAAAATTTACCTTCAACTCTTGGAGCATTGCAGCAATTTTATCAGCTTCAGATTGTGGAAGAAGTTTGGTATCATTTAAAGGCTTCACTGCCAATAAAGAATCCTTTTGTAAAGGAAAACCTCCTGTTGTTGCAGACATTTTGTTTGAAGTTTTTGAGCCCTGTTGATGAGATCCCAAATCCTGGCTTCGAAATGATGGGCTTGGATTGCGCAGAACTCTAATTGCCTTTCCTACAAAAAGGATGGACTCCGCAACTTGCATTTGAATGTAATCAGGTTTCATCTCCTGAACAACATCAAACAAATACTAGTTGGAGATAGGTGAATGCTTAATACGGGTTGACAGCAGATGAATTAAAGTAGTACCCAATTAGTCAATGAAAAATGCTCAATAGCACAGTCAAAATCTTCCTAGAAATGAGATGTTGAAAACCTATAAATTACAGAAAGCACAATCAAATTTGAAAGAAATCCTTGTTAAAAGGGCATAAAACAAAATTCCATACAATAATTCATGTTATGGGCCAGAAATATAATATCTGCAAACTTTCTCAATACAAGGCAATTGCAAAAACATTGAGACAATTAAACCTCCACAAAAATCTAGTTTAAGTTAAAGTTGACAGAATCCCGCTGGACATTTTGACAGTTGTTATTCTAATTGAATACATAAGTAAACCAGGTAAAGGAAAAGGATCACAATCTCTCTGCTCTGTACTTATAGAGTTTTTGAATTATTGGCCAGAAAGAAGTTCAAAGCTAAATTCAGGCATCTAGCCATCTAATAATTGTGTTGGTCTTCAAAAGACTTTGATTCCATAAGAGTGGAAAGAATCAACATCAATGACTTTCCCTGGAGGGAGGAACCAATTGAAGTGACATGGTAAACATTTTACCATTGACGTAGTTTGAAACTTTGAACTTTGACATAATGCATAGACAATAGCATTCCAAGGAAAAGGACTCAAAATTCCTCTAGTTAGGCCACAACCCTCACCAGTCACCTTCCTTGGTAGCCAAAAGCAGTTTAAATAAGATTTGACTTTAAATAGAGGAAATGATTTGTATTTTTAATTCCACAAAGTTATGGGTTAAAATAAGTGGCACCATGTTGATTATACTAATTAAAATAAAATAGTAACTGCATAACGTAATCGTTTCAATTCTGATGTAACATAAAAAGATATGCCTCAATCGGAGCAGATGATCATACCAAGGAAACATGAAACCCTGTATGCCAATCTGCCAAATGTGCATCTTCGGTTGACTTATCAACAGCATCTGAATCCCCACCATGCTGTCTAAAGTTGAAAAAGAAAATGTACAATATTAAAAATAATATACCAAAAAAAGAAATACAACCCAAAATGTACCTAGAGAATATCAGAAAAGTAATTCAAGACCAAGTCAAGCATGCTTGTGGACATGGCAAATCCATGAGAAATTCCTAAAAGATCCCTCAAAAGCAAACGGACTAATATGCCTTGGTTCCTAAAACTTATATCAATACAAAGACTAGTCTAATAGAAATCATAATCATGCATATATGTTGATATAAGAACCATCAAATTTGCTAGCAAGTCACAAAAACCTTTACAAGACCGATCGTCATTGTTGAGTCCATCCTCATTTCAATTTATCACATTGCAAACTCATTCATGTGAAATTTAGCATAAACTCATATAAAAATTATGTCATCAATCTTGGAAGGAAAATGTTAAGTTGCCACTCAATGCATACAATTGGCAGATAAAACAACAGTGATGTAGACAAAAGCTAAGAAGATTCACAAAGGAAATCCCATCACAAATCTAGACAAGAAGAAAAAGAACAAATATAGAAAAATTAGATAAGAACAAAATAGTAATATTTGCAATTAAAACAAGAAGCAAATGTGGAATCTGATGACATATCATAACAAGAAGAAAATGTAATATCCCCATTTTTAGGTTCTCTTGCACTGCAATTGGCTCTAACCTTCTCAGTGAGTGTCAGCCTTGTAAAAGGGATTATTTCATGTTGCCAGTGAGCTCAAATAGTCTTGAGGACACTTATGCATCTTTCCGAGGTGAATTTTGCCTTCTAGTGTATTCTCCAAGATTCTTGGAGAGGACCTCTATTTACAGTAAGTCACCCGGTTGGCTTTGTTCCCAGAATTCATCATCAATATCACTCCTGTGCAGTCAGGTTTCGATTCCAATGCTTTTTGGCAGTTTCTACAAAATAGGTGTATTAATAGTTTTATTTTAATTATCTCACTAAGGTTGCTTATATTTTATTAAAATATTTTTAAAGCATCTTAGTTTATAACTCATTGGAACCAGAATAAAAAGCTTTAAATACGAGGGACCTTATATATCAAATTATCATTATTTTAATAAAAAGGTCTGTTGAAGCTAAAATGTTTTAATTAAAAAATGAATTTTAATTGCGCTTTCCAAAAAGTTTGGCGGGAAAAAGTATATAAGGCTTTTCAGGGGCTTTGCATTATGCAGATTATTACATTGTCTCTGGTGAAACCCTTGAGGTTTGGAGATTGATCTCCGTTCATCTCAGCCTTCTAGAGGCTGGAAACCCTCTCAGAGAAGATTGGCTACGGTGGTGAGAGATCTACCCTGGTTAATTCGTTGCAGCTCATTCAAAGTTACAAATCATGCATGGAAAGAAGATTGCAGATCTAATTGAAGGTTAAATCATGAAGTTTTGCAAGCAAACGATTTTATTTTAGGTGATCGTTCCTCTTGAGTTGACTGTTATTCTTGGTTTCAAGGATTTATTGATAGATTTAGTTATTTTTTAGTTGCTAGCTCTTCAGCAGCTAGAAGTTAAAAACTATGATGTCATAAGTGAATGTTTTCACTTCCTCTTGCTAGGCATATGAGTATATGAAATTTGGGCACTTGGGAGTTTTGTGTTAGACGGGGAGGAGATTTAGAAATTAGCACCAGTCCTTAGTCAATACGCAGGGCAGAGACAGTTAAACTGTGGAGCTAGCAAGGAGACAGGAGTGAATAAAGACAAACTAAGAGAAATCGTGACTCATTTGAAAGTAAAAGTGATGACATGGTGTTGACGTGTATTTTGTACACAATCATACACAGAATAAAATACCCAAAGGCATCTTATCCTCTCTTGAATAAAGTCGCTAACTGCTGAAGATATCGCAAGAAGGATCAGTTAGGATGACTCCAATGTTCTTTTTAGTAGGGTCTCTACGTGTGGATAAGCACCAGTGGTCGTTGTGATTGCTGTGTCATCAAGGGGCCTTACGTCGCCGAAGATTTTTCTAAACTAAACAAGCTTTTCAAAAATATCAAAAGGATAGGATTTGCAAGAGGTCTAATCTAGTCTAACCCTAAGATTGACTTAATGTGGACGAGACTTGGTGAGATTCTACCAACTTCAATATTGCCATAAATTAACAACTCAATTGAAATTGATGCGATCTTCTAAGGTAGCAAGTGATTTTTCAATACATCAAAGATCAAGGACATTACCACGAAGGTACATATCCAAGATACAACAACGATTGAAGGTTTAAGCAATTCAAGTATTCTCCAGTCGACCACGCAAGGCGTTCCTACAATCAGCAAGAAGCTAGTGGTTTGGAAAGCGAATCCTACCAAAGATCAAGTCCAACACTTTGTCCTTCGAATTAACACACTACTTTGATTGAGAATGATTCAAGAAAAATGAACAACCATGAAGATAACCAAGAGAATTGCAACAAAACACCATAACTTCAATATTTCGTTGATCTCAAAGCCATCATGTACAACAATTGTTTGAATTCCTTTCTCAAAGCTCAATCTTGCTACAAAAGTAAATTGCTTCTAAACTCTCTTATTTCTCCTTAATCTCTAATTTTTCTAGTTCTAGTTTCTCATTATGCAAAATGAAAAGAAATGAGGGTATATATAGCATCCTCAATTACAATGAACGGTCCAGATCGAAAGAAGATCAATGGCCAAGATTATGACACCTAAACCCTAATTAGGGTTTTATTACAAAAGTTCCCCTTTTATTGCACAACATTAAATGCATAGCCAATTATTAAATTTGGCACGAAAATCTAGGAGACATAAACCAATGACAATTAAGGTGCCATGTCATCTATAACAATCTCTCATCTAGAATCGTATTCCCTTTCCAATGCTCCTTTTTAGCATATGCAATGAATCTAGACACGATTCCTTCGATCTCAGCAATTGGAATCTCGGGAAGATTCTTCATTCTCTCTTCCAAGTGGATGACCTGATCAAATGCCTGGAGAAGAGCAGCGTCCCAACCAGGTTCAAGTTCCTTAGTCTTTTCAATTAGCAGCATGGTAGCAAACATCTGGTCCCATTGCTCATCTATAATAACATTCTCATCTTTGCAAAAGATGACCTTGACTCTATCTTCCAATTCTTGCAAATCCACATCTGTCTCAATCTCGATCCTCCTGCCAAGAATGGTACGTAGTACCTCAAATACTCTGTCCTGGATCGAGTGGATAACCTCCTCAACATGGCTACATCTAGTACTGATGTCCTCGAAGAGAACTTCCTTCATCTGGAGTAAGGTTGACCACTCTGTAAATCTTGCATTTCCTAATGAAATTTAAAGGCAATCTAGAATGCATCTTTCTTTTCACTTCAAGATCGTCTAAGAGATTCATCATAAAATCTTCTATCTGAAACTCATGCTTAAATTTCCTACCGACTGTCTCCTCTATATATCCATGTGGATCAAAGCTCTCTCTCAAGGCAAAGAATGAAAAAGAATACAAAGCTAACTCCTTCTCTGCATCATCCATGGCTAAAGCATTAGGACATACCTCAACTGAATTGCCTAAGATGATAGGTACAGGAACTCCATTTCCATGTCTGTGTCTGAATGCCTTCGCATAAGCTGCCAACTGTCTTGTTACCTCAAGTAACACTATTCTGTCTGTCGGATATCTCGGCAACATGTATGGAGGTGAAGGACATCCATGGACTCTGATATAAGTAAATTTCGGAAATTGGATAAACCAAGCACCGTACCTCTTTACTAGTTCCTGTGCATCCTGAGATAATCTATTGTGAATCCCGCCTTGCAACGTCCTGGTGATGTTCATCGTGAAGGTATCATTAACTAACTTGTAGTTACTTCCTGGTGGATGATGCAAGTGAACATAGGAATCACAAACTCTGACCTCGCCGGGTCCTCTTCCAATCACTCCTCTATGAGGTAGTCCTGCGTACTCAAAGCTCCTAATCAAGGCATATATGACATATGAACTCATGTGGAAGGACTTGGTAGCCTTGAGTCTCCTTAACTGTACGTCCAAGCAATGGCTAATCATCCTAGCCCAATGAATTGTTCCTTTTCCCTGAACTATTACCTGGATAAAGTAGAACATCCACTTCTCAAAATAGAAGGCTTGAGGAGCTCCTGTGACTCGGTTGAGCATTGTTATCAAATCTCTGTACTCCTCCTGGAAGTCGATCCTGTGTGGTGTGTTCGGGATCTTGCTCAGGCGAGGACGACTCTTAAGTAACCAGTTCTTGTTGATGATGCTTAGGCAAGCATCTGGATCATCTTCGTACATAGACCTGGCTCCTTCTATGCTCTTGTAGACCATATCTCTGTGCTCTGGAAGATGGAAAGCCTCACTTATAGCTTCCTCTGAAAGATAAGCTAAAGTGTTTCCCTTGGATACGATCGTTCTGGACTGTGGATCATAATGACGAGCACACTCAATCATCAACTCATGGCACTGAATTGCTGGAGGGAAGCCGGCCGCCTTAATGATGCCACTCTCAATTATCCTCCTGGCGACAGGTGATGGCTTGCCAATGTAAGGGACCTCTCGAAACTTCTTCATGCTGAAGTTGCCCAAGTTGGTATCTCCAATGTTGCTCCACTTAGACACGATCTTGGTCTCCAGTTCCTCGTTCTTTTGATCTTCCTTCATGAGAGCAGGACGACTGGTGGATGCTCCCGCCTTCGGGGTCGCCATTGTAATACCTACACAACATTTCATAATAAGAACTAGATTTTGCAATGCATAACATAGATTAGACCAAAGATTAATTTTAGGAAACTTCATGATAAGTCCTTGAGTTATCATTTCCTAAACAACGATTGAGCTATTGAAATTCAAAATTTCAAAATTCAAAATTTAAGGTAATGACAATCAAAATTCAAAATTAAAACAAAGGATTACATCGCCATACCTTACTTGAGATCTAACTCTAAAATGCAAAATAAAGAGATTCGCCTAGGCCAAAATCGATGTTTGGAAGATTCCAACGTGATCCTTTTCAAACGAACGTCCACCTTAGCAATTCGCCACCTTTGGGGTCTTTGACATGATCTTAGCAGGTTCGCTCAACTCCAATCAAACTCGCACTCCCCTTGGATGAAGCTCGCGCCTTCCTTTGAATGGAAATTCGCACCTTGCAATTGATGAAATTCGCTCCACTTGAACACAATTCGCACTTCTCCTTTACTCTCCAAAATCGCATATGAATGAAGGTTTAAATGATGATTTGAAAATGAAATTTTCACCTTCCTTTATAGGCGCTTACCCCCTCCATTACCTCTAGGCCGACTTTTTAAAAAAAACAAATTTTAATTAAAAAAAACAAGGGCCGACTTTGTAAAAAATAAAAGAATTTAAATCCAAGCGCTCCAATTTGATTTTATTTAAAATAATAATTAATTAATTAAATGCCTTCGTTTTTTAATTAATTCGATTTTTTAAATAGGCAAAATTAATTAATAAATGCTCATGCGCAAATTTTAAATGCTATTAATTAAATATTCAAATTTTATCGATTTTTTAGCATTTAATAAAATTTAAGAATTGTGTTAGCGCCAAAATTTGGGAGAGGTAAGCGTACAAACCACATCGCTCTGGTCCCTGGGAGAGGGACAGGAGCGAATTATCATCTTAGTCTTGATTCTTTTGCCTTTTACGTTCAAAACCATCATCTCCACGTTGAAACTGGCATGTTTGCTAGGAATCTCGAGCTTGATTGACTTGATTTCGTAGACGAATGCCCCTTGTGACCATTATCGCCCTGGTCCCTGACTGAGGGACAAGAGCGAACTTCCATTTTTAGCTCAAATTTGTGATCTTTGACGTTCACTTCTTGTTTGTCGCCTTCCAAATGACGTTTTCAACCTTATGCATCTTTGTTTTGATGTGATCTTTGGAAGAAAATGAGTGATGTAGTTAATATCGCCCTGGTCCCTGGCTGAGGGACAGGAGCGATCTTGTCTCCTTGCTCTAGTTGATCACCTTTTAACGTTTAACTCCCTCGCATATCATCTTCCCAAGACACCTTAGACTTTGTGCAACCTTGTACGTCCTTGACTTAACGTGATTTTTGAAAGAACTGGCTAGTATAATGAATATCGCCCTGGTCCTTGCCTGAAGGACAAGAGCGATTCTTGGTATCCTGGGCTCATCTTTGTTTCTATCAACTTGCAATCGCCTTCACAATGTAAAACGGTATCCTTTGATCCTTCTTAAACGCTTGAAACATGATCAACATCCAAAACTTAAGCATGTTTAGAAATTTCGCTCTGGTCCCTGAGAGAGGGACAGGAGCGAATTTGGGTATATAGTATAAATCTTTCATCATATTAACTTGCAATTGTCTTCAAGGTTCAAAATGATGCTCTTTACTCCCTTTCGAACACTTAAAATGTGAGTGGCAACTTAAATTTGGACACATTTGAATATTTCGCTCTGGTCCCTGACTGAGGGACAGGAGCGAACTTGAGCATATAGTGCAATTCCTTCATCTTTGGCGGTCCTTGCAACTTCATTCTTCGTCGAGACACCTCAAAACGTCATCGCCACCTTACACCTTGACTTGGAGTGACTTGAATTTGGGTGGAAGGCAAGATAACTAACATTTCGCCCTGGTCCCTGGCTGAGGGATAGGAGCGAATTTTCATTTTCAAGCTCAATCACACTTTGCTAACTTCCAAAATTATCTTCAATGGACTCGTTGTGCCCCCTTTCATTTATCTTTGGCCTGGAGTTCGTTCTAACTTGGCAAGAAATTGATCTAAGGAAGAAATCGCTCTGGTCCCTGGCTGAGGGACAGGAGCGCCTAGGCAAATATGAGCCTCCTTTTGGTGTCTTGCAATCTTCAATTTGTCTTCAACAGGTTCGTTACACCTTCCTTGCTTGCTTCAAACTCAAAACTTACTTAATCTTCGCTCGAATTTTGCCCTATGAGGAAAATCGCTCTGGTCCCTGGGAGAGGGACAGGAGCTATCATCAAATTTCGCCCTGGTCCCTGACTGAGGGACAGGAGCGAATTAGTTTCTAGGCCAAGTTTTCCTCATGTTAGTGTTTTCAAATTATATTCAACTGATAAAATGCACTTCCTTGGTTCTCCTCAAATCGCGAAATTGTTGAAATCTTGCAAGGACAAGGCAATGCTGGATTTTAAGCTCCGGTCCCTCACTGAGGGACAGGAGCGATCTTTGCTCCTGGCACATTTCCATGCTTGTGAAATTCTTCAAATTATATTCAACGGAAAGAACATGCCTCCCTTTATCACTTCCAATCCGAAAATTGTCTTGATCCTGCAGAGACAGTAAAATTTTGAGAAACAAGCTCCGGTCCTTCACTGAGGGACAGGAGCGATTTTGCTTCCACAGGCCAAAATATCATGATTTCAAGGGTTTAGTTACTTCACAAGGCAACAACAAGACCTTTCCAATGCCCAGAATCAATCATCAAAATTCCAAAATTTAGCCAAAATCATTCAATCAGACAAAATCAAAAATCCCATCATTAACACTTAGACAAATTTAGACTTGCACTCAAAATTCCGACTGAAATTAGGCAAATTTACTGGACCTCTGGCGAATTCACTTCATTTCAAAACTGCATCCTACGGGAGGAAGCTCAAAAACTCTCAAGACGGACTGGACTCTGGCCTGAAAACGTCAAAACGGGAACCCTAAGGCTTGACCCTAATCCAGACAACTGACACACTAAACCAAAACCCTAAAAAAACGAAGAGAAAGGCGAGCAAAACGAGCAAAAAGAGGGGGTCCCCATTTTAATGGGGCGATGTGTGAAATGGTCACAACACATGGCAGCCTAGAGCAGCAGAATACTTCTAAAAAGAAGCAAAAGAGAATTGTGGAGAAGTGAATTAAGCTGGCCATGGTAATCAATTCCCAACTTGGCCAATGACATTGGTATTTTGAATTCATGGTTCTTTGCTTGCTAGCTTGAGATATCTATAATGGAAATTGAAACATTGGTAAACGAGGTTCTTATGGACACCTACATATTAGTTGGACGTAAGTGAGAAGAATCTGATCGGAGGGAGTAAGAGAAGCTCGTAGTAGATTGGTTGGGCAAAGCAATGTAATGAATTGACACTGAAGTTAATCATTCTCATATGGCGTCAGAGGGCTTCTTGCGTGGTGCAACTATTCCCTTTCCTTGGCATGTTTTTTGTGTGCTGGGCATACAAGGGTGACTGATGGTTTGGCATATTGACAGGATCAAATCCACCTTGCTGGACACATATTCCCTTCCTGGCAAGATGTGAGGGCTGAATGAATATTTGAAATATACTCTATCTTCCATTGCAGAGTCGGATTGTGTGAAGGTTGAACGTTGAAGATTGGGTACTGCTAATAAAGCATAGAACTGAGTAAAGGTAGGGTCGACATGTTGTGCCATTCTCTGAAGTTGGTATTAATCATTGCAGCATAGAAGGGACAAGTGTGGATGTCCAAGTTTGTTGAATGCTCCCAGCTGTCACAGAAAATTTTCTGGCATTTGAATTTGATGGTTGTGCAAAAGATTGCAATGTTTCTGTAGTGTATCGGCTGGCTTTAGTGACTGAGTATTTGTTGCTGACTGAAATCACTTAAGGCTGTGGCATAAGGTAAATGCTGTTGTAATCCCTATATCTTGTTAATTAATGAAAGATATCTGCTTGAAGACTGTAATTTCTGTTATGAAGTTCAGAGTTATGCATATGTATCAAATGCATTTGTAGAATCATATGTCTGTCTTAACTTTCTGTTGTTAAGATACTGGACATGATGTTCAATTTACATTCAATATGCAAGTTATAATTCTATTATCTAATTTTGTATTATTAATTTCTTATTGTATATATCTAACTATCTTCTTGCTTGTAGCAGATGAGAGGAGCATTTTATATTTTCTATTTCCTATCTCAAGAATGCCACTTACTATAAGCATATGACAAAGGAGGCACGGTCAAGCAATGCCTTGATCGGTCATGACCGATCAAGACATTACTTGATCGTGCCTTTTTGTTTATACTAACAAAAGCATGTTACGGTAAATGCCAATCGGTGTTTATAACCGAAGTTCATCGGTGTATTAACCCAACGCTAACAACCAATAGTATATCGGTGGCTCTCAATGCTAACAGCCGATAGTTATCGGTGTGTTAGCCTTGACAACCGATAACTATCGGTGTAGACTAACACACCGATAACTATCGGTGACTAATACATTGCCACCCACTATGCATTCCGATATACCTTATATGCAACCCGATATATATTATATGCACCCCGATATAATATTATATGTAACCCGATATAATGAATATTCAATTCGGTATATATTTATCGGTGTCATCATTATTTATGTTTAATTGATATTCATCTAAATACAGGTTTCATTAGTAGATGAACATGAGGAAGATACATAGTGTGATTATCAATAGATTGCCCATATGCAAATATAGAATGGCTATCAAGGATGAATTAATTACTTGATGGTTATCTCATAGTTATCGATATGATAAATGATTGAATGAGAGACTTCATTTATCTCTCATTCAATCATTTATCTTACCGAAGCTATTATGCATTAACACACTTTTCGAAAAGCTCTCAAAATCCTCTTTCCATTGAATCTAGATTCATAATTTTGAATATCTGTGTGAGACACACAACCCAAAAATTCTTCCCTCTTTGTCCTAAAAGGAGCTTTGATACCAAATGTTAAGGACCTCAAATACAACTCCATAGAATAGCCACTTCAATGAGGCAATTCTCTTATGCCACTTCTAGGGGGAAAAGTTTCTATATAGCATAAACTCCAATTACCATATTCAAGATTCATCGTTTACACTTGGGAAGCCCTTATAATATATAGAATTTTGCTACAGACAGCTATTGACATCCTATGCATGTGGGATAAATACTTTCATTATAATTAATTATTGAGATGAATTACAAAGTATATACACCCACACCTTTACTTATTTACTAATTACTACCAAATGTAACATAATATCATATTCCTAGGTACATCATAGAGTCCATTGAGTTTGGAAACTAGCAAGGTGTTTTTTATCTTCCACATTGCAACCAAAAACATGCATGGGATGCATTCTTCAATAAAAATGCTGGGGTTTTAGGAAGCAAGAATTGAGTGCCAAGGTAGAGAGGGATTGGTTGGAAGATTATTATTCTGCTTTTAGCATCATGGCTGAGAGACGATATATTCTCAACATAAAATCAACTCAAAAACAGTTAACCCTACTGAGTGGCAATACCTAATCTACATATTAATCAAGTAATCAAAAATTCACCAACCAATTGATTTGCACTCTACTTAATTAAATATAATTAAGCATACATTTCACAATCACTTCCCATTAATATCAATTCATTATAACAAGTTTTTTTTAGCATTTCCCATGACATATTTTCAATTTTTATGAAGGCATGCCAATCTATTGTCGATTCTTGTAATGTGGTAGTGAAGAATAATGACATTTTTCTTAAATTTGCATATCACCCAATTGTCTTTCAAAATAATGTCGTATGTCCCAAATAATTCTTATTTTTTTATGAAAGTTTTAAAAATCCTGCATTCATATGGTAGTTTACATTTTCGAACACAAACCTTCCTTTCCTAGTGTCTCATTCTCAAATGGACTTGACCAACAAGACCTTTCCCTCCAACCTCAGCATCCATGTTCTCCTTATCCTCTTCCTAGCTTGGTGCCTTGACTTATATTTGTTATTTGATAATTATTAATTCTTTAATCTTTGACTTATTTCTTCTATTCCTCCTTACTACAACTCTTCAAACCATAAATTCACAACTCTTATTTTCCTTTTCCTTATTCTAAATTATCTAAGTGCCTACTTTGGATTCCTTGCCCTTTTCTACTTCCTACTGATTGTGTAACCCTATTGTTCTAGTTTCAATGAGACATCATATTCCACCACGATTATTGCCAATCAAGCCACACCAAAATTAAATCTTGGCATGTTACACACAAGATCGACTTTCTAATTGTAAACACCTAAAATGCATTCTCGCATTTCCACTTGATCACACCTAAAATACATTCCCACAATTTTGTTGTCCTCACATCAAATCCACCTTACTTATTGGCTTCTAACATTAATTTTGATCATTAGTGATATATGATTTCCACAGTCCATAGAATTTCTTGTAGTAGATTTCGGGATAAGATCATGTGCGAGATCTAAAAACTCGCACACAATCTTATCCAGAAATCTACTACAAGAAATTTTGATCATTATCCTCACATTGATTAAATAAGTCCCTACTATTTAGTTAACCAATCTAACCTTTCTTCCAGCATTGAATAAATTAACTTTATTTAATTAATTTAACCAATTTGACATTTCTTCAAAAGTTCAACCTTAATTGAATAAATCACATTTTTTTAATCAAATCAATCATTTTCCAATAAATATAATAAATACAATTCCTCTAAACCCCCCCTCATCATTGGTTGAATAAACAAATCAAGTTTAGTCAACACATTAATCATTTACACATTCTTCCACTTTGTTTAAAATAAACATACAATTTTGCACATGGCTCCACAAAGAACCTTTGTCAATTCTCATCCTCCATCAAAATTGAAAAAATCTACACCTTTCAACTTTTCCCAATCTTTCCCCTAATCATGTGCACCAATCACATAATGCTACTTGTTGGTCTTTCATTCTCCATTGCATGTGGATCAACCATATCCCTCAATTGCACAGGATCTAAACTCACCCATCCATCACTCCAATTCGAATTCTATAAATTCACCCTTACACAAGCTATTTTATAGATGAGGAAATGGATAAAAAGAAAGGTTATAATGCTGGATTGAACAACCAACATTGATCTTCAACAATCAACCAATCACCTTGAGCACAACACTTGGTCAACAAGGTTTGTTTGGTAGGAAGCTTGTTCTCTCTTACCACTTGTTTTTGTTCCTTTGCTCTATCCAAGGTTTAGCTAGGTATGGAATAGGATTCTTGTTTTTATGCATTGTTTTCCTTTATATTTTAGTTAACATTCTGACACACTCAATCAGACCACATTCCAATCTAATTTTTATCTTTGTTTAGTGTTTTTTAAGAGTTTTTATATATTTTCTCATGGAATTATCATTTTCCCCAATTTGGCATAGGCACATTATGTAACTGCATATCATCTCTATAGTTTGGCGCATACACTCTGAGTCAGCCCACCTACAATCCAACCAGCATTAAACCCTAAACCCCAACTTGTGGCACGACTGCATGAC
Organism: Cryptomeria japonica; assembly: GCF_030272615.1. Lineage (NCBI taxonomy): Eukaryota > Viridiplantae > Streptophyta > Pinopsida > Cupressales > Cupressaceae > Cryptomeria > Cryptomeria japonica. The sequence goes on from NC_081414.1 coordinate 502,664,656, forward strand.
CTCCATGGCACATGCGCCCCTAATTAGTGCATGTGCACTCCAGGTTCACTGAACAAATTTCAACATAGGCACACTACCTTATAGCAAAGCTGCAAACACAATGGAACAAGAACACTGATTAGGGCCATAAGCACACTAATGAGTGTTGTATGTGCCTTTTTGTTCTTGCATTTATTTTCACCCTGTTTGCATTAACCTTTGCATTAACCTATAGTATTTCTACATTTTGTTTAGCATATGTGCATTATGTTTTAATGTATTTATAATCTATTTATCATTTTTGCATTTTGTTTAGCATTTTTGCATTCTAGAATCCTAAGTTTTAACGTTTCAATGCAAATGCTCAATGTAACAGAATATGCACAATTTCAAAGGCATATACACTCTATGTAACAACACACCTGCTCCAAATTCATAATTTTCTTAGGTTTTTGGGCTTTTGTTGCTAACACTCATCATAGCAGAGATCCCTTTGGTCTTTTTGTGATATTTGCTAATCTCTTGTTGCAAGTTCATTTGTTGAATACCATTCCTAGCAGAAAACTACTAACATTTGATGTAAGTTCATTTAAGCAAGACATAACTTTAAAAGTTTTCATTTGCTTTGTCTAAAGGAAAGTAACTTTTTTGTTCGATTTGGTTTGTCCAAGAGGTGTGGATGTTCTTCCCTCACACCACACGGTGAAATTGGGAATCAAAAGCATCCCTTGTACACATTTGTCTCGACACCTCACATATTCATTCCTAAGGTTAAAGAACTGATTTATCATATTTGTTTGATTTAAGGGTGTGTATGGTCTTCCCTCGCACCACAAGTTTTTCATGTCTCCTTCTCTACTGTAAAATTTATTTGAATCCTTAGCCTATTTCCTCAGTTTAGTCCCATAGGCTAATGGAGTGCTTAAAAGGGGAATAATTAAATAATTAAATTTAATTTACCCAAAAGTAAATTGAAGTTATATTTTAAAATGGCGACTTATATTTGATTATTTAAAATGGTTGTTATGAGTGAGTTTAAAACGTATTGCTAGACCCAAGGTCCTACTAAAAGTGAGACTTTTAAAAGACATATTTTATAACTTTATATGTGCGCACGCAGGGGTGGAATAGAAAATTATATTATAATCCCTCAAAAAAGTTATATTCAGAGGATTAGTTTAAAAAAAAATTATTACTTATTTATCAATTTCTTCTTCTAGAGAATGAACGAGTTCTTATTCATTTTCCTAATGATGAACACCCCTTGGAGAGCTTGTTTTGGGAACGAAAACCCTCCCAGCCATTTGAATGGTTTCATCCAAAGATCACCATAGAGCTGAATGCTTGCAAATTCAAAATTCTTCTAGTTTCAGAATCTTCTTGTGTGGAATTTTCAATATATATTTCAGTTGGTGTGGAATTTATTGTTGATGTATGAGATGAATTTATGTTAATGATTTTAAGTATGTGTGGAGGAATGAGTTTTCAATGATCAAGATTTAAAAATATTAAAGGTTTGCAGTGGCTAGTTGTTCAGCTGTACCACATTTTTTATTGCTTCTGCTGAGAATATTTATTTTCCTTGCTACCCTATTGCATCCTTTGGTGATTAATTTAAGAGGTCACAACCTCTCTATCCTTGGTCACTCTACATTATATCTTCAAATTTTATTGCTCATGGATAAAGGTGCAATTCCTTTTAGGAAAGCACCTTGATATTATATTAACGTTTTATTGCTGATGTTTGGTAGAAATAAGCAGACTGCAGCATTCTTTAGCTGATGGATATTATTTGAGCAGCCTTCAGCACCTTTTCCTCGGCAGTCATACCATTCAACGTGGCTGAAACTTTGGATAATATCATTCTGACAACACATTTCAACTGATATGATATTCTTCCAATAACACTGCAAATTAATATTGTTAATATTCATTTTTTTGGAAGTTCATATTTGCTGGTTCAAATATATTGAAGAAGATTGCTGCTGTTATGTTAAAAGATTTTGTATCGTAATTTTAGCTACAACCAAAAGAATTTCTGTTGCTAAATTTTTCTACAACTGATAGCATCATCCAAGTAATTTACAAGATTGTTGGACAATTATTTGACATAATTCATGGATTTGGTTAGTGAAGAGTGTTAATTGCTTATCATTCAAAATTGTAATAAACTAAACAATTTAATAACAGTTAGAAATAGCATTGATATTGTAAGATCTTGGACTGTTTACCACCGAATCCATTTTTTTTACATATCATTATCCACCATTTTACTGTTGAATGAGAATTGGATGATATAGTCTGTCATTTTGGCATTGATGTAATTCTACTTGTTATTTGTCAATTTGGCATTAATCAAATCTGAATCCCATTATCTATCATTCTGGCATAATCAATCATATTTTATGCTCTGCTAGTATGACACTATTTGTAATCTAGATGGCTTGCCACCAGTTAGTTGTGATTATTTTCTTGTCCAAATACCGATTTCCATATGCTCTCACCTTGCCCACATCAAAATCTTGGTGATCAAAAAACCCTTAGGTTTGTGTTGATTGACTTAAAAAAAAATTAGTGAATTTGAGCTAACAATTCTACAAAGGAAAATACAAATGTGGTCCTGGGAAGCAAAAGAATCCCTTTAATCACTTTTTTCCCTCATAGGCTAATCCCATGTATGCTCTTTCCATGCACTGCAAGCCAATTTTGGATATCAAAAAGAGTTAGTCCTTTTGCTTTAGTTTTTTTTAAATCCCAAAATTCAAAATTTGTTTAGGCTCCAAAATCCAATCTTCAAAACCAAGGACCTCTAAAACAAATCCATGAATCTAAGCCCAAAGTCAATGGTCCACAATTCCAGAAGTTTGGAATCGACTTTGACCCTGAAATCTAACAATCCCAAATTACCACAATCCAAATATACAAGCAAAAACATAACGAGCCAGAACACAATTCATTTGAATCCCAAAATCTAGCAATATGCATACTCGATTCAAAATCCAGAGTCCTACCATCCAAGAGCATAAACAGTAAAGATCCCTAAACCAATGAGCCCTAGAATTCAAACATCCAAAAGCTACCATCACATCCAACAAAAGAGCTAATTTTAGGAAATAACATGGTGGTTGAACTTGTTGGTCCTAATTCACATTAGCCCCATGACATTTACACATACATCCATAATCCCATCCATCAATCCACCCCTTTACCCATGCCAATCCAGCATCCCAAATACCTCCTTCACTACATCCCTTTTATCCAACCCTTCATAGAATCACCACACATCCTTCATCCAACCTACTTCCCACTCCGATTTTCTTGGCAACATCTTGGGAGAAGCCAACTTAGCAATCACCAAAGCTCACAACAAAATCTGTCAAGCACAACACTAGCAGCATGAATGACATGAAGCAGTAATTGAAAATGGAACGTACCATAGAAACAAATGCTTGAATCCAACTTGTAAAAAATCAAAAATCAAAAATTTTAAGAGAAAAAGGCACCCAATAATGAAAACCATTCCTATGGCGCCTTGGGCAATTACCATGATAAAACCCATTTGAGGACATCATGTGTTAGTGTACAGCCTATGTGTACCCTATACTTAGGAGCATGCTTCTTCCACCCACTTATCTCCTCCGTCTTTCACAACCATTAGCCAATCATCCATCATATCCACATTTCCATGCCACCATACCTATCCGCATTCCCACTTTTGACTTTAATAAGGAAGTAGACAAGATCTTGAAACATGTATTTATCAATCCTTTGATATGTCCAAGCATCACATCATATATAAATGGTATATCTAGAGTAGGGGCATATCATTCCAATGCGAAAGTGTTCTTGGAAATCACATCCTATATCCACTCCCATTGCCCATTGCCATCCATACTGCCACCCTTCCATCCATCCAAAACCTTCACCCTTGGTGCTAGAGTGGATTATTTTCTAAAACAATTCAAACATCAACCAATCATAAACAAAATGTGCCCTAAAACCAATCCATAGCCTTAAAATCTAGATGCTCAAACCTTCAAGATTGTGATCCCCTACCTAGCATCCACATCCAATCCAAGCAACCCAGCACATATCCACCAACATCCATAAGTTTTGTCCTTCGTAGAGCTTAACTCCAAACCTTGTTTAGTCTTAAATCATTACATTTGAGTTAGATCATTTCCAATCATTACATTTTTCTTGGGATTTATTGCTCCCAATCCTTGCATTGTTCTTGATATATATCTTTCACACATCAACAATGCTATCATCACCATCAAATCAATGAATCATTGACTTTCAACTTGACTAGGGGCTAAATCTTATTTGATTTTCCTTTCCATCCTCTATGCATGCCTTCTTGCGTGCAGTTCTTTTGTGGATTGCATTTCTGAGATGCTCCTTGGAGAGCTTCATGACCACTGTCATAGTGGTGTATCAAGTCACAGGCCTACTTAGATATCAATGCACAAGATACATCATCACTGCAGTTCTTATACTTTGGTGCATAAATCAAGTGTTATAACAAATCTAGGATGCTCACTACATTTCAACATGTCCCTGCATCCAATTTCAAACACCCTCATTAAAATCCATCATCATTATCATTCTTTCTATCATTACTCTTATCCTCATACACACCCATCATATCCCTCTACATGACTTTCTATACATCTCATGTCCTTTACTAACAACATTTCTTCATTTCCTTACCTCCTAACCTTCACGCATCTAATCATTCCCCCTTCCTTCTATCTCTTCAAACCCATCCCATCAAACCTAATTCTCCTTTCAAGAGGCCTCTGAGTCCTCCAATCCTCATCCCATCAAACTTGGTTCTCCTCTTGAGAGGCCATTGAATCCTATCAACCCACCTACTCTCTTGGGGAATCTTTAACCCATTCTCAAACATGATTTATTTCAAAAGGACAAGGCGAATTCTACCACTAGTTCTATCTCACTAAGTGACTATACTTATCTTCTTTAAGATAGCATTGCTCTTTAGTAACAATTTCATCTCAAAGAGGGGCAATGTACACACTTGAAATCCATTCATGCAATGCATTTCCACCATCATCACACGAGATCCACCTTGCTTTTCCACTTCTAACATTAATTAATCTATTTGATCATTCCTCTAATGTTGATTAAATAACTCTCAACAATTTAATTAAGGAATCTAACCTTCTACTTAAATAAATTGAATAAATTACCTTATTTATTCAACTAATTTAACCAATTCAGCCTTTTGTTAGTGGCATTCCTTGCAACCCACAGGTGAATTAACCATACACAAAGCATGCAACATCAATGATTACAAATGATCTTTAAATTCTCTTGAGACTGAAATTTGCAAACCCTGAATACAAACTCTTATGCAGTGCACTTTGAAATGCTATATATATAAAAAAAAAATCTCTTGCTAAATTGCTTGAGCAGAACTAATGTTATATTTTTTTCTTCTTTTGTTGCTTCTCCAATAAGGATCCTATTTGGTCTTTTACAATTAGTTCCGCAGAGGTGGTAAAATAAAAGTACATCTAACAATACATAAAAATTTCTTATCATAAGAGAATCAACAAAAATTTACCAGCTGAAAAAAAATATTCATGTTGATTATGAATAATGATTTGGTCTTACTACAATTACGTTTGCACAGATTGTCAAACATAAATGCATCTGATGATAATAGAAACAAAAATTTACCTGCTAACAAAAAATTCATGTTGAATATGAATGATAATTTGTGTTGCCGGGAATAATCATTATGTTATGTTGTTATATTATGTTTATGTTGTCGTCGGTAATAATGAGTTACAGCGGTCAGTTAGTTAGCCGACGGGTAGGTAGTTGGAGTCGCGACGGTTGTGTCGCACCCCTTCAAGTATTATATATTGTGTACCTTTTCTTCGAAGTAGGATCATGTTACTCGTGTCAGATGTAATGTTATAAGCACTTATTGTACATGGACTGTGGAATTAATACAGAGGCTGGTTATTTAATATATTTCCATTATGTTCTGTGCATTTACTTTCTGCATTTAACCGTTTACCCGAGAGGGCAAACATTTGGCGTCGTTGCCTAGACGAACTCGGGAACGGAAGACACGGATGGCGCACGGACACGATGGGCCTACCCGTCGGTGAGATTAACCCAGAGGCCGATGACGCGCAAGGACACGATGGGCCTACCCGTCGGTGAGATTAACCCAGAGGCCGATGACGCGCAAAGGGAACAATCATCGTGGGACACAGAGCGTGATGGCAAGAGGCGAAGGGGAAATTGAACCCTGGAATAATCCCGACACACTGTTGATATAAATCGTGGCCGAAAGGCAAAATAAAAATAAAAATAATAAAAAGTTTTTTTGTGAACATGGCGTGTGTTTGCTGTGTATGGAAGTGACTTACGCCCAATAGACTAAATAAGGACAAAAATAAAAAGATACGTTGAATCTCAGACAGCAGATAGAACGAAGGCGTAGGCTAAGGCAGCTTGCCGAGGGACAAGGCAGCTTGCCGAGGGACAACCGGCCGAGGGGTTGCCCGAAGGGAACCCAGGAGGTGTCACGGAGGTTGCGGAGGCAGAGATAGACGGAGAGAATTACACTGTCGTAGGGTTGCCCAAAGGGAACGGAGAAGGAGTCACGGAGGGTGCCGAAGGAGAACTCTACAGTTCGCCAGAATACCACCGTAGGGTAAGAAGTCGGGAAGAGTTGGTGGAACAAACAAGGTGAAGTCTAAACCTGATCGACGCTACCAAAGACTTGCTAAAGAATTTGTCCATTTCGGAGGACAACCGCAGGGAGACAGCAGAAGGTGACGGTACGACCGAAGGTGCCGAGGGAGCACAAGGGTACCGTACGAGAGGCAATTTGTTTGGTTCGGTGTCAGCAACTTTTTCCGGAGGACCCACGAGTGGAGGTTCAGTTGCAGGAGGCGGAGGATCGCTAGGTACAAGCACACAAGGAATTAGAGGAGCAAGACCCAGTGGTGGGATGGCGAGTAAACAGAAATTGCCAAAGTTCACAGGGGAGGGCAAGGAAGATCCCTTACGGCACTGCCGTACATGTGAAACCATTTGGTCCGCCAACAGAGTGACGAACCAGGATGATTGGGTACAGCAGTTCCCAGCCACGTTACGTGGAGTTGCCATAGATTGGTACTCCGATGTACATAAGCAAAAAGTGGCCACGTGGGCCAACCTATAGAAGGAATTCACGGAAGAGTTTCGGTTGCTCCGTGATGACAACGAAATTGTAACAGAGATATACAGTACCAAACAAGGTACCAAGGAGACAGTACGGGCATACAGCAGGAGACTGAAGGAATTGTTGGGTAAAATGGAAAGCCAACCGGTTGAGGGCTTGAAAAAACGATGGTTCATTGAAGGATTGAAATCCTCCCTACGGAAAAAAATGAAAATTGTACCCCCGACGTCATATGACGACGCTTATAATAGGGCGATGGACCTAGAGAGCGAATACAAAACATCAAGGAAGAACAAAAGTAATAAATATTCATCTGACGATGATGAAGATTCTGACGGGGAAAGCAGTACGGTGGCGAATCGAGTAAAAAGGTGCATGCTCTCCAAAAGGACATGGAACGAATGCTGAAAGAATTCAAAGCCATGAAAGGGAGTACAAGTAAGACGGAAGAAAATGACGTGTGGTGTACCGACTGTAGGAGTGACAGACACACCAAGGGGTCCTGTCCCAAGAAGGCTTTCTGCGACATTTGTCAGATTATGGGACATTTGACAAAGGAATGTCCCTACAATATGAAAACCAGGAGCCAACAAGTTCTCTTCACGCAAGAGCAGCCGGCCATCGGAACTTCGCAAACCAACACAATGGCATCATCTGGAGGTTACCGGGACAACAGACGTGGTGGCGGAAGGAATAGCAACAATAACAATAACGGAAGCCGTATCCAGTATGACGCCAAGGGCCGGCCAATTATCCAATGTAGAGCCTGTAATCAGTGGGGGCACTTCGCCTGTGATTGCACGTAGGAAGCCACCCCTCAGCACCTCTGCCGATGGTGTGGGCCAGGCGACCATGAGGACGCAAATTGCCCGCAGGCAGGGGTTAATCTCCTCAACATTGAGAAGGCTGAGAAGACTGGTGAGAAAGAAGTACTGGCGATCACCCGCGCCCAAACTAAAAAGGCCACTTATCCCGACCCCCGTACAGAGAAGGAGAGATTACGGGAGGCAAAGGCCAATATTGAACGTGAGATGACGGCCGAACGACAAGACAACGATGTGGCGAGTACATCATCCCGTACGGAAGCGGAAAATAACATCATTGGGCAAGTACTGCAGATGGAAGTACCTATAAGGGTAAAGGACCTTCTAGAAACAATGCCACAGTTAAGAATCGCCATTTTTAATTCCATACAAACCACTGCGCAGGCACCTTTGCGTGCCACACAGGCGGAAGTTTCGGTCATCCCCTCGGCTGACCCAATGTTGTTGGCCTTAAATAGTGGTCGGCATCCTGCTGTAGTAGAGATGGGAATTCTCGAGGCTATCCTCAAAGACACCATCGTGGACGGAGGTTCGGGGGTGAATGTATTGCCAGAGGATACATGGAAGAAGCTGGGGAAGCCAACACTATGGCCACCCACGTTCAACTTGGTAGGTGCAGACCAGCACAGCATCAAGCCACTCGGCACCCTGATGGCCCAGCTGGTCACCATCGGCACGCAACCTTTCATACTAGATTTTGTGGTAATCCCACTCAACAAGAAGGGGTACGACGCCATCTCAGGCAGAGGGCGGCTGGTTACAACAAAGGTGAACCACGACTGGAAAAACAACACCCTTTCTATGGAGAAAGGGGGGCGGAAGTACACCATTGATCTGAGGACCCAGGTTGTTGATGAGGAACTGACATCATCTTCGGAATCGGAGGGTGAAGGGAAAGGCTACCCGAGGGACGAAGGACGGGGCTGCAAGGAGCCCAACGACGAAGGGATTCTCAAACTAGGAGAGTGCTCCGAGGATGAGACAGGGTCATTGAACGGGCTCTTCCATTGGCAAATGGAGGATTATGAAATGTTCTAGAGCTATAGGCTAGAAGTAGAGGAACCAGAGCAAGTAATAGAGGAGGCCTACCTGTCAGAATACATAGATAATTGGAAGGGAGACGCCCCAAACCTCGGTGACGTAGATAATCCGAAGATCAATTGTGTCGGCAACGATTGGAACCTTGTGTGGAAGGCCGCAGCTTTCAAAATCTTTATTATTCTTCTTCTTCTTATGTACAGGAAGGAGACCGTGGTCCCTGTAGAATTTGTGGTTCCAAGTCTTCGGATGGCCATTGAAAATAGATTGGCCACCAACGGGCCCAAATTGAAACCCTACCACGCGAAGCGCGCAGGGGACCCGAGAGACCAAACGGACACCCGAGAGCCTGGAGGGGGACCCAAGAGGATGGAAGGGGACTCGAGAGACCAGGCAGGCGACTCAAGAGGCACAGGACCACAACAGGCAACTCTCAGGCGAGGAAAACCGAGAAGGATGAAGGGCAATCCCAGAGACAGGGGACCTGAGCAGACGACTCTCTAGACAACTAAATTAGGAGATGAAAAAAAAAACCGTACGGTCGTACGACAGGCGACCGTATGGTCAAAAATATATTTTTAAAAAAAAATTAAAAAATCGTATGGTCGTACAACGGGCGGTACGGTAAAAAAAAATTTTAAAAAAAGAAGAAAGTGGGCCCACCGTATGATGGAACCACTGACGGTGACACCACCGACGGTGGCACCACCAACTGTGGAACCACTGTGCGATGGGGCCATCGGCGGTGGATGCCACCGTGCGGTGGTCACCGCACACCGCCAACCGCCAATAAAACCCCGCCCGCACACTTGCGCCGAACACTTCCACAACCCGCACAACTCCAAAGCCGCACACTCCTGCAGCCTCCATGCGTAGCCCGCACAGCCTCTAGCCGCGCAGCCGCTCCGTCGTCATGGTCCGTCGTACGGTGGAGGGGTGTAGGCCGCACGGGAAGGTGGCCGCACGATTGGGTAGGTGGCCGCACGATCGGAGGTGCCAGCGCTGTTGTTGACCGTACAGGGAGGTTGTATGGCCAGGGTGGCATCGGGGACATTACAGTGCCAAAAAAAAAAAAAAACGACGAGGACCAGATTTAAAATGATTCGCTGGAGTTTGAAGCCAGGACACTGGAAATTCAGAGTGGAGAAGAAAAGTTTTTGGCATCTTAAAATATCACAGAAATGTTGTGCGCCATGGACTTTCGTATGGTTCTAAGGGTTGTAAATTGGTGTTGGCTGCCCCAGGACCCCGCAAGGGGCGCTGCCCCCAGACCCCCAGTTTATTTTTGAGCTACAGAATACCACGGGAAGTGTTGTGGTTGTTCGTACTGTGAGAAAGAAGCTTGCAGCTAAGCATTGGCGGGGAAGCCATAAGCCGTGGAGGGAGACGGATTTGGAGGTTGGGAACAAACAGAGTTTGAGGGAAGGCATTGTAGGTCCACGCAGTTGTATGACACCAGGGAGTTATTCAATTCAGTTTTTAGCCTTTGGGGGAGTGTGATGGAGGATTTGAGGTGTCTCCTAGCATTTGTGCCAGCGGATTGTGGCCACCTCCAGGCAGGACTGGTACGCTTTGAGGAACTCGGAGTATGTCTCGGCTGGACGTGAGGTTGCCTTGGTGGATGCACAGAGGGCTCGGGAGGAGCTGACCACCAAGTTGGAGGCAATAGTCGCGTGAGACTTAGTTCAGCATACCCAGGAGTTGGATGCCGGGAGAGCAGCACGGGTGGCTATCGAGGACAAATTGGCTAGGGAGACAGTATCATTTGAGTAGCAGTTGGTGGAAGCTAAGACTGAAAAACGTGTTTTGCAGACAAGTTTGGGTTAGGCACAGGAGGACTGTGATGGCAAAGGAAGCAATATTGGTGAAATCCGCACTTGAGCATTGGATGGTAGCAGAAAAGGGTTTTCAGGCAAGGACGCAGCAAGTGTATAAGATCCGGGCCCAACTGGCGTCAGTAGTTCCTGCCGTTCATCTCTATTTTGTATTAAGTCGTTGGAGTCGACTTCTTTTCTTGGGGGGGATGATGTTGCCGGGAATAATCATTATGTTATGTTGTTATATTATGTTTATGTTGTCGTCGGTAATAATGAGTTACAGCGGTCAGTTAGTTAGCCAACGGGTAGGTAGTTGGAGTCGCGACGATTGTGTCGCACCCCTTCGGGTATTATATATTGTGTACCTTTTCTTCAAAGTAGGATCATGTTAGTTGTGTCAGATGTAATGTTATAAGCACTTATTGTACATGGACTGTGGAATTAATACAGAGGCTGGTTATTTAATATATTTCCATTATGTTCTGTGCATTTACTTTCTGCATTTAACCGTTTACCCGAGAGGGCAAACAATTTGGTCTTACTACAATTATGTTTGCACAGATTATAAAACGAGAATGTGTCTAATAGGAGTACAAAAAACAATTTACCTGCTTATAAAAAATTCTTCATGCTGATCTTGAAGGATACCGTAGACCATCCAAGCTGCCAGTTGTCGATACATAACCTGATGTCCATGCCAAAGAAGTCTGAAAGCAAATCTAATGTGTTAGTAATGCAGACAAACAAGTAAGATCCAAACTTTAAATAGGAATTTCTTTTATTTAAATTTTTTTCAAACTATATCCATAGTCTATTTCAGCAGAGAAAATAGCAATCCTTCTGTTACCAAAATTTTCCTTATGAGAGCTCTTTGTTGCCTAAAACAATATTCAATTTTTTCTAACACCCCTTCTTGCTAGTTAAACTAGCTCTACTTTTGAGCTCCATTGACGTAGATTGGTCACTTGGGAAATTTAATATTTTCTTTTCTTTTCTTTTTCTTTCCTTGAACACAAAAATCCTGGATTCTTGAAAGTTCAGTATGAATAGCCAGATGCATTCAGAGGGTCTTCTCAACTCCCCCACATAAAAGATGAGCATTATGTCATGCACAAGAGACAATCTAACATGTGTGTGAGAGACAAAGGTTCCAAATATAAGATTCAAGGATTTGGTAATATATTGTTTCAAACATATATATTTAGAAAATGCCAAGTTGCAAACCATATTCATGAACCATGAGCAAGTGCAGCAATAGGGAGAATACAGAAACATAAATTGTCACACCACCAGCATAGTACTCATCCATCACCCTCTTCAAGTTCCATAAACTCGTTCATATAATTATGCTTCATTGGGAAAACCACTATGGAATTATTTCATGGGAAAGGGTTATCTAGGATATCTAAGAGAAATGTACCATGAACTGCAAGAGGTACATTCCTTTTGCAAGGACTTGGGTAAGATTATTGAAAAGGTGTTGGTTAACCACTAATATGGGTTCCTAGAGGTTTTGTGGCACAATCACCATGCATAAGCTCATAGATGAGAAAATTGTACCCGGTAAGTTGCAACAAGAAATTACCAAAGGTGTGAAGTTTCTATCTTTGGGTAGCAATCATGCAGGGCCCCTAACTGAATGGGAGCAACAGGGGTTAGTGGAGGTGAACTTGAATGCAGTGGAAGGATAGGGTGATTCAATGGGTAGAGTCTGCTGGTGGGGGTATATGACAATTTAAACTGAAAGGTAAATAACAATTGAGTACTATATTAGCCAATAGTTGGCATTAATTTGGCAACTTATGCATCTGCACAAAACATAGGGTATTGAAATGTCTCAAACATGACAACAGTTTCTATTATAAAGTTCTCTTCATGTACTGGCTGATGTAAGACTAGTATATGGCCATTTTTGCTTGTCATGTTATAAGGCCCTTGATGGATTAAAAATCAGGCTATACTTTGTTGATAGGCCAAACTGTTTAAAATAGCTGATATAAAGAATGGTAATGAAGGTAATATAGGCCATAGATATAAACATATAGCTTATAATATGTAATGAAAATGTTTTCCGGCGAGGGCCCCAATACTCTCTCATAAATTTATGTAATGAAAAACTTATAAATATATGGTTAGAGCACAAGAATTCTTAATGATAGTTGATGCTGCACTTATGCTGCTAAAGTTATTGTTCAATCTAATTTGTTTGTGTCTACGATTATTATGTTTGTGCTTTCATTAATTGAACTGAAAAAGGATATAGCATCAAGATTTGCATTTATCTCATATGTCTACCTTGGTTGTAGCTTTGTACACAACGTAGCTTTTCAATTATAGAGATCATGTGGTCTATATGTTAAATTAACTAGTCCTTTTGAAATCTTATGTTCATCCTTTTATCAATTTCTACTTATAGCCACTAAGTAGGTGTGGTGTTGTTAAATCCAATTTTTGAAGACTTGATGTCTAGTCATAAAATCTCACCTATGAGACAAGAGTTGTTACAAATCTTGTCCTCACACCTGAGGCAAAAAGATGGGATAGAAGTGCATGATGTTGATAATTGTATATTTTTTCTATAGCGTAGAGTCTAAGGTTAGTTAAGTTACTCAAGTTTCTTTCTCTTGTTATTTGAAGCATAGTTTGAAGACTTGCCAAATACTCAGCGAAACTCGCAAGTCTCTGAGCTGACCGAGCCGAATCGACCAGACTCCAAAGCCGAGTATGGCAGAGCCTTGGAGAGTACTCGACCAAGTCCTACTCCAAGACTCTCAAGTCTTAGGCTTAGACTCTTCTGGTGCCTAAACATAACAGACATAGCAACTAAAATTTCAAATTTTGAGGATTTGAGGATCACATGGCGTGTAATATTTAAATTATGACAAATTGATAGTCAAATTAGACATGTGTGTTCTCTAAATGCATTGATTTCATTTTTTTTTGTTTAATTATGAGGTTTTTTTTGGTCAAGTCCCAAGTCCAAGTCAAAATTTTGAGCTGCCGAGTCGAGTCGGGGTCCAAGTTTTCTAACTATGATTTGAAGAGAGTTTTCACCTCACACACTATTCCAGTTTGAGTTGTCTTGCAAAAGACTTTAAATTTTTAACATATTGGTATTAAGTTATCAGTGATCTTTATGGCATCAAACTAATAACGTTACAAAACTCCTTGCTTTGTATGAGGGGGGTTCCCCAAACAGGGAACACAAAACTAAAATTTAATAATAGAAGGGACATCCAAAGTTACTATCTAGCACCTCATCAATGCTAGGAAAGGAACCCTACCTAAATGAAAATGGGAAAATTTATCTCATATCAACGAAAAGTTAGTCTCTTGAAGAAATCAATCTCCAACACAAAAAGACACTTCAACCAAGTAGCAGATGATCTTTCCAATATAGTGATGAGCATATTGCCTAGTATAAGTCGATAATCTACTACAAATTCCAATCTTTATTGACACAGAATCGATATATAATAGCCCAAAATCTCATGACCCTTAGAACACCCTTGACATGGATATATCATACATGTACTTGGTAATGTTTAGAATGAAAATTATCAAAATTATAAAATATTAAACTTTGTTTCTATAATGATTTTAAACCAGTAGAACTTCTAATCCAATTCTAACACTTTTACCCAACTTATCTTTTGTTGCCTTCCCTATTTAAACTTAATGTCTATGGCCTTCACATCTCACCTAATTCTCCCACTTTAACCCCCTTTCCTACAACCACCAGCCCCTCCCCTCCCAGTTTTAACCTTTCTCAATGATAATATCATATTATAACAATTCTGATTTAAACCATAACATTTGATCCACCAAAAGCTGATTTTTACTTTGGTTAAAACATGACAAATGAAATGGACCCATTTCAGCAAGATATTGTGTGTCTTATTTTACAAAGGAAAAACAATTTTGAATTCCCCATCATGAGCAATCCAATAATGGCACACAACTCAGAAACTATCATTTCAACAACCACTCAAACCTCCATAATAAAAGCTAAAGCAAATAGATATGGTGTGTATAAGTACAGCTTATAGACCAAGAATCTGTGCATATATCTTGTAAAGAATGTGAAGAGCATCACTTAGATTCTATGAGATTGAAGAATACCTCTGCATGCATGCTTGTAACTCCGGCACCCCACAGTGACATTTCTTGTGGAGTAAATTCAATAGGCGTCCTCCTCGAACATCTTCTCGCTCAACTTCCAAGATAAAGGAATGAAGTGGTGGCAGCAATACTTCAAACTGAAAAAAAAAAAAGGCAAAAAGGTGATAAAGCATACCTGCCTTTTAAAGATAGCTAAATTAAGCACATGCAATGTATAGCTAAGCTGCTAAACAACCACATTCAATATATGCCTCTTCTATAACCCATGGTGACTCAACCATACAGCATTCTCAAGGAACAATAATTTATGACATTTTGTATTTACACAAAGCAATAAGAAGAGCCTAAAATAAAAACACAAATCCATAAGAAATTGACATACAACTCCATTAATGTTTACACATAAATGAATAAGCAACCAAGAACAAAGTCATCACATCACACAGAATGAGCAGCAATAATCCCAAGGATTGTCACAACCATTATGTTGTGTTTTCCATGGTTTAAAAAGAAAGGTATTACAATCTTGTAAAGTGAAGAAACAATATGACAGATGTTTAATGCCAATGTTGGATTGATTTTATCCTAAGATATCTTGATGACTTCTTTGGTATAAAAGGAATCCTCCTCATAGAGTGGTTTCTGAATATTCATCTTAACGCCAGATTCCATAATCAACGACTTTAATTAAAAGCTTGAAAGAACTATTGGATGTCAAAATATATTTTCCTCATGATTAAGGGATCTAAAATATAAATTTAATTGATAAGATAAATGTATAGCATAAAATGAAGCATACAAGAGACATTCACATCCTGATGGAAACCTATTAAATACCTCAAGAATCAATAATGTATTACTTCTCCCAATTCATTGGCAGCCCAGATTACATAGCATAATGAGTTCTTGGATGCATTTTGCATGGACCAAATAAATAATAATTTTATTTTTATGCTGCTGGACAATTTTGTTCTAGATAAGTATGAAATGTTACTTCAGAAAGGAATCAGCAAAGATATAATCTTTGGTTATAACCTTTCACCATATTTATATGAGTGTCCTTGAATTAATCAACTGATCCTATCCATGGCAATACAAAGCTTTTATTTAATTTCATTTCTATTCATTGCTTGTTGTCATATACTACTGTTAATCTGTTCTGCTACTTTACTTCTCATATTGCTGTTAAAGAAAATGAACATAGTCTGTATGTGTGAGAGTTTATGTTATTATAAGTGCATAGTGATTTCAAGTGCTCCATAACTGATTCAATCAGAAAAGCAAGAGACAAGTACAAAGCCAGATCGACAAGGAGGTTTGCAAGGCTGTGTAGGAAAGGTAATCCAGATTCTAGTTAATATTGTTATCGGTCAAATATCTATTCAAAATCATACATAGATACATCATTTGTGCAGTTTGGACACCTTCAAGTGTTGTAGTTAGTGTCTTTTGAAGGGGTAAACAGAGTCTTAACGTATTATCTCTCATTTTTGTCAAATTAGAAAGAATGCTTCTCTGTATTCACCCCATGGAAGCAGAGCCTCTTTTGACCAATGTTCCACGGGGATGCGTTCCCCCACAAGAAACCTACATCCCCTATAGGGGGGCATTTCAAGACTTGGAGACTTGCGGGAAACATTCCCCCACAGCACCACCACCTCCGCCACCTTTGTCAAGGACGCCAACAGGTCGCTTGTTATATGGAACATGCCATTACATACTGATTGCAACCTTTAACTTCATGAAAACTAGTTGGCTTTTCATGGGTCACTCACAGTGATGTTATATTGCAGATTTTGCCTTGATGATTTCAATGCACCTCTATTTCTATATCAGCACCACCCCCTCCAACCACCGCTCCGCCACCATCCCGTTACTGTCCCCAAATTCAGGCCCTTGGTTCCCTGGTCCCCAAAACCCATCCCCATGTCCCCCCGTCAGGAAAATCTGTCGAACTATGCCTTTTTCTTTAGAGATACAATTTCAGATTAAGTTCACACAAAAAGTTAATGGAAGAAAATGAGCTTTAAGCTAGAGTCTATCATTAATGCCTTCAATATTCACCGAGTATCAGGACTTATCAAGACCTGCCCCATGTTTGAAGTCTGAATTTTATTATGTTGTTCAAAGGGGCATGTATGAATCTAATCTGGAACTTATCAAGACTTGCCCCATGTTTGAAGGTTGAATTTTATTATTTGTTTCAAAGGGGCATATAAGAATGTCATATGACCAAGTTTAAGACATATAGAATGTTAGTGTCATGTGATAAATTCAAATTGTCCTGTATCATTTTAGTCAATTTGCAGGTTGTTCAAGTCATAAACATTGAAAGAAACTAAGATTGGTTGAGTACAAGGATGTAATGACTCCATTGTCAATCACTTCAACATTGTAGTTAGCTCCGGTTTCTTGGTGACCATCAACCTTGTCAAAGGGGACATTTGATGTTGGCGATGAGCTCAATTGGTCTAAAGGACTAGTATGACACTTTTTTAAGTGAATTTCGGCTTCTAGTGTGTTCTCCAAGATTCTTGGCGAGAGTGTCTATTTATAGTAAGTCACCTAATTGACATCGATTTTCATTATTCATCATTGGTATCAATTGAATATGGTTGATGGGCCAGATTTGGGATAAAGAATAAGAAAGATTTCAGCTTGGTCTAAGTGTCAATCTGGGGATCGTAATCTTGCGAAAGGTGTCGAAGTTGTATGCCACAAAGGGGTGAAAGTTGTGAGATGAGTGGGGATAAATGCAGCTATGAAAAGAAACCTACAACAAATCAAAACAACTCTGGTGACAAGAACTATCACTTCCTGGCAACAGAAACATCAAGAAATTATAATGACTACAGAATTCAAATAAACCATAAACCATGCTTACAATTAGCACAAAAACAACATTCAATCAGGAACAAAAATAAACAAATGCCTAAGCTACAGAAATCACCAACGTCCCAAGAAGTCCGCCCTAGCTCCTTAGTCTGCTGGATGATGGAATACAAGAAGCTTTACACGAGAATGATCATGCAACAGATATTTTATTTATCAGAAAATATTACAGTCGATACAAAAGTCTATACAGAAATCTGCTCCCGCTAGAAATTATATCTCCATGTAGCTTATACCATGCTGCTTATATATGTGTAGTCATATAACAAATGCGCACAGAAATAGAATGTTTACAACCAACGAACCAGATAATAGAATGATTCACATAACAACTTTGCTATCAGCCACGAGTTAAAAACAGTTCTGTTGTAACAGCAGAGGAAAATAGGAAACGGGTAGATTTCTGTTTCCACTAAACAGCTAGAAAATAAACCACGGGTTCTCCTTAATCATATCAATATTGCTGACGTGGTGTTGTGCGTTGCACGCACTCCCTGTCGCCGACAGGGTCCCCCTCTTTAGTTTTCAGCCTTCGTCCTGCTGAGTTTCGATTTTTGATTTTTGTCTACCGTCCCTTTTGTTGGGATCCAGGAAGTGGAGAAGCAATAGGCTTTGCTAGTTTTAAAGCCTGAGGGTCTGCTAGGTAGGCAAGAGTGTCAATTCCAGAACCTTGCAAAATTCCTCAGGAGGCCGAAAACGCCTAAGTTTCAAGTTTGTAAAATTCCTCAGGAGGCCAAAAACGCCTAAGTTTCAAGTTTGTAAAATTCCTCAGGAGCCCGATTTTCACCAAATGGAAGCAAAGCGTCAAAGTTTTGCAACCTGTTCAAACTCGCCTTTGGTCCGATTTTCCAGTCATAGAGTTAAAAAGTGAAAATAATAAACCCTTTTCAAAACACACATTTAGGCCGATTTTCGGGAAACTAAGTGAACGCGTTAAAGTTATAAAACCTTGCAAAATCGCTGAAAGAGGGTAAAGTGAAAGTTATGAAACTTTTCAAAAGTGCCCTTTGGGCCGATTTTCGGGGGCCTAAGGAAAAACGTCAAAACTTAAAACTTTGCAAAAGTGCCCTTTGGGCCGATTTTCGGGGGCCTAAGTAAAAACGTCAAAACTTCAAAATTTTGCAAAACTGCCCTTTGGACTGATTTTCGGGGGCCTAAGTGAAAACGTTAAACTCTACGCTTGCAAAACGTCCGTTTTGCCCGAAAATGAAGGAAAAGTGTCATTTTTATAAGTTTGCATTTCATCTTTTGGGCCTGAAAAAGGGCAAAGGAGTGGAAATCGTGAAGTAAAAGCACCAGGAGGTTCCTTAAAGTTTGCATTTTGTTCCCTAATGCCGAAAATACAAAATAGGTGAAAAGTGTTCAAACTTAAACTTTTTAGAATACCTTCCCAGCCCGAAAATCGCGAAAATGAGAAGGCGTTCTTTATAGAGTTTGCAAAAGGCCTCTTTAGGCCGAATTTTGAAAGTGCGAAACGGAGTATAGCGTTAAAACTTAAACATTACAAACCCCTCTTGACCCGAAAATGGAAATTGCATGAAGTAAAAAGCGTTAAAACATTAAAACTTTCCAAAGGCATTCACAAGCCAAAAATCGCTTGATAAGGTAGAGTGTTTTAACATAAATTCAAGTTTGCAAAAGGGCCTTTTGGGCCGAAATCGTGAATAACAAAGAGAGGCAAATAACTTGAAACTTGGCAAAAAGGCCTTTTAGGCCGAAAACACCTAGAACGCATAGAAAGGAAAAGGAACCCAAAAACCGCTTGCAAAAGGTCCGTTTTGCCCAAAAATGAAGGAAAAGCGTCATTTTTATAAGTTTGCATTTCATCTTTTGGGCCCGAAAATGGGCAAAGGAGTGGAAATCGCGAAGTAAAAAGGGGGCGTTAAACTCGAAGGTATTTGCATTCCAGCCCTTTCATCCCGACATTAGGAGAATCGCGGTTTTTCCCTAGGGCGCCTTTCTTTACGAGCTTGCAAAGAGTGCTCCCAGGCCGAAAATCGGCAAGTATAGTCCAGTATCGCAAAGCATAAGTTAAGAAGAGCGGAAAGGAAAGGCATTTTTTTAAAGTTTTCAAAAGGACCTTGCAGGCCGAATTTGTGCAAAGCTTTTCTAAACCCGAAGTTTGGAGAGATCGCAAGAAAAACACCTTGTGAACCAGGTATGAATCGTTTTGTCTCCTATAAAATCATTTAAATAAATGCAAGACTAGTCACTATGCTTAAACGGTTAATCGAGAATTAATCAGGTGACCGTGAAATTTTGTGGATTGCAATTTTCTTTTGAAAGGTACCGAGCAAAGCGATAAATATAGCATAAAGGCAAAGCGAAAATTCAGACTTATAGCAACTTTCAACATTTAAAAAAAAAAACTGAACTTAAGACTTCGAGTGCAAAATTGGCAATCATTGAACACCCGAGCCCTGAACCGCAACCAAGTAGCAAATTTTAAACAAAGAACTTAATAGCATTTCACTTCCAAATTAATCGGGCTTTTTTTTGCTGAAGCATTGTACTTTCTTCGAATTTCAGTTTTCTCGTTGATCCTTATGTGCTAACATCATCCTCTATTTTGACTAACCTGTTTGTTTCCTTCATCTCATCTCGTAATCCGTGTCCGATTGTGCAAGATAAATGCCTAAATCTGCGGTAGAATCCTCAAAGATGCCTAGTGCAACCGGAACATCTCGGGTCTCTAAATCTGGTATTCCCCGTAAAGGCAAGAAGATGAAGTACCAATACCAGAGAGGAGGACTGAGGGAGTCAAAAGTCCAGAGCATATGGGAAAACATAGGTGATACTGATTTGGGCCACATAGACATTCAGGACTTCAGAGACCGGGTATATTCTCCTAACGCCTATGGCAAGCCCAGGCGGATGATGGAAAGTGGTATCGCTCAGGCGGCAGGTTTCCCTCCATCCGTGCAGAATTATGAGCTAGTAGTTGAGGCTGCCCGACATTATCAGCCAGAGACCAGGCTAGTGGTTCTAGAAAATATGGTGCTAGCTGATTTCACACCTGAGGCCATTGGGGATGCATTTGACATCTTATTCCTGGATAATCCCATTGCTACAACCATATATGAAGCACAAGTTGCTTACGACATGAACCCTGCTAAATGCAAGACATTGATAAACGAAGAATGGTATAAGGAGAGAAGGCCTCCGAGTATTAAAATCAGTAAAAGGACCCCCAGAAGTGACTTTCATAGCGAGCATGGTGATATGGTCACCTTACTCAATCGGGTTATGGGACTCCCTCAATCTATTTTTTTTGAAGAGTGGATGTTCTACTTTACGGAACAGGTCTTTGCCGGAAATCCAAGTTCGACTGGGCTCAGATCATCAATGATAATATCCATACAGAGCTGGTTGAACTTGAAGAAAAGAAGTACTTCACCATGACCTCCTACCTGGTTTATATGTTCGCCCGACACCAGCCACTGACAGGATTAATCAAGAAGGGTGAAATCGGAAACGACCCAAATCAAGTCAGGGTGTATGACTGCTATCCTCAACTACATTACTACGACATAGCTCAGAGGGAAAAGAACAACGCTGCTTATGCAATTGGTCAATATGAGCGTGTCAATGATGCCTTTACAATGCGCATAGTCAGGTTGATGCAAGGGGGATTGCACATAAGGCTCTCAGAGCAGGCTACCATTTTGGTACAAAAATATGGCGCCTGGTTTATTCAATTCCCTAGGTTCACCTATATCAGAATAGTCGGCTTTGAGGGAGCTCCGTTCCGACTTCCACGCTATCCCATAGATAAAATAGTCCTTATGGAAGTTGCAAGGCAAGCACATCCAGCGGGCAGCTTACTCAGAGATAAGAAGCAGTCCGGATTCACCTTCCCTATGGTTTTGGGTGCCCTCAATGTCCATTTCAAGAATTTCGTACAGGCTGATGAGTCACTTGCTGGGTTAGCATCTTATGGCCTACAGGAACATTTCCCAAGGAAATATTTTGATCATGACAATTTGGCAAAAAGAGCCTATGGCAGGCGCTACAGAGCAAAGGCAACAATTGAGGACTATTGGAGCAATTGTTCCGATGACTATGAGGTCCGACGGCGTGAATATTCAAGGTTAAGTGTGCAGCAGATGCGGCTTTATGAATACCGTCGAGTCCCAGATTAGGTGACAAATTCTGGTAATTGCTTGTAGGTCCAAGAGTTTGAGGCAGTAAAGTTCCTCTTGTCGAGCATTGATTGGTCTCAGGATCCGATTACTAATTTTGAGGCAGTTATGGCAGCTCCAGGAAGGTATACCGATCACTGGTTATCCCAGCAGATTGACAGACTAACCCACGAAGGAATTCAATTTACATACCATATGATGGGCAGTCTCGATTCCCAGTCATCGGAAGATGAGGGAACCTCAAGTGCACCGAAGGAAGAGGTTGAGAAACACGGAAAGAAGAGGAAGAAAGCCAGAGCTAATAGAGGCACTTGGGCATCAAAAAGAACTAGAAGGGAAAAGATCCCTATTAGAAGGCCTGAGGTCAGTGCGTCATCCAAGGACCCCAGTTCAGAGGATGACGTAATTGAGCTTGACTATATACCTGCTCCACCCTCCCAGAGCGATGTTGATGCATTCGAGGCTAATAATCCTCCGGCACAAGATGAGCTAGATGCAGAGGTAAGGATCATTGGTTCTAGTGAACCTGGAAATCAAGTTGAGGAAGGAGAAATTCCGCCTAATCAAGAGGCTGATATGCATGAACTCACCCAGGGGAGTCAGCATGAATTACAACTGAATAGTGCTAGCAAAGATGACACCACCGTCAAAGGAGAACGAAAGGCAGATGAGACCCATGAGCCCGACAGAACTGAAGAGCAACCATCACATGGGGATTCCCGACAGTTGTTCAGTGAGGTAAGAGAGAACTCAGCTATAAGTAAAGGGTTGGATACTGCATCTGTTCCTTCTACGACAGATCAATTGCAGATCGACAGTGGTCCAGCTGAAACCTCTAGGGAGCAAAGTGGGAATTTGGCCATAACATCCGGGCAAACCATCCCGCAAGATTGGCTAGTTGCTCATGCACAACGGAAAGCAGCCGTCAAGCCACCTATCAACTTGGAGGATATTTTCTCTCGCATAGGGGAAACAAAGTCCAAAGGGAAGAAAAAGCCCAAGACCTACTCCCGATCACCAAGGATGAGCAGAGGAACCGCACCATCCATATCGCTACCCCACCTGTCGATAAGCCAGCAGATCAAATTGCATTGGCCAATTATAGCATTGCAACCATCCCGATAGGGCGAGCCACCAAAGAGCAAGAAAGGGAAGAGTTCAAGGACTCCGTGCAGAATATGCTCAGGCAACTCGACGAAATGACTACTGAGAGAAACATGTACCAAGTTTGTGCTGAGCAGGCTGAGGGATATATTGATCACCTGCTAAAACCATTGCAACATGCCCCTGAATCCCATGTCCCCCCATTGGCATTGGCACAAAGGACTACAACAGAGTTTGAAGGAGTACGTTATACCGCCAAAGCTGTCAAGGAATGGATTCGAGACATTAAGGAAAAGGGAGAGCGGATCATTGAAGATGTAAAGGAAATGGCCCATCACCGAGAGACCATTCTGGTCAAATTGTTCGAGGTAAAGAAGGAATGTCTCAGGGTTCATTAGGTGGTTGGTACAATTCTCCCCCTCATGAGGGCTCTTTTCTGGACCCACACGCAGATTCCTACATTGTCCGCCATCCTGGATCCTTATGACATCAGCATTTTTAAAGAATGGTACTGGACTGCCAACATGAAGAATGACACAGAAGGCACCATTAATAAAGAGCAGGAGACATGCAAGGAAATTTTGAGGGACATGAGGGATCTTGGTGGAAGGATCCTCCGATCAATGGTTCTGGGCTGGAAAAATAGATTGTTAGATGACCAAGTACAACCAGATTGGGAGGATAGATTGAGAATTGATAAGGTCGCATACTCCACGGAGAACCTAGAGTTTGCCAATGGATTGCATTCGGACATTTTATGTTTTGAAGCTCATCGGTCCGACTGGAAGGATGGATTAAAGCATGTAGATCGCCACTTGGAGGGTATGCAATATAAAATACGCCATCCTCCTATGCCTCCAAGCATGGTGTTGTTCCAGCTATGCATCAGATTTCAAGACTATGTTCGAGCAGAACGTGCGGCAAGTCGAGACCTCTGGAAGGAGTATTTGCACGGCGAGGATGAATTTCTGGAACAAGGGTCTACAACAGAAAAGGAGAAAGTGCTTTCATAAAGTGCAAAATTCTTTTAAAATTCTAAAAAGCACTTTTTGACCATAAAGTTCATTTCTAACTGCCAAAACAGTTGTAAATCTTGAGCTCCGTGCATGTGCACTTTTTGGAGCAGCTTTTTGGTAGTTAATAATTACCTTTTTGGGTAGTTATTGTTTCTCCTTTTGTGGTTGTTGATATTTTGCCTCCCATTTATGGGCATGGGTATTATGTTGTATTGATGAATCTGGGCCACTTGTTTTATTTTAATCTTGGCCATTCATCTAAGTTTTGAAACTCTATTTAAAGGGGTTGGTTTTCCCTTATTTTTGGTAAGAAGTCTAAGATTGTTGCTGAAACTCTGGCGAAATTCATGCAGAATTAATGGAAATTAAAGTTGTCTTATTTCTTTGTGAGTGCATGGTCTCCTTCTTCACCATTTAATATTCTTGTTATGTATTTTGCTTTCAGATAGTATTTTTGGGGATAATATTTGATAGAAACCTTGTTGTTCATACCATTAAAGATTGGTTGATTGCCATTCCCCCTGCATGGTGAGTCTGAACCCATTTATGTGCTTAGTTCGGTTGTTAAACATCAAATGATGTCAAATTTTGTATTTATGTTTAGTAGCATGAAAATCCAACTCCCTTCGAAGATTGCACTAGATTTTACAACATTGTGCTTTATTAGCTGATAATGTTAAATCTGGTCTTTTTAAGGTTTCCGTCTATCTTCCTCAATATGCTATCTTAGATAGATTAATTAAATATTTTCTCTCTTTTCCCTTCCTTTTTTCCTTTTTCTTATCAAAAGAAACCATACAGTCAAGCTGAAATAGTATCAATTAGAAGCAAAAATCAAATGATATGGACTATTGAACTTTACGGAACCCGTTTGAAACTGATTCCGTCCAACCTTAAGTCCCCTTTGTGTTTCCAGCAAAACACATCAAACTGCTAAGCTATCCCGCAGTCAAGACCTGACAATCGAAACCTTGAGGTCGTCCCCATTGATCAAATTGAAACAGCATTAGGGATTTCCTTATCTCAAGAGAGGATAAGATTCTTAGTATTTCTATTCTGCGTTGGCCGGATGAAGTCATAAGTTCCACGACTTTAGACACGTCAACACGTGGTAGTAGTTATTGTTAGACATATCATATGCTAAAGTGGGATAAACAGTTGGGAGTAGGAGGTGTCTTCTTTCAATGGCGAATATTGAGGTGAGAATCAACATTTCAAATATCAACCAAATCTTGATGTGCATAGCCATGTAAGCATATTTGATGCCTCTTGAATATGCATTGGTCAATATCATTGGAAGAAATAATGCTCCGAATTGATGTGACAAGAGTCCATGTGGCAATAATGAGTGACAAGAAGGTTCCTACACAGAAGATGACAGGAAGCATGCTGCAAGATATATTTTCCAAGGTGTAAAATAACAATGCTCATTAATAAAGACAATCAATAATTAATTTCCATAATTTAAACTCAAAACTAAATTAAATATCACTTATTAATATTTAATCATATGCAACGTAAATGGTAGAATGATATGAAAATGGAATGGAATATAAAAATGGATATGGTGAAAATGGCATAAAATGTAGCATAAAATGAGACACAGATAGCTCTCATCAGTGGTCAAATTTTGATTCTGATGCTTTCTAGCAATTTCTACAACTCGAGTGTATAATTGGTTTGAATTTAATTATTTTACTAAGGTTTCTTAATCTAATCAAAATAATTCAAAAAGCACCTTAGTGTCATAGCTTGTTGGAAAAGGGACAAAAAGTTTTAAATCATGGATGCGGAATATTGGGACCTTGAGTACCAGATAATATTATTATTTTGATAAAAGGGTATTTTGGAGTAGAAGAGATTTTAAATTAAAAGTGAAATTTTAAAATTGGTCTTCTAGAAAAATCAGAAGGAAAAGTATAAAAGAAGGTTTTGTGAGCTCATTTGCATTAGGCAATTTATTCTATTTTATTCTAGTGAAACCCTTGTGATTTTGTGGGATTGAACTTGGTTAAAGTCAACCTTCTTGAGGACAAAAGCCCTCTTGGAGAAGATTAACCATAGTGGTGAAAGATCCTCCCAAGTTAATACGGTGAGATTCATCCAAAGTCTCAATTTGAGTGAAAAAGAGATTTGACAAGACTCGCATTTGGCACAAAGACTTGAAAATAACTTTGTTTGAGTTAAATTTCTAATTTTGGGCATTTAAAAATAGTTTTCAGCTTTTGGATGCCATATTTCTCAGTAGTTGGGCATTAGAAACTAATGAGATATTGGGTGATTGAGTATGGTGTTATTCATCTTGGCATGTGGTATTCTTCTCATGGGCGATTTATCTTCTCCTTGATCGCTTAGCATTCAGGAAGTTCAGCATGGAAAAAAATGGTTGACATGGGGCCATTTTTATGAGGTACCATTGTCAAGCATGTGACATCTATGCTGGTCGATGGGTTTCAGAACCTTCAAATTCATTCAAAAAGAAACATTTGGGCTGTATTTATTGGTTGCTGCTCATATGAGAAATCAACATTGAGATAAAGTACAAACTGCACATTTGTGGGACGCTGGGAGGTGTAAAGAGGTGGCATCCACTTGAAAGAGTCCTATGGGTGAATAGAAATTTCAAAACAAAAAAAATTGGTTAGCGTTGGGAATAAAAGACAACAATAAATATACAGCTCAAGTCTCCCAAGGGGAATAGGTCTCGTCTTGCTAGCCACCAAAAAAAAAATGCCTTTTTGGAGAGTATCATGGGAAATAATTGAAGACTCCTACAGCGATAAGAACTCTTATTCTTGTCGCCACTTTCTAAGGAACTTTCTGCCATAAAGTAGAAAAACTAGCTGTTTGTGAGGTTTCAAGACCATCAGCACATGAAGAAAATTAAGTAGAATGAAGTGAACTTAAAGAAAAATTAAAGCAAACGTTGGAGCTATGCATGTTAACTGAATTTTGGATCAGCCACCACCCTTTTATAAGAACCAATATTGCTTGGAAGGTATAAGGAGATTTCAATGTACTAGGATGAAGACAAAATAAACTCATTTCAGTTGTTCTTAAAGATTAAACCAAAGATCGGAAAATTGCCTCGGACTCGCCAAACTCGGCGAGTCCAAGTACGAGACATGCCCCCCGAGTCTAGCGAGCTCGGACTCGGACTCGTCCGAGTCCAAAGGGCAAACTCGCCAGACTTGCCGAGTTGGCGAGTTTGGCATAAACTCGCCAAACTCGGCGAGTCCTGTGCCTGGGACTCGACCGGCGGCAAGGCCCAAAAAAGGCCAAAAAAATGCATTTTTTAAAGTTTTTTTAAAATGAATAATCTCATCTTTGTTCACTACAACCTCCGCCTGAGAATGAGAAAAACTAGGGTTACAACATGTCAGCCAATAGAAAAATAACACCTGATGCCTTTACTAAATAATAAAAGTCGTTTTGGGAGCGCCAAGGGGCGCTGCCCCCAAACCCCCGTTGAAAAATATGGGGGGAAACTGCGTCGATAGAAGTAGGGAAAATTTAACCTCCGAGTCTGACACTGATTGGGTCGACCAGGTAGATATAGAGGTTGAGGCTGTAGCCATGGCAAAGGAGGAGTAGAGAGCACGATCAGAGACAGGAGATACTGATAGTGACACAAATGTTCCTGATGTTGGTGAGCATGGCACGATGTCACGGGGAGTGACTATGGCTGCCGAATCATCCAGGACCTACCTTAAACGCCTTCGCAGGGGGCCAGGGCGAGAGAGTGCACGCTCCTCTGAGCCATTGGCTTGTAGTTGTATTTACCTTTGGTATTTGTGTGGAACATTTGATGATGATCATATGATGACATGGATTTTTTATTCCATGAGTTTTGTAATATTGTATACATTTGACAATATTTATATATTTATGTTTGTTATTTCCTTCAGCTACAATTTGCGTTTATGCTTATGTGATTGATGTATACTTGTGTATGTAATCAAATGAGCCGATTTTGATGATGTTATTGTGTCTTTAAGGTGTATTCAATAAAGGGTGCATGAAACAAGTTTTAAATCTTTTAAAATCTCTAAATTTCTTGAGTTTTTCACTTTCCCGAGTCCAACCGAGTCTGAAGCCGAATTTGACTCCGATTCGGCCTTGCCGAGTCCGAGCCAAGTCCAAGTCCCGTTTCTTTGGATTAAACTCATGCATGGTGGATTGATTACCAATGTCCTACCACTGTTTGACAAAATGCCCGTGAGTTATAGTTGGACAATTTTCAAGTTTGTGGAAAAAAAATTTGTTTGAATACAGAGGATGATTCTTACAAAGGAAAAAGTGTAAAGTGTAAGTCAAGAAGTACTTGTGCAATGCATCATGACCCTCCAAAGTCTGCTTTCCATTTACAAATAGCAATTAAGTATAAGTCAATTCAAGTGTGTGCTCATGTCAGATAAGAATGGGGTAAATATTTGAAAAAATGAAAAGACTAACAGAGAGTTTTAATTAATTTTTTCTTGCTTGAACTAATTGAACATGCATGCAAATTTTACTTCATTAGGCCGTAAGGACAGTATCAATATATGAAAAAGGGTTGTTGAAGAGGTAGTTAGCAGTTACAGATAGTTATGGCATAGTCACTTAGATATGTGCTATATTGTATGTATATTTTCACCAAAAGATGTGAGTATGAGGATGGACTAAATCCTCATCCTTAGACTAGAGTTCCTGGTGACAGGAATATGCAACTAGTATAAACCAAAGTTGCATGGACACGGATATGGATACGGATACGGCCATTTTTTAAGACCCCCATGTTGAGATGTTGTCATTGATGTCATAGAAATCTTGGTATTAATCTCCATGATCAGATTTGAAGATGAACTCCATATGTAAGATGACAGAGATCAGCAAACGAGATGACAAAGATCAGCAAACGAGATGACAAAGATCAGATTAAATGATGAATAAATTACAGCATTTAGAATATAATATAACATTATAGACAGGCAGCAATTCCATGTTCTACAACAGTCTAAAGAACACTAAGTTTGATATTCAGGATAACGCGATTTATTATTGTGATCATCAAGCAAATTAAAGTATGGCACATGTATATGATACTACAGCGATCAAACGGATGTCACTATCAGCAACTAAGGCAGCGATTACCATTAAGACAGTGATCAGCATTGATCAACAGGAATCAATATGCAGCACTAATCAGCAATGGTACTACTAAGAATAGTGATCAGAATAGCCATCAGTTACATAGCAAAAAATTAAAATTATAATCGATTCATAATATGCAACAGTTTGATATTAAGGAGACAACGATTCATTATTATGATCATCTTTGAGATAAGCCACGATTCGTTAAGAAAATTACAAAATAGTAATTTAATATTAAATTGCATGAGATGCAATTTGATAAAAGGATGTGATCTGAAGAGATGAGATTTGATAAGAAAAGGTACAAACAAACTAAACAGCAATTCATTAATGAGAAGGTGTGATTTGGAAAAGATACGATTTGCAATACACATTAAAAGATAGCATTTATTCATGAAGAGGTGCAGTTAGAGTATAGAAAAATAACCGATCAAAGCTTGTAATATTTGTTAAAATACAAGGTACGGTTAGAGAAGCAAGCAGATCAATTAGCAAGCAAAAACGATATGATTATGGTTTAGAAAAGTCACCACTGATTCGGTTAAAAAGATACAACCTTCCTATGAAAGGTTATGAGAGAGATATATAAAGGAACTAAATCATTTTGAGATGGGTGATAGTGCGTGTAAGTGTTGAAAGAAAAGCTTATGCAGCAAAATCTGTTCAAGAAAAGAATACAAAAGAACAATACATGTATATAAGGATATAGTTTCAGAATTAAGGAGGAGATTTTATGAAGCCTTGATGCAGATTTTTCAGAAGGCATAAAGATCAGTTTTCGACTGATTGGTAAACACAAATGATAGCAGAATTTTTGTATTGAGGTTGGTGCCTCATTTTGGGTGGAGTTGGTGCTTCATCCTTGTGAAGTTAATGCTTCATATTTAGGAGGTTGGTGCCTCATTTCAGAAGTGTGAGTTGGTGCTCACAAACAAAATTAGGGGTTGGTGACTCTAGTAGGTTGGTGCCTACAGCCATTTTACAAGGAGTTATATATACATATATAAGCATTTATTGCTGTGGTTTTTCCCATAAGGCTTTCCACGTAAATTTTGTGTCTTGGTGTTCTTATCTTGCATATGTATTAAATAAGTTTTAAAAAGTATTATGCTCAATAAAATTTTAAGGAGAAAAAATTCTTTAATATACTGATTCACCCCCACCCTCTCAGTATGCTTGAGTGCTCTTCACCCCAATATCAATATGCCTATATACCACATTCATAAAAAACACACAGAGATATATTTAACACAATTTTCCAAGTTATTAGAGGAGATTTTCATTACTTCAAAAGCAATATAGACATGTAATTGCTACATTAATAATTATAAGTTGATTTAACAATTTACAATATGCAAAAATTAGTAGAGTTGCATTGGAAGATAACCCAAAAAAACGGGTCACTGAACTAGAAAAAGGTTTTGCTTATACCAATTTTTTTTTAAAATAGCATGAATGAAGTTTTTTTAAATTAAATTCAGGAAGGTTTACATCAGATTTTTAAAAAATCAAATCATATAGCATTTGGCACGGTTGGAAATTCAAGGTTTTTTGGGCGTGTGGTTACAGTATCTGACATGTATCCAAGCCATATCGGATACATATTCGTTTCAGATACAGGGATACATGCGCCCAGGGAGGGACAAAGGAGTATCCGGCTACTCTGGTATAAACAGTAGAATGATACCATGTTCTTCTCTCAAAGCCTAATTTAGGTCCTGAATTTTTTTCTCTTTTGTTAGAAAATTGCATGTTCTATTTTCAGCAAATGGATATATTATATAGTATTATATGTCATATATCACTTAATTGATTTTAGGGTATTTCTATTCAATTACTATGAATGTACAGAATGTCTGACTGGGAAAACAGTTTACGACGATGTTAGATCCTTTTTTCTTAATCACAATTACCAATCCCATTTGATTAGGATGGATGGATAGTTGATGAGCTCAAACCTTGTTGCATAAGAATTCATATCCTTTATACTATGTGTGAAGAAGGTTTGGAAGTAGATTTTGGAGCTTTGCTGGACTGTGCATGCAATTTCTTATTATTGTTATTATATATGTATGCATGCATTTGTTGGGGAAAGAAAATTCTTTCTGATTTTCTAGAGCGGATATTGGTCATTAGGCAGGTTAACACCTCATCATCAACAACATTATCCACCAATTTTGCCCCTTTCTTACTTGTTGGCAAAAGTAACTATAAAACACAAGCATACCTAATTCTATGAGGGAAATGCCCCTCTAAAAAACAGGGAAAATGCCAATCTATTGATTTCAGTGACAAATTTTGTTGCTAACACCATGGATAAGGAACCGAACCTATGCTTAGAAAAGGAATAAGAACAAGTCATTTGGACTAGTTCACTGGCCACAAAAGCAGTGGACAGTAGAAACCAGCACTAGAGAGCTGAAAAGAAGAAAATGAAGACAAAACCATCCATGATTTCAAAACCAGCAAGCTATGGTGTCAAACACAAAGACTCAACTATGCATTGTTTGACCCAGGAAGATTACTATATAGCCAATGGGATAAACAAGAACAAACCTTGGCTAGCATATTTACCAAGCTCATTGCAAGACTATGTTATTAAGTGGTGATAATCAGATGGAAAAAGGAAAGATCGCATGGGAAAAAGTAAAAACTGCATTTACATTTAGCATTTTAATGTCTACCTTTTGGTACAACAAAAACAAAATAGTGTGTGGGGTAAACCTCTCTTCAAATCGGAAGGCAAAGCTCCCTTATAGCCTAAAACTAGCTTTACATGCTAGACCATGGATGGAATCTACAAATACTCACACTATGCAGTTCAATCTCTTGGATTTTTATCAAAGTGAAATAAACTAAACTAAACAACTTGCCCTATCTTTTTGGCCTCAGATGGAAGAACAAGACTGAGGTCAGCTCTTTACTCGCAGAAAAGATTTATATTATTACTCACATGATTGGATCAACAACTAAAGTAAACACAACAATCACTTGTCCTACTGGCTAAAAGCAGAAACCAGTAAGTCCATGTATACAAAAAATTAAGGAAATAAACTACTCTAACACAATATAACATTAGATTTCATTAATCAAATTGTTGGAGATACATATAAAGCTACAACTTAAATGGAGAATAACACCAATACAAAACTTGACACTGTTCTTCACTTTCTATTCAATCAATGGGCATCGAAAAATATAGGGGGAAACTGCGCTGATGGAAGTAGGGAAAATTTAACCTCCGAGTCTGATTAGGCTCCATATAACAACATAATTAGCATTGAAGAAATCCTGGTATTATACATTTTTGAGTTGAAAGTTTGAAACTATGAGTATGAATGATGAAATTTCAAATATGATGAAAGTTTGAAACTAGTTTTAGCTAGAGTTGGGAAGAGGAAGTTGTATTTACTTTTGGTTTTACAAAAACTATTTACTATTTTGCTTCCAGCCATCACCATTTCTCATGAGGATGCGATTTTATAGACACTTTGCATTTAAATATATCTAGAATCAGCTTGTTTCTTTTGTGTTATCATTTATTGACTCATTGGATGCATCTTCTCATTAAATTTTGCAAAAAAAATGCATTTTTTATTAAAATTAAGCGTGTTTTTGCGTTGCCGAGTTTTTCGCCGAGTTTTTCTCGAGTTTTCGCCGAGTTTTTTTCTCAGGGGCTTGGCGAGTCGAGCCGAGTCACGAGTAGTTCAACTATGGTTGAAACTAAAAATGGAGGACAATAGAAAGTTGTAACAAACAAATAAAATCCTATTGCATTATTGAATGAAGACTAGTAGAAGCTCAACAATGAGGCTCAAGGAACAATACAATTGTCTCTCCATTACCATCCTAAATGATTTTGAGGAGACTACAACATACAAGTTGTAGAGAATGATGAGTGAGACCTATCAAATAAATAATCTTGTAAACAAAGTGTGTTTGAAAAGAAAACAGTATCCATTGAAAATAAAGAAGACTTGATAGCCAGGTATCTAAATGATTTTAATTTAATTATCAATTAGCTAGGAAGTACAAATGTTAATCTTGATGAAGAGAATAGCTCTATTTTGTTAATTTTTTATTTATCAAAATCTTTTGAGAACCTAATTGTTGCAATCAGTGATGGAACCATAGAATCCAATGGGTACCCTTGTTGCGACTTTGCTCAACGAATAAAATGAGTGAATCAATGGACAAGGGTTACAAGGATGCACTGCATGTTTGGGATAGACCCAAAGAAAAAGATAGTAAGAAAATGAGGATAAGGATGTTGGTGTTGGAAATAAGCCACACCTAGACTGACGATGGACTAGTCCAAGAGGAGCCAGTAGCTCAATGGTAGAGCACTCCAGTAGCGTATGGAAGGTCCTAGGTTTGAGTCCTATCTAGTCCATGTCTCAACATGGTATCAGAGCCAGGTCCAGGCTAGGAGCCCCAAGCACACGAGAGGTGTGGCTTAAGGGGGGGTGTTGGTGTTGGAAATAAGCCACACCCGGACCAACGATGGACTAGTCCAAGAGGGGCCAGTAGCTCAGTGGTAGAGCACTCCAGCAGCGTATGGAAGGTCCTAGGTTCGAGTCCTAGCTGATCATACCAGCGTTAGTGGACCGGATCCCATCAGAACTCCGCAGTTAAGCACGCTTGGGCCGGAGTAGTACTGGGATGGGTGACCTCCCGGGAAGCCCCGGTGTTGCACCGTTTTTTTAGTTTTCGTCGGGCGTCACAATGCTATTTGAATTAACCTTTGTGTTGAAATATCTAGCTAGCATCGGATTCTACTATACTAAATTTTAATGTTGCCTTTGGCAATTAAAATTTAAGTAACATGTGAGCGATTAGCTATTGTAATTTTAAATTGGGCCCTAAGTCAATGATATAAAAAGTGTGGCCCCAATTGTACCTTATTTGTAAATTAAAAGGTGGCGCCAAAAGCAAGGAAATAAAATAAAAGATAATATTTATAAGTCAGCCTTATAGGCCCAGCCATCTCATGAAAGAGAGATTGAGTCTTGTATATAACAAGACTCAATCTACACATTCAAAAATACATTCATTCCATTGTTATGCGAAATTATCAAATAATCACATCAGTGAATTATCCATTCATCATCAGCAAAATACTTCTGCATATTGATCAGCGATCTACTCCAGATATTCAAGTCTTGAGGTCAGAGATTTCACTTGGATAACCCTCCAAGGTCAGCGAACTCCTGTTTAGGATTGGCGGACATCACACAAGGTTGGCGAACCTTGTTTAGTGCTGGAAAACTTGTCTACTGTGACAGCAAAATCACCTAGGGCTCTTCAAGGTCAGCAAATTCATCTACAGCTG
Source organism: Cryptomeria japonica (assembly GCF_030272615.1). Lineage (NCBI taxonomy): Eukaryota > Viridiplantae > Streptophyta > Pinopsida > Cupressales > Cupressaceae > Cryptomeria > Cryptomeria japonica. The sequence continues at coordinate 502,699,265 of NC_081414.1, forward strand.
GTGAATTCACTTACCAAGACAGCAAGCAAACTCAGTCTCAAGGGCAGCGAACCAGTAGATCACCTTCAGATCTTGCATATAGTCTACAGTATACTCTTCAGATAAGTCTGTTGTAAGTTCGGTTCAGTTTGCTGCTTCATGTGTGAAGCTAATTGTAAATCTAATACTGATTTCTGAGTGAATACAATTAAAGTTTTGTTGCTGGGTTTTTCACCTCCAAGAGGGAGGTTTTCCCAGGGTACTGCTGTGTAATGTGTGTTCCATTTATTGTTTTTGCTTACTGTATCAATCTGATCATAAAATCAACCAAGGAGAGACCCAAATCAAAAGGACGGTCTAAGACTCAAAGTGTAATGTTGTATTTATGGAAAATGGAGCCATGTGAAGAAGGAATGCATAAACAAGAAAAACATTTATGATGATTGCTAACTAAAAAATTCTCTAATGATGAAAATTATGCTTTTTTTATTTCTACTAACATTGCTAATGATGAGTAATGGCTTATTGATTCAAGTGCCTCATATCACGACTCCTAGTAAGGAGTGGTTCTCTTCTAACAGAGCATATGATGGTGGTTAGGTTTTCCCTGGCTATATCAGTGGTTCCCTGTTGTTTTGTATTTTGCTTTTGATTCTTCCCCAGTGTGGGGCCTCTCTAGGATTTTTCTCCTACGACTTTCTTTGTGAACTATTCTACTCTTGAGTCCCATTGACGGTTTGACCTACTTTTGGTCATCAATGGACATTAATACTGTACCTTTCTTTCTTGGTGACAAAAGTTCACATCAGATTGTTGGAAATGGAAGGTAAAAATTGAGTTTAGTGATGGGAGAGTAGAATCCCAAATAGATGTGTTGCATATTCTAGGAATAGAAATAAAAATAGAACTGAAAAACAAAAATTCTCTGCTCAATCTAGCCATTCATTCAAGTCAAAGTGTCATCAGACTTTTTTAAGAAAACAAGTGAAATATTAGAAAAGAACCGAACATTTGCTAAACATTTTCATTAGCCCCTACTCTCTTGACTAAATGAAAAAATTCTTAAGAACAGCAAAGACTTTTGTTTCAAAGGGATTGGCAACTAGAAAACCTAAGACTACACTGAATACTTAAATATTAAGGCTTCCATCAAAGTTAAACTCGGTGTTAGAATACCTTACATTTACCCATTACTTCTAGTTGTCTCAAAATAACTTCAGCAACTTGGCAGCAACAATGCATTGAACAACATCAAGTTCCACCAACAACAGTAAACCCTACTCAAAATCTAGAAAAGTGAATAAAGCTAACAATCATGACCCTAGGCATTGCACTTGCAATGGCTACTGCTCAACTGTAGCACATTTTTTATTTTTCTTATAGGCTGGACCTTTCTCCTAATGATATAACGGGACTCTGTCTTGTCCATTCATAGGGATTGACGGGAGTGCTGGTCTCTCCTCTGCTCCTCGATCTGGTGCAGACTACAATTTTGTTCTCCATCAGGTCTCTTCTTCTGCCTCTATATTGTGGATTCTCATTTAGCATGAGCCTTCAGTTTCACAAGATTATTTGTATTGCTTTGTATTTAGTGATCTACCTAGGGTTTACCCGACTGGCTTACCCCTCTTTTCTTAAGTTTATTCCCTTGATCTAAATAAAAAATCTGTTCTATATTTTTTTATTTTTGATTAGTTGAGTCATTCGCTATTCTAACTTGTACTTTTGAACCCCACTAACCTCCTTTGGTCGTTTGCAAACACTAATATAAAATAAAGGTTCATATTTCAAATTTTAAATGAAGTGAGAACATTAGAAACCTAGAAGGCTAGAGTTATGCTACCATATTCTTTATATTCTTGTGGAATGGATGTCAATTCTTCTAAATGATGCAGCATCTTTTGCAGATTCTCTTTTCAGGGACCATTTATTTCTTTTGGAACAATATGAATGAGAAAAATAAGCAGATCAATCCAGACACAAGCAGCCTAGTAAAAAATTTGAATAGATACCAAAAGAATATATACTCACATAAAAATGCATAAGGATATTTTTATAATTGCCCTCTGTAGAATTAAAATTAACAAACCTTGTTCAGTCCCTGTGTTACACTAGCCAACACTGGCACAGGATCAGCCAAGAAATTCTGTTCCACTTGTAAAACTGCAGACCTATAAATTGACAACACCTCAGAGATGCCATTTGCAAGAGCTCTGCGATAAACACTTGGTCTCTTTTTCCCTTTCATTACAACTGGATCTTGTATTTGAAAATCATGGTTTGCACAAGTTATCCAGCTAAGATTGCGTGATTTTACAGCAAAGCGGTCCAGTTCACGATAGAAAAACCCCAGGCGAAGAAGTCGTTCCAAAATTTCCCTGCAGTTGAAAAGTGTTTGTTACATCTAATTCTCAGTACCAGTCTACTTTAAAGAAAACACCTGGTCCAAAGGATATTCTTTGGAGAATCGCAACTGGTCCCCTAAATTAAAATGTTTTAAAAGAATAAAAATATCAAAAAAAAATAATTATCATGGAAAACGTTATCATTATCAGAAGTAAGGAAATCACAATAATCTGAATTTCACAAACCAAAAGCAACAGTATAATCTAAAGATCCATTTCTTGACTGAGGAAAAAGATTTGTCATTGAACATGGGAGCGAACAAAGTGCAAAAAATAGGTAGACATGTTAATAATACATGCTTCTACTTTGCTCCGTTCCATAAAATATATGATACTCCAAATGGCCATAATTTTTGTCTCGCCTGGGAGTCTGAACCAAAACTTGACAGATGATATGTTATCAACAGACTATCAAGCATAGACAACATAAGAATGTCATATTAACAATTTAAAATTTAAATCACTATTCTGCTAGACAGTTGACATGGATTAGATATGGATATCTGTGGAATGAACTCAAGGATTGACAGATAATGATATTCTGAAATGGATATGTTGTATGGCCCTTGATAGAAAAACCAGTGGTCAATGGAATAGCTGCCTGATGAATGGCAGCGAGGAATGTGAATTTAGGGTTAGGAAGAAACCATTTCAATAGACCATTCATATATTGCTTTTCATCCTTACATATGCCTTGTATTGAAGATAAATGATGGGCTATCAATGTCATTATTTTTATTTCTTGAAGTTTATGTAATTAGGGGTTTTGTTTGAGAATGACTATTACTGCTCTGTGAGCCTGACAATCTTTTACAGATTTTATCTTGGTTGCATGTTATGTTTTACGGTTCAGAAAGAATAAGTCTGAGTTTATTCTTTTCTGCATGGCAAAAATCCTTAAATGGTAATTTTATTTTGAGTATTTTAATTTTATTTCGCTCATAATCAAATCTTTACCTTTCCTGCTTTCTGGATAAAAGTGAACCCCGTAATTTCAAAATTTATCATTAAAGGGAGCTGTACCTCTAAAATATAGAGGAAAGTTGTTAAACGGTATCAAGTTCTCCAACTGTTGCTTTGTTTGCCACTGCTGGCTGGGTACCCCGGAAGTCAATTTTAAATAAAATTGGCAGTGACAAATCTATTAACCAACAGTAGATAAATTGGTACCACTTGAAAAACCATTTTGATCATTTGAATGTGGTCTTCAAGGCTGTGACATTTATGCAGAAACTAGAACATTTTTCTTTAACTTTTTGATGGCGATTCTCTACTATTCTCTAATATTTTACAAGTGAAGAAAGAAGCCAAGGTACATGCTAGTTAAAGCCCCTTAAATTGTCTGTAATTTAGAATTTTCCTTTTACAGAAGGTGAGATGTTTGGGAAATTTTGTGATGTTCTACGTTCCATATTATTTTTGGGATGGGGACAGCAAGTCATGCAGGAACACATCCCCAAGATGGCAGGGGATGAGAGACCTGTTTTGGGGAATACCAATTAAAACTAAAATATATAGGAAATTTGATTTATTCATTTTATAAAGCATTCATCATATTCATTATAGAACCATATTACATAAAATTGGAGTTGAATTGAGAATTCCCATGAGAGTTGACAAAAAAATTAGCAAAATGTCATTGTTTTAATTGTTAATGTGCATATATAACAAGGATCAAAAGCTACAACTACAAAATCACAAAAATGTAGGAAAACAACATAGCAACTAGATATTCTACTACTGCATTTGATTTTCCTCTAGAAATGCTATATCAAAATGGAAGTTTGAGTCTTAATGCGTTCTCAATATAAGGGGCTGACTCATCCAATAGTATCTCAGCCAATCTCACATTTCTGTCCGCATCAATCTGTGTGGTATCATCAAGGTCAAAATCCAAATGTGCAGGTGGAATCTGATGATAATCGAGACTATCAATCCTAAGCTCAAAAGACACCATGCATGGCCACCAACATCTCCACTCATTGAGAGATAAGCCTATTTGTTTTGAGCACTAAATGAAGTTGTATGTGGACCAATTCCTCCCTACAGCGAAGGAACTAGCAGCTTATGAAAGGAGGCACAAAGTAAGCATTCTCAACTCCATTGCATCCTTACTATGCCATGTCCACCATCCAATAGGATCAATTTGAACTCATGTAGCCCTATTTGTCCTTGCCACTAGTTTACCAAATGTTGGACCCAATAATTGAAAAAGAGATCCACTATTGTTGAGTTTGAATGTCTACTTAGTACTGTACATCTTTTGAAAGGCCTTCATAAACCCTTCTCACCTCTTCATCTTTAAGAAGAGGCACTATGACAACACTTAAAGCATACCATTCAAGATTTAGAGCATAGACTGCCACATAGAGCAGGGCATTCAGTGTCCCACAGCCACATCTCAATGGGCTTCATTTCCTAATCAAATAAAAGGAAATTAAGGATCCCTGCTATGAATTGCTTGCTTCATCACAAGCAATCAAATATATCATAAAAATACCTATTCACCAGCACAACAGGAGAGATGAAAGAGTAAATGTATCTAATAACAAATTTTCAAACAAGAATATCACTCAAATGATAGAGTGAATGATATTATTTTTTTTTTTTTAAATTAAAATTTGAAAAGGAAAAAATTGTTAATTACCAACATTATTAATTTCTTGCCTCAAGGTGGACCACCAATCATTATGAAGGATATTCTTCTTCACTCTCATAAATTTGTGTGTTGATTGTGAGACTCAAAATAGGATATTGTCTGCCACTATGCATGCCTGGAATTCATCTGTTGTTGGTTTGAAGATTCAATTCAAAGACATCTAACTTGGAAATGTCTGATTGGCATTTTCATCTTTCTTATTTGTTATTGCTCTGTTAAAGGAGATTGCAGTCTTTGGTTTTGTATTTACCCTTTGTCATTGTTGTCAAAGGGGGAGAAAGTGAGAAATGGAGGAATGGTGTTAGGGGGAGTGAGAGAATGAATAAGTTTTTTGTTTTGCCATTAATGACAAATGGGGAGATTGTTACACATTTGGATGTCATTGTTGTCATTAATGTCAAGCCTTTTGTCACTCATATTGCCCCGGTTGTTATTGATTTAGTTGGTGGTCCAGATGTTTTTGGAATGATGTGTCAGTTTGTTTCCGAAGGTCTAGTGTTCTTCACTTGGTCCATAAATGCTTCTAGTGATTGCTCTAGAGGAACCTATAGTGGACCGTAATAAATATTTGTTCCGGATATATCTCAGGAGTCTATGTTTGGTTAAGAGAGATGTTATGGCTCCCTTGGGTGGACCGCTTTACTTGTTTTTGGTCCAAGATAAGTAGTGTGTTGCACAGGACAGATTTTGGTGATACCGGTTTGTGCCTTTTTGGTTACAGCAGTTGAATGCAAAATGTTTTTGATATTAGTTGGAAGGAGTGCCAACTGGGTATATATCATTTTACCTTCCGGATAACATATTTTTCGGTCGATGCTATATACAAGTCACATACATGCCTAGCCAACCTAGCGATAGTTATTCTTGATCAGATTGGTATATATTGGTTATAATAGATGTGGATCAGATATTAAAAAAAAATAGACGAAAAGGTGGATGAGAGAAGCAAAAGTAATGCGAATGTAGGATGGACAGACGACCAATATGCGAAGTGACTAATGTTAATTTGTTACAATACTAGGATCACAAGAACATGACCATGCACAGTGATCATAGGGTGTGCTCGTTTAACCACGGGCAATGATTCTTGTCATTGTTGCCCTCCCAACCATAAACGATATACTGTTATTGTCTCCCCCGAGCACGGAAATTATATCTCTGATATATATATATCAAATCTGGATATGACTTTATAGTATTGCTTCACTTCTTGAAGCTATATGAACAAGTTGGTTTGCTCTTCTAATGAATTCATTGTGGCTGAAGAATGAAGTCAATCTGCTATGTGATGCGATCAGCAGTAGACCAAACACGATCTGCAGATGATAATGCACAGGCTGAAGGTAAAGGCGGATCTGATTGCTCTTCTAATCGATCTGCTTGTATTATTCGATAATCATGCTTCACACATTAACCTTGCCTTCTATTCATGTGGATGCAGAATACAAGACGTAAAACACACTGTTCGTTATTCCTTCCACGACAGTCGCTATTCCTGAATGTCGACCTGCTGATGTGTTTGTTTTCTTACTTACCTTTGCTTCCATCGACAGCAAGGTATATGTATACAACAACGTTGGTCCACGAAGGAGTCACGACTCATTGTGGAACCGACATGATTCCCCAAGGAGTCGTGACTCCTACATGGAGTCGCGTTGGTTTAACTAAACAATGATTCCCGATAATATCGTCAGATTCTTAATAGATATTATCAGTTAAACAAACTGAGAGTTATATGCCGTCATTTGCAATGAACCAATAATATTAATTAATGAATTAATATAATATGATTAATATTATGAATAGCTAGTAACGCCAGGCTGTTACAATTATTCATAATATTAATTGTAATATTAATCATAACATTACCAATCAATACTTAAATGATTACATAAATATATATCTATATGTGACCAGAGTAGTAAGGATAGATATACGGATAAATACAATACAAATGTCTAAGGCCGTAAAGCCAATTAGACATTTGGTTCATCTGACTGATGCTACATATTTCAACACTCCCTCTTAGCTAGGGAGGAATATTTCTATCCTTCAATAAGTTACAACACCTTATTGTGAACACAACAATTCCATTTATTGTGTGAGAGATATCACCTCACCGTGATATCAGGAGTTATGGCATATCCACGGATATCACGTCGCATGATACCCACCAGAATCTCGTAATGTAATACCCACCATTATGGCTTGTCCACGGATATCACATCTCATGATATCCACCTTAATGGCAAATTTAAGGATATTGATTCATGGCATGTCCACGGATATTACGTCACATAATATCCACCATGAACATCTCTGTTAGTAACATCATCTAGTATGGCATATCCATGGATATCATTTCTCATGACATCCACCATGAACAGATATTACTTAGATGACAACCATCATGACATGTCCACGGATATCACGTCTCGTGATATCCATCATGATGGTAAGATCAATATTGTTAGATCGTCATCTTACAATAAAGATCAAAACTACAAGTGTCCATCACAAAGAGATCGTCACCTCCAAATAATGTTCACAGGGGCTCAACAAGCACTGAACCAATGTAGTCATGGAGTCACACACATGACACTTAATCATGAACCATATCAGATTAATAAGATTGCATAATAAGAGTTTACACTTTAAACATCATAGAGAATACATTAGTACTATTTAAAACAAATCAATGTTGCTGAGACCCAATCTCAACTAGGGCAACATTTTTCTACCATACCAAGCTTACCTCGAAAGTACACAAACTTTATTTTGGAGAGAGGCTTGGTGAGAATGTTTGTCGTTTGCTCATCAGTACTAATGTATCTTTATTGAATAGAATTCCGATCCACCACGTCTCTAACATAGCGATACTTGATCTTCGCATGCTTCGTTCTGTCATGAAACATACGATTGACAAAAGGGTTTCACACAACTGTGGGCTCCAATGATTGTACAAACAATCCTGCAAGGAGCTTCTGAAGCCACACTACTTCACGAGCTGCCACACATGCTACAACCCAATGAATCTATCTTGGTTCACACATGAACTGACTAAGAGTACTCATTGCAAAGCAAATATATGGTCTGGTGTTGACCAAATACATCAATGATCTAATCAACTGACAATACATAGAGGAATCTATTAGATCTGAATTGGAAGCTGACTCGCTCAACTTCTCCAGAATTATATCCATCAGCGTAGAAATGGATTTTCAGTCCATCATGCCAAATCTCTTCAGGATGTCTATAGTGTACTTCCCCTGACTCAAGAAGATCGCATGCGGTCTTCTGCCAAACTTTCAGTCCAGGAAGTAGTACATGTGTGCGGCAATATTGTACATGAAAATAAAACTAGTTAATTAAGTTGTAATTGTCTTGGTTAGTTGGCAACCGCGGGGTGGTAGTTGCGGTGCGACGGTTGGCACTCGCACCCCCTCGGTATCTTTATATACTTCTGAATGTAACTTGTGACGGAGGAGGACGATTATGAATGGAATAACATCTCTTATATTTGACCTGATATCTATGGCAATGTTATTCTACATCACATGCTTTATCTGTGTACTTTAAGTTATTCACTCGAGAGGGCAAACATTTGGCATCGTTGCCTAGACGTACTCAGGAACGAAAGACGCGGATGGCGCACGAACACGATGGGCCTACCCGTTGGTGAGATAAACCCAGAGGCCGACGACGCGCGAACAGAACTTTACACAGGAGAAGACACCGCAATGAGAGAATTTTCAATTCTGCTCCAGGTAGCCATCCAGACCTACGTCCGACAAGAGGCGACGGAGGCGGAAATCCCACCAAGTGTCGTGTGGACAGCGTTGGAGGTGAGCCCGGCAGTAAACCGGTTTATGAACCATCTTCCCCGGTTGCTTGCACAGGCATCGCTAGCACAACAAGCTCACCTGGAGGAGATTGCCCAGGAAGAGCGATGCCAATAGATCCTTCAGCAGTACGAAGATACCAGCCGACAGGAAGCAGAACAGGATGGCGCCAGACCAGGAAAGAATTGAACCTTGAATCTTCTATATTCAAATAAAAGTGTCATTGACACGAGTTGTATCTGAGGAAATGAATTAATAAAGACGTGTTTTGATTTATGTATTGTGAATTATGGAAATGCACAGCAATTAATGCCCAACTTATTGAATAAAGATAGAAATAAAAAAGCAGAAACGGACGAGTGGGAGGCCGCGCAAAGGGCCTTGATTCTGGAGCAGCAAGTAGAACGTAGACGGAGGCTGAGGCAACTTGCCGAAGGACGACCTGCCGAAGGGTGGCTCGAGGGGAACCAAGGAGGTGTCACGGAGGGTGCAAAAGCCGACGGAAATTTCTACGCGTCGCCAGAACACCGTAGGGTGCGGAGCCACGAAGAGTTTCTGGAGGAAACAAGGTTACAGCGGAATCTAGTCGAGGAGACTCGGGATCAGTTTAGAAACGTATCCCTTACACCACAGAGTGAGGATCACCAAAGGGAGCCAGAAGTGGGCGCGGGTGAGAATGAAGGGGAAGACAACCGTACGGTTGTAGGTGCTACACACGGCAAGCAAAACACCGTACCCCCAGTCACCCACGCAGGACACACCACCAGCGCAGGGGCTCAGACACAGCCACAGCCACCGCAGGGGAGACGACCCCCATCAATGGCAAGTAAACAGAAACTACCGAAGTTCAATGGCGACGGGAAGGAAGATCTCGTTCGCCATTGTCGAACGTGCGAAACCATATGGTCAGCAAACGGTGTTACCGATCAAGATGAATGGGTAACACAATTCCCAACAACCTTGAGAGGAGTGGCCATAGACTGGTACTCAGATATGGACAAGGCCAAAGTCGGTACATGGCCCAACCTGAAGAAGGAGTTTGGGATAGAGTTCCGCCTCTTGAGAGATGACAACGAAATAGTCGCCGAAATCTATGGAACAAAGCAAAACAAGAACGAGACTGTCTGAGCCTATAGTCGGCGGCTGAAGGAACTATTGGGAAAAATGGAGAGTCAACCAGCAAATGGGTTGAAAAAGAGATGGTTCGTGGAGGGACTGAAACACTCCCTCCGAAAGAAGATGAAAATCTTTCCACCTACATCGTACGAAGACGCATACAATAGAGCGATGGATCTCGAGAGCGAGACCAAGACATCGAAGAAAAAAAAGAAGAAGGATAGCTCGTCCGAGGAGGATGACTCTTCACAGGAAAGCAGCAGTGACGGCGAGGCTGGCAAGCGGGTGCAAGCGCTCCAAAAAGACATGGAGCGAATGAGGAGGGAGTTCAAAACAATGAGAAGCACCGGTCGGACTGAAGGGGACATATGGTGCACTGAGTGCAAAGAGGAGGGGCATACAAAGGGTACTTGCCCGAAGAAAGCATTTTGCGAGATTTGCCAAGTGATGGGACACTCCACCAAGGAGTGCCCATACAACATGAAAACCCGAAGTACGCAAATGAACCAAGTGTTGTTCACGGAGCAGGCCACAACATCCGCACTAGCGGGTACGGCCCAGCAAACCATCACAACAGCATCATCTGGAGGTTACCGGGACAATAGACGTGGCAGCGGAAGGAATAGCAACAATAACAATAACGGAAGCCGTATCCAGTATGACGCCAAGGACCGGCCAATGATCCAATGTAGGGCCTATGATCAGTGGGAGCACTTCGCCCGTGATTGCACGAAGGAAGCCACCGCTCAGCACCTCTGTTGATGGTGTGGGCCAGGCGACCATGAGGACGCAAATTCCCCAAAGGCAGGGGTTAATCTCCTCAACATTGAGAAGGCTGAGAAAACTGGTGAGAAAGAAGTACTGGCGATCACCCACGCCCAGACGAAAAAGGCCACTTATCCCGACCCCCGTACGGAGAAGGAGAGATTACGGGAGGCAAAGGCCAATGTTGAACGTGAGATGACGGCCGAACAACGGGACAACGAGGTGGCGAGTACATCATCCCGTACGGAAGCTGAAAATAACATCATTAGGCAAGTACTGCAGATGGAAGTACCTATAAGGGTAAAGGACCTTCTAGAAACAATGCCACAATTAAGAACCACCATTTTTAGTTCCATACAAACCACTGCGCAGGCACCTTTGCGTGCCACACGGGCGGAAGTTCCGGTCAACCCCTCGGTTGACCCAATGTTGTTGGCCTTAAATAGTGGTCAGCATCCTGCTGTAGTAGAGATGGGAATTCTCGGGGCTATCCTCAAGGACACCATCGTGGACGGAGGTTCGAGGGTGAATGTACTGCCAGAGGATACGTGGAAGAAGTTGGGGAAGCCAACACTATGGCCACCCATGTTCAACTTGGTAGGTGCAGACCAGCACGGCATCAAGCCACTCGGCACTCTGATGGCCCAGCCAATCACCATCGGCACGCAACCCTTCATACTAGATTTTGTGGTAATCCCACTCAAGAAGGGGTACGACACCATCTTAGGCAGAGGGTGGCTGGTTACAGCAAAGGTGAACCATGACTAGAAAAAGAGCACCCTTTCTATGGAGAAAGGGGGGCGGAAGTACACCATTGATCTGAGTACCCAGGTTGTCGACGAGGAACTGGCATCATCTTCAGAATCGGAGGGTGAAGGAAAAGGCGACCTAAGAGACGAAGGACGGGGCTGTAGGGAGCCCAACGACGAAGGGATTCTCAAACTAGGAGAGTGCTCTGGGGATGAGACAGGGTCATTGAACGGGCTCTTCCATTGGCAGATGGAGGATTACGAAATGTTCCAAAGCTACAGGCTCGAAGTAGAGGAACCAGAGCAAGCAACAGAGGAGGTGTACCTGTCGGAATACAGAGAATATTGGAAGGGAGATGCCCCAAACCTCGATGACGTAGAGAATCCGAAGATCATTCGTGTCGACAACGATTGGAACCCTGTGTGGAAGGCCGCAGCCTTCAAAATCTTTATTCTTCTTCTTCTTCTTATGTACGGGAAGGAGACCGTGGTCCCTGTAGAATTTGTGGTTCCAGGTCTTCGGATGGCCATTGAAAATAGACTTGCCACCAATGGATCCAAATTGAAACCCTACCACGCGAAGCGCACAGGGGACCCGAGAGGCCGGAAGGACACCCGAGAGGCCGGAGGGGGACTCGAGAGGATAGAAGGGGACTCGAGAGGCCAGGCAGGCGACTTGAGAGGCACAGGACCAACATGGGAGACTCTTGGGCGAGGAAAACCGAGAAGGATGAAGGGCGATCCCAAAGACAGGGGACCCGAGCCAAAGACTCTCCAGACAACTAAATTAGGAAATTGAAAAGAAAAAAAAAAAATACGGGTCCGTACGGCAGTTGACCGTACGGCTTTTAAAAAAAAAAAAAAAAAGAAAGACACAGTGGAACCACCGTACGGTAGCACCACCATGCGGTGGCAACACCGGTGGTGGAACCACCGTGCGGTGGCAACACCGACAGTGGGACCATCGTACGGCAGCACCACCGTACAGTGGCAACACCGACGGTGGGACCACCGGCGGTGGAAACTACCGCTGCCGCAAGGAATAAAGGCGCGGAGCGCAGAGACATAAAACGCAAACATAAACGCAGCACCGCACAAACAAACACAGTCGTACGGTGGAGGGGTGTTGACCGCACGGGAAGGTGGTCGTAAAATTGGAGGTGCCAGTGCTATTGTTGACCGTACGGGGAGGTTGTATGGCCGGGGTGCCATCGGGGACATTACAGGAAAAAAAAAAAACGACGACGACCAGATTGAAAAAATCATTCGATGACATCTGGAGCCAGGATGCTGAAAATATTAGAGTGGAGAAGAAGGGTTTTGATATCTTAAAATATCACAAAAATGATGCGCGCCATGGACTTTTGTGTGGTTTTGATGGTCGAGGGGATGCACTGACTGTGGCAATGGCTCTTCAAGAACCTGCTCTGATACCATTTAAATTTGTTACAATACTAGGATCACAAGAAGATGACCATGCACAGTGATCATAGGGTGTGCTCGTTTAACCATGGGCAATGATTCTTTTCATTGTTGCCCTCCCAACCATAAACGATATACTATTATCGTCTCCCCCGAGCACGGAAATTATATCTCTGATATATATATATCAAATCTGGATATGACTTTATAGTATTGCTTCACTTCTTGAAGCTATATGAACAAGTTGGTTTGCTCTTCTAATGAATTCGTTGTGGCTGAAGAATGAAGTCAATCTGCTATGTGATGCGATCAGCAGTAGACCAAACACGATCTGCAGATGATAATGCACAGGCTGAAGGTAAAGGCGGATCTGATTGCTCTTCTAATCGATCTGCTTGTATTATTCGATAATCATGCTTCACACATTAACCTTGCCTTCTATTCATGTGGATGCAGAATACAAGACGTAATACACACTGTTTGTTATTCCTTCCACGACAGTCGCTATTCCTGAATGTCGACCTGCTGATGTGTTTGTTTTCTTACTTACCTTTGCTTCCATCGACAGCAAGGTATATGTATACAACAACATTGGTCCACGAAGGAGTCACGACTCCTTGTGGAACCGACATGATTCCCCAAGGAGTCGTGACTCCTACATGGAGTCGCGTTGGTTTAACTAAACAATGATTCCCGATAATATCGTCAGATTCTTAATAGATATAATCAGTTAAACAAACTGAGAGTTATATGCCGTCATTTGCAATGAACCAATAATGTTAATTAATGAATTAATATAATATGATTAATATTATGAATAGCTAGTAACACAAGGCTGTTACAAATTATTCATAATATTAATTGTAATATTAATCATAACATTACCAATCAATACTTATATGATTACATAAATATATATCTATATGTGACCAGAGTAGTAAGGATAGATATACGGATAAATACAATACAAATGTCTAAGGCCGTAAAGCCAATTAGACATTTGGTTCATCCGACCGATGCTACATATTTCAACAAGTAAGAGCAATGATTCAGAGACATACAGAGCAATCAGATGAGTATATGCATGCAACTGTTATCTGCATTCTAACAAATGCGTTTTGTGTACAATTCAATCTATTATTCTTACTGTTTTATGAGATCAGTTTTGTATCTTGCCCTATAGAAGTGATCTTCAGCAGAGCAAATCTCTCTTTTGTATCTTGCCTGAGGCTGTGCGTCTCAAACTGCAAGTCCCAAGCAGCAAGCTCTTTTTGGCAAGAATACTTTTGTTGTAAAACAGTTATTATATATCGTGAGTTTAATTCTCACCATGGTTTTTCCCAGTTTGGGTTTTCCATGTAAAAATTTGGCGCCATGGTGTGAATGCTTTGGGTGTTAATGCAATTTATTTTCTGCTCATTAAAGATGATGAGTGGTGAAGATTTAAACTCTTTAATTTGATGATATTCTGTGAATGCTGATTCATCCCCCCTATCAGCCTCCAATAGTGTTCAACATCATGGTGCCTACAACTACAACATCTGACCATATTCTTCTCTCTTCACATCTTGATGGATGTCCATACTTTGTCCCAAAGCTTCCATTTTCACACAAACAAGAGGAGGATGCTAGAAATTGGCATGAAGCCTGCCTTTGGAACAGAAAGAATGTGCAAATTAAACCAATTTTTTCTTGGCATTTTTAGGGCAAACCCATATTCCTTTGTTGTTGACTTTTTATAAGGTCACCAAACCATGAAACCCCTGATTTGAATGTCATCAATATTTCAATGAGTTAGTGAGCCATTTAAACTATTGATTTAAGACTATGTCAGCAATTTGGGAGATTTAAGAACCAACAAAATGACTGCTTGAAGTTGAGAGGTTTTGAAAACCAAGAAAACGCCAAAACCATATGATAGTTTCCTGCTGCATTTTGAGGTCTAGTGCAGTTCACGTTTTGAAGAAAATAAGCATTGCACTTACTTTTGTGAAGTTTAGGGTTAGAGCTCAACTTCACATTTTGCACTATTTTGGGATTCTGGAAATTTATGACATGTGCAACTTGCAATTCTGAAAAAAGTCTCCCCATCTACAACTTGCAACCACACTTCCGGAAACCAGAAAGTTTCAAAACTCTCACTTCCAACATACATTTCAAGAACCAGAAATCTTTAACCTGCAATACCTGTATTCCGGAGACCTGTAACCTTTTGCCATCTGCAACACAATGCATTCCAGCATTTTGGAAAGCCTTCACTCTGTGCACATATCAGGAACCGAAAATTTTATCCATTTGTAGTTTGCAGTGTATTCTAGAAATCTGTATAACTTGCAACAATTAACATAAATCAAAAACTTTAATTTGGCAAGTGATTTGACATTTGATAATGATTGGGAACATTTGTAACCGAGGACAAAGGATAAAAGCATTTGATATTTCTGACTCAAACAAGCTGACATTTCAAGGAGCTTAACATGCAATTTATTGTTCACAAATAATGTGGGATAACAACTTGATGACACATGTTGATTCCATGAGCATGGGCAGTTTAGAAATTGCCAAGGTTAAAAAAGGCCAACAATAGGCCAGTTTGTTGGTGGTGACTATATGGACCTCCAGGATTGTTGTGCACACTAGCGATTCACCTCCTCTCAAAGGTTTCTAGCTCCTCTATCCAGCTTTATCCACTCTCTAATAGCCTCTTAAGAGGAAAACTATAGCTTTATCCACTCTCTTAAGAGGAACAAACTTACCTCTAGAGAACAGAAAAGCTTCCGGTTGTACATAGTGCCTAGCATCTCATTGATCACAAGACACCTAAGGACAAGTAGACCCCGAGGACGTAATGATATGTAGAGTATGACGAGCTGCAACAAGTTGATAAGGAGCAACATGTGCTGCCATGAGTGGTTGGGATCACATGATGTAGTTTAGCCCAGAAACTCCAGTAATAAGTAGTTTCTAAAACATCAATTGGATGATGACTCCAATTTTTGAGCTTGTTGCTC
This sequence comes from Cryptomeria japonica, assembly GCF_030272615.1. Classification (NCBI taxonomy): domain Eukaryota; kingdom Viridiplantae; phylum Streptophyta; class Pinopsida; order Cupressales; family Cupressaceae; genus Cryptomeria; species Cryptomeria japonica. The sequence continues at coordinate 502,715,213 of NC_081414.1, forward strand.
GAACTAGCCGTGCATATCTTCTTTTGGCATTGCCATTTTTCAATTTTATGTTTGAAAATCTTAGTCGTATTCTCAACTCACTTGTACTTCCAAACTTTGTAACCTTCGTTGATATAAATAAAATTGAAAAATCATCTTATGATTTATGTCATTATAATTATCAAATGGACTATTAGATATCTTTTTTTAATTGTTTCAAATTATTAATACTGTTAATATCATCTTAGTAACCATTCCCCTACTATCTCCAAAATCTGGGAAAATTCTTGCTTTCTCTGCGCACCCCATCACAGAAACTCAGAGAAACACTGATCAATCAGTTAGTTGAGAAATATAATCTACCGTTCATGATTTTGGAGGGATATGGTGAAGAATGGATATAAGATATCAGCAATATAGAATTAAGCACCGCCTCAAAGTCAAAATAAAGCAAGCCTTACCAGCCTTTAGGATAGCCATTAAAGGAAGAGAGCAACAACCTAATTATTAAGGTAACAAAACTTTGTCTTTATTTCCCTAGTAAACGTGATGGGTTGCCACGGTGTGGTAATAGGGAAGCACGCGTATTGTGCTCAATTTTAAATTCCACTATATCAAATCTTATTTCTTGGGGCCTGTGTTAGCAATCCGATGATGAGCCAAATCGATGGCTAGCGTCAGGCCTAAAGTGGTGAACATCTAGGAGAGGAGCATTTTGCCCAGTAACCAGGCTCTTGTGCAGAGGTAGACTGAAACACGGTGTAAAAAAATCCCCTTGATTTAAAAATCATCCGAGAATTATTCAGTTTGAGTTGGTGAGACTTAGATAACAAAATAGATGATTTAGGAGGCCCGTAAATGCCATGGTGTCTCTAAAGTAGTCTACTTAGACATTATCAAGAGGGAAAAATACGGGGGTGCTTTAGAAATTCTATTAAACTTTGCAAAGAACATAAATACCTCTCGGAGTTTTGGAGGAAGGTGAGATCAGGGGCTAGCTTGAATGTGCATTCTTCAGCAACTTCATCCAGGGATTGAGAGGACGCTGTACTTTGTTCTTCTTCTCTTCCATCTATGATGAAATCCCCAGTACATCCCACCAGTGCTAACAGCAATTCATGCAGCATATTTGCCTCTCTTCAATTCAAATCACTTCCCCTGGTTTTTGGTTTTTATTTGTTTGACGAAGGTAGCCAAGTATTTTACGCGAAAATATCACTACTGAATCGAAGGTCCTTTCTTCGACGCCCGCCTAAAATAAAATCGGTTCCTCGCCAGTTGAGAAGTGCCTTAATTTTTGCCTGGAAATATATGAGAGTAAATTGGAAGAAATGAAAATGTTTTTTTTTTTTTTTTTTTTGGAGTAATACTAAGAAATGAAAATGTTTTTTTTTTAGTAATACTAAGAAATGAAAAGTGGTTTTGTTAAAGTAATTATTTATAATATAAGTGAATTGATTTTGAAATGTGAAAGAAAAAATGAATGTGAAGGAATAGAACTCAATTTAAATTGATAAGTTGTACAAATTATTTTTTAATATAAATTGTGTTTACAATATACGAAGACGATTAATCTTAGGGATGGATTGCATTGCTAGTTGTTGAGACACCTTTTATAGAATTGTCATTATTCAAAAAATATACAAAGTTTTGTATTATTAATTTAAACGATATGTAGGCTTGCTTATCCTTTGCCTAGTCCTCTAAAAACTTTTTGGTTTTTTTGTTTCAAGATGTCAGACAAATACTTCACTATAATCAAAAATAAGCATATTGTTGGACAACCTTTCTATGCCATATTTAAGAATATGATTATTCACAATGTCAATGATTGATGTCCCTAGGAAATTTTTATTATATGTATAACAAAATACGATCTTTGTGTAACAATGTGGCCGGAAAAATAGGATTAATTTCTTTGTATTGCCTTAGGGTCTCACATTACACCAATATGTCTATGCATCGATTGCAATTTAAAGTATGTTCTCTAACAAGCTATGTTCATTGACCACTTCTGAAACTTATTTTATTTTCAATTAATCTTAGCACAAAAGTAGTGCATGCAATATAATTGAAATGCAAAAGATACACAACCATAAGAGAGACACCAATTTTTTGTACGTGGAAAACCCAAATGGGAAAAACCACGGAGAGGGTTGACTCTCAAGATAATTTACAGCTAGTTATATGAGATTACAAGGCTCACTATCGAAGGGCTCACTACCTAGATTACAACGGCTTACTGCCAAGAGATAGAAACAAATATGAACTGAGAAAATTGCATCTACATATGCATAGGTTCAGTTCCTAATAAGCTTAGAGAACTAAACAACTGCTTGCAGTAGATCTAGTCAAGAATCTTTGCAACTCTTTTGTAATCTGCTTGCTCTAATCACACACACACACACCGGTAATTATATGCACCAAGTCAACCTTAAGATCACTTTCTCCATGAATACTTATTCATTGGTCTTCTACATGTTTTCTTTCAAGAATTTCCAACAATCAAATCACACGCTACAAGCACCGGAGTAAAACAAAAACATTCAAGGTTGACTAGACCTAGAATGATCATATCCTCAAACATCTACAAGCACGTTTCTGAAGCACATAAACACTATCCAACTTGACACAAAGAAGTTAAAGACATAAACAACAAATTACAAAAAGATCATCATTAGAAACCAAAATGCGGAGCACATAAAACTATCAAACACTGTCAGAACTGACGAATCATCGATCACCATCACAACTGTATATACTTCCTGAACATAACTTTCGGAGCACCAAAAAATTAAATACAGCATCCTTAAACTATGTCCACCATTATACCAAAAGTGTGCTACCATATGCAACGAGACAAAAATGTGAAGCTCTACAACCCTGAGACTTGTCAACTATATGCTTCCAGATGACATTACCACTACTACGTATACACCTGGAGCACAAATTCAATTGCCACGAGAAAGTCCAAAACTTGTTCAACATGAAATACATATCCACATACTATCAACACACATTTCCGAAGCAATCATCCTTCTAGAAAACACATCTGCAACAATTATCTTTGTAACACTAACTTCCTGACATAACAACAAGATTCTACATCTTCATACATACATACATATCTTCCATTGTTCTACATTACCTTCACTTTGTACACTGCCTTACTTCATCTGGACCAATCCAAATCATCGGGTTTGACATTAATGACAACCAAACATACATTTCTAACAATCTCCTCCTTTATCATTAATGGCAAAACACTTATTCTCTACTTTATCTAATCTCCCCCTTTGACAATATCTCTATATATCTCCCCCTTTGACATCAAGGACAAAGGGTAACAACAAAAAAAGGTTACCAAAAACTATGCTTCCCCCAAAAAGATGTTTCAATTGTGTTTCACATGTAAAATTCTTTTATACCTCTCTTTAAGTTTTGGAAGAAAGGTCTTCCAAGAATTCATAGTCATTCTAAGTTTTTCACACAAATTGTTGTTCTCCACCAACAAGTTAATAGCATCAAATAAGAAATCAAGTATGGAAGGATTCTACTCGCACTTTTTGCTTCAACAAGGAGACCAAAAAGATGTTCCAATCTAGCTTCAACTATCTCCTTTACTTTCTATAAAGTATTCGCTACGTCTTCTCGTTGTCTTTGGATTGATATAAGCTCAATTGTAAAGAATTTATCCTTTTTCTCTGTGCACCATCTTTATCACCGAAAATATCAAATGTTTTACCAAGGGAGTTTATCTCGGACTCAATGGAGTCAATTTTAGCTCTGAAATTTTCAATAGCAGCAAGCAACCAGAGATAGTACTTATGCACTCTAGCCACTTCTTCAACACATTCTTTTATTTTCTTTATACTTTCTAACAATCTTTTATATGCACTGGCACACCTTTTCTCCATAACTCCTTGTACTTTATCTTTTTCAACAATTTCTTTAGTTGATTGCTTCAAACGATCTTTGAGTTGTTCAAATAGGGCATCTGGTAAAATATATGCAATATTATTTAAAGCAATGTTGCTCTAGAGCAGATACACAACTAAGACTTCTTCAATTTTATCCTAATTGTAGGATGGACGTGAAAGCCACACATTTCCAATTTTCCTCGTACCATCTTCTTCTTCAAGCACATTTAAATATTTGTTGTCTTGCAAGAGTCATCTTCATCCATATTATTTTTTGTGTTCTTCGAATATAGCAATCTTTTCCTTAGCTTCTTTAGGAGGTTTCAGATCATCAAGATTAACTGTTTTTTTTCCTTTCTCCACTTTTCTTCATTTTCTTTGGTTCTGGAGAGGAAACTACAACTCTTCTCTTCAAACTTCTTCTACCAGAGGAGGAACTATCCTAGGAGTGCTGACAACACCAAGAACCATACCAGAACACCACATCTTCTGAAGATTCGTGAGTTGATTTTTACATGTAGGTTATCTTTATCTACTAAATAATCCAGATACCTATAAATTTATTTTCCAACAGGGGTATTTGACTTCCATACAACATTATCCTTTAATGGTAAAGATCTTAAGAAACAAAGCATTAAGCACATGATCAAGGAACCAAAATGGAAAGGATATCCATCATCTTTTGTCATAGTGATATTTTCTGTCAATTGCATATGCAATAATTCACACAAATCAAAATATTTACCTTCTTTTACCATCTGATGTGCAATGTACACAGCTATAGCAGAAGTTGATCCTTCTATGTTTTGGAAATAAATCTTGTAAGAAACACCATAAGCAACATACCTCACCACCAGGTCGATGATTGTATCAATTAGTAATGCCCTTTGATATCTCCTAATGCTAGTTAGGCTTTCGACCTCTTTATTTTTTACTAATCTCTTTACTAATCTGAACTTGTTTGGGTGTTGCTTCATGCTATGACACAATGTTGACAGGGTTACAGTGTCAGTCGAGCTGTTAGATCCAAACAAAACCATTGCAAGATATAAAGTGGTGTGGTTCAGGTCTAAGGACCTGAATGACACCACAAGGTGTTGCGTGCATATTCAAAATGTCAAAAACTATAATCATGATGTTGCTCGGGTTGTTAGATTCAAACGACACCATGATTGTGGTGTGTTTCATGTGGGTTTCGAAATAAAGATAACTCAACAATGGAAGGTGTTTGTATTTCAAAAACGCTAAACATAAACCCTCAAAAACAAATGAAGAACAACAATGGAAATTATACCTAGTAAAAATCGATTGTGACACTTTGCTTCAAAGAGATCACGATGAAGGCAAGGCACGCAATGAAGACAATAAAAACCAAAAGAAAAGATAAATTAAAGCATTAAGAGTTCGACTTTGAAATGAAATCAAATACATTAAATACAAAGTGAGAAACAAATCATGTAGATCAGGTCCATAGACCCGATTTGCATCATTAGGTGCATTTTGGGTCGATAAACCCGATTTGCACCTAAACAAACCATGCAAGCGCAGGATCGGGTTTAGGACCCGATTTGACAACAAACCTAACAAAAGAAAAATAAAACTAACTTAAACAAGAATAGTAAACCTTTCAATGAAACTACTTAAACAAAATGACTAAAGGAACAAGTCAAGAGAGGGGATTTAGATGAAAATCACCTCTATTGACGTTCTTGGAGTATATAGACCGTGCAATTCGAACAAAAATTGTGGGGGTTATCCTATTTTTTCAAATTTGGAAGGAAAATCTGAAAACATGATAACAAAGTTGTGGGACCCTATGAAGATTAAGGTGTAGAAAAAATTATCCTCATGGAAAGGAAAGTGACTTTCATGGGCAAGACAAATAGTGATATTGAAGGGTGTTGTTTCTTCTATCCCGATTTACTTGCTTTCCTATCTTGCTCTCACAGAAAGAGTGAATAACTTCTTAAGCCAAAAAATGAGAAAAATCAATTGGAAAAGAAATGCAGAGAAAAATAGGGTGGCACTAATATCTTGGGATAAAGTATGTAGATCAAAGGATTCAGGAGGAGTGGGATTGAAAAATCAAGCTTGCCAGAACAAGGCCTTAGGGGATAAACTAGTATGGAGAATTACAAGGAACCAAATTTAAAATGGGTAAAGATCTTGAGAGAAAAATACTTGAATGACAATGATTCAACAGATATTTTGATGATTGAATATCCCCCCAAAGGCTCCAAAGTGTGGAACTTCTTCTTGAGCTGCAAACCAACAATCACAAGTCACTTGACGTAGGATGTGTTTCGTGGCAATTCAGTCCTCTTTTGGGAAGATTCGTGGTGGGGTGGATACTCAATTCTAGAAAGCTAATTGTAGATTGGGCACACGAGAGACTATTTGAAAGAAAATTGGGGTACATATCTCAAAGTTTATGTAATTATCTTTGACAATAACCTGGCAATAGGATGGAAGTGGAAGGACTTCTCAAAGCTCCCTTTGACAAGTAAAGAGATAGAGATGTTAAAAGAAGTGCTTATTAGTAGAAGAGTATCCTTTAGGAAAGGAAAGGATAGGTTGGTATGGGCTTTGGCTAATCAAGACAGTTTAATGCAAAATATGGATATAAAGTATTGGAAAAATAAGAACAGTATCGGAATAAGGATATTCCAACTCAACTATGTTGGACTAAATATTGTTTGTACCCAAATCATAGGTCTTTTCATGTGTTGCAATACAAAAGAAGATTCTAACAACATATTGTTATAAGGATGTCCTTATTCTCAGGCATGTTGGAGATGATTGTGTGCCGAATTGGGATGGGTGATAGCATTGCCCAATGATATCACATGTCTATTTAAATGATGGCCTATCAGAACCAGAATGGGTTTCTCATAAGATTATGGGTTACTTGTCCATCTATCCTGTTATGGGAACTTTGGAAATAGAGGAACAAGAGAATCTTTGAAGACAAATCAATGGAGTTGGAATCCTTCCTTAATAAACTAGAGGTTGTTATTATGGGAACATCCAACAATAGAATGACAATTCATCCAAAGAAATACAAATTCTTAGAATGGGATGAGTAAATGAGATTGAGATGGGTTGGGCATAAGGTTCCCCCTCTTGTTTGAGAGGACAGATCAAAGACACAAAATGCAAGAGAGCAAGCCAACTAGAGACCTCTGGCACAAGGATGGTTTAAGCTAAATTTTGATGGGGCAGCCAAAGGAAACCTTGGACCATCTGGAGTGGGATGTATTATCAGATTCAAGGATAATGATATAGTCAGCAGTTTGGCTTTTCTGATAGAGGCGAGACCAATAATGTTGCAGGATTCATGGCTCTCATCCAAGGGTGACTTTTTGGCAAGGATCTTGAAATCAATAAGTTGGAGATCGAAGGGGACTCTACGCTAGTTGTTAATGCAATTAGAAGAGGAGAAACACAAAATTGGCAACTTGGGGCCACGGTGAACAGAACCTTAGAATTTATTAATTTTTTTGAATAGTCACCATTAATCACATATATAGAGAAGCAAATAAGGAGGTCGACAAACTTGCCAACTTGGCAACTGTTGAGATGGAATATGGTTCCATTACGCCTAAGTTGTGTATCCCACTTTAATATGCCTTCATAAAGATTGAGATCAATGGATAATTTAACATTGTATTTGAGAGTAAATTGTCAACATCATAGCGCAATCATTGGAAATCCAACAAAATCAACATCGACGAGGTTGCCATTCCAAAGAATCAAAAGAGGAGTTGGATTAGAGACTAACTGGAAGAGAGGATGGTGGTATCCAAAACATACAACAACTAGATTTATAGGACAATTGTGGTGTCTGGGTAAGAGATGTGGTTCAATTTCACATGAATTGGCTACAAGCGTATTCATGAATAAAGGTGGTGAGGACATCAAACCTCAAGAATTATGGGATAATAATGATATCCCTTCTTGAAAATTCAAAAGGACAGGTGAAAACTCTATAAGTGAAATTGCCACAAGGCACAAAAAATCATAGTTATCAAGCATTTATTTCTTCTCATTTCTAGTGTTAGGTTATTTCTCAGTATTGAGAGCCCATGGATTCTCCAATTAGATTGATAGAAGATAAGGGGAAAATGTCTTTCTTAGGGGAAATTAAAGAGAAGAGGCTCAAAGGGATTATGGAATATTCCAATAGTCTCATAATGCATGATGTTATAAGATTCTGGGCGATGAATTCATTGAGTGAGACCACAGGTACCACGTTAACATAGACACTATAACAGGCTTTCTAGCAACGATCTTCATGGTCAAAGAGTCAAAGGAAGAAGCCAAAAGGATTTGCAGGAGGTATTAAAGGAATCATTCTTGGGGGAGTTAGATAAAGTTGTAGCAAACATTAATGAGAGTTTGAATATTCCATGTCTAAAGGACTAATTATTTTTCAACGGGAGTGGCAAATTGGTTCCCAAATGGCTAGTGCACACAATTTAGAATTAGGATTCTTTTGCTCCAAGAATCCCTGACATTCAAAGGAGTGTGGACTCTCTTCAAAAATTGTTTGGTTTGAAAATGAATGAGGGTGAAGATTGGATAAAGAAATATAAGAATCTTGAGGGCCTACATAGTGAGGATGAAGCACCAGAGTTTCAAATACAGATTAAAGACGAGCCCCTAGTGACGATTGAGTTGGGTGTGCATGGCTAGGGTCAAGTAGGCGGCCCATTAGCATCCTCGGCACCAAAAGGGAAGACTCTGGTTTCTAGCTAAGTTGCATTCGCTCCAGACTATCTCATGGTGTGGAATTTTTATTTTGAATGTATAAATTTATCATTTCTTTGTGTTTTAGGTTATAGACATGTTTATATAGCCATGTTATTTTATGGGTGGAGATATAGCTTGACATATGTAATGTATCCCTGGGAAAAGGGATTCTGAATAGGGTTTTTTTTGTCATATCTTCGTAGTATCTAGGTGTACAGGGAACTGCTTTGGGAAAAGCATAGTTAGGGTTCCTTATAGCAGTGTTAGTTCCCTTCTTTATGTAAGTTATCTTTAATATTAATATACAAACCTTTTGTAGCTACGCTACACATTATTTAGCAAATATAAAAAAATAGTTAAATTAAATTAAATTGAATAACTTATTTTAAACTAATTAAAACGACTTAAATTTAATTATTGTTTAAAAAATTAAATAATTATTAAATTAAAATTATCGTGTCAATGAAATTAAAATAAATAACTAAAATTAAATTAAATTAAATTAAAAAACCAAAATTAAGTGCTCTTGATTTAAACTCAATTTTTATGTAAAGAATTAAATGAGAAATTAAATTAACTTAAATTAAATAGAATAAAATAAAATAAATTAAATTAAATAACTTAAATAAATTAAAATAATTAAATTAAGTTAAATTAATTAAATTAAATAACTTGTTTTAAGTTAATTAAAATTTCATAATTGTTTAAGAATAAAAAATAAAATAAACTAAATTAAATTAAATAATTTAAACTAAATTAAACAAATTAAATTAAATTAAATAACTTAAATTAAATTGAATTAAATTAAATACAAAACCGTGGACTAAAATGGTATGCAAAAGCCCAGAGCACGCGACGGTTGTTTCCTTACTTGTAGATAACTATGAATGGAAGATTTCAGTTCAAATCTTAAAGAGTAGAGCTTTTTTCATGAAATGGAATGGAGATTGGTCTGCTTTTACAAGAGTTAGGTCGTGGGTTGACGCTAACTGGGGAGAAGCCTGCGTGCTGAAAACCCTTCCAAATGGGTTTTATCTTGTCATTAGTCTGAGCGAAAAAGATAAAGAATGGGTACTAAAGAGTGGTTCATTCTTAATGGGGGAAAGGGTTTTTTTAATCACGGATTGGAGGTCGAATTTTGACCCTAAGAAGGAGGAGATTGATATTGTCTCGTTATGGATACGACTCTACAATCAGCCTCATGAATATTGGGATACTGAAACCTTAAAGTTGATTGGCGATAAGCTTGGAGGGTTTTTAAAGGTTGATGAATCTCCGGAGGTAAAAGAATATTGTATGTATGCTAGGGTTTGCATTTAATGAAAATCCATTCATCCACTTCTGCAATATATTGAACTGAAGACAGGTGAAGGAGTATGGAGACAGCCCATTGAAGTTGAAGATTTGATTGACATGTGTGCCATTTGCAAGAAAAATGGGCACTTGGATGCAAAGTGTCAGAACACGGATAAGGGGAAGAATCAATGTCAAAATAGACTCCAAGACCTGCTAGTCAAACTGACAGAAGCCAATGTCATAATAGTAAATGATGGAGTAAGTGTCACACCGGAAGGTAGAAACAATCAAAACAAGGAAGTCAAAGGTTTGGAAACTGATACAACACAAGATGCCAATATAATGGCTACAGGCCTGAATATGGAAGGCAATGAACCCAATACAAATGAGATGACACCCTCTAAAAATTTGAATGTTTCTACAAACACAGAAAGCAAGGATCACAATGATGGGGTTATAAATAACCCCGAGATTGACATGCCTAGGGCAAATCCAGAAGGTGCAATTGATATATACAAGGAGCCAGGAGAGAAGATAAAGGAGAATGTTGAAACACATATTGAGCAGGATAGACTTTTGTCACCACACATTAAAGATATTAATTTCGAGAACAATAATAAAGTGTTACCCAAAAGCGCAATCTCTATCAAAATCCAACAGAATAGAGGTTTAAAACCTAATGAACCTTTAGTGAATGAGGTGATAGACCAGAATCTCAAGTCTAGCTTGGAGGCGGGTGATGGGCAAATTGACAAGGTAGTGGAGGAGTCTGATGATGAAATTTTTAAAGATATTCAAATCTCACCTATTAGAACTTTAAATTTCATGGATGAGGATAATCGGGATTTGGAATCTCTAGAGAAGGATGGTATGGATATGCAAGAATCGTAAGATGAAGCTGTCAATATTGATAATATGGGTCTATAGGAGGAGGAGGAGGAGGAGGAGGAGGAGGGTTGTTTGGAAAAAATATATTTGAATACGACTAACTCAAAAATCAACAAACCAAAAATAGGGGAGAAGAGGTCCAATAAGGAGAGGCTTGAGATGACATGCCTAGCTAAAGGACAAACTAAACTGAGATCAAGAAGAGCATATGACTCTTCCTGGAGGCAAAGAGGTGCCTTTCATGGAATGTCAAGGGTTGTAATGCCCCTGACAAGCAGCGAATGATCAAGAGATGTCTTGATCAAGTACAGAAGATATTGTGATGTTACAAGAAACCAAGCTAAAAGTTAAAGACATTCAAGATTTTAAACTGAGTTTTCAAAGATGGAGAGGTGTTTTTTCGGAGGCAACAAGAGCTTCAGGAGGTTTGGGGATTTTGTGGAATGATGATACTTTAAATATTAATCTAGTAAGAATGGATAAGAATTGGAAATGGGTGCAAGTGTTTCCAAAAGTTTAGCAAAGTAACTTTGACTTGTTCAATGTGTATGGTTCGATCAATACTTTAGACAAAAGGAGGATGTGGGATGAGCTGGGAAATATTTTAGCAAATCTAGATGATCATATCTGTGTGTTGGGGGTGATTTTAATGCTACTTTGTCCCCTCCAGAAAAGAAAGGTGGAAATCTGAGATACAACCAAGTGCAACAGGACATTAGTGACTCCACTATTAATAGTGGTCTAGTGGAACTAAAATTCAAGGTAGGGGATTTTACATGGACTAACAAAAGAGCTGGATTTTCAAATATTGTAAAAAAGTTGGATCATTTTTTTCTTGCAGGTGATTGGATGTCTAAAGCATGGATTATTGAAGTTGATATACTACCTATTCATGGTTCAGACCACTATCTGATAAGTCATCTCATTCAAGATGATTTTGCCCCAGCAAGGTGTCCTTTTAAATTTGAAATGATGTGGTTCAAGGCCAAAGAGTTTAGAGATCTCATTAGGAATCTTTGGCGAAATGCTCTGGTTTGGGAAGGTAATCATGCTTTTATCTTTTTCAAGAAATTACAGTTTTTATAGGAGGCTCTGAAGAAATGGAATAGACAAAAATTCAAAAATGTATTTGTTGAGAAGCTTGTCATTGAAAAAAATCTAGAAAGCCTGCATAATAGAGTTATTCAAAATGGTATGCCAGAATTAGAATTTAAGGAAGAGAAAATTCTCAACTAGGAGTATTTGGAGGTGCTTGCGAGGGAAGATATTTTTTGGAGGCAGAAGTCTCAGGAAACTTGGCTAAGAGAGGGAGACAAAAATACCAAGTTTTTCCATAGTTTGGTAAAACTTAGAAGGTCGATTAATAATTTTTTCTCCATCAAAAATAATGAAGGTGAAGTATTATCCAACCAAAAGGAGATTGAGGAGGTAGCACTGAACCACTTCCAACAATTATTAATGGAGGAGGATCCACAATGTATGGTTGATGTAAACTTTTTAGATATTATCCCTATGTGCATCACAGATTCTCAGAATAGATGTTTGACTGATAAAGTTTCAATGGAGGAAGGGAAAACTGCCTTGTTTGAATTAGGTGATAACAAGGCCCTGGGGCTAATGGATTCCTTGCATCTTTTTTTCAAAGATTTTGGGATTTGTTTGCAATGCAGATGTGGCAAGTTATGGAAGAATCAATAGTCGGGGGATTCATATTGAAGGACTTTAATAATACCTTCATTGCTCTAATACAAAAAAAATAGACAGTTGAATCTTTTGATGATATGCGACCCATCTCCTTGTGCAATACTATTTATAAAATAATCTCCAAGGTGATTGCAAACAGGTTGAAAAAAATGTTTAAGTTCATCATTTTGGAGGAACAAAGTGGGTTTGCTCCAAACAGATCCATAGTTGAAGGCATCATTGTGACGCATGAGGCAACTCATTCAATTCGGGTTGCACGAATGGCTAAGATGTTAGTAAAGCTAGACATACAAAAGGCTTATGATAAGGTATGGTGGAATTTCCTCTTTGCTATATTACAAAAGTTTGGCTTTCGTCGAGAATGAATTGAATGGGTGAAAAGTTGTGTGTGAACTTCACATTTTTTTTGTTTTGGTAAATGGAAGCCCTTAGGGTTTTTTTGAAGCCTCTCGAGGATTAAGATAGGGTGACCCTCTCTCGCCCTTCCTCTTTATTATTATGATAAAGGTGATAGGTCAATTGATTGCCCAGAAGAGGGAAGCTAGTGTTTGGAAGGGTGTTAAAATTGCATAGGATGTAAGGGTTATATCTCACCTTCAATTTGCTGATGATACTCTTTTATTTGGGGAGGCAACATTGAGAGAAGCTCAGGTTCTGAAAAGTACATTGGATAGCTATACTTTTTGGTTTGGTCAAAAGATTCATTAGAGAAAATCTGAAGAAAAAAAAATTTAACACCTCTCTGGGGAGACAAAGGGAGATTTCTCACATTCTGGGTATGCAAGTTGGGAATCTTCCAGGTAAATAGTTAGGTATTCCTTTATTTGGAGGGGCAAGCCGATCTACTCTGTGGAAGAATCTTGTAGATTGTTGTATTCAAAGGATGGATGGTTGGTAAATTAAATGGCTTACTTCAACGGGGCGCATCTTGATGCTAAAGTTCGTCATATCTTCTATACCACTTTTCTCAATGATGTGCCTACAAATACCCCAGAATGTGTTGAAGGTAATTGAACAAAAATTAAGAAATTTCTTTTGGAATGGTGCTTAGGAGGAAGATAAAATCTCGCTACTTGCATGGGATAAAATTTGTGAGCCTAAACAACATAGTGGGGTGGGTTTAAGAAACTAGCAGCAAGTGAATGAAGCAATGGGGGCAAAGTTAGTCTAGGATATCTACAAAAATCCACATCAACTTTGTGTTCAAATATTGCGTACAAAGTACTTGGATCATCCGGATGATTGAAGGATCTTCACCATTGCAAACCCTCCATGTGGTTCAACAATTTGGAACTTTATTATATCCTACGGAAAAGTTATTACAAAACATTTAACATGGCAGATCGGTGATGCTAGGAGAGCCAATTTTTTGGTAGACTCATGGGATGGAAAGGAGGTAATAGGAAGTGCTAAGGAGTTTAGGGAGGTCAAAAGAATACTGGAAGATGCTTGGGGAGTCAAAGTCAAGGATTATTTGGAACCTCAAAGCATTGATGGGAGGATTGTATGGGGGTGGAAATCTGTTAGAGGTGTCCTAAATAATCCAGATCACATTAGAATAATAGAGGATATTTTCAATAGCAGAAGAGTATTTGTTCTCGGTGGAAAGGATGTGGTTAGGTGGTGTGGTGCGAAGCATGGCAACTACTCGGTCAATATTGGGTATCAGTTGTTAGACTCTAGAGATGTAAGGGAGGAGTGGCCAACGAGTCTATGTTGGGGAAAAAAAAATCTCCTGAAAGCTGGTACTTTTGTGTGGCTTGCGCTGAGGCAAAATTCTGATGGGGAAAGGAGGAAACACTTAGGAATGGTTGGGCCAACAAAATGTACAATGTGTGAAAAGGATGAAGAAAATGTTGATAATCTATTATTGAATTGTGACTTTGCATTAGCTTGCTGGAGGATGGTCCAAGGGAAGCTTAGATGACAAGGACCTCTCCTTGGGATGCTAAAGGATGTATTTCTATGTTGGTCGTACAGGTGTAAAAAATCCATTTTTTCGTGTATGGAAAATTAGTCCTCTAGTGAATGTGTGGGAAGTTTGGAAGGAGAGAAATAGAAGGATATTTCAAGACAAGAGTGAGTTGCTCGATAGGATTTTAGCCAGAATTGATACCTCTATTGAAGAGGTTGTAGGGGTAACAACATCAAGGGTTTATGTGAAAGATATTGTACTATCCAAAGAGGATTCGCGCATTCAAGGATGTTGGCCTAGAATCAAATTTAGGTTCGTTCATGGGCCTAGGCGAGATAATCCGTCTTGTGGGCATCCAATTGCTCATTTAAATTGCAATTGGACTCCACCAGAAGAAGGGTGGATAAAGTCTAATTTTGATGGGGCATCAAAAGGAAATCCAAACAATTCTGGTGCAGGGGTAGTGTTCCGGGATTGGCAAGGCAATATTGTAGCTTGGAGTGCTAAAAGACTAGAGAGAGGAATGAACAATGCAGTTGAGGTGCAAGTAGCACTCTTGGCAGTTGAGTGGGGTTTAAAATTTGGCTTTAAAAAACTTCATTTGGAGGGTGACTCATTGATCATAATTAATGCTATAATCAGAGGATATACTCCCGCTTGGATGTTAAACAAGTATATTCAGATGATCAAAAAAATTTGGATTATTTTAACGATTTTAAAGTCACTCATGTGCAGAGGGAGGGAAATACAGAAGCAGATACTTTATCAAAATGGGCTTGCATGTTTGATATTGTACAGGACTTCCAGTTAGAAGATATTTGCAATCAATTGGAGGATGACGTGGGCAAAGACATCATGGAAACAACAAATTCAAAAATGGAGGACAAAGGATGCATTGATGGAGGGACAAGGTAGTTGGCATGATTTAGAGGAGAAGATATTATTGAATCGTGCGAATACAATGGGATTTATACTTGGACAAAGTTGTGATGAATTTGCATTTATCAGTCTGGCATTGGTGGCAGTGTTTGTTTTGAAGCTTGGAAAATGTGAATTATGCATTAATAGTAACATTAAGTGTTGCCTTAGTTTTCCATTCTTCATTCCTTCCTCTTGAAGCTTTAGTAAGTTTGTTGTAGAGAGTAGTGGTTGGATTCGTAAGGTGACGATCTTGTAGCTAAGAATTATGGAGGCGGGCTTCACTTTCAAAACATATAAGAAACTTGTGTCATTTGTGGGGAAGGTGACAAATAGGCATATTCAAGGCCTCTTCTTTTATAAAGATGAAAGACAGTTCATTTTGGGTGAAGACATTGTCCATATTAGTCACAGATACAAGACTAATATGGACATTTACTCGCTTATTGTTGTTTGGGGGCTTGAATTTGAGATTTTGGTGGCTACGGTGAAAACTGTGTTAAATGATTTAATTGCAGAGGAGTATCTGGGGGAATTGGACTCCATTTTCGAGTGGGTTGTCCCGGGAGTTGGCATAGACATTTCAAAAGGCTCGATTGAGCATGTGAGCCCCATTTCATTCATCTGTGGGCCAAAGGATGATACGAAGACGAGATGCAAAGCCTCAGTGTGGAGAGGTTGGGAGGCTTTCAAAACTTTTGCAGGGCTAATGTGGGTGGAAGAAGCCCTTCGCGTGGTGCATAAAATTTCCAAGATCGAAGTAAGATGAGAACTGCAACCGAGGGCACACACAGAGGAGGTCGTGCAAATTCTTTCCAGGTTCAATGAAGAATATGGTAGTGTTGGACAATGAACTTAGCTGACAGATTGCAATGCAAATTCAATACTTAAAAAAAAAACAATACTTGTATGTACTGTCTAGCGAACAGATTGCCCATGATACTACTTTCTTTATGCACAGTTATAGCATACAGTAGGGGATAGATGAATCAGGGGTTTTTCTGTGTATGTTTTGGAAGGGTTTTTTTGGTAGTTTTTTGGGATGATGATCTTAAGAAAGATGTACTTTTTGTTTCGAAATATTAATAAAATCAAAAACTTGTTACCGACCAAAAAAAAATTAAAGTAAATTAAGCAACTGAAATGAATTAAATTAAATTGAATAGTCAAATTATTGTTGATAACTAATGCTCGTAGTTTGACCACAAGTGAAACCCATGCTTCTATCAGGCAAATCTCTCTTTTGCATAAATTTTGCATAGTTAGATCTGTAGTTTTAAATATTTTTAGAATATTATAATTTTATGTTAATTTTTTGATTTTCTATTATAATTTTTTGAATAATACATGCAAAATTGGATGAATAATTATCTTCAAAATACACTCTTACTTCAAAAACCATAACACAATAAATTTTAAGCTAATTAAAATTTAATAATTGTTTAAGAATTAAATAATTAAAATTAAGTGCTTTTGATTTCAACTTGATTTCCATGTAATAAATTAAATAACTTAAATTAAGTGCTCGTCGTTTACAATTCTTTTGCTAATATTAAAATAAATTAAATAAATAAACTTCTATAATTAGTTTGTCAAGTTGAGCAATCTGTTTGTTCCTTAAAGGCCACAAATTGCTTTTTTTAGGAAAGAATTCTATACATATTCATTCAACCTATATTCTTTGTTCAAGATAAAAGTTTGCTTTTTTTGAGGAAAGAATTCTATATATATTCATTCAACCTATATTCTTTGATCAAGCCAAAAGAAACAAGTTTCAAATTTGAATTTGCGATTATTCAGCTAAAGCAAGTATGTTAGAAGAATAAATCAATTATGGATTAGTTGAGCACACTTCCCTCACAAATACTATCACTTTTATGTAGATCTATAATTGAGAATTATAAATTTACTCTTTGAACAACATTTGCAACATCCTATTAGATTGCCTTTATCATAGCCAAATTATTCACCTAAAGCAGGCATGTTAAAATAAATCAATTTTGTTTTGTATTTTTATATTTTAATGTTTTATTGTTGCAAGTAAATTGCTATCATGAATGAGAAATTTAGTTGTGAAATCAACATGGATTTTTAAAAAAGGTTTCAAGATCATGAAAGTCAACACATTTACAATGAATTGATAGGGCTAGTGATGTTATCAATGTAGGACCTAGATTTTATTGTAACTTGCATTGCAAGTTTTAAAAACCTTCCAACTCCCCTTCTTTCTCATAGAGTTCATGGTCCCTGAAGATTGAAGTAAGAAGCTTGTGCTTTAAATCAGGGATCTCATTTTCTATATCCAAAACAAGGCTACAGTGCAACGAAGTTCTTGCCAAATGTTAGCAATTATTTTGTTATAGTAATATAGGATACCAAATAACTATAGAGATATGTATAAGCAACATGCTATAGACTGGTAAAGATGTGAGCAAAGTTTACAACATAAATGTCACAAATTTTGCATGCATTGCTAGTGTCTGCATGTCTTGGTTTTTAAAATACAAGAGCCAATAGAAAGGTAGAAAATTGTGATGTTATGGTTATGGTGATATTGAAGAGGGTTTGAAAAGTTTTTGTTGAATATTGTTGTAGAACAAACTAAATGTATCCAATATAAGATTATAAAGATTAGTGGTAGGTTTGTTTTATTCCTTTGGGAAAGAAAGAAAAGAAAGAAGACAGTGGAGTTGATTTTTGCCAAAAAATTAGAGGTATAACTACTCTTGATGGTATAGATTTTGTTTACTTTTCATTTTCACAAGACAATTTACTTTTAAACTTTTACACCAAGTTTTTTTTTTTGATAGTTAATAGGCCATGGCCGATATATTTTATTAGTTTAAAAAAAAATTACATTCCCAGTTCAGTGTGGGCACCAGTAGGAAAGAACCGGGTAAAGAAAACCTCAGGTCTTGCCCAAGGAAATACATTCCTAGTTACAAAACAGAACATATATCCCATAAGAAAATTACATTCATTGGCTTACTGCCAATTGATTACAGTACAACCATCAACAAGGATCCTTCTCCACCCTTTCTCTATGATAAATCTATTAAGTGGAGACTCTATTGGAGAAGCATAATCTTTAGTAGCAACACTTAAACCTGCACTAAAATGCTACACCATCTAAAAAACACTTGTTAGCTATAATCAGAAAGTAAGAGAATGTTGGAGAATACTGCTTGTACGAAGATCCTTCACCATCGGTGCTTAAACCGAAGAAGAACCTACTTGATAATATATTCCACGTAGAATACAAATAACTTCATCCCAACTAAACATGATCAGTCAAAAGATCAAACCACGTAATAATGTGAAGTTCCTAAACAAATGCATGTGGGAATAACGAAAGAGAGATTTCCATCTTAGAGCTAGCTAAACCAAGGATACTGCAACAACAGTAAATTATCAATTAACCGAAAACTTGTTAATAATATCCATCCACAAAAGGGCTCTAAAGATGCTAAAAGACTGATGCAATTAGAACTCTAACCATCCTTAGCAGAGATTTATCAACTAAGTACCAGGGAGACCAAAAAAATTATTCATTTGCATTCTTCTTGAAGTATAGACATACAATTCAGTGATGTAATCATATTGCCGTTAGAACTCACCATCCATCCAAGGCAAAGGTTTATTAGCCAAATAACATGGAGGCCAAAAGGAATGAATATGCATTCAGTTCAGAGAGTAAAGATAGTCAATTCTATACCTAAATCTACCTTAAGGAAAGAGCCAAGCATTCTATATTTATGAATATATATCACAAGATATATATAACAATGTAAATTTATGTGTCTGTATATATATATATATATATACCTTAAGGAAAGATCCAATCATTATGTATTTCTGAATATATATGACAGGATATATATATATAACAGTATAAATTTATGTGTTTGTACACACACACACACACACACACACACACACACACACACACACACACACACACACACACACACACACACACACACACACACACACACACATATACATACATATATACATTATACATGCACACACACACACACACATACATATACATACATACATACATACACACACATACATACATATATACATGTATACATATATGTGTATGTGTGTGTGTGTACATATACATATACATATAGTATATGTATATGTATATATAGATACAAATATGTACACACACACACACACACATATATGTATGTATGTATGTGTGTGTGTGTGTATGTATATGTACATATCTACATATATATGTACACACACACACACACACACACACACACACACACACACACACACATGGATTATTTTATGTGTAGAAAATGATTTAGCCAATCATGTGTGTGTGTGTGTGTGTGTGATCGGTTAAATCATTTTCTACACATAAAATAATCCAAAAAAATATTCTCTACACAACAGTTTAAAAATTAAATTATTCAAAATATTAATGATATCTAAAAGACCTATTTTACCTAATAAAAAACGATATCTAAAAATCCATTTAAAAAAATTTACTATGAAATATTAAAAAAAAAGTATTTAAATATTAAAAATAAGTGGAAAAATTCATTAATATTTTCCAAACAATTAAAACTCATTGTTTAAGTATTCTTTTGAAAAAATTAATTTTCCTGATTAAAACTAAAAATTATTCAATTTAACCATCTGAGCCAACATTTTAAGGGAAGAAAACATAGACGATTCTACAATCTTTACAAAGGATTCAAAATAGAAAATTCTCCCATATCGCCTAAAGTTTAAGAACTAATTAAACTGAAGATAATTAATTTTCTTAATATTTTTACTTTAAAAAATTTGCATCTACACTATAATAAATATTAATAATTTTTTGGGTAGGAAAAATTCTCAATTTTGATTTGTTAATTTATTTTTTATTAATAACTAGTTAAAGAATTGCCCTTGCCAATAGTTCTATGCCTATGGCAAGAACTAATAACTCATTTACATCAATTGACATAACCAAGTTAGCATCATATCCTACAAACACCTTGCTTAGAGCCCTTTCACTATTTGTGTTGTATAAAGAGATGTGCCTTGATCCTTGCCCTCGTGTGGCAATTGCTATCCGATTGGCAACAAATGCTAGCATATAAATTTGAGATTTTATTAGCATGTTCCACGTTTTCGTGATCTAAATTTTTAGGGTGTTCATATTTAGGATACAATTACACTCTGATGTATGGCAAGATTGCCATGTTTTATTTTAGCCCTTTTTTCGTATAACTCAAATTATGGGCAATGTTTCCTTAATGATGTTTTTTTTTTAGATCTGAGCTATATTTGATGGATAATCATGCACTGTTACCTTGGAATGGTTCTCAAGAATATAATTCTGCTATATTTGGCTTGAAAAGAGCTCTCTAAACTGATAAAAAGACTCTGAGTACCATACTGTTTTAACACAAACTAGTTTGTCATCCTCACATAAATTTAGGGGGCATTGGAGAAAATGGTTGTATGATATAGTGTCATTAAAAAATCAGAGCTTTCTAGTTCATGCTATCTAAAGATGTGTATGCCCCCCCAAAAGTGGTTGGGATTGTTAAAATTCTTTTCTTTATTCAAAGCTAAAAGTATAAATTTCAAACAATGGCAATATCAAGTTGAATTCGATCTAGCTAAGGAGTCTCTAAAAAGAGCCAAATCTTTAGAAAAAAATAGCTAAACATTAAAAATATAGTGAACATAGGACACTATCTTCTTTACTCGGCCATACATAATACGACATCAACATAATAGTCTTCACTAGTATATTGGATAATATTTATTATTGAATAACAAAATGTATCAAGATGCTTTTTAGGTGCAATGGCTAGCTTGGTCACTACATCCTAGGTTTAGGACTAAGATGGGTTTGTTTTCTAAGATTTAAGTGTGGGAGATTTTTAAAATTATATCAACCTCATATGTGAATGAAATGCAACTGTTACTATTAGCATCATGGTAGGAAATCAATTGCATTTTAACTTTTCATGAAGTATTTTAAATTAGAAATAGAGTTGTCTAGAGCTCTCAACATTTCTTTGCTATCTTCAATCAAGTATTTTGTTATCCCCATTTTAGACAATTGGAAAAATGGGGGTAACCCCACAAAATTTTGGCCTATTTGTGGTTTAATTTTTTTATGCATTCATTTCAAGACGACTTCATTATCTTGCACGTGGTTGTCATTTTGCATTTCCAAGTTGCACCAACTTTGAATTCTAGGTGTCAATCAGGCCTATAAACCCTATTTACACCAACTTGGAATTCTAGGTGCATTTCAGGTTCACAAACCCAATGTGCACCTCCTTTATGCCCTTTCTTTTGCACTAAGGTGCAAATCAAGTTTGTAAACCTGAAATGCACCTTGCCAATAACAAGTGTAAATCAGGTTTACAAACCTGATTTGCACCTATTTATGTCACTTGAAGTATCATCAACGCTCCTTATTATAAATCGATTAGGAGTCCTTATTGTTTTTGTTTTATATCTTTCCTCTGCATTTTCTTTTTGGCTTACCTTTCGAGCTAAGTCAAGTTCATGGAAGTGTGCTCCATCTTTGGAATTCATGACTTTCTCTTCTTACTAGTAAGTTTTCATATCATTTTTTCTGGTTTTGGTTCTTTCATTCTGAATATGTCATTCCTTTGATTTGATAGGATATTAAAAACCCTAATTATTTTTTGATGTATGGCTTTCAAATGTCTTTTCATTCCTTATGTTTTTTCACGCATGATGGTGTGTTCAGCTTGATAAACCCGAATTGCACTAGAGATTGGTGGTGTTTGGGCTTATCAACTTGAACACCCACCTTGATTCTCCCTTTCGATGGTTGTTTGTTCAAGCCCCCACATTCATGGTGTTGTCAGGGTCGGTGAATCTGCATAACACCCAACTTCTACCATCCTTTGCATTTTGCACTTTTCATTGTAAACCAACCTTTGGTGCAGTGCGGGTTTGTAAACCCGAAACACACCAAACTCTATTGGGGTTCAAGTTTACAAACCCGCACCTCACCTTGCCATTGCATTTGCTTGAAGTGTATGTCAGGCTCGTAGGCTCGACCGACACCTTACACCAATGCATAGTGTGATAAAAGGTGTATGGTGGGTTTATGAGCATGTTCTTCACCAAATTTAAGTTAGCATTTCTAAGTGTATGGTGGACCTATGGACCCACCTTACACTTTGTTCTTCTCTCTTTGGTGTCCGACCTACACCAATTTTTACCTTGCCCTTTATAAGTGTAGTTCGGACCTATGGGTTCGACCTACACCTATAACAAGTTTTTCCTAAGGTGCAGTTTGGGTCCATAGGTCCTAACTACACCTACCCTTTTTTAACAAGTGTAGAACTTTGGGCCTATGAACCTAAACTACACCTTTGAACCATAATTTGCCTTAAGTGTAATTCGGGCCTATGAACCCAAATTACACCAATTGCACACATATAAATAGAGTTTATAAGTTTGATTTACACTTAAATTACCATGATGCAATCAGGGTTTTTTTAACCCTACTGACACCAAATGCAACTCATTCACGAGCCTACTCAGTTCAAGATGAATGAGATAATTGATGTTTTCTCTTCTCTAGTACTGGTTATTTCTCCATGTTACAGTGTTATTACTGTATAGATGACGGAGGCATCCCCAAGCAAGAAGGCTATGAAGTTCAAAAAGCAAGATCCACATCTGGTCTTCCTGCCATCATTAGTCTCATTAAATATTTATCACATAAGGGACACTGAGACAAGTCATGTTGATATATTAGAGTTTATTAAGAGAATAGAGAAGCCACCTTCATACTACAAGATGGAACCCACCATCAACAATGGTATTCATCTAGTTTCAGCATTCCCCATGTCTGCTTAGGATCCTGAATTTTTCATGGTCACTGCAATTCATTTTGATCCTATTAGCAAGAGCGTCAAGGACACAAGAAGAAAAAAGTTAATTAGACTTGTTGAGGACTTATTTGACACTATCTTCAAGTGTCCTCATATTCAGAAGTACTCTGATATTACAATGTAGTCAGCACAAGCCTACTATGACAGGAATTTAGACAAGTGTAGGAAGAATATGAATGACAATTGGTTGAAGACCCTAGACCTACAATTTCTAGGTGGCCAGAGACTTTTCCCAAAAGCGATCTTATTGAAGAGGTCAATGATTTGGTTACTCTCTTGATTAGGGTGAAAGGGCTTCTTACATCCAATACTTTATTGTGTGAAGGAACTTTCTTATGTCATTCTTGACTACTTTCTTTTAGATTAAATCTTGCATCATAAAAAGTATTTGTGTTAAAGAGGTTGAGTAAAACATTATAAACTTTGTTTTATGGTATCTAATTGAAAAAGTTTGAATTAAGTGGATAATAAGGTGAAGTCTTTGTGCTTTATTGAGTTATCTTGTTAGAGTATAAAATTTTATGTTACACTTGGAAGATTTTATACTTACAATATATCAATCTTGGGTTACAGTGGTTGATAGGACTTGAGTATTCGAAGGAAACTTTGAGTTCTTTTATTTACAAAAGGCCCATCCCTTAAGTCATTTTCAGAAAAAGGAAGCAACGAGAGTCTTTGTACTCTTATGGGCACTTTGCTTTCAATTAGTATATATTATTAAGGTTACTTCAAGTTTTTGTTATTTTATTAAGAAAAGAAGAAATATGTTCCAAATAGAGAATTGGATAAAACTTGTTTTGAAAAAAGATAACTAAGTTATTGTATCATCTTGGATTAGTGTAAAGTTAGCGGGTAGATTTAGAATAGATAGAGATTGTAGTAGAAATGAGGATCCTTCCCTTTATAAATAGGAGATAACATATCTTGCCTTCTGAGAGGTATCATCTCATGTGTTGTCATGAAACTCACATTTTGCAAGCCTCCATGAGTTTACAAAATTTTCACCCTACAGTTTGTCGTGACTCTGCTAGGGACACGAGCACATAACCTGTTTCTACTTTGGCAAGTAAAAGTTACATGTGTGGGAGAAGAAATCAAGGTGTTGTAGATCCTATCTTTGAACTTCTTCAAAAGCATCATTTTCATCATTTACCTATGCATGCAAGTTTTTCCCTTAAGAGAACAAGGAGTTTTCCACCTATCAATCAAAGATCTCCCATTCCAAGTGAAGATTCAAGTGCACCAAGGTCTTTGGTAATTCCACAAGTGCAATGGTTTGTAATTCCTCCATATCAACCTTTTCAACCAGTAGCAATGGTTGCACAAGGACCATGGGGCAAAATTTTGATCCCCTTAACTTGAGTCCACCTCTTAATCCTCTTCCACAAGGTTCATGTAAGAATATTCCCAAGTTCTTTGGGGATGAAAAGCAACACCCAGATGAACACATTGCAACTTTTCAAATTGTATGTGGAATTCTTGGTGTAGATTTTGAAGATGTGGCAATATTTCTTTTTGTTGAAACACTACAAGGTGCAACAACAGATTGGATCTACCATTTAGCACCTCAAATGATTACTAGATAGGATATTCTCAAAACTTGGTTTGAGGCACGATTTAATTTGGCAGAAGATGCACATGCTCTCTTGACTCAGTTAACTTCTATGAGGAAAGAACCACATGAACCCATGAGGGATTTTGTGGCAAAGTTCAATAAGTTGAAAAATAGAATTCCCACTAATTCTCAACCAAATGAGGAGAATCTTAAGTGTTTCTTTGTTAATGCCTATTTTTCTGAGGTTAGCTTTTTATTAAGAAGAACACCTCCTGCAAATGTAGCAGTGGCTCAAGCTCAGGCCGTGGAGATAGAAGATCATCTGATCCTTGTTGGAAAAATTAAGAAGGATCCAAACAAGGCCAAAGTAAGTTTTTCTACTTCAGAGACTTTGAATTTTCCTTTTCATGTACTATTGATCCCATATTGTAGAGACTTGTGAAAAAAGTGCTTGCTTTAAAGAAGCAAATTTCACAAGTCTTTTCCTACCCCATACAAAGATGTTCCACGAAGGACCTATCCCAATAATGCGTCTAGCTATGTAGCTAGAAATCAAAATAAGTTACCTCCTCCTCCTGAAAGGTTGGCCCTCGAAGGACCTCATGTCAATGCTTCACTGGGATATTATGAGATGGAGCAAGGAGATAATATTGTTGAAGAACATCCCTTGGAATATATTGTTAATTCCTTTCACAAGGGGAAAGTGAGTTAACTAGGGACTCAAGTATCTGGTTCATACAATACCAGGAAGTCGTAGAAGAATGTACAAGTGAAGCATTTGTATTTTTCACCCATTCACAAGTCCCAAATCAACATGATCAGTAGTCTAGAGTCAATTCTAAGGAAAAAGACACTCCTCAATTGTTGCTAAATCTTATAAAAAGAGGTACTCCTTTTCCCACTTTGTCTAAGGATCTTGTAGAAAATAAGCAAGTACTCCTGACTCTTCTTCATCGAATGTGTCAAAGAATTTACCTATTAATCCTAAACTTTTAAGTGATGTTCAATCCACTCCATTGAATTTGCAATACCAACCTTTTGACATCATAGACCATGCAAAGAAAACCAAAATTTAGATGTCAAAGGTAGAATATTTAAAGGCAAATCCTAACCAGTTTGATAGATTGGCCAAATTTGTTAAGGAAAAGGAAATTCCCTAGGTTCCTGTTGTCTTCCAGAATAATTTAGTTGTTGTCACATCTACTATATCATGTAGAATTGAACCTTTTATATTTCCCTCCTTATTAATGGTTATAAACTTATCAACCGTGTCATTGATTATGGGGCTTCAGACAATGTAATGCCTGCTAAGGTAGCTAATTCCTTAGGTCTTACCCTTACCAAAACTTTTGGTTATGATTTTCAATGGAAAACAAGTAGGTACCTCTGATTGATCAAATCAAGGATGCTTAGTTTTCTTTTGCCTCCTTCCTAGATAAAAGAATCAAGATGACTTTTGACGACCGATGTTCCAGCCTCATACGTATGCTTCTGGGAGGAAACTTCTACAAGGATGTGGGGGGTGAGATCTGATAGTTCTGATACTTAATATAAGTACAGATCCAATAGCCAACAAGATGAGAGGGGGGGGGGTGAATCATACAAACTTAATTACCCATAAAAACATCAGATTCAACCTCGGTAACAAATATCAGTCATATAATCAAAAAACTGTCAAACATGCAAACTCAAAAGCATATGAACAATATAAACCTCATAACACCAGATTTAACGTGGAAACCCAAATAGGGAAAAACCACTGTGGGATTTCAGACCCACTAAGAAATATACTCTTCTAGAGTATGCTCGGTTAAAAGCAAATCCTGTTAAAGATTACAAAACACATTGCTAGATGTGACCCGGTTAAGGGATTTCCCTCAGATCTGTTAGGATCTTCACTTTGTTAGAAGTGACCTTGTCAAAGGATTTCAAACACTCAATCAAAATGTCACCTTGTTAGAGGATTTACATATAAGACTGTTAAGTCCACTCAGTTAAGAGATTTCCTGTCACTTTCACAAAATAACAGTAATAAAATCTATCTGCAACTTCACATCTAAAATGCTAAAGTAGATTCCTATTTGTTCAATACAATCTAGACATAGAACTAATCTTGTCTATCTGCTGGGTATCAATACTATGTTATTCTAATAGGTCTTCAAGCTTCTGTGCTCGGTAATCACTATGTAGCATCCCCTATGCATACACTTGCCCGCATACATTGTTTATCAACAGTTCCTTATTTATAAACAATCTTCTAACCGCTTAATCTCCTTGATCACATTTCCCATGATCAATCATAGCCATCAGATCTTCAATCTTGTCCAGGTTCATTGTATCTTTTTGATCTGAAAACGTTTTACCCTGCCTCGGAACTTGCACATTCACCTTGGAACTTGTGTTAGGGTAATGCGGTTTAATTTGAGCTGTAGATCTTCTTGCCGACTTTCCATTGCCTTAGATTTGTTAATAAACTTCTTTCACGGCTTGCCAATCATTGATCCGCTCCAGCTCATCAGCATCTTTCATTAAATATCACATGTAAACATTTAATGCATTCTGTTATAGCTCGGTTACAACTCGGTGAATACTAAACTTTACTCCATAGACATTTTGTCTTCATTAACCGACTGCGATAACCTTAGGGTTTACCGACTAGGTTCTTTGCTTGATAACATATTATAGTATTAACCTTTACATTTGACAACATATGTATGATGTTAAAACAATCTAAAACATCAAGATCTCATCATTGTCTGACTCGGTAGAGTTGCCCATTGAATAACTTATCCCCTTATTCATCATATTCTTTCCTGTGTCTTTACCGACTTCTTTATAATCTTCATATCATATTTCTTAAGATATGGCAACATCATACTGAATTAGAAAATTAATTTCTTGACATCAATGACAAAATAATAATATCAAGATAGTAAAACATCTTTAATCAGTTATGTCCATAATCATCAACAACCTTCTTAATATCCTTGTAATATTGCCAACAATCTCCCCCTTTGGCATTGATTTGACCCTTTTGCGGATTGCTGTGATTCTGAAATGCTCTCCCCCATACATCAGACTTCTCTTCTGTTTTCAGTCTTTACTTCAATCTGTAGTCTTTTCTCAGTTTTCTCCCCCTGGGTAGGTCTTCTCCTTCTTGGTCTTCTCCTTGGTCTTCTCCCCCTTTGACAACAGTGCCAAAAAGAATAGAATTAAAACACAATTTCTTGCTGTAAGAAGTTATTTCCTACTGTTGTGTATCAACTAAGTCTCGGTCAGAGCATTTGTTTACAATTCCTGTTCCCTGTATCATTTTCTGTATTATCCCAGTATTATTCCAGTACACTTTCAGAAAAACATTCTAAAGTGTATCACTCCAGCATCAACTCCCCAAAAGATATTCAATAGAGTCATCGAAGTGATGCTTTCACCGAACTCGGTTAGTGAGTAAAAGATAGGGGTAGGACCCCTAACTTACTTCTGAGATATTCAAAAGTGTCCTTTGGTAGTGGCTTGGTGAAGATATCAGCTATTTGTTCCTTTGTGTTAACATATTCCAACACCACTTTCTTCTCTTGAGCTTCTTTTCTAAGATAATGATATTTGATAGATATGTGCTTTGTCTTAGAGTGCATAACAGGGTTCTTTGAAATATTAATGGCACCAGTATTGTCACAGAATATAGTTACTGGCTCGGTAACTTTCTCATTTATACCTTCCAACAATTGTTTGATCCATGCAATGTTGGTACAATTCAGTGCTGCAGCAACATATTCAGCTTTGGCTGTTGACTGAGAAACACATCCTTGTTTCTTGCTAAGCCAACTCACTAGTCTTTCTCCTAAGAAGAAAGCTCCTCCACTTGTTCTTTTTCTATCATCAATGTTGCCTGCCCAATCAGCATCAGTATAAACTTTTAAATCAAAATCATTTCCTTTCTGATATACTAAGCCATAATCTTCAGTGCCTTTCAAGTATCTGAAAATTCTTTTGATTGCTGTCATGTGTATTTCCTTAGGATCTGCAGAGAATCTTGCAACAATACCTATTGCATGTGCTATATCTGGCCTGCTGTGAACAACATATTGTAGTTTTCCAATCATGGATCGGTAGAGTGTCTCATCAACAGATGCAGATTCATCATTCTTTGATAGTTTGCAGTTTGTAGTCATAGGAGTACTTACTGGCTTTGAATCCTCCATTCCAAATTTCTTCAAGATTTCCTTTATGTATTTGGATTGAGTAATGAAAATCTCATTTTTCATTTGCAGTATATGTAAGCCTATAAAATGCTTTATCTCACCGATTAATGACATCTCAAATTCTTTGCTCATTTCATTTCCAAAGTTCTTGCATAAAGAGTCATTTCCACAAAATATAATATCATCAACAAATATGGCTGAGATTAGTATTCCATTTTCATCATTCTTCATGTACATGTTGTTGTTCTCATTTGTCCTTATAAAACCAATCTTAATCAAATAAGAGTGCAATCTTTCATACCATGCTCTAGGTGCTTGTTTCAGACCATATAAAGCTTTGTTCAATTTACATACCTGATCTTCATTATTGTCTTCAATAAATCCTTCAGGTTGTTCAATGAAAACTTCTTCTTCTAATATTCCATTCAGAAATGCAGATTTGACATCCATTTGATATACCTTGAAGTTTTTGAAAGCAGCATATGCCAACAATGTTCTAACTCCTTCGAGTCTAGCAATAGGTGCAAAAGTCTCACTATAATCAATTCCTTCTTCTTGGGCATAACCTTTGCAAACCAATCTTGCTTTGTTCCGAATGACCTCACCTTTCTCATTTAACTTGTTTATGAAGATCCACTTTGTACCGATTACATTTTTGTCCTTCGGTCTTGGGACCAGTGTCCATGTGTCATTCTTCTCGATTTGATCAATCTCTTCAGTCATAGCATTTATCCAATCTTCACTGTTGAATGCCTCTTTCACTATTCTTGGTTCAAATTCAGATATCAAACATGTGTTCTATCTCAGTTTGTTCCTTGTCATCACTGGATCATCCTTATCTCCTATAATCTGACTTGGTGCATGGTGCCTTCTGACATATTTGGCTAATACAGGCTCAGTAGGCTCTGTATGATCTTCTTCATCACTCGATAACTGGATATCTTCCTCATTTCCTTCAACAGTTATCTCGGTAGGACTTCTCGGTTGCACATAGACAAATTCATCATAGTCTTTTGGTCCTTTGGAATTCCTTTCATCAGTTCTTTCTGCAATTTCATCAATTTTCACATTTGCACTTTCTACTATTTTGTTAGATGATTTGATCAGACATTTAAATGCTTTGCTTCTAGAAGAATATCCTAGAAATGTTCCTTCTTCACTTTTCTGATCAAACTTGCCATTTCTATCATCTTTATGAACATAGCATTTACTTCCAAAGATCTTAAAATAACTTACATTAGGTTTCTTGCCATACCAGATTTCATAAGATGTCTTCAAAGTACCTTTCTTCAATTGAGCTCGATTCAAGGCGTAAACAACTGTGCTTATTGCTTCTCTCCAAAATGTTTGTGGAACCTTCTTCTCAATCATCAGTGTTCTAGCACAATCGACAATAGATCTGTTTCTTCTTTCAGCTATTCCATTCTGCTATGGAGTTCTTGGTGCAGAGACTTGTCTTTTAATACCATGATCATTACAAAATAGGTTGAACTCATTAGATGTGAACTCTCCTCCTCTATCTGATCTAAGACATTTCAGTTGTCTTCCTGTTTCATTTTCAACTCTAGCCTTGTACCACTTGAACATTTGAAAAGCTTCTAATTTTTCTTTTAAAAACATTACTGACATCATCCTTGAATAATCATCCACAAATAATATGAAATACTTATCACCATGATAACTTTGAACTTTCATAGGACCACAAAGATCAGTGTGCACAAGATCTAAAATTCCCTTAGAAGTGTAGGACTTACTTGTAAAGCTGGATCTTGTCATCTTACCCATCTGGCATCCTTGGCACATAGCATTCTCAGGTTTTTCAAGACTCGGTAGACCTCTTACTTTGTGCTTCTTACTTATCTTGATCAAATTATCAAAATTAACATGACAAAACCTTTTATGCCATAACCAGGTGTTATCAATCTTTGCATGCAAACACTTGTTGTGAGTAGAGTCAAGGTGAAATGTATTACCTTTTGTTTGTGTCCTGGTAGCAGCTAACTTTCCATTCTTATCATGAACTTTGACAATTCCTTTCTGAAATTCTATTCGGTAACCTGTGTTGTTTAGTTGTGCTACACTCAACAAATTATATTTCAAACCTTCAACCCAATAAAAATCATTGCATCTTGCTTTATCAAGAAGTGTTATGGATCCTTTATCTCTTACCGGACATGGTGCATCATTACCAAATCTAACATAGCCTCCATCATAATCTTCTAACATAACAAACTTGTGTTTATCTCCTGTCATGTGATGTGAGCATCCACTATCTATAATCCAAGAATAATTAGTGTTTATGTGAGATATTAGGGCTTTTTCTTCATACATTTCTTCATCTGATCCATCCTTGATGGCCACATAAACAACTTCCTCTGTATCAGTCTCATCTGATTTATCATCTGCAGATTCCTCATCAGCAATTAAGCATGTCTTTCTATCTCTTCTTCTGAAGTCTCGGTGTCCTCTGTAATGATTATCTTTTTGTCTGTCATCTCGGTAATCTCTCTTTTCAGTGAAATCTTTGTCAGGACAGTTAGAAGCCATATGTCCAATCTTATCACAATTGAAACATTTCAAAGGTAGTTTTCCTTTATACTTACCTTTGCCTCTTGGTAACCTTTTGGCCAATAGTGCTTCAAACTCTTCTTGCTTTCTGATTTCTTCATACAGTTTATGTACCTCCTCCATGTTCTTTCGAAATCTTTCACTTGCTCCACTGTGATCTCCTTCAGAGTACTTATACTTTCTCTCATTGTAATCATTAGATTCATTCAGATGAAAAGAACTAAATGCAGATTCAACTTTATTTACTGATGACCTACTGTTATCAAAATTACTTAACTCAAATGCATGTAGCTTACCAATAGTAGCATCCAAGAAAATTGGCATATTAGGTACAGACCTTAATTCATTGATTGCAGAGACTCGGATTGCATAGGTAGGTAGAAGGGTTCTTAACAATTTACTTGTCACATCCTTTTCTTCAATAGTTCCTCCTGCTCCTTTGATTTGATTTACAATCTCCTTTAGTCTTGTACTATACTGGGTTATGTTCTCACCTTCATTCATCCTCATAGATTCAAGTTGTCCTCTTAGACTATCAACTTTTGCTCTTTGAACATATTCATCTCCTCCATATATAGATATGAGCTTAGTCCACATTGCCTTTGCATCGTTGCAGCCTTCTAGATCATTAAACTCAAAATCGGTCAATGCAGATGTTATTTCAATCATTGCTTGAATATGTCTTGCTTCGCCTATATCTCTTCCATAGTCAATGGATAGGTGCTCGGTGCAACAAAATCATTCTCCAGATAGTATAAAGCATATTCTCCAACTCCTGATAGATGTAGCTTCATCCTTTTCTGCCATGTAGAAAAACTTGACTTATTCAGCTTGGGTGCATCCCTTTTATACATCTTTGGATCTTTAACTCAAGTGCCTTTAAACTTTCCTTTCGGAGTCCAAAGCTCTGATACCAATTGATAGTTCTGATACTTAATATAAGTACAGATCCAATAGCCAACAAGATGAGGGGGGGGGGGGGGGTGAAATATACAAACTTAATTACCCATAAAAACATCATATTCAACCTCGGTAACATATATCAGTCATATAATCAAAAAACTGTCAAACACGCAAACTCAAAAGCATATGAACAATATAAACCTCATAACACCAGATTTAACGTGGAAACCCAAATAGGGAAAAACCACTGGGATTTCAGACCCACTAAGAAATATACTCTTCTAGAGTATGCTCGGTTAAAAGCAAATCCTGTTAAAGATTACAAAACACATTTCTAGATGTGACCCGGTTAAGGGATTTCCCTCAGATCTGTTAGGATCTTCACTTTGTTAGAAGTGACCTTGTCAAAGTATTTCAAACACTCAATCAGAATGTCACCTTGTTAGAGGATTTACATATAAGACTGTTAAGTCCACTCAGTTAAGAGATTTACTGTCACTTTCACAAAACAACAGTAATAAAATCTATCTGCAACTTCACATCTAAAATGCTAAAGCAGATCCCTATTTGTTCAATACAATCTAGACATAGAACTAATCTTGTCTATCTGCTGGGCATCAATACTTTGTTATTCTAACAGGTCTTCAAGCTTCTGTGCTCGGTAATCACTATGTAGCATCCCCTGTGCATACACTTGCCCGCATACATTGTTTATCAATAGTTCCTTATTTATAAACAATCTTCTAACCGCTTAATCTCCTTGATCACATTTCCCATGATCAATCATAGCCATCAGATCTTCAATCTTGTCCAGGTTCATTGTATCTTTTTGATTTGAAAATGTTTTACCCCGCCTCGGAACTTGCACATTCACCTTGGAACTTGTGTTAGGGTAATGCGGTTTAATCTGAGCTGCAGATCTTCTTGCCGACTTTCTATTGCCTTAGATTTGTTAACAAACTTCTTTCACGGCTTGCCAATCATTGATCCGCTCTAGCTCATCAGTATCTTTCATTAAATATCACATGTAAACATTTAATGCATTCTGTTATAGCTCGGTTACAACTCGGTGAATACTAAACTTTACTCGGTAGACATTCTGTCTTCATTAACCAACTGCGATAACCTTAGGGTTTACCGACTAGGTTCTTTGCTTGATAACATAGTATAGTATTAACCTTTACATTTGACAACATATGTATGATGTTAAAACAATCTAAAACATCAAGATCTCATCATTGTCTGACTCGGTAGAGTTGCCCATTGAATAACTTATCCCCTTATTCATCATATTCTTTCTTGTGTCTTTACCGACTTCTTTATAATCTTCATATCATATTTCTTAAGATATGGCAACATCATACTGAATTAGAAAATCAATTTCTTGACATCAATGACAAAATAATAATATCAAGATAGTAAAACATCTTTAATCAGTTATGTCCATAATCATCAACAACCTTCTCAATATCCTTGTAATATTGCCAACAATCAACACGAATTGGTCAAAAAGCAAGGATACCCATCAAATGTGAGATGTAGAGATTACTTCCTAAAAAGGAAGTGAAGTACTCAGTGGTCAAATCAGATGATCATAAATCTCAAATCCTTTTTGAGTCATCTAGAATGTGTACTTACTTTCTACAAACAAAAGAAGAATCAAGTTCTTAAAGTGACTCAAATGATGATAGTTTTTCAACTGATGGCTTTGTGTCGATTTCCTCTTTTCGTGAATCTTCCAATTCACAACCTGTTATTTAAAAAAATGATAATCAGGTATGGCTTATGGAACTTTATGGTAGTTGTACCTCTAATAGCTCCAATAGTGTAGTTGTTCTGATTTTTCCCAAAGGTGAAATCTTCCTTACCCTTTCAAGCTTCAGTTTTCCAATACCAATAATATAGTTGAATATGAGTCTTTTTTGTTGGGTATTGACATGGCACGTAAGAAAGGTACCAAGAATCTTCATGCACAGGGAAATACTAAGTTGGTAGTTTGCTAAGTCAAGAATATTTATCAAACTAGAAATGATCGGTTGAAACATTACTAGAATTTAATTTGGGACAACATTGAGTGTTTTGATTATTTTAACATTTCAGTGGTATCTAGAGAGTTTAATTATTGAACAAATTCTCTTTCTCGGTTTGCTACTCTCTTGATCCCACATAATGTTTTTTCTCAAAATGTGTATTCCATTGAGCTAGTCTGTAGGCCAAGTGTACCAGATAATTGGGATCACTGGCAAATCTTTAATGATGACAAGCACAATGTTAATTTCCTAGAAACTAGTGATAGTTTTAATAATTTATATTTTGAGGGAAGTAATTGCTTTGACTCAATGGTTAGCGATGATTCCTCTTATGATAAAGGTTTTCTACTATTGAAAGGGAACAAGATCCCAAAAGGTTTGGTGTCTTTGGAAAAGCTTTTTGATAATCACGACCAATACATTAAAAAGCAATAACAGACAACATTAGATTCTGCTATGGGGTATGATAAGTACAATATCGGGTTAGATGATTATCCAATATACGTGAACATTGGTAATAGTTGTACTCTAGCAGAAAGGAAAAAAATCATACAATTGATGCACCAATACATTGATGTGTTGGCATACTCTCATGATGATTTGAAATGTTTTCAACCCAAGGAAATACAACATGATATTCCTCTCAAGTTTGGGACAAAGCCTTTCAAACAGAAGAAAAGGAAATATAATCCCAAGATTTTAGGTACTATTCTTTCAAATATTCAGAATATGTTGAATGCTAAGATAATATTTCCAATTCATCATTCAACATGGATTGTTAATATAGTTCCTGTATGAAAGAAAAATGGGGAGATCCACATTTGTGTAGATTTTCGTAATCTTAACCAATCCTCTTTGAAATATATCCTTTACCAGTGATGGATCAAGTTCTTCAAATAGTGACATGATCCCAAATGTTTTCTATGCTTGATGGTTTCGTGAGCTACAATTAGATTGAAGTCAGCAAGGAAGATCAATATAAGACCGCTTTCACAACACCTTGGGTACCTTCGCTTATCAAAGGATGTCATTTGGTTTGATTAATATAGGTGCAACCTTCTAGAGGGATACGGATATGGTTTTTAGAGGTATCATTGGTAGGTACATTTTTGTGTACTTAGATGATTTAATTGTCTTCTCTAAAGATCATGAAAATCATCTTTTTCATTTAGAAGATGTCTTGAAAAGATGTTGTAAACACAAAATTTATTTAAATCTCAAGAAATCGGTTTTTGGGGTTACAAAAGGTAAGCTTCTTGGACATATAGTGTCCAAAGAAGGTACTAAAATTGATCCGAAAAGGGTCAAGGAAATTCAAAGTTTGGATTTACCTTCAAGTAAAATAATTGTACACTCGTTCTTTGGCAAAGTTAACTTCTTGAGAAGGTTTGTTCCAAACTTTATCGAGAAAACTCATCATATTGTGAATATGATGAAAGGGAAGACTTCTTTTCATTTGACTCATGAAGGGAAAGAAGCCTTTGAGGAAATCAAAGAAGCAATAGCTCATGCTCCAGTACTGGTATGTCCTAATTATCCCAAATATTTTATAATATACAATTATGCTTCTGATCATACACTTTTTGCAATTCTAGTTTAGAGGAATTTAGAAGGAATTGAATCACCCATAGCTTTCATGAGTTGTCCACTCAAAAATCATGAGCTTAAGTACTCACAAATGGATAAGCATGCTTTCATTGTTGTTAAAGTGGTAAAGCACTTTCAGTTTTACATCTTGAACTCTCATGTCATATGTTTAGTCCTAGATACTACGATCAAGTCAATTCTGACACAACAAGATTTTGGAACCAAGAGGGGTAACTAGATAGCAAAAATATAGGAATATGAATTGGAGATCAAACCGACAAATTTGGTTTTAGGAAAGGGTTTATGTCAGTTAATGGTAGAGAATGAATTTGAAGAAGTTGTTCCCCTTGAAAAGGATCTACATGGTAATGTTCCCATAGTATTATTTGTAAGTACCTTAGATTAATGGTATTCTAATATTGCTTATTTTCTTGCTTATGGTGAATGCCCTGCACATATCACATATAAGGAGAAGAGGACTCTGATATTGAAATCAACAAATTATGTTCTCTGGGAAAATAGTTTTTATAAAAGGAGTCTAGATGATACTTTCTTAAGGTGTGTAGATAAAGGTCAGTAGGCTAAGTTATTAGAATCTTTTCATGACTTGGCATGTGGTGGACATTTCTTATCCCTTGTGATAGCTCACAAGATTTTGTGAGCTAGGTATTATTGGCCTTGTTACTAGATTTTCACTCACAACTCAATCATGTAGAGCTTATTGTAATAAATTGAAAGGAGAAAAGGTAATTTTTTCAATATTTTTTATATTACATTCAGGTGCATAAACAAAAATCAAAATATTACATTAACAAATTATTGCATTCATACAAGTGCAAGTAACATATAAAGGATTTATGCAAATCTTTTCTATACAAAGAAGTAGTCTTTATTGAATGTTAAAAATTTACATTGTCTCACACAAGCCGTGAGACTAACTTTGCTTATTCAATGCAAATGAAGAAAAAGCATATACATGAATAAGTAATATAAATGTGCATATAAAGAGGGAGACCAGACATTGCTTGGGAATGACTAGTTCAAGGTGTGTTGTCATGCACTACTGCTACCTCAACCTGCTTGTGTCTTTTCTAGCTCCATATTGCTCCCAGTTCCTACATCCAACAATAACAATGATGTTAAAGCAATTCTCTATGCAATAAAAGGTCTCCAACCTTACAGGAACAAACACTTATGCATCTATAGGTGAAAATCATGTTCTTTTATTTAGTCAGATTCAACATGTGGGGTGAAATGAGGCTCCCACAAGGGTTGAGCCCAACATGCTTCTATGTCACTATGGCTTCGTCAAGCGGGAACTCATCATCAACAACAGTGAGCCAATGGGATCACTGTTATAGTTAACAAGTTTGTGCCTAATGAAGCTATAATAACATGAGGAAAATAACCATGGAGTTTATCAATATTGAGAAGTCTCAAGCACAAAGGAAAGGTACAATCATTAGATCACAAATCTTTGATCAAACAGTGAATAGTGCCTTAGAGGACAATAATAGAGCATGTATAATAGGCAATAAGAACAATGGTTCATAGTAGCACTTAAAATATGAAGAACATTATATGTTATTTTCAATATTTCACAAAATATATCCGCATTCCATACAGTGGCCATTACAAAGATAGTGACATTTGTGGAAGACAGTTACCAAGGGTAGAAAAGAGTGTCATGATAGTACTTTGAATGGGTTTACAAAGCCATAGCAAGGACTGTCATAACAGTCAAGAAAATCTTAAGTCAATACATGGATAAAATAATGAATGCAATGAAATCAGAAAAAGATCATAAGTCATCTTCAATAGAGGCTAGAAAGACACCCCAATGATGATTATAGCAGTTTACTGAGTATGGAAAGTCAAGGTTTAGAAAATGCAGTCGCCTAATCAAACACAAGGAATAATATTTTACTCACTGTCATTAAATGTTTACAAGTGAAAATGCTTGCAGGATATGTATAAGAAGATTCAAAACCACAGTGGCATATTGATAAAGAATCTTCAATGTAATGGTATGAGAAAAGCCAATAATAGTGATATATACAAAAATCCCTTAATTAGTTTGCAATCATGGATAATAACAATAGCATTTAGAAGATAGGTCATTATCCAATGATGATAGAAATACAGTGCTAGCGGTCCACACAAAGTAGAAAAAGGATACACTCTCAAGGCACAAATATTATCAAAATCTTCAAGATCAAAAGAGTGAACTAGGATAGCAGATCAAAGAGAAGAAACAGTATAAATAGAAGCCAATTTTGTGAGGATTCATGATCATAGTAAAGTGAATTCAAGTTTTTAAGGACAATGACCAACCCACAGAGCTTCAACAAAGAGGTTTGTCCAAAGGAAGACAACTAATGAAAATAGTCACAATAATGTAATAGAAAGTTGTCTCAATGTATAAGCATCTCACAGATATAAGAGATTCATGATCTCAAAAGCCACATAATGACCATATACAAAAGCATAGTCTCAGATCATTCTGATAGTGAGCCCCATGGAGTGATCAGTAAAGGTAACAAAGCACATAGAGAAAAGATGGTTTCATTTTAGGAATAGTCATTGTAAAAAGTGTAGCCCCTCGGAGCAGTAAATAGAGTGAGAAGCCTAAGGATAGTATGAGTAGTAAAGTTGCTGCATTCTTAGTCTTGTGACAACCTATAGCAGTCAACGTGACAATCATAATTTATAGTATTATTACACTGTATGTAGAGCATATAAAGGCAGTGAGCACTTAAGTCAAAGCAGTTATGAATATTATTCTCAGAGCCAATTATAGTTGAAGATTTACAAGCACCTTGGAAGCCCTTCACACTGAGATGTAAAGTTGTCATATGAAGAAGTCTCAAAAAAGAACAATGAAGTAGCTTAAAGAACAACAAACATAAACTATGAAAATTATTTTAGTAGAGATACTCAAATGATCCATGGAACTTAGTAAATGAATAAAGCTCACAACAAATATAATAGACATTGTCAGTCAAATGCATTCACAAAAGCATGAAGGCAAAAGATACTAGTCTCATACTTAGTTACAAGCTAAAAGTTCATAGATAGCAACATGAAGATCCCACTGCCATAAGAGACTATTACAAAGAAAATGAGTGTCCTTTGATGTCTAGTGAAATAAGTCTCCTCAGTACTTGACAGAGATAGGACAATCACAAACACAATGAATAATGATCAGATATCAAAGAGGGTTTTAATAATGAGTTACAACCATGAACAATGAGAAAAACCCCAAAATAACGTGAAGACAACATGAAAATCTCAGAGATAGAGAACGACAGAGATATCAGTGGGTGGTCAATAGCTTGAGAAGGAGCTTACAACCATTAAAGTTACAAGATATATCACAGTCTATGATAATGATAAAGAAAAGTCTGTCATAGAACAATGACGGTGTGCTTGTGATCATGGAAACCCTTCATTAAAATGTACTCCTAAGATCACAATGGTAAGACTTTGAGAATAAGAGATACAAAAACCCTTCATCAAATACAAAGCATATGTTGTGGTGATCTTACCTTGCAATTTCCCATGAAACCGTCTTTAGATCACAATAACAGTGTCTCAATAGGGGGTTTCAGGCTCAAACCCTAATCTCCATGGTGGCATCAGAGATGAGGAACAAAAATAAAAATGAAATAAGATGCAATATTTTTTATCTTTTACCTTTTTGCTAGGGTTTTCTTGCCCTAATATGCCCGATAAGAATAGGCATTTATTTTTTCTTTCTTTTTGAAATTTCTTCCTCACTAATACCCCGTGGGTATGAAGGTAAAACACTTGTGTATACTTTGCATATTTTGCTCAATGTAATTAATATTCATTAGATGATGAATTATAAATCACTTAATGAATATTATTAATCGAACAAGTCCTAACATGTGACAAGTGACTGAGTCAAATGGTAGATAAGAGTGAGTTTTATGAGATGCCAAGCATATAAGGAAGTTGAGGAGGTTAGCCAACATGTGCTAGGAATACAGGAGGTTGTTTTGACTAATTTGAAGACTTTGAAAAGCATCTTGGAGTATTTTTAAGGGCCATTGTGGTGGACAGAGTCATGGAGAGACTTTTTAATTTTTTCTTATGCCTTTTTGGAGATCTTTATGAGGCTAAAAAGTAGGGTTTTTGTTTTTGATCAACCAAAGGAAATTCCTATCTTTTTGTAACTGCTTGGAAAAAGCATAAGTATGCTTAGAAATTCATTTTTGAAGTCATTTCTTCTTATGCACTTTTATGGACTTAGTGATTATTATTTTTTGCAGTCCTTAGTCAGATTTTGAGCATGCTTTGTAACTCATTTGGGATATGAAATACATAAAAGACCTTGGATACTATTGGTGAGAGATTTTGCCTTCTTATTATTGTAGTTTATGTGTATGGTCATGATTGATCAAGTTACTTGTGAAAATTCTTTTCCTTGTAGCTTTGTCTCATATTTTATACTTTCTCTACAAATAGCATGTTCATGCAGGTTGCTAATTGTGTTATGGAATGTACATGACTTTTAAATTGTGAAGATATCTTCCTTTTATGAGCCTTTACATGTTTCCTTTTAGTAAAATATTTATGCAGATGCATGTTGTAATAAGTTACGCAAATTGAGTTTCAGTCAGTGGTAACTAAGTGTTTTGCCTTTTGAGTTTCATATTTCTTCATTAAGTTAGGTGTATCACCATCCTTTTCATACCTTTGCAGTTTTCATTTTGAGTTATCTTTCTCCCTTTTCCTCGTGAGTTTAGTAGTTTTAGGTGATGACCGGCTAGGAGTCGACCTTATCTAGAGATTCAGTCCAAATTCTCAAGGATACCCATAACATTAGGAGTGTTTCCATGTTTCACTAGAAAGATAGGTTCTACAACTTAGCAAGGGTGCATTTTTAGGTGATAATAGGCCTACTCTCTTCCAAGATGCCTATGATTGGGTTTGAAAATGTAAATTGTATCAACAATTTGTTGGTAAGGCCAAGCTCGCAACATTTCCTCTCAAACCAATGGTGATTGAGGGACCTTTCCAACAATGGGGCATTGACTTTGTTGGTCTGATCAATCCTCCTTCTAGTGTGGGTCATCACTATGTTCTTATTGCAATGGATTATTTCACCAAGTGGATTGAAGCAATAACTGTTAAGCATGCTACATCTGAGGTGGTATGTGATTGCATAAAAGAAAACATTGTGAGTATATTTGGTGTTCCAAATAGGATAGTGGCAGATAATGCCACTTATTACTCCTCATATAAGATTACTCAGTTTTGTTTTGAGTATCATATCATTCTTGCCCATTCTTTAGACTATCACCCACAAAGTAATGGTCAAGCAAAATATAGCAATAAGAATCTGGTCACTATTATCAAGAATTTGGTTGATGAAAATCAATGTTTGTGGCATAAAGTGTTGATTGATGCTTTGTGGGCAGATCGTATCAAACCTAAGAGTGCTATTGGTTTATCACCTTTCCAACTTCTTTATTGTACTAATACAAAAATTCCAGTTACTTTAAAGCTATCGTCTTTGAAGTTAGTAAAAGCAATTGAAGATCAAACTTATGAGAGTTCTCTGGATAAGTGCATCATGTTTCTTTTGGAACTTGAGGAAAAGCGGGTTCAAATAGTGGATCATATTTTAGAACAACAAAGTCAAGTCAAATCTCTTTTTGACAAAAAAGACAAGCAAAGAGATTTCAAGGTCAGAGATCTTGTCCTACTTTGGGATAAGAGGTATGAACCTAAAGGGATGCATGGAAAATTTGATTCTATGTGGACAGGGCCTTTCACTATCCATTAGATCTATGGTGAAGGAAGTTATCTTCTTGCGTTAAATGATGGAACTCCATTTTAATTGCCACATAGTGGCTAGCATCTCAAATCGTTTACTCAATAAAAGTTTTAATGCCTTGGCACATTCTTTCTTTTTAATTTTTGTTTTGCGTCTTTTAGTTTTTTCTGGTTCCTCCCATCGCCTAAATGTGGCCTAATGGATGGATGAAGGCACATAGAGTGTTGGGATTCTACAACATTTTCTCATTTCAAAGAATGGTCAAAGGTAGTTCCCCAGTTAGAGCCAATGTTATCCCCATTTTAGACATATTGAAAAATGGGGGTAACCCCACAAAATTTTGGCCTATTTGTGGTTTAATTTATCTATGCATG
This sequence comes from Cryptomeria japonica, assembly GCF_030272615.1. Taxonomy (NCBI): domain Eukaryota; kingdom Viridiplantae; phylum Streptophyta; class Pinopsida; order Cupressales; family Cupressaceae; genus Cryptomeria; species Cryptomeria japonica. The sequence continues at coordinate 502,757,520 of NC_081414.1, forward strand.
TATTTCGAGACGACTTCATTATCTTGCGCATGGTTGTCATTTTGCATTTCCAAGTTACACCAACTTTAAATTCTAGGTGTTAATCGAGCCTATACACCCAATTTACACTAAATTTTGAATGATAGGTGCATTTTGGGTTCACAAACCCAATGTGCACATCCTTTATGCTCTTTCTTTTGCACTAAGGTGCAAATCGGGTTTGTAAATCCGAAATGCACCTTGTCAATAACAAGTGCAAATTGGGTTTACAAATCCGATTTGCACCTATTTATGTCACTTGAAGTATCATTAATGCTCCTTATTTTTAATCATTAGGAGTCCTTATTGTTTTGATTTTATATCTTTCCTCTGCATTTTCTTTTTGGTTTACCTTTCGAGCTAAGCCAAGTTCATGGAAGTGTGCTCCATCTTTGGAATTCGTAGCTTTCTCTCCTCACTGGTAAGTCTTCATATCATTTTTTTTGGTTTTGGTTCTTTCCTTTTGAATATGTCATTCCTTTGATTTGATAAGGTTTTGAAAATCCTAATTCTTTTTCGATGTCTTTTCATTTCTTATATTTTTTCACCCATGATGGCATGTTCGGGTTGATAAACTCAAACCATACTAGAGATTGGTGGTGTTTGAACTTATCAACCTGAACACCCACCTTTATTCTCTCTTTCGATGGCTATTTGTTTAGGCACCCATATTTGTGGTGTTGTTTGGGTCCATCAACCCAAACAACATCACATTCGTGGTGTTTCTTAGGTCGGTGAACCCACATAGCACCCAAGTTCTACCATCCTTTGCATTTTGCACTTTTCATTATAAACCCTCCTTTGGTACAGTGCGGGTTTGTAAACCCGAACCACACCAAACTTAGGTGGGGTTCGGGTTTACAGACCCACACCTCACCTTGCCATCGCCTTTTCCTGAAGTGTATGTTGGGCTCGTAGGCCCAACCTACACCTTACGCCATTGCATAGAATGATACATGGTGTATGGCAGGTTTATGAGCCCGCCCTACAACAGATTTAAGTAAGCATTTCTAAGTGTATGGTGGACCTACGAGATTGCCTTATAATTTTTTCTTACCTCTTTAGTGTATATCGGACCTATAGGTCCGGCCTAAACTAGTTTTTACCTTGCACTTTATAAGTGTAGTTCAGACCTATGGGTCCGACCTACACCTAAAACAAGCTTTTCCTAAGGTGCAGTTTGGGTGCACAGGTTTGAACTACACCTACCCTTTTTTTTACCAAGTATAGTTTGGGCCTATGAACCCAAACTACACCTTTGAGCCATACTTTGTGTTAAGTATAATTTGGGCTACACCGATTGTACGCACGTAAATAGGGTTCATAGGCCTGATTTAAACTTGTATTACCATAATGCAATTAGGGTATTTGTAACCCTAGGGATATGAAATGAAACTCATTCATGAGCTTTCTCAATTCAAGATGAATGCAATAATTGATGTTTTCTCTTCTCCAGTACTGATGATTTATCCATGTTACATTGTTATTACTATACAAATGACAAATCCATCCCCGAGCAAGATGTAAGGAAGTTAAGTAGTGGAAACAACTTCCTACACTAACCTTGAGAGGAGGGTAATGCAAAACTTTTTCAGATCGTTACAACAGTTACAGAAAAATAGAAATAGATATAATAGCATTCATACCACAACACAGTGATTACGTGGGGAAAACCCTTTCGGGAGAAAAACCCCACACTCCAAAAGCAGCTCAATATTTTATTCAACAATCAAAACCAGATTACAACATACTTGCAGAGTAAGCTCTTCGCAGGAGTACCACTAATCAGAGATTCAGAGGCAACTCAATAGCCATAAGACTCTCTTACACCCAACCTCTATCTCACACACCTCATAAATAGGAGATACAATACAAGAAACCGTCAAACGGTATTACAAAACCATGGGCTAAAACCACCCAATAAGGTGTAGCCGACCTTATCTCCCTTCTAGATGCCCTATGACATGTTAAAGCACACATCAACATGTGTCGCTCCCTTTTACAGCTCATTTATGTATCCGATACAAATTATTTTTCCTATTTCAGGAGTACAAACTTCCGGAGGCCATAACTTGAGAACCGGGTGTCCGATTGACGAACCGTTTGAAGCGCCGGAAATCTCGCGAAGTGCTCTATCACCTCGTAACCTGCTACGCCGGTTATGACCACTTTTCAGGGCATTTCGGAGCCTCTAAAGCCCCCTAAATTAAGTTTAAACATTTTATCACACCCCTCCAAGACGAAAACTTTAATATCTTCAAAACTAGCTGTGACCTTGCGACGCAACTTTACCGGAATGCTTATCTAGCCAACCAAAAGCTTCAGGGAGAGTTTCGCACCATTTCGTGCTCAAATGAAAAGTTACTATAAATAGTAACCTCACATAAATGCAAGGTTGAGACACCATTTTTCTCAACACAAGAAGGCCATGAAGTTCAAAAATCAAGATCCACATCTCGTCTTCTTGCCATCAACAGTCTCATCAAATATTGATCACATAAGGGACACTGAGATAGGTCATGTTGATCTATCAATCTTTCTTAAGAGAATAGAGAAGCCACCTTCATACTACAAGATGGAACCCACCATCAATAGTGGTATTCATCTAGTTTCAACATTCTCGATGTTTGCTTAGGATCCTGAATTTGTCATGGCTTCTGCAATTCATTTTGATCTTGTCAGCAAGAGCGTGAAGGACACAAGTGTCAAAAAGCTAATTAGACTTGATGATGACTTCTTTGACACTATCTTCAAGTGTCCTAACATTGAGAAATACTTTGATTTTAACATGCAGTCAGCACAAGCCTACTATGGCAGAAATTCAGACAAGTGTAGGAAGAATATGAATGACAATTGGTTGAAGACCACAAGACCTACAATTGGTAGGTGGCCAAAGACCTTTCCCATAAGTGTTCTTATTCAAGAGGTCAATGGCTTGGTTACTCTCTTGAGTAGGGTGAAAGGGATTCCTACCTCCAATACTTATTATGAATGGATTTATTAGTACATCCATTTCATCGGACAGAACAAGGAGAAGATATTCTAGGGGAAGTAGATAAGCGATGCTATATGTGAGTAGCTCACCAAAGTTCCAACTTCTCTCGAGTTCTCCATGACATCCTATCTAGTATATACAACAACTTCTATGAGGCATTTCCTAGGACTGTCAACAACAGGAGACAAAAGGCAAGTTGTTATAGATGAGTACTACTCCCAGTTGATACTAAAGAACATTTTCAATCATTTCTAAAGAGTGAATGATGCATTCTTTGGTTATCACATGTGCATGTTGAATAAGATTTATACAACAAGATAGTGTTAGATCATGCTTGGGAACTTGTGAATGAATATGGTTACATGTTCTTGCAATTCCCTACCTCCACCTATCTAAGGGTGGGATGCTTCAATGGTGAACCTTTCATGCTCCCTAAATATCCATTAGATAGAATTGTTTTGATGAAATTGGCTCATCAAATGGTGGCAGTACATGAAACACAAATAAGTTCACACAAGACAGGTTTGAAATTCTCTTTGACTATTGGTAGGTAATCTATCAACTCAATCTTCAAGGTTGGGGCAATGGAAGAAGATATGAGGAGAGTAACTATGAGATTCTTCAAGGCAAGAAGAGAATTTTATTACAGAGGAATGAGGAACAAACTAAAAAAAAGAAGTGCATGTGCATTGTATTGAAGACATCTGGATTGATTGCAAAATAGAGCATGATATTAGGAAGCTTGATTATTGTTGGCTCACAGTGGATCAAATTCAATAATTTGACCTTGCAGACATTCAAGATAATCTTGAAGAAGATAGTAATGTTCTAAAACTTACCTATGTTGAAAAGAAAGTTTCATCAACACCCCTGCCTCTCATTCAATGATCACAGAAGGAGTCAACTTCTCTAGGGTATTCTTTCGAATACTAATGTTTGGCTTTCAAGCAAGGCAATTTATTTGAAACCTTTTTCTATTGGTTTTGATGATGATATAGTTGGACCTCTTGGTAAGAGGTCAGAGATTAGAACAAAGAATAAACAAGATCCCACTACTCCTCAAAAGGCTCTGAAGCTGAAATTTACAATTGGGGCAAACAAAGGAAAAGCCCAAGTAGAACCATCCACTTCAAATGTTGAGGGGACAAAGGAGTATATAGTACAAGATGAGCATTTAGATGATGAATATCCTAATCAAGAGCCCATTGATGTTGATCAACTTGAACATGAGCAGGAGGATAATGAAGAGCATGATGAATATGATGAAGAAGGACTACCACAATCAAATAAGTCCCATGAATCCCTATCCCAGGTATCTCTATCTTCTTCTACCATGGTTCATTCTTCTATTTCTACCACTGAAACAAAATCTTTGGGATCTACATGTGTCACCTTTAGTACAATTGTACATATTTCCTCCACTATTACTATTTGAGTATGCTCTGGATACCTTGTATGACAATATCGAGAATGTTTTTTCTACTTTTCTAAAATTGTTTGAAGTGTTGGGTACCATGTTGGATGATTTTGATCAGTTCATGATAGGGACGGGTCCTAGACCCAATGAGTCATCTCTAGAAAATCCTCCTATTGTTGTTACCACAACATCACCTATTGTGACTACTACTTCTCAAGAGAAAATAGATCCCTCGCAATCTTTAATCACAATTGTTGATGATGGTTCCTCGTTGCCACCATGGTTGTTCTCCAATGTCCCTAAGAGGAAGAAACAAGTTGTTTCTCCAGATTATTTTTATTTTAGTCAGCTCGTCTCCACCAAGCCTAAGACCACCAAGAAAGCCAAGGCTATATCAAGGGTGAAGATGGACAAAGCTAGAACAAATATGCAGAGATTTCCATTCTTCCTCTCGATAAAGATATTGATCAAGTTCAAGACTCAGATTATACCATTAGCAAAGTTGATTTGGACAAACAAACTCATTATTCTGCCAAAGGAGATGCTCAAATATCTCTATATGCTCTTGTTGCTAGATACGATGATAAAATCAAGAAGGATAAGCTCAAAGCACAGGTTGAGCAGCTCACCACTGTGCTAATCAAGGTGACTCAACCTTGAAAATCCATTGAACTAGTGACTTCATCACTGGATCAATAGGTTATGAACAATGTTGAGAAAGCAGCTTCATGAAGTAGAGCAGTGGGTGAGTGGATGGATATGATGCTTAGCCAAAGCACATGACTCCTGAGTTTAGCAGTTACCTTAGTCAACAATCTTGATATCGTGAAAACTGAGGTGGACAACACCATAGAAATATTCTCTAAAGAATTAGAAGCACAGGAAAAGGATTTTTATGCATAGTTGAAACTTGAAGATTTCAATTCAGATGATCTTGTACAAAACAATGTCATCCCTTCTCAAAATATATATGTTGAACAATGAGAGGCACTAGAGCACCAAATGAATATTCTAGAACGACTGATTAAGGATATGAGGAAAACTCAAAAGGAATGCACAGACAAAAAGGAGATTGTTGACAAGATATCATAAATTCCTTGTACTTTCCTTGTTGAAAATAAAAAAAGCAGTAGATGTTGATGTGGTTATCAAGGAATTTAGTTTATTGTTAACTATTGAGATTGAGAGAGAGGAATTCTATTTGTCCTCTTTTTACAAATTGGTTGATCTACAGTTCATTCTAATTTTTCTAAATTCACTTCTAAAGAAACATAAGAAATGTTGTGTTGATTTAGGAGATTCTACCATACGAGTCAAGGTTATCACCAATCATAGCCAAGGACCCAATGAAGCTTAGATGAAGATTGTTCTACAAAAAATTGAAGAATTCTAAAAACAAGATCAACATGCAAAAAACGACACTTAATCATTTTTATGATTTTCCAATGACATTTTATAATTCCAATCGACACCTTAAGTGTCATTTGGTATATGCTCCAATACACATGTAGGACTGCGCATGCCCTAAGTCAAATAGGTCTCTACTTTTGACTTGGTTACAAATTAGTTGTAAATTTTCCTATTTTTGTGCATCATCCCTCTTCTATATATATGAGGGATCTCAATATAATAAGGATCTTTTTCCATCTTTTAAGAAATATGTTGAAACTCTGCAGAATTGAAAGGCTATCTAAGTCTTTGTGCTTATAGTGTATTCAAGAAAAAATAAATCAAAGAAGAAAGAAGTTGCATCCAATCTTTGTCTTGGGACTACTTTATTGTGTGAAGGAATGTTCTTATGTCATTCTTAACTACATTCTTTTAAATTAAATCTTGCATTGTAAAAAGTATTTGAGTTAGAAGAGGTTGAGTACAATACTGTAAACTTTGTTTTATGGCATCTTACTAAAAAAGTTTGTATTAAGTGGATAATAAGGTGAAGTCTTTGTGCTTTATTGAGTTATTTTGTTAGAGTAGAAAATTTTATGTTATAATTGGAAGACTTTGTACTTACAGTGTATCAATCTTGGGTTACAATGATTGATAAGACTTGAGTATTTGAAGGAAACTTTGAGTTCTTTTATTTACAAAAGGCCCATCCCTTAAGTCATTTTCAATAAAAGGTAGCAATGAGAGGTTTTGTACTCTTATGGACACTTTGCTTTCAATTAGTATATATTATTAAGGTTACTGTAAGTTTGAGTTATTTTATTGAGAAAATGAGAAATCTATCCTAAATAGAGAATTGGATAAAACTTGTTCAAAAAAAAGAGAACTAAGTTATTGTATCATCTTGGATTAGTGTAAAGTTAGCAGGTAGATTTAGAATAGATAGAGATTGCAATAGAAAGGGAGAGCCTTTCCTTTATAAATAGTAGAGATCATATCTTGGCTTCTGAGAGGTATCATCTCATGTACTGTCATGAAACTTACATTCCATAAGCCTCCACAAGTTTACAAAATTTTCACCCAACATATTTTTTGTTTTCGAAGTATCTGTGTTTCATATGGGTGTTTGCAATGATTTTTTGTGGGTTAACTCTTAGAGACAATACCATCTTTAGTATATGACAAGTAGTTGGTGAGGATTAAGGTAGTTGATTATTTGTAAATGCATACTGCATGGATTTTAATAGGGCCTCTTTAAACCCATCTCATGTTAGAGGTATGGATGAGCAGTTTAAGTTAAGGGGGATTAAATTTGTTCATTATGGAAAAGTCCATTCGCTTGGTTTTTGCATAGATTTCATGAATCTTAAAAATTTCTCTAGACAATTGGATACATTCACATGAATGATTATTCAAGGATGCAATGTCTAATCTACCCTTTAAGGTTAGATATGATGTGTAACGCCATAAAATGGTTAGTCAAGATTAGTAAGATTAGAAACCATTTTAAAAACGATATGAAGGAAGTATGAAAAAGCATAAATGAGAAACATGAATATAAAGAAAGACTTCACTCATGATGCTCCCTATGCCATTTCGATCTTCCTTATCCTCCTCGTCTCCACGAACCGCATTGCTTTGAGGTTGTCAAATGAAGATTGGGAGATTGAGTGGAGTTAAATGTGGAATGCTCTCATTAGCATAACAAACTAAGTGTGGATGATTGGATGTAAATCAAAATGGGCATTGTGATTGTGCTATGATGAAAAGTGGATGCAACTAAAAGGGCACATAATGATGTGATGAAAAGTTGATTGATTGATGGATAAAGGCTTCGATTTATAGAGTTGGGAGCCTAGAAATGGATGGTCAAGATTAAAAGGGTGATCAAGGGCTTAGATTGAAAGAGAATGTGGTCCTAAGTTTGAAGGCTTAGCCTTGTGACAAGTGTCACAAAGGGGAGAGGGTGAGGATCAATGCGGTCCCAAATTTGTAAGCTTAGCCTTGTGACAAGTGTCACAAGGGGGAGTGGTATGAAAAGTCAATGTGGTCTCACAAGTGTGGTCCCACCTTGGGAGAAGGGGGATATGTGCTCACACATGTGTGAGCAACCTAGGAAGAAACAAAATTGATTAATTAGGATAATGAGGGGACTAGATAATAGGTTTGTAGGAATCACTAAATTAGCCTAATTAATCATAGATTAATTTAGCTAATTAGGATTAGGGACAAAAATGGAATATTCCATAAAGGTGAGTTTGATTTATTGAAATAAATCAATATTTGGAAGAAGTGAAAAGGGGATATTAATTAAATATAATTTAATTAATTAAAAGGTGATGGTAGGCTAATATAATTAATTAAATTAACAATACGATAAATACATAATTAATTAAATATTAATATAGTCAATTTTATGTGTCTACATGATGTAATAAGAAATATGGCTATACATATTCTGTTTCTAAATTCTGTATTAATTGTGTCAAGATTTTTGTAAACACCAGTATATGAATGGTGTGTAATTTAGTTTTTGAGGGGTCCATATCTTATCTTGAAAGGTCATCTCAATAATATGTCTAAGATAAATGCTAGAACAAATTATCAAATGTGATGTTGAATGACTGTAATTGGCTACACTTTGGCTAATCTTTGACTATTTTCTCGTTAGGGTGTTACATGGGAATATGTGGCACATTACCCTATATAATATTGAAATAAAAGATACATATATAGGCTTATATAAAGGACACTTATATAGGTATGTATGAGAAAGATATCTTTAATATATGACAACTTGAAAGTATTATTTTATTTGTAGAATCATGTCTATAGGTCTTCTACTTTCACATTGATGCCCATTCACTGATCTATTGGTACCATGTTTTGTGTTGGCAAAGATAGGTAAAGCAGATATTTGAAATGGTCTTTACAACGACCGCTTGCATCTGCTACAAGTTTCTAAAGCCCTTTCTACAAATCAATGTGTATCCTTCAATCATTGCAATCGATGATGAGGCATCCTATCAAACATTTTGTTTCCTTATCCCCGCTTCCACCAAAAAAAATCAAATCAAATGAATTGATATGTTTTGATGGGTGTTGCACTCTATTTCAAAGCTCCCCTTTTGGCTGGCATGAAAATATTCTCACAAAGGTTGATGCATTGGCTTTGTGCCAGCCAATTGCATATGCTTGGAAGTTTCTAACACCCTTTCACTAATGTGTTGATCTGTCTTTGCATCAATCAATCTACAAGCCATAAGTACATTGTGAAAGGTTGAAGAATTTGTCTTTATGCTAGTCTATGCCTCCACATTTGTATACATTTTGGCTGGAACATTGGTTATCATAATATTAAACAACTTCTTCCTTTCATTGTTCTTTGATGGTTGATGATACCTAGTTAAAACTTCCCATTTGGCATGGGCAAGGCAGATGTTAGCAAAATTTGGGGAATTTGGTTTTACATCTACCAATTTTTTTTGCATGAAAGTTTGAAAGCGTTTTCGCATAAAATAAAACGGGCGCTCCCATTTGTCTCACTGCTGCCATGGAAGATCTTTACTAGTTGCAAGGATTTGCATCCATCCTATAGCTTCTGAGGTATTTTTGGGGCCTTTCTTGCTTTATGCAGTAGATAGAAGACATGGGCATGCATCCTCACCATGCAGTTGATAGCTTTGATAAGGCACGTGAACTGCTTGACAGAATGACTTGAATAATTATTTGACAGAGTGCCATGATTTCAAGATAAGCAAAATGCGAAAGCATTGGCAAAGGCACGTGAACTGTTTGACAAAATGCCTCAAAGAAATGGCGCTGGCTATCCAGCCCTTTAGAACGCACCCCTAAGACCCTATGCCTGCCTCCCCAGTCCCCCCTGTACGCACCTACTTAACGCTGCTTCAGATGCCTGCAGTGCCGTGAAAAAGACCGAGCCTTTTTAAATGTTTTAAAGCGCCTTCCCTTCCCCATTGCCCTTTACATTTTTTATTTTTTTAAATATATTTTATATAATTTACTCAATAAATTTTAATTTTATTTAAAAAAATTAATATAATTTATTTAATACATTTTAATATTATTTATTTAATATATTTTATTGATATTATACTTTATTTATTTTTTAATATATTTTATTAAAATTATATTTTTTTTATTTTTAAATTTATTTTTTATTTGTGTATATTAATCATTTTATTTTTGTGTATATCAATCATAAATCTTAATATGATAAGAAAATAGAAGTAGTTGCAAGGGGCAGAATCTTGTTGTTGAATAGCTAGTTGTTTACGTGAATGGTGAAGCCCTATCATCTTGTTGCAATGTTTTTTAAGTTTTTTATTTTTGTCGCAATTACAAAGCTACATTAATTCTATCCTTATTATAAAAATCTTCCCTTAAATTTTAATTAACTAAAGCTACAAACAAAAGTTTCCTCATTAAAAGTTACATAAAGAAAATATTACAAATTATTTTTTTATTCTTTAAATTTTATTTAATATTACAATCTACATTAGCAAAATCAAAACAACAATGATAGTTGCTTTAATTTATTCCTATAAAATATTTTCCATTCCTTCAAATGTTTTCAATCCTAAAAACTACATTAATCAAATCAAAATTAAAAAGTAAAAAATATTTTTTTTCAAATTAAACTTAAATTTTATTGCATACACATATTAAAATTGATTAATCCTCTGATTAAGTTACAAAAATTTAATGTAAAGTACTTAAAAAATTAAGTCCTTTGCCCATCTCGCCAGTGAAGGCTTGTCTGCACCTCCTTAATCCTCGCGGTAAATCTCTCACGCCTGGCATTTTTGAATATTTATGAGCAATCGGAAAGATTCGTTTTTATGAGGTTTTTCTTTCCTTGAAAATGTTGCGTTCTCCACCGCTTTCTCTGCCCTGCATCCCAACTGGATTTTTTTTTTTTTTTTTTGTCTGGAGCAATATTATTTTTTTATTTTCATTATAAAAAAGTGTGGATACAATTTATTATTATTTTAAGAGATTTATTGAGAAATATACTACCATATTAAGAGGGGTTCTATAATTTTTAGAAATATATAAATAATAATTAAGAGTTTTTATTGTAAATTTTATAATCTTTTTATAATTCTAAATTTTAGAGTTGCAAATTGAATAGTATTATTTTTTAAATTACTGAAATATTCCAATTTTTTTGTAATAGTAAATATGTAAATAAATATTTATTGTAAATTTTATGTTCTATTTTTTATTGTAAATTTTTGAATATAAGGTTCATTTTTACTCTAAAATTTTTAATATTATTTTTTATTTTTTATTATTATAAAAGTTTGGACAAAAAATTGAACAATTGTAATGGTAAATATGTAAATAATTAGGTTTCCACTTTTATTGGAATTTAAAAGTGTTCTTTACTCGAATTTAAAATTAAATAAATGCAAATTTATTAAAAAAAACATACACATCAACACAACTTCCATACAGTAAGTCATCATGATATTATATTTTATATGAACATATTTAAATATATAACTTTATAAGATATACATAATAATAAATACAATTATAATATAAAATTTATATAAATTAAAATATAATAAAATAATTTAATATTTTGTGAAAAAAAAATTCTTTAAAAAAATTCTTCCTAATATAGTATTTTCAATATTAAAACAATATTTTATAATATTAAAAAAATTAAAACCAAATATTAAGTAAACTACGTTGATTGATAAGTGAGATGAGTTCTTTTGGTTAAAGAGAAATGTATGAATTGTTTTCCCTTAAATATCTGCTCTCATCTCATATGACGTGTCTTCATGGATTTCAAGAGAAATAATAGGAAGTACAACTGAATCTGCTCGCGTCTGTCATTTGTGTAGGAATTGCACGGTTAAAAAATGACAGAGCAATGAACGGACAAAAGACCCGTAACAATTGACATTGATGTGACTGGGAGCAGATGCAAGACTGGATGAAAGCGGAGAAGATATTACTGTGGGCAGAGTAATAATTCGAAACCAAACCGCGAGAACGATTTTAAATAAAATAAAAAAGCAACCGAAAAAATCTTTCGACAGTGGCAGGCGTTTCTTTTGCAATATCAAATCAAAATCTTTCCCGACACCCGAGACAATATTTTGCATTAGATTTGGATGAAACATATTATTAAATCGTTCCACATACCGATAGTAGCCTATCGGCTAATTAATATTCATTTGAAAATAAAAATATGCCTCCCAACCGTGCAGGGGTGTAACCCCACCATCAATTCAGTATGGGTCCCTCGCTACCATCTAAACAGAGGGTTGTTCCATCCTCCCACCCACAACATTTTATATAGTGGGGTTTCGGTTATTTTTATGATATTTATTTTTTATTGATGGTCTTATTTCATTTTTATTTTTGCTTTTACTATAAGCTTTATTGATTCATATTTAAATATTATGAAATCTCTTAATTTTAAAAAATAACTTATTATAAAATCATCTATTATTGATTAATTTTTTATATATGTAGATGATATATTGAATCAACATAGTTAAAAGTTAGATGGTAATTCTCTATGTTTCATGAAGTGTAAAAAAGAGGTTAGAAATATATGATGATTCAATATATTTCTAACAAAGAGGCTACAAATATATGTTGATTCAATATATTTCTAATATATTTCAATTAAAAATAA